>NC_088384.1:113588750-114247500 GCF_037993035.2 Macaca fascicularis
GTGCACAACCTGGGCCTAGCCAGGTTTGGGCCCGAGCAGGCCCTGGGCCAGTGCACCTCCTGGGCCTAGCGAGGTTCGGGCTGGGCCTAGCGAGGTTCGGGCCCCGAGCAGGCATTCCCCTCGTGCATGGTTCTAGACACAGCACCCTCAGAGGAAGGCGGGCTTTGGGCCTAGTGGCCTCGAGCCCACCCAGACTTGGCCAAGCAGGTCTCGACGAGGCCAAGCACACTCCTTTGGAGGCCTGGCAGTGCCCCTGCTTTACCCTGCCCAACACGCCCCGCCCCGACCCTCCCGGGTAGCCCCTCAGCGTCTGCCGCCCGCCCTTGGGCCTTTCCGTCCAGCCCCTCCCTCCGCCCACACCCAGAACAGCCCATGCTCTTGGAGGAGAACAGGTGGGCTTGACCCTACCCAGGACTGGCCCCTCACCGCGGAAGGCGTGGCCGGAGTGCCCGGCCCACTCAGTCTGTGGCTTGTGGGCTCTGCCTCGTGCACCGCGTGCTGCAGCCCACAGCCCGCCGCCGCAGGGCTGGCGCGAGAGTGGAGGGTGGCAGTGCGCAGGCGCGGAGCGGAAAAGAGGGGGCGCGAAGGGGGTGGAGCCAGGCGGGGTTGGGGGAGGGGTGGTGTACTTTGGGGGGAGGCGGAGCTGCGAGGGGGAGGGGAGTAGGGAGGGGGAGGACCCCGCAGGGGGCACCGATGGACCTGGGGGGGTGGATGAGGAGGGGAGGAGGGTCCCACATGGGGAACTGGGAGACCTTGGTGGGCGGTGGATAAGAAGGGGAGGAGAGCCTGCGGTGCTGGAAGACCTGGGAGGGGGGCGCCTAAGGAGGAGCGTCCTGCAGGGGGCACGGAAATACCTCGGGGTTGAGGTGGATGCGGAAGGGAGGAGGGCCCCGCAGGGGGTGCTGGGAGACCTGGGGGGGAACTAAGGAGGGCACGAGGGCCCCGCAGGGGGTGCTGGGAGACCAGGTAGGGAGCTAAGGAGGGCACGAGGGCCTGCAGGGGGCCTGGGAGACCTGACGAGGAATGGATAAGGAGGGGAGGAGGGCCAGCAGGAGGCACTAAGATCCGGGGTGAGATCGGGGGGAGGGGTAGAATGAGGAGGGGAGGAGAGCCCTGCAGTGGGTCTGGGAGACCTGGTTGGGGGGTAATGGATAAGGAAGGGAGGAGGGCCAGTAGGAGGCACTGAGATACTGGGGGGAGGGGTGGAATGAGGAGGGGAGGAGAGCCCTGCAGGGGGCGCTGGGAGACCTTGTGGGGGAATGGATAAGGAGGGGAGGAGGGCCAGCAGGAGGCACTGGGATACTGGGGGGAGGGGTGGAAATGAGGAGGGGAGGAGAGGCCTGCAGGGGGCTGAGAGACCTGAGGAGGTGGTAATAGATAAGGAGGACGGCCCGCGGGGGTTCTTGGGAGACCTGGGGGATGAATAGGAGGGGACCAGGGGAGGAGGGTTTGCAGGGGGCGCTGGGAGACCTGGGGGAGGGGAATGGATAAGGAGGGGAGGAAGGCCTGCAGGAGGCACTGAGATACTGGGGGGAGGGGTGGAATGAAGAGGGGAGGAGAGCCCTGCAGGGGGCGCTGGGAGACCTGAGGAGGGGGTAATGGATAAAGAGAAGAGGAGGGTCTGCAGGGGGCCCTGGGAGCCCTGCGGGGGGTGGGGGAGGAAAGGATAAGGAGGGGAGGAGGGCCTGCAGGGGGCGCTGGGAGACCTGGGGGAGGGGAATGGATAAGGAGGGGAGGAAGGCCTGCAGGAGGCCCTGAGATACTGGGGGGAGGGGTGGAATGAGGAGGGGAGGAGAGTCCTGCAGGGGGCGCTGGGGGACCTTGTGGAGGAATGGATAAGGAGGGGAGGAGGGCCTGCAGCGGGGCTGGGAGACCTGAGGAGGGAGAAATGGATAATGAGGGGAGGAGGGCCTGCAGGGGTTCTTGGGAGACCTGGGGGATGAATAGGAGGGGACCAGGGGAGGAGGGTCTGCAGGGGGCCCTGGAAGTCCCGTCGCGGGCGGGGGGCCTGCAGGGGAGCGCTGGGAGACGATGGAGGGGAATGGATAAGGAGTGGAGTGGGGCCTGCAAGGGGCGCTGGGAGACCTGGAGAGGAATGGATAAGGAGGGAGGAGGGCCTGCAGGGGGCGCTGGGAGACTTGGGCGGGGGTGGAGGGGAATGGAGAAGGAGGGAGGAGGGTCTGGAGGGGGTGCTGGGGAACCTGGGGGGCGTGGACACGGAGAGGAGGAGGGCCCGCAGGGGGCGCTGGGAGACCTGGGCGGGGCGGGGGTAGGGAATGGATAAGGAGGGCAGGAGGGCCCTGCAGGGGGCGCTGGCAGATCTGGAGTGGGGGGAGGATAAGGAGGGGAACTGGGAGAGGAGGGGGAAGGGGGTGCCTAGAGACTTGGGTGGGAAATGGACGTAGAGGAGACTGGGCCGGGAGAGACCTTACAAGGATTCCAAGAGATGGGTTGGGGTGGGCTGGACAGGGCAGGAGTGGAGGATGAGGAGGGCCTTCTATGAGCCCCGGAGACCTGAGCAGGGGCTAGGTGGGGGCTAGGAATGTGCAGGAAAGGAGACGTGGAAGGAGGGGGAGATAGGGCATCAGGGATGATGGAGATTGACAGGGACCCCAGAGGTGGGGGTCGGGAAATGGGGATGGAAATAAATGGAAAAAAAGAGGCTTCGTGGTGGGAAAGGGGAGGAACTCCGAGGGCTCCGGGGCACGGAGGTGTGCAGAGTTGCCGAATCCTGAGTACCCTCGAGGGAGCAGAGGGAGCTCGAGGAACGAGGAAGAGAGGGGACGACGAGGGCAAAAAAGGGAGAACGTAGGCAGGTGTGGAGGAGGACGACCGTCCAAGGGAGAAGACGGGGTTGTTGAGCAGAGAAAGGGCAGGAATGTGGGGGCTGGAAAGGGAGAGGAGGCAGCAGATGGAGCAGGGGTGCTTCGGAATTCACACGTACTTCCCAGGAGCTCACTTAGGGCAGGTGGGAGGGTGGGGGATGTGGAGGGGCGGCAACACTGAACGGGCTGAAGCCCACTGAACTGTTCACTCTAAAGTGGTTCATTTTTTATGTGTGTTTTCACTTCAATCAATTACTTTTAATGGAAATTCATCATATCGATGGTCTCCAGAAGAAGTTGAGTTGACACCTGCAACCAGATTTAAAAAATGCAAATTTGGAGCCAACGAGTAAATGAAATAATTTGTACCTCACTGATTTCTTTTAAGGCACAGCTTACAACGTTCCAGGAAACTGTTCTTACTTGTTTTCACTTTTGTTTCAAAATCTTAATGGCATTTTGTTTGCAGATTGTGAATAAATATTTGTATGCTGCAAAAAGCAAATCCAAAACCAACAGCTCAAAGGAGAAAGTGTGGCAAACAGGAGATTGGAGATTGGTCCCCAAAACTCCTGGAGTGACGAAAATTGACCTGGATGAAGAAATGACTTTCTCTTGGCCTTCTTTTGTTTAAACATATCCTCCAATCCCAGGGATGGATTTCCCTCCCATCCATAGCCAGAGAACTTTCTGTATCCATCAAAGTGCTTTCTATACGTTTGCCCGCTTTCCACAGCTCCCTCTTTGTCATTTGCAAATAATATATAATCAAATATTATTTTTATTTTCAATAGTATAAAAGATAGAATTAAATTCAGCTTTGAAAGACACCCATGTACCAGTGGTAATACATTTGCCAGTGACTTTCTTGGCTCCCTAGTTTCTTCATGGTGTCTGGGGTTTCTGTCACAGTATATGTACTATACAAAGAAAATAAATATTTGAAGGTCACTGGGAAAATAGTGTGCTATAATGACTTATTTTAAATCATTTAAATTAGTTTTTCTGCTTAAGCAATCAGCACCTATTTAGTGCCTTCTTGGGTAATTTTGCATGATGGCTGTGACACTCATGCTGCTAGGAAGTTTTTCAGAGTTTGTATTATAGAATCATGTTTAGAAAATTTCAAATACAAATTTAAAAGTCGTTTTTTAAAAGGAGATATAAAGCCAGTGGGAGGTGGGATAGAGAAAGGGGAAACTGAGTTAGATTTGAAGGGGACAAAGGGACTTAGATGGAAGGGGAGGGATGAAGAGGAGGAGAGAGGGCCAAGCAGGCAGGGGAGACAGGTCTGCAGCTGCTAAACTTTGCTCCTTCCCTGCATTCTTGTATGATATTTGCGGGGAGGCACTCCAAGCCAGACCTGCTGGATTTCCTGCTCATAGGCCTGTGTGGCCCAGGAAACTGTTTAGAAAAGTAGGAGGTAGAATCCTATTTGTACCCTGAGTGTGTGGAGCAGTTTCGACCGGGTAAACCTTCTATCTCTGTTTTTTAGGGGATCGAGATAGACTGCAAGGCAAGGTGTTTGCATTTAGTCTCACGTGAAAAGAACAGTGGACTCCTGGGCCCACACCCTCCTTGTCAAGTCTCAGTTCCTCAGATGGGCTTCAGTTCCCCCTTTAACCAAAGCCGTGCACCTGTCCAGCCTTTTCATCTACAGAGTTCTGTCTCTGTTCCATCCAGACCCATCACCTCCTTATCCCCAGGGGCTGTGCTGGAAGTGGATGTAAGGGGACAGAGTGTGTCTTGTTCCTTGCATCTAAAACCTGCTGAGACCCAGGCCCTCTCATAGCAAATGCCATTCGGTCTCTTACAGATGCCCAGGTGTGGTGACAGGCCAGCCATGGGTTCCCCCAGTGCCTGCTGTGGAGCTCGGTCACTTGCCTCCTCCAGGTGATAATGCTATTTATTATGCCTTTTGTGCCTGATGTTTGGGGATTTTCATGTAGTGGACAGGTGAGCTTTGCTCTCCCAGCTGCCAGCTGGCTGTGGCGCATGTATTTTGCAGGTGGTATTGCTTTGTGGCGGGTCCACACTATCAGTTTATCAGGCAATGTGCTCAAAGGAAAGGAAGGCCTTGCAAAGTATGTGGCACAGGTAGGGGCTATACACACATTACTGTGTCCCCCCAAATTCATATGAAGTCCCAACCCCCAGTGCCTGGGGGTACAAAATGTCACAATATTTAGAGGTAGGAGCTTTAAAGAGGTAATTGAGTTTGAACAAAGGCCTTTGGGGGCCGTAGGGGTGGGGGAGAACTAAGCCACCTAACTGTATTAGGGCCTCCAAAGCGGTGATTATTGAAATGATGGCGAGAGGATGGGGCCCCAGTGCTACCTAGCTGAGGTCCTTATAAGAAAAGACACGAGGGAAGTGCACACACACAGGAAAGGCTGCGTGAGAGCAGCAAGAAGATGGCTTTATGCAAGTCAAGAACGGGGCCTCGGGAGAACCAAACTTGCCAGCACCTTGCTCTTGTACTTCCAGCCTCCAGAACTATGAGAAATAAACATCTGTTTTCTTAGCCATTTAGTCTGTGGTGTTTTGTTAGAGCAGCTGTAGCACACCAGTGCAGGTACACACCAGGACAGGCTCACATCAGTGCAGGCTCACACCAATTCAGGCACACACCAGTGCAAGGTCACACCAATGCAGGCTCACATCAGTGCAGGCACACACCAGGACAGGCTCACACCAATGCAGGTACACACCAGGACAGGCTCACACCAGTGCAGGCACACACCAGGATAGGCTCACACCAGTGCAGGCACACACCAGGATAGGCTCACACCAGTACAGGCACACACCAGGATAGGCTCACACCAGTGCAGGCACACACCAGGAGAGGCTCACACCAGTGCAGGCTCACACCAGGATAGGGTCACACCAGGAGAGGCTCACACCAGTGCAGGCTCACACCAGTGCAGGCACACACCAGGATAGGGTCACACCAGGATAGGCTCACACCAGTGCAGGCACACACCAGGATAGACTTACACCAGTGCAGGCTCACGCCCGTGCAGGGTCGCACCAATGCAGGCTCACACCACGCAAATGGGACCGAGTATGGGAGGCTGTGCTACTGCGTGGCTGCTGAAAGCAAATGTTGGAACATGTTCCCCTTAGACAGCCCTTTGGGCTAAGAATTATCCCCAGTGCGTGTGCCTGACTGGGTGGGCCTGGAGACAGATGAGCTCTAGAGCATTATTTGGAACTGCCATAGTTTCAAATAGAGATGGACAAATCAGAAATGTAAAAATATTTTGAAAAAAATTCTATGAGGCAGCAGTGGACGAGACAGGCCATTGAGTACTGTCATTGTCTTTAAAAAATTCCGTGTTCACTGGTTTCAAAGTAAGTGTCATGAGGTTTATTACTTAGTTGTTCCCTGGCTCCCCTAAGTTGACTGTAAAATCTTTATGAGGCACTTGGTAGGCACATAAGTATTTGAAGTACCCAAGGGATAAAAGAGCTCGATAATGAAATGGTGAGTGAAGGCTGGAATGGCCCTAAAGTCTGGGTAGGAAGGGGGCCTCCAGCTGACTATGCCAAGCATGTGACATGAGTTCTCTCTCAGATCTTCCAGAAAGCCCTGTGAGGGGGCAGCATCATAATACTCTTTTCACAGAGAAAGAAATAGAAAGGTTAAGAAACTTGCTTAAGGCCGGGCATGGTGGCTCACACTTGCAATCCCAGTGCTGTGGGAGGCTGAGACCAGAGGATCACTCGAGGACAAGAGTTTGAGACCAGCCTGGGCAACATAGCGAGACCCTGTCTCTACAAAAACAAAAACAAAAACAAACAAAAAAAGTAAAAAATAAAAGCTTGCTCAAGTGGTGGAAACAGTGATTCAGAGATCTTTGTCTTAAATACTTTATAATTTGCTATTTATTATGCTTCTTGTTAATTTCCACATGGGAAATTATATATATGTATATATACATTTTTAAATGTATATTATATATACTTATATATTAAATACACATTTCTACATATGTTGCCCATATATGTACTACGTAATATATATGGTAAGAAAGCTCAACATGGGTAGGGATCTTTGTGAGTTTTATTAACTGTTGAATCCAAAGTGCCTGGGACAGGATCCTTGACAACAATTTGTGGAATAACTGAGTATTGGAGTCCACTGGCCTTTGCCCACTCTTTTTTACAGCCTCTCTGGCATACATGAAGGGTGAATCTGGGTTTTATATCCCACCGCCTTACACAAGTAAATGTCATGATGAGTTTTCTCTTGTTGTTCTGCAGTGATATTTGCCTGGACAATTTAATGATGTCTCTGGCCTCTTCATTTTAAGAAACCTTTCAAGAACTTTTTACTCCATTCGACGGTTGTGTATTCATGCCATAGGTATTTATAATGAACTGTGATATCTATATTGTGGAGAAACGGAGTGCTCAGAAGGCTTTTATTTTCTTTTTCTTTTTCTTTTTCTTTTCTTTTCTTTCTTTTTTTTTTTTTTTGAAATGGAGTCTTGCTCTGTTGCCCAGGCTGGAGTGCAGTGGCATGATCTTGGCTTACTGCAACCTCCACCTCCTGGTTTCAAGTGATTCTCCTGCCTCAGCTTCCCAAGTAGCTGGGATTACAGGTGCATGCTACTATGCCCAGGTAATTTTTGTATTTTTAGTAGAGACGTGGGGGTCTCATCATTTTGGCCAGGCTGGTCTTGAACTCCTGACCTCAAGTGATCCACCCACCTCAGCCTCCCAAAGTGCTGGAATTACAGGCATGAGCCACCGCACCCGGCCCAGAAGTCTTTTCTGAAATGTAATCTGGTGCCCAAAATTTCCAGCTTTGACACTTTGTGTGTTGGTTCCCCTAGATATACTATGGACCTGCATTAAGGCAAAGAGAATTTAACGCATAACAGGCCAGGAAATAGGTTTTAGTGTTAAGATATATTAGTACTGCCTCAACTGCATGTGTTAGTATAAACAGCTCAATTCTCAGGAAAAACAGCTGGAAGTGGGTTGCTACCTTGTCAAATGGCAGAACTAGAGGGTAGACACCAAGTTTTTCTTCTGCACAGTTGATTCTTCTGTATTTATTTATCACTCACTCTGAAGCCTGACCAGCAGCTCAAATGTAAACTATTATTTCATCCACGCTTACGTGGTGTCTGGCTCCTGTAAGTGTTATAAAGATAATTTGTACCACAAAAGTACATAAACAAGTTTAGCTCTCTTTCACCTGATTTCAACCAATGAATGGCAAAGGAGTGTCCATTTCAGAACATGTCAGTTAACCTGTTGGGCAAATGTTGTTTATATACAGAGCACTATACTTTGAACTTTGATATGAACACAGAGAGGGTGTACCCTTATTGAACAAGCAGTTCAGCTTTGCTCATGGAATTGGCCACAGATGTGAGCAGTTTTGGGACACATGAGGCCCAAGAGAGAATTTTTAAGATTGTTTGTAATGTTTGTAAAGAGGAAGGGGTAGAGTAAAGAATGGGAATTCGACAGTTATGTACAAGTGTGCCAGGTGTTCTGGAACCTTCCAGAACTTTATCATTAAAACCTCTTCCTTCTCCTACTTATTCATGAAGAAGCATTGGTAAATAAGCAAATAAAAGCTTTATAACCTTCCTACCTTCCCTCCTTGGATTGCAGGTGTGAGTCACCTTGCCTGGCCTTCAGCAAGCTTCTTAACCTTTCTATTTCTTTATCCGTGAAAAGAGGATTATGATACTGCCCCCCCATAGGACTTTCTGGAATATTTGAGAAGTAACTCATGTCATGTGCTTAGTATACTCAACTGGAGGTCTCCTTCCTGCCCACATTAAATGAGGTCTGAAAGCAAGCATCTTGAGGGAGAAGAATCTGGAAAGCGCATTTTAACCCACAAATGGTCATTTGGGTGGCGGATGGTGAAGGGGCTGATGTGAAGGACGACTTTTTCTCTTTTGCATAATTGCTTTAAAAAATATACATTAATAGTGCAAAGAGAAAGGTAAGAATCTTAAGGTGGAAAGATTATCCTGGATTCTTCAGGTAGGCCTAATGTCATTCCAAGGGTTGATGAAAGGGTGGCAGGAGAATCCAAGTCAGAAGGAGATGTGAAAAGGAAGCAGAGAGACAGAGATTGGAAGATCAGAGGCTGCTGGCTTTGAGATGGAGGAAGGGGCCACAAGCCAAGGGATGGTGGTGGCCTCTAGAAGCTGGAAAAGGCAAAGAAAGAGCGTTTCCCCTAGAGCCTTCAAAAGGGACACCACTCTGCTGACCCATTTTAGACTCCTGACCTCCAGGACTTTAAGCCACTCAGTCTGTGGTCATTTATTAGAGCAGCTGGGGGAAACTGGTACAGGAGTTTCCTGCATCCAACATGCCCCACACTTCTGCTTCTCCCTCCTCACAGCTACCACCTCATCTAGGTGCTGCTTTTGGTTTCTCCTCCTGGCTTCTCAAGAAGAGATGGGGGAACCCAGGCACAGCCCATGAATCTTTTGTCTCCCTGCACTCTCCCTTGGGGATCTCATCCAGTTTCAACGTTTTCAGTGAACTGTGTATGCATGGTGGCTTCCCCTCTCCAATGGGGACTGCTTCCCTGACTCCAGACCCTGGGACCCATCTGGCCCCCATCATCCCTGTCGAAGTGTCTAATGGGCAAATGTAGCTTGTCCAAAGCAGAACACTTGCTCCTTCCACTGGAATGCTGTTTTACCTAGTCTTCCCATCGCAGCTAATGGGGATCCTTCTAGATGCACTGGCTGAACACCTTAGAGGTTCCTCTTTCTCTCACAGCTGAATCTATTCCATCAGCAAATGCATCTACCTCAAAAGTGCCTATAGAATCTGGCCACCTCTCCTTACCTCCAGGCCCCCCCCCGATCCATCTATCACGCCATCACTCCAAACCCCACCACTCCAAACGCCACCACGCCCAACGCCACTACGCCCAGGCAGGACCCTTCCACGGTGCCCTTCTCTCAGACATCACAGTGGGTTACCCTGTCTTCCACCTGCTCCCACTTCGTGGCCTCTTGCTGTTGCTCAGACACCCCACGCTTGCTGTCACCCCAGGGACTTTGCATTTGTTGTTCCTTCTGTGGGGATGCTCTTCCCCCCAGTAGCAATATTTGTTTTTTCACTTTCTGCAAGTCTTTGTTCAACTGCTCTGTCTCCGAGGTCTTCCCAGTCCTCCCTATTAAAAACTACAACCACAGGAGGATTGCTTGAGCCCAGGAAGTCGAGGCTGCAGTGAGCTATGATTGTGTCACTGAACTCTGGTCCGGGCAACAGAATGAGACCTTGTCTCAAAAAATAAAAAAAAAATTAAAAAATTGCAACCCCAGTTTTCCTTGTCTCCTTTATTTTCCCCAGGATTAAAAGTTGCTGGGGCCAGGCACAGTGGCTCACTTTTGTAATCCCAGCACTTTGGGAGGCTGAGGTGGGCAGATCACTTGAGCCCATGAGTTGACCATCCTGGGCAACATAGCAAAACTCCATCTCTACCAAAAAAAAAAAAAAAAAAAAAAAGCAAAAATTATCTGGGTGTAGTGACACATGCCTGTGTTCCAGTTACTCGGGAGGCTGATGTGGGAGAATGGCTTGAGCCCGGGAGGCAGAGGCTGCAGTGAACTGTGATGACATCACTGCATTCCAACCTGGGTGAAAGAGTAAGACCTTGTCTCAAAAAAAAAAAAAAAGTTGCTGATATCTCCTCCAAAAAAATTGGGTGCTTGTGGTCTGCTATGGGTAAATGTAATTAAAATGTACAACGTGCCTGCCCTAGGACAAGGCGAGGGTTCTTTCTGCTGTGATTCTCTCCTCAATACCAGATCAGTGCACAGCACACGCCAGTCAATCAACAGATGTCTGTTGAACGAATGAACATGAAAGTATAATTGTGCAATAAGTTTACCTGGTTCTAAGAGCTGTGTATTCAAAATAAATTTGCAGTGGGTTTGGTTTATCTCTAAGATTAGTTGTCTATATTTAAGTTTAACATAACATGCGCCTTAGCACTTCTTTAACAGCTCTATTTGTAGAAATTGTAAAGGCTGCTTACTGTAATAAAACAATATAAAACAGAATCCCCAAACTGAAGCTGAAAATATATTCATGGTTTACCTTTCCTGCTCAAATTACCTCTGGCTTCTTCTTGATACAGGTTCCAAAATATATTTTCTCCAGAATTAAAATTCAGAATCATTGACCTAGACAGGGAAGGGACAATTTTCATTTGGAACAAGGGCTACATTTAGGTCAATAAGAGAACTCATGGGAAGAGACTGCTTTGTCTTCCATATGCTGAGGGGCTCCTCCTCAATTCTGGGTCTTCAGGGCTGCCCTGGGGAGAGGCTGACCAAGTATCTGCAAAGGGAAGGAAGGAAAGAAGGACAGAGCATGTTGGCAGTGAACAAGCAGCCCACCGTGGGTCAGAGGGAGGCTGGAGAAGGCAGATAAAGCAGGACTCCCAAAGGGTGCGGCTCCAGCCAGAAACACACTCTCAGAGCCGGGGATGAGGGGAGAGGCACGCTCTCGGAGCCAGGGACCAGGGGAGAGGACGTTGTTTGCTGCAGCTTGCCCCATTCTTCTCTTGACAGCAGAACTGTCCTGATTCAGGAAATCACCTTGACAGTTTACTTGAGGGTGGAAGGAAAGACCCTGATCAAGACATGAAGGAAGAAAGCCAAAGGACTCCGCGTTAGGAAAGGAGAACTCCTCATTTTTGCTTTTTGTTGTTTGTGTGTATAATTTCAAAGAGGTGGGACATGAAAAGAGCAGAGAGGAAATGGGGAAAGAGGATGACCAAACCATCGTGCAAAATGGCCAAAATATCATTTAAAGATCTATCTTACTAAAGGACTGGTTGTGCGTGTCTTCTTCAAGCTGTCAGCATGCTCTGCGGCACTCTCAAAAGCCTTGGGGAGTGGTTTCTTGTGTGTGTGTTTGTGGTGTGGTGTAGCAAAGAGGCTGGTTCCTGACAGAGCAGGAGCACCGTCATCTCAGACAACCACCACCACTTTAAGTTCCAACTCCCTTTCTAGCCTCATGTATTTCAAGGAAATCACTTCTCTTCTAACTACAAGTAGCCAGAAAGAGTAGACATTAAAACACGGGTAAGACAGCTCGGGCCCAGAAGGGAGGTGGGGGAAACTCTCTTGGATAACTGCCAAACTTTACCCTCATACCATGGGCCCCAGTAAAACAGTGGGGGGTGGCCTTAATAAGCACATTCCTTTCCCTTTAGGTGCACTAAGATAGGGAATGTAAAAGCAGACTCGGGGGTTGTGCCTGCAGCTACAGAAAGATGTATAGGAACAGACACACAACTCTCCCTCCCAGATAAGCACAACAAAGAGACACAGAAGCAGTCCAAGCCTCAGATAAACTCTCCCACCCTAAATCCTTAAAAACTCTTAGTCTGTAAGAAAGTGTGCCTCTGACCTAACGTGGCCAGACGCCCCTCTCAGGTTTGTTTTCTCTAAAATAATCCTGTCTTGACAGTCAAGCTACCTTTCGTGTTTCTTTCCTCTTTCTTTGATTCTTACAGTTCCCTGTTCATGGAGCGCATGCAGGGCAGGACAGCATTGTGGGAAGGGGAAACTGATCAGCACACAGAATCAACCCAGAGTGGGGAGCTTGAGCACAATGTCTACAACTGGGATTTTGCTTGTGTTTTTTCAAAAAAACACAAGCTTTTGTGTTGTGTTTTGTTTTGAAAATAATTATAGATTCACAGGATATTGCAAAAACAAAAAACAAAACAAAACGAAACAAAACCAAAAAGTATGCAGGGAAGTTCCATGTATCCTTCCCTCAATTTCTCCTAATGGGCACTTCTTATGTGTTATTGTACAATATCAAAGCCAGGAAACTGACATTGG
Source organism: Macaca fascicularis (assembly GCF_037993035.2). Classification (NCBI taxonomy): domain Eukaryota; kingdom Metazoa; phylum Chordata; class Mammalia; order Primates; family Cercopithecidae; genus Macaca; species Macaca fascicularis. Next base: position 113,601,430 of record NC_088384.1, read on the forward strand.
CACAATCCAGAGTTTGTTTAGACTTTCACCAATTTTCCCTGCCCGTGTGTGTGTGTGTGTGTGTGTCTATCACATGTGAAACCACCATAATCAGGATGCAAAATAGCCAATTACCACATGGATCCCTTAAGCTACCCATTTATAGCCACATCCAGCCTCTTCCTTCACCCCACCAAGATGACTGTAAGAATTTAACCCTTTGGGAACTGGCAGAAGTCTTGGGAAGGACATTAGCATTTTCCACAAGGCTTGTATGGGAGGTTCATGCCTATCTTATCTGGATATGAAGGGCCATCTGGGTTGCTGTACTGTAATGCTGAAACTATGCTGATAATACTGAAAAGGACATTTATTGATTTTAATACTGAATAGCTCATACTCCAAAGTCCTTTCATTTCACAAAAACAGTGGTGCCCAACCCCTTTCTGCATTGGTAGACAGTCTCTGGTGAGGGGCAGGATGGTGTACAGGAGCCATGCTGAGTCTGGGTCCTTGAGCATAAGGGGTATCCATGGATAGGGAGAAGAAGGCATCAAGGAGGTGGTGAGCATGGGCGGGGGGTTCATCTTTTTCATCAGCCCCAAATTCTACTTAGTGCAGTGACACTGATTGCATAAATGAGACATCACAGGTTTCTACATTATGAATAAATGATATATTTTAAAACCTAGGACAAAAGTTGCAGAGTGATTTGCCTTCAGGAACCAGGCAAGTCAATGACTTTGGCAACTGGAGAGGGACAGGTGTCCTCTGTCCCAGGTACGTTCTGATTTTCAAACAGTGGCAATTAATTAATAGAAATTTCAAATTCTCTCATCAACCAGACAAAATATATGTGTGAACTAGTTTTGGTCACTGCCAGCTGGTGACCTTTATCCTGGATATTTCTTCACTGATTTCCTTCCTTTCCTTCCTTTCCTTCCTTTCCTTCCTTTCCTTCCTTTCCTTCCCTTCCTTCCCTTCCTTCCCTTCCTTCCCTTCCTTCCCTTCCTTCCTTCCTTCCTTCCTTTCTCTCTCTCTCTTTCTTTCTTCGTTTCTTTCTTTCCTTCTCTTTCTTTTTATTTCTTTCTTCCTATCTCTCTCTCTTTCTTGCTTTCATTTTTTTAAGTCACAGAACAAGAAAACACAGAAGGAAGAAATCATCCTGAAAGTACTTGTAAGCACTTACTAACCTATTAAGTCATTGCTTTTCTGAAATGAGAGCTGTGGAAATGATAATAATGAATATTTGCATAATGCTGTAAGGCTTACCAAAGTCATGTTGGAATACACTGCCTTGATTTTCCTCCTAGAAAGGAATGGATAGATTGTCTAAGGCATGGATAGTTTGTCTAAGGTCTCAAAGCAGGGAGGTGGGTGGCGTAACCAGGACTTGAACCCAAAACTGACTTCAGATCCCATGCTCTACTTCAATCCCATACCCAATCCTCTTTTCTTTTGGCTTCCTGTCCCCAAACCAGTATGCCTATAGCAGAGCTCAGTTTTCTTTGCCAGGCATTTCTGACCCTTCTGGCCCCAAGCTGGAGAATTCAGCCCCACCAACTATGCTCACTCCCCCAAGTGAGTGTGGAGTCAAAGACATGAACCAGCAGCTCACTCTCAGTCAGTTTCAGATCCATGTTCTTTTTGGGGTGGGTCAGTCTGAGGGGTTCAGCACTGTCCTCAAGTCTTAGCCCTGTACTAGTTTGAGCTCCCCCAGAAGCAGCGCTAAGAGTCCAGGGCTAGGGTGCAGGTAGTTTACTTGGAGAGGATTCTGGAAGGAAGTGAGGGAGCAGAGAAATGGCACGGGGAAGAAGGGAAAGCCAGCATAAGGGAAAATTATTAGGCCACTGCTGTAGTCCATGGATGCTTCAATGCCAGAAAAGCTTCCAGAATGTTTCCCAGATTGTCTGCCAGAAGGCCTGTGGGCAAGGAGTGTTCACCACTCCTTCTCATGCTTGCAGTCAAGGGGTGCTCTTGGGGTGTCCCCCCACTTCCTGTGTTTGCACATGGATTAAAAGGGATGCCCACTCTGAGGAAGGCCCTTAGGCAGAGAAGGATACTCTGGGCTCCACACTGGAGCTTGGGGAGCCTGAACACACACGGAGCTGTCACCACAGGTACGTACAAAAGCAGGGTGTGGGGGCACTACGACGGTCTTGCCAGAGCTCCCAGGGACATGACGATTACTTCAGTGGTGCCAGTCAGAGAAATAGTGTGTGTTTCCAACACAGAGGAGCAGCTGGCTGTGCTGAACTTGTGTTGAAACTGAGAGGTTATTGCACCTTTCTGAGGAATTTTCATGTAGAATGTAGACCATATGTAATTTTGACTGTGTTCAGAACGTAATTCCCATAGGAAATTTTATCTCACCTCCTTCAAACACACCTTGTTATAGACATCCGCCCCTAACACACACACATTCACAGAAGGAGAAACACACATACTGAGACACACACACACACTGACACACATTTCCTCCCCAAGCTGTTTTCTCACTTGCCCCTCTCTTTATCTGAGTCTAATCCAAGCATCCTTCATGACGCCTTCAAGTCTCCCTTCCCCTGTGTCTCCCTGGGTCCCACTGGCTGCTTCTGAGCACCTTCTCCTCTCTTCTCCCTCTGTTCAGAGCCCTGATGAGGCTGGGGAAGAGACAGAGGCCAGCTCCTGTAGAGCTATGTAGACAGACCCCGGTAAGGAGTTTGACTCTATTTATGTTCCCCAGGAAGTCTTTGGAGGGTTTAAATGAGGGAGTGACATGAAGCCGTAAACCATTTATGTATTTTTTTTATTTTTTATTTTTTGAGATGGAGTCTTACTCTGTCACCCAGGCTGGAGTGCAGTGGCACAAGCTCGGCTCACTGCAACCTCCACATCCCCAGTTCAAGCGATTCTCCTGGCTCAGCCTCCTGAGTAGCTGGGATTACAGGTGCACACCACCACGCCCGGCTAATTTTTGTATTTTTAGTAGAGACAGGGTTTCACCATGTTGGCCAGGCTGGTCTCACACTCCTGACCTCAAGGGATCCGCCTGCCTTGGCCTCCCAAAGTGCTGGAATTACAGGCGTGAGCCATTGTGCCTGGCTGAAACCATTTATATTTCAGAACATTCTTTTCTTGTTCTTTCTTATCTTGTCTCCAGAGTACCTAGGATGGTGCTTTTGACTTCATCATTATCGTTGTGATCTTTGCAGCTGGAATGTCTGTGGTATCTTCATGTCGGGGCAGAAGAGAAGTTGATCAAGGTGTCCTTGTACTGAGGGTGCTGCTGGCATGTGCTTTACTCAGTGAGCGGCAGTGACAGCGCAGGGCAGGCCGGCCGCCGTCTGTGTCAGGAGGCTGTAATTATTTTCTTACAGCTGTAAGATCAGAAACATGAATGAATTGATCCCCAGCTCGAGGCCTGAATGACACAAACATTGTTATGACTGAAACATTTTTCTTATCAGGTTATTCTTAATGGAGATGCCCACTTGGGACTTGTTTAGTCTTTATTGTTTTAAATAGTCTGGGCTGAAGCATGAGGGAATTAGCCTTTGGTTTGGTGACCTTGAAAATTTGATCTAGAAGGAGGATGAGGTGCTGGCTTCTTCTTCTCAGGTAGCATCATTTTACCTCGGCTCACCACGTCGGTTGTGTGCACCAGCTTGCCAGTGGCTCCTTTGGCCTGGTGCCTCCTTCCCTTCCTGTGACACCGCTCCCTGAGCTGCAGCCTCCCCAGCCTCAGCTTTCCTTGTGAACACCCAGCTCAGGCCCACTTGAGGAGGAGATCTTCCCTGAGATGTAAACGTGGCCCGTTCCTTCTTATCCAAACTGCACTTTCTCCAAAGTAACTGCTTTCTAAAATATTCCCCTTCACCAGACACAATTTCTATCACAATCCCATGTTCTGGATCTTTCCTATCTGCTTTCTTGTTGATGTGTTTGGCTGTTGGTTGTTTGTTTCCCTTAGCATACAGACCCCAGGAAAGCAGGGCCCTGTCTGTCTTGCTCTCCAGTTTCCTACAGAGCTTTGAGCAGTGTCTGGCACTCATCTGCTGCATGGACGTAGAAAGTCCAAATGCCACCCACACGTTTGAGTCTTGAGTTCCTGCTGTGAACCAGAGGCAGGGCACTGCTGGTGTTTCTGACCTTGACAACCACAGACACAGCACACGTAACTCCCTAACCTCAGTCTCCTCAGTCATCAGCCCCATGCGAGCGTTCGGCTCTTGCAAATGGACTCCATGGCACAGGCATGAGGCGGAGGGCTCTGGGCTCCGTGGTTAATGTGTACCAACGCACCTTTTATCTATAGCTGACTTTGCCACCCTCGGCCTGCTTTCTTCCTAAGACTTTCCCCTGGCCTCTTTCCAGCAGTCTGTCAGGGAGTTATAGACTAAGCTACCCTTCGGCAATTAGACTGGACTTTAGTTGTTTTTGAAAGATGAATTTAGAGGTAATTTTCTAATTACTAGCAGTTGTCAAATAAACTGAGACAAAAGACTGCCGAGTCTTTGCCTGGGCAGAAATGAGTTCTCGCTACAGCAGGAGCTGGTCCTGTGCCTTGGTGATGAATGCAGGGAGACAAGCAGCTTAAAAACCAATTAACTTTCTGCTTCTTTTGCTAATGTGGGGACAGTGCTGGGAAGAGTTTGGCTGCTTGAGAATGGAGTTCAAACAGGGCCAGCTGCGGAAGTTAAGCTAGCAGAACTGATGAAAGGAACACGCTTCAAGGACGTCTGCATTCTTAGCAATATCAAAATGTTCATCTTCATTTGATGGAACACTTCTGAGTCTGAATTGTCAGTACAAACGTTAAAGATGTAATAGCTATTGACGCCTATTCTAGATAATAATGCCTAAAGATATCACTGGGACATTTTTTCACAGGAACTTTAATCTGTAAGTGAAAGTTTTCCTTTCAGTTGCTGTCTGCAGAAATGTCAAACTTATACACAATAATATTTATAAGGTGGCTTTTGTGTTTTCTTCTGCAATTGTGTGACATTTTGCTTGGTTAAGTTGTTGCATCTTGTCATGGTTTGATGTCACGTGGTAAGCAATGTCACAGAAGGCCTGGGGGTCATCTGGGAGCTGTTGCTTGGGCTTGGGTTCTGGTTTGCAGCCTTGGAGGCCAGGAACCTGGTGCTGTCAGGACCCTGTGGCAGAGCCAGACAGACTCAGAAGCACTGGTGTATCAACCAGGGGGTCAATGTCTTAGTTTACAGCAAAAGCACCGCTTTTCTAGGGAGACAGACCCCAGGTCTGCCACCCAAGTTGCCCCGCTCCTTGCAGCTACTGTTAGAGACAGTCATGACAGGTTAGAGACAGCCATGATAGGGTGGAAAGGTAGAGCTGGCACAGAAGACTTGTCCCACTTCCACTAATGACCTTGGAGAAGCCTCAACCTTCCTGAGCCTCAGTTTCCTCATGTGTAAGTGGTGATCATGCCTCCTATGACGGGAGTTGTTGGAAAGCTAAAAGGGGAACACATATGTAAACTGCTGGGTCCAGGAGTAAGCACTGAATCATTTGAATGGGACAGGCAGATGCAGAATACAGACTGGAGCCAGTGTGTGGATTCCTGTTCCAACTGCATGGCCTGAAATCAACTCCTGTATATTTCTAACATTTGGGATCCACAAACTAAATTGGGATCAGAATGTTATCTACTTCGTGGGCTTGTTGCTGTTGTTGTATCAAATAAGATGCTCTATAGAAAGCACATAGCATGATGACCAGACACAGTAAGGGCTCAAATGAATGGCAGCTCTCATTGTTACTGGGAAAATTAATCGTTCTGATGGTAGCATAGTAGCAGCTGTTGTGGCACCACCAGCAAGAAACACAAGCAGCCAGGAGGTGCAGGTCAGTCGGTGACTATGAAATTGGAACAGAGGTGGACTGTGTAGAGGGCTTTTGAGCCCTGGCACTACCAATGTCTGGGGCTAGACAGATTGTTCTCGTGCACTGTAGGGTGTTTAGAAGCATCTCTGGCCTCTACTCGCTAGGTGCCAATAGCATCACCCAGTTGTGACAACCAGAGATGTCTCTGGACACTGCCATTGTCCCTGGGCAGGGGCAGAATCACCCCAGCTGAGAACCACTGGTCTGGGGGAATACGTCACCTAGATGACAGGGAAACCTGTGGTTCTCCAAAGCACGCCCCGGTGCCTGCACCTGCACTCACTCCTACCTGCCAGATGCTTTGCTTCAGTTCTCTCTTTCCTAGATTTAGTCCATTTGATGACAAAGACTGAGTGGCCACTATGAACAAGCACCTGGGCATAATCTGTGGGAGAAGAAGGCTTGGCCTCTGCCCCCAGGGACACCTCACAGACCTTTTCCCTTCAGCCCCTTCTTTAGCACTGCCCTTCCCTATGTGAGGCACAATGCTGTTGACTAGATCACAGCTGTCTAAACGACCCTGCCGTCTGTGGGAAGCCACTGCTCAGCCCTTCTCTGAAGGCAGAACTTCTCTGCAGTGTATTATTAAATACTTCTTCCAAGAGTGCACCTTTTTCCTTGTGCAAATGCTGATGATATTTATTAGCATGAAAACCTTGGGGGAACACATGAACCACCCTGGACCTCAAGTTCCTATGCAAAATGGGGATAATGATATGCTCCCTTCAGCGGTGCTTGCAAGTGGATTAACTGAGATTCTGTAGGCTCTTACCCCTGTTCTCTCCTTTCCAATGATAACTTTATTCTAAATTGCAAAGGCACCTCACCATGGCCTCTTGGTATTTGCCATAAGAGCTTTTTAAGGACAGAAGTTTACGTAATGTGTTTAAACTTAAGTTTTTTGAGAATCCTGTTCTCCCTATGCCTGTATTTATCTGCATTACTATCCGATTTAAAATGTTAAGTTCTTTACCAACAGAACTTAGTGGTTTGCAAATCTCTGTATCATGACCAGAATAGCCCATCCCATTGTAATTTGGACTAATGTCTGAGAAGGCCTGCATGAGTAAAAGGTCAAATTATTTTCCAATTAAAAAAGAGATATTTTATGACTTTCAAACCCAGCGAGAATGGGGCTAGGAAGCTATGACAAAAAAATTCTTTAGGGAAACAGTAAGTAACCAGAAGAGAATGATTCAGAACTCTGTTTTGTAAGCTCTGTATTAATGACTCGCTTTATGTCCATATAAAATACCCACTGAGAAATGCTCATTTATAACTCCCACCATGCTTACCGTGTTTAAAAACAACTTATGCTTTTAAGTAGCTTCAATAGTCACCCAAAATCCTGTTGACACTGTTAATTTGCTCAGCAAAGACTTTCTTTAAGATCTTAAAAGGTAAACTTCCACCCAGCCTCTGTCAGAATCACTATGAATTAGAGTTATCCAGAATTAAGAAGGTTTAGTTGGCTCACTTCCATTCTGTTGAACTTACTCAAAATGTCAGAACATTCTACATTTCCGGCATATACAATGTTCACATGATGACAGTTTTTATAGATGCCTCACATCATTTAATTCCATGCACCCCATTTTAATTGTGTCCTGTTTTATCTGTTGATTTTTTACTTGGCAAATAAATACTTTTGAAAGGAAATTTTAATTCATTTTCACATGTGCTGGCTCTACTGGAGAGCTCATAGGACTAGACAGCAACAGACCCAGCCAGATTTGAATTTTTATCTAAATTCTCAATCTGAACCTCACACTTACAAATAAATGTGACTGCTGGAAAGAGTTTGGGTGTTGGAGTCAAGAGACCAGGCTCTAGTTCTTGGGCAAGTCTCCTAACCTCTCAGGGCCTCAGTTTCCTTGTCTAAATAGTAGGGAGTTCAGTGTGGAGATTCTTGGCTGCCTTTCCAGCTCTTAGTACCCCGTGATTCCAAGATTTTCTTCTGGTCATTTTCCTTCCCAGCATCTATCCAGAAAACCCCACTCTGACATCTACTTTCCAGTATTTACACGAAAAGAACTTATTTTGTTCTATAACTTTGTATGTTTACTGCATTGGGATTTCTTTGAGTGGGACATCCTTAACACAGGATGTTCGTCATTATTTTTAAACTGTCCTGTACGATCCTGAAAATACCCTGAAACTCCATGTATGGACTGCCTGAATTGTGAACATTAACCCACATTTATATAATCACTTGGTTATGTAATCAGGCAATGAAGTTCACGTTAAAAAGAGGAGTGTCTTGACTTTTGTCTTGGGTCCAGGATCTGCCCTTGGGACCCATTTATCACCTCATTTCCCTTCTTAACTCCTGTTTATCTCTCCTGCTCCTACTCAAAGGAACAGGAAAACACCCAGTACAGCACTTCATTTTATTAAATAGATTGCTCTGAGTGAAAAACAAGGTTGTCCACCTGGAGCTGTGATAAGTCTTTTTTTCTGTACTATGAGGACACTAGGTGTGAACAGATACTGATATCGGAAAGTTGAGGGTTGAGGAGCGGGGTGAGGAGGAAAGAAAGAATGGCAAAGGAGTTATGTTGCAGTCAGTAAAGGTTAGAAATGAATCACAAGATCGGGGTAGGAAACCAAGTAATAAAATAAGTGCATAATAGTGGGTTGCCAGGTAGACAGTGGGCTCATACTGAAGTGATAACGGCAGTGCAGCAGGGAGGCTGAGCCACAGAAAGGAGTGGGCGAGATGGAAAAATAAAGAGAGAATAATGAAAGCCAACACAGAGGGGGAGAGCAGAGGAGTCTGTCACTTTGTCTTAGGAGAAATTAAGAAGCAGACAAATTATAAGTGTACTTTCATTTGGAAACATGATCAGACAGTCTGAGATGGGTGCTCCTGGGTGAAGTGATCATGGCTTGTAGGTGCCTGTGAGTAGCTCGCTCTGACCTGACATGGGAAGGACCAGGACTTGCCAACATTTGCAGGTGGCGATGAAGTGCAAGACTGAGGGGATGCGTGGGGGCTCATTGGATCTCTTTGATTCTTCTGTTCAGAAAGAAAAGAGCAGAAGAACATGGCTAACATTCTTAAGGGCCCTGGGCCAATGCGGGTGTTCTCATTGAATTTTCACCAGGGCCCTATGCAATAGGTGCTGGTTTTATCCCTCTAGTTCAGATGAGAAAACTGAGGCCAGGAGCTTGTTCAAGATCACATGAGCAGCAAGGACTCTTGCTTCCGATCTCCCTGACACCTGCCTGCCCAGGTTGCCTCCTGAAGCCACTGCATCACCGTGAATGTGCATCTCCCACGAGGGCGGGTGTGTGGCTTGCAGCCACAGGGAGGCGTTTTCAGGGCCCACCTGGAGTTGGATGACATTGTTTTCCTTTGTCCTGACACCAGAAAGGAAACTGGCATGGCCACTCTGAACATTTTTTCTTCTTTGGCATTTGGTTGCCTTTTTTCCCTCCTCCATTGGCAATAGTTCTATCAGGTTCTCAGTCAAAATAACGCATTGCCCAAGCACAAACGTGACCCTCGCTGTGTCATGGGAACACATTGCACAGAGAACTCCATCACACTCAAACACCAGCCGTGCCTTGCCAGCCCTGGTGGACTTGAAGTTTGGATAAGATTTAAGTTTGTGGAGCAGCTCAGCTCTGGGAGCGTGGTAAGAGTGGGATCTAGAGAGATGGGAGTTCCTCCTGCAAACGTGCTCTTGAGCCTATCTTGAGGTCAGTAACCATGCTCAGCCACAGTGGCCTCTGCAGGTTGAGGAAGGATTCTCTGTCCTTCCAGAAGCTTCTCTCTAGTTTCAAATGTCATACCCAAATGAAGAAAGGAATGCTTCCTTTGAAATTGATGCCATCCTTGGAGCCACCACACTGAGTGTGGGCCTCTTGCACCCCCATGCAGGGTCCTGCTTTGCTCTTCCTGTCTTCCCTGCTGCAAGACCTCAGGGAATGCCCATGGACCGGGCATTTCCTGAGCAGGTTTCCACTAAAAGAAACACTCAGCAAAATAAAGAAAGTTCCTAGCGTACCGTCCAGGCCTACCTAATGTTTCATGAGGACAATAGAAGGCATCATTTGTTTTCAGAGCATAATTTTATTATATCTTAATGCAAGAAAAGGTAAGATAAATTTCCTATTATTTTAAAATAACTGCGTCATTGTTATAATACCACACTATAATAACCATTTTACCGAAAATGATGAATATATAATTGCCTTTCTTTTATATTAGCATATTATGATTTACCACCACAAATGTTGTTTTTCTTTTCTTAATTAATTTTTGTACTTTCAATATTGAAAACCTTTTCAGCATCTTCTAAACTGGCTCATTCAGGCTTATACTGTAGACCTTTTGCAACAAGCCTATAGTTCTGCCATCATCTCTCTTTTCAGATGGTAAATTGCCCTGAAAGGTTTAATGAATAAATGAATACATTAATTAACAATGCCCAGAGAAGGGTCTCATTAAAACAGCATGTGTTTGGGACGCTCAGCTGGCATTCGGTGGATGGGGGCTGACTCTCTTATGATGAAAGATGAACTTAAGCCCCCTGAACTGTCTCCTTATGACTCATAAGAGTTTTTACCGGTATGGTTATGTAAACGAGCAGAGCATGAGGGAAATTATTGTTTAATTTCAAAAACATAACTCAATCATGAATACAAAGTATGCTCCTGCTTCATGCTTTGATGTCTAAGGTGACTCACTGCATGGTACTGCCCTTGAAAGGAGATGGGGTGTGGAGCAGGTTTGCCTGCCCGAGGGAGGTCATCCCATGTGTCAGGAGGATGCAAAGTACCTCTTGTGGGCAGGGTTCACCTTCAGTGCCCTCCGCCGAGACTAAAGGTACAGAGACGCCCTGCAGGGCAGGACCGTGACATGGCCTGTTCAGCATTCTGCACCACGTGGAGGATTTGCTACCCACCATGTGCCTGTAGCGCTCCCCCCAACTCTGTGACAACCCCCCAAACTCCCACATAGTTTCAAAGGCAGCCCCTTGGCAGGTGGTGATGAGGGATCTGCCTCAGGTTCAGAACATGTTCACAAAGTAAGGTTCTGCCAAGTCCTAAAGATGCCATGTGCACAGGCTGTGAAGTGCCCATTTGTCTCTCTTGGATTAACTTGTAATCAATCTAATTTAGTGCTGTTTTTAAATCCAGCAAGACACAGTTTGTTTATTTTATTTTGTTTTCTAAATAAAGAATGATTGCAGAAAGAGGCTTGGGAGGTCTCAGGAAAACAGAGAAGTAAAAGTGATCCATGCAAATAAAACCCAGAACCTTCTCAATGATGTGTTTAGAGGCTCAAACAAGGTAGAGTAGTGCACAGAGGCTGAGCCTTGGTCAAGGTGTCCCAAGTGCATCTGGGAGACACTCACGTCTACCTAATCTTTCCAGGTCTCAGAGTTATGACCTCCAGCTTTTCATATCCTAGGAGGAGATTGCTCTTAAAGGGATGCTCATCTAAACCAAACTCAAGACAGCGATGTCTAGAACAAGAAAGCTGACATGTTGATCTGTGCTCAAACCAGAGTTGAGCTGGCTCCGAGAGCTTCTGGTCTCCAGGATCCACATGGCCTTTGGAAACCAAAGCTCAATTCCAGGGGCTCAGGGCCAGAGAATCAAGCAAATGTGCTGTTTACAGAAACTGAAATAATTCACTCATTCAACAAATATTAGTCAGCACCTACTCTGGTCTAGCAACTGTTTTCAGGGCTGTGACCAAGACAGACAACACCTTTGTCGAGCATGGAGCTTAAGTTCTAGTTAGTCGTAGATTCTGGGATTGAATCCCTAGAAAAATGAAGAAGGCAAATGTCAAATAGTAACTGTCAGAAAGGAAACACAACAGGCGCGTGTGTTGCAGGAGCTGGGAAAGGCTGAGGCCCGGATGACCCGAAGACCCGTCCATGTGCAGGCCAGGAAGGGTGCTCCATGCAAAAGCACAGCAGGTGCAAAGGCCTTGAACTGGGGATGAGGGTGGCTCAAGGATGCGATCAAGTTCAACTCACAAAGGGGGAGCTGATTGTGAAATTCAAAGGAGCTCCTTGTAGCTTCGAAGGCCGGACCATGGTCTGAGACAGAGCAGAGAATCAGCAGACGGAACAGGTTAATAAAGCAATGGACTGAAATGTTCAGGATTCCTCTGGTTGTTCTATGTGATTTCCCATGGCTGTCTCACCCCTCAAAGCTGTTGGCATGGTGCCCGGACTGCTGACCGCACTCAGATACATGTTAACAAATGGTCGCGGCACTGCAGAAAGCAGAGTGGAGTGGATTGGACAGCCCTGCAGTAGCTAAATACTTTTGTTAGAATGCAAGTGTCTGTAGCCACAGATGATCAGCTTTCTCCATTCACCAAGATGGCCCATGCAGGCCTTGGCTTCCCGGGGAGAATTAGTTTTCATCTCTGACTTAGACTTTTTTTTGTTAAGGAACAACACATGTCACATAAAACTTTTTTTTGACATGACAATACCTGGAATAATTAGATACATAAAGAACAATGAGGGAGCTGCGCTTTCCTGAGTGTATTTTGAGCAGTTATTACCCACCATCAGTGCCTTTCAAATGTCACTTGTGGAGTGTTCGTCTGTTTGTCGTGAAGCACAAAACTTTTTCTCTATTCTTTGCCAAAGTAGTTGAGAGCATTTTAAATCTCTGTGTTGAACTATGGCAAGTCACTCCAAAATTAAAGTGCTCAAAACCTTTATTTTGAAAAGCCCGAACGGTGCCCATCAAAGCAGCACAGAGAACACTGTCTTTTCAGTACTCACCCAGCTCATTCCTCTGGAAATGTCAGATATGCTCTCATTTAAATAATTTGACAGCTCACAAGAAGCCATCTGATGAGTATTGCATTCAATTGTTAAAAGTACAACAAAAAAAGTCAAGAAGTTTTTCTTCCAAAGAATTTATCATTAATTCACACAAGCTACTTTATATGTGGTCGCCTACTAAATGCAATTATTTAATTTCTCTGTTTCTTTCTCTCTCCCTCTCCTTCTCTTTTTCTGCAAGTGGAGGCTGCGAAGACCCATTTTAATATAAAGGACACTTGGGCTTTTCACCTGAAATGAAAAAACAATGCATTAAGGCTGTTAAGTAGGCTTCGCACATTCAATATGTTTGCAGGAATGTCTAAACACAGAAGTGTTTGACACATGTAGAAAAATACATGTATTTTAAAGACATGCTTGACTCAAAGCACCCGAACATTTTATTTACCACCATGAGGCAGCTCATTGAAAATCCAGCCTGGCCTGTTTTGTGACTGTACACATTCCGTTTGGTTAAAGAAGCACTCAGTGTGCAGGGGTGGTTGTGTACCTCCTTAAACTTGTGTCCTGGACGTTGAATTTGACCGGATAGAAATGAACACGAGCCCCTGAAAGATGAGGTGACCGCCACTCATCTTGTTCCCAGGATGTTCCAGACGTGGGGAGACAAACGCTAGGCTTGCTGTGGTTTGCAGTGTCTCAGGTTGAATGGACGTTGCAGGTCTAGGGGATGGATACCCAGGGATGCAAGGGAGTCAGGGGCTCCCTTACAGCTGTTCCCATACCTGTCATTCATTTAGCTCTTTAGCCTCTACTATGTCTTCCTCTTCTACTACTTTCTGTCTTTGGGTTAAAATGTGGAGAGCTGACTTGAGTGGGTAGCACACTCTCATGCTCGGGCCAGCCCTCCACATCATGAGTGGGCTGCAGCCACCCCAGGCTTCTGGGAATAAGGTGGGGTACGGGAAGCAATTAAGAAATTGTTTTGCTGACACAGCCCACTTGTACAGAGCACCTTGTCTCTGAGGGAACGGCTGTCCTCTGTTGGGGAAAATCGGGCCCAGCGAGCCTGACTTGTTGTGCACATTTGGGATGTGGCCGGAGCCTCAGCATCCACTTGGGAGGGTGTGTACCGGCTGCCGTGTTTCCTTTCGGCAGGCTTAAATTCATTTCTTCAGATGTTCCCGTTAGTTAACAATGATTGATAGAGTAAAGACATTATTAATAAAAATTAGGCACCCAGCTAGCGAATGGACTTTTGTTCGTGCCTCAGCACTCAGCGAAGGGCAGATGAAAAAGCTGTTTGCAGCAGCATGCAATTGGAATGAGTCGGGCCAGGTGGAAAATGAACTCGGCCATTCATCAAAGCTGTCAGGACGGGTCTCTCACCAGAAGTGTTTACCAGTGTTCACCACGAGCTTCCGAGTTCTGCTAATGGGAGCTCGTTCGACTGTAACTCAGAGGACTTGGGAAACGACTTGGGTGACTTCGCATACCTATTTTACTGAATTCGCCTAAGTGTGACTCTTGATGCTGACACTTATGAGAATGCACAGTGGGACTTCCAGAAAAGTTACCAGTGCAGTTCAGAAAAATGCCTCCGTGAGGGCGGGAGCCTTTGAGGAAGTCCAGGTGGCATGTGCTCTGGGGAGGGGAAGAAGCAAGGGGCACAGCGGCGTCAGGAGTGAAAAACGAGCCGCTTATTCCACGCACATAATAACATAAATCTGATTCAAAAAAGTGAGAGACAAGAGGAGTCGACAGGAAAGCATATGGAAAAAGTTAAATAAAAACCCAAGCTGCTATCACCATTACTCTATGTCTAGAGATTTATTGGGGAGTGGGTGTGTTTACTGTCCATACAACACACGTGCTGCTTAGTCATTCGTAGCCTTGTGCAGCTGAGTTCCCACGGGTGTGGAGCTGGTCTTCCTGGCTGGGCCTGGGCAGCAGACATTTGCTGAGCACCTACTATGTGCCAGGTGTGGTTTGGGGGCAATGAGGATGCTAAGAGGAGTGAGAACACAGACTCCTAGAAGTTGGCAACTCTGCTTGGACTTCTTGTCCCCTCCATACTTAGCACTCCATAGGAGCCAATGGTTAAATAAATAAAAAAATTTGCATCCCGAAAGAACTGTGATTTGTAATTCCCCCTTCTAGAATTTAGGAGTGTCAGCTCAGATGTGCCTGGCACTATGTTAAGTATGTTTATTTGGGTTCCCAAATCTAATCCTTGTGAAAAAGCAGGTGCCATAATTATCCTCATTTTGCAGATGAGGAAACCGAGGAAGCATAGAGAGGGTGTGCCTTGGCTTAGGGCTACACAGTCAAGATGTAAAAGGAAACACCTGCTTCCGGAACCCACACTGTTGGCCTCTACACGACGCTGCCTCCCCAAAGCACCCCATGGACCCTACAGATAAAAAATATTGAGCCAATCTGTACTTCTTCTAAAAAATGATTTTATTTTTAACATAGAGATGGGGTCTTGCTATGTTGCCCAGGCTAGTCTTGGACTCCTGGACTCAAGTGATCTTCCCACCTCAGCCTATCAAAATGTTGGCATTACAGGCATGAGCCACCACACTCGGCCCAATCCTTACTTCTGATGCTGTTACTGACCAAGTGGGATCAACTGCTCAGTGAAGTTGATTAGACCATATAGAAGTGAGTGTCCAAAAGTCCAGGGACCCTATTGTCTTCCAATTCATGAGCACTTGACTCTGGTACTTACAGAGAGAGCTCCAAAGGCCTGGGAGCTGAGGCCAGCCCCTGCAACAGATAGCCATGTCCTCACCCTGCTGGCCCTGCCATGTCAGCTCCCAACAGGCAGCGAGGGATTTGGAAGGAGGCCTCTTGCATCATCGCTTCCTTGTGCCAAGCCAGGGAAAGAAAACTTGTATAACCTAGGCCAGCTTTCGGCAGAAAACTGGAGGGTGGAAATCCATGGAATCGAAAGTTAAAGAATTACAGAACTTATATATGAGAACGTGCAGGTGTCCCTGAACCCTGCTTCCCAGGTTCCTGTTTGAAACACCAACTTACTGAGAAGATGAGCCCTCCCTATCTGTGTTGGCTTGTGATTCTATTATCCCATAGCAGATTTTTCATCTGCTTCACGATTTTGCTTTTTAAATATTCAAAACACCAAAGTATACATTTCTTTCCCCGTTGCCATTGATCTTGCTAGGCTGCTTCTTCAAAGCAATGTAGGCTAGTTTTGGGAAGGACGTTTGTCAACTGGCACCTTTTTCCATGAGACTCTGTGGTCATTTTTCAGACAAATCGTGTTTTCTGTGTGCAGAAGAATGGACCTTACTTCTGCACCAGGCTACAAGAACAGCAGTCCCGAGGATGCTCAATTTCCACTAGATTTCAACTTGGAAATATTTCAGGTTTCTATAGTTAAGATAGAGGCCCCTGACCCTGACAAGACATGCAGAGGCCGGACCCCTACCCTGGGAGATGTGTCCAATCGCCCAAGCCTTGACAAATGTGAATTCTACCTTCCTTGGTAGAGGAGCTGACAGGGTAACTTAGATTTACCGAGTTTTTGGAATTGTCCCCAGCGTGGATCAGAAAAGACATTTTTGTTCCGCGCTGCACTATTACAGGCAAGCGGAACAATTTGCATAGTTACCAGGGAGCTCCGGGGAAGGGTAGCGTTCAGTTCTCAAGCAATTATCTTTATTTCCAATAGAGTTAACTGCACTGCAAAGTGGATCCATTTTCTCACTGCAAAATAAGCGCATTGGATTGTTTTTGTGGTAACTATGCAATTAGTTCTTTTTGCTCATGCCTTGCCTGGTGCTGCTGTCTTTTCTCTGTGAGTGTGTTTGAAACAGTATTCGGTGGCAAATTTGTTCTCACTCAGAGAATGGACTTGCTTACTCTGTAATACCTGAAATCAAGGGCACTGTGGATCCCCAGGGCCGTCTCCATTTTAGGGAGGAGGAAACGGAAACCAAAGCCTAGTGAGCTGCCCAACGGACACCTCATGCCCAGCAGTGCCATGATGGAGCCATCTGTTTGTGTACCAGATCTTCCGTCGATCCTTCTAGATTCTAACACAGATGATGCACACATTTTAAAAGACCGCATGTAGCCACCTAGTGCCCTCAACTCTAAAAGTCATATGCAAACAAAGGTTGGGAAAAAATGGGAATGGGGAAAGATGTTAATAAAAATCTGGATATGCTCTACGATATGCAAACTGAAGGAGAGAACTCAGGCAGGCCTATAAAAAATGGGGGCAAGCCTGAGTTTCACACTGCTTTTCATCTTGTCCTCCTTAGTCATCCCTCTCCACCTAAGGTAGCTGTGGACTTAAATTACCTGGAAGGTTTCTTCAGCAGCCCATTTTCACATGCACATGCTGCACAGGAGCAAAGACCTCCCGAGCTTCCAACAAGAAGGGCTGCTTAGCAGACACTGGGCCGCCAATCATCCAGCACAGGTGAGAGGGGAGTGAGGCAGACATCAAACCCACCATGGGCTTCAGGATCTACGGCAGGGAATGTGTACAGTGAGATAAAGGGACAGGACATCCCCAGTGGCTATGACCTTAGAGCATGTCTCATCCACGTCTGCACCGCCCAAGTGAGGAGAATGAGGCCTGGGCAGGTTTCTGGGGGAGCTGAGACTGGAACCAACCCGGGTCTCTTGAGTCTTGTTCCTTGTAAACTGACTATGGGATCTTGTCTTCATTAAGATGCTTTTAGGTGCAAACAACAAGGCCACCCAACTCCAAACAGCTTAAAGGACAAGGGATGCTTCTATCTCATACTCTATGAAGTACCCAGAAGATTAACACAGGAGAGTAGCTCTAGAATCTGCTTGTCCTGACTCTGAGGCTGATTCTCCTATTATCGCCCTGGGCTGCAGCCTTCATATAAGCGAATGGTCAGTGTCACAGAGAGGTGACATGGCTCTCTGAAGGGCGAGATCCTTCCTGGGATGGAGGTGGCGTGTAATGTTGGGCTGTGGCACATGCGTGGTTTCTCATGGCTGGGGCACCATTAGGCCTCCCCATAAATCTGACAGAGAAAGCTCCAAAGAAAATAAGCCAGCTTTTACAGAGTCACTTTGCTGTGGGTCAGTGGTGACTGAAACAGGAGACACCCAGGCCTCTCAAAGGTTCTAACACCTGGATATTTAACTTGTCTTCTGGGCACATGTTTGCAGCAAGAATCATGCTTTAATAACAGGCACCAAGCAAAGTGGTGTAAGTCTAGATTCATTTTTATTTCTTTATTGTGGGAAAAAATACAAGAACAAACAAGATCACAACACTTCTGGGGAAAGAGTTCTTGAGGATGTGAATTGTCTCTGCCGGGTACATCCAGCCCTGAGCTCACTGTCTTACGACAGCACAAGCTGTGTAGTGAAATGGGAATGATTAGGTTGAAGGCTGGACAGGGTGATGGGTGTGTTAGGGACCTGTCTGCACCCTAAGTGGGCTTTGGATACCATCCTCCAACCCCTTGCTCTCACATCTTCAAAATTAAAGACTGGACAATATAATCTTTTTAAAAAATTGAGGTGATAGTCACACAACATAAAATTAACCATCTTCAGGTGCATAATTTAGTGGCATTTACTACATTCACAATGTCGTGTAATGCCCCTCTGTCTAGATCCAAAACATTTCATCATTCCCAGAGGAGACATCCCTACCCATTGAGCTGGAGTAATGTCATCTTTTAAGGACATTTTCAATTATAGGATTTTATGACATCAGAATAGGCACTTGACTCATTCAACTCTGTGAAGATACCCTCCAGACTGCAAAGACATTGAGATAACCCCACAAACGTGAAACTTCTAAATATTTGTCCCTAACAAACACAATTGAGGTGGGGTGGATGACCTGAATCGCCCTGGTGGATGACTCTGTGGCCGATCATTACAAGGCTGACTGGTGTTTTCCTGCTGTCAGAAGCTTCACGATGGGGCCAGTCGGGTGTCCAGTGAGTAGTATCCTTGGCAACAGAGACCCAGGCGGATTTGCGTAAATACCTTTCGTCCCAGGACACAGGATTTACACTGTGTGTTTCTCATCACCTTCAGGAAAACCACTGTCCCTTTTTCTCTTTACCGGATAAGAGTCAGGCTTTCCTGCAAATTCAGATTCCTGAACCAAGGGGCATTTTTGTGGTCATCCCTTGGGTGTCCCTGTCACTGCCATCGGTGGCTGGGGTGAAACGAGGAGGTCGTGGCTGTGTGTTTGAGAGCCTTAGCTTGGGAAAATGGTGTCTTTGCCATCTCTGGTTCTCGACTCTTCAGCACAACTTGGTTCAACATGTTCCAGCTGTGAAATTCCTTGTACTACAAACATCCAATATGGAAGCTGAAAATGTGCAACAGGTCAAATCAGAGATGCCATGGGTGAGGAGGGCTTAGAGCCCGTCTCCCGCAACCTTTCTCTCTCCTCTGTGAAGGGTGAGTGGAATCACCCTAAATCACTGAGAACCCAGCTGGGAAAACATGGACCTTGACTTTACATAACCTCCAAGCACTGCTGTTGAGAGTCTTTAGAATTTCTGTTCTTTTTTGTTTGTTTGTTTTTGAGACAGAGTTTCACTCTATCGCCCAGGCTGGAGTGCAGTGGTGAGATCTCAGCTCACTACAACCTCCGTCTCCCGGGTTCAAGTGATTCTCCTGCCTCAGCCTCCTGAATAGCTGGGATTACAGGCATGTGCCACCATGTCTGGATAATTATTTATATTTTTAGTAGAGATGGGGTTTCACCATGTTGGTCAGGCTGGTCTCAAACTCTCGACCTCAGGTGATCCACCTGCCTCAGCCTCCCAAAGTCCTGGGATTACAGACGTGAGCCACCGCACCTGGCCTGGAATTTCTGTTCTTTTATTGGCCTCCAGGTAACCAAGAAACACCAACGTGTGTTGCAATCAGACTGTCCCCTGAATCCTCCACCGTGAGACCTCACCAAAGTCATGACTTTGTTTTCTGTTGCTCACCTGGAATGCAGCCATTCCCCATACCCACCTCCCCTGGTCACATCTGCTGCATCTTGGCTGTCCCTGCCTGTGTTTTCTGCTGTCTTTGTCACTGCTCCATTCTGCACAACATTCTACAGGCTCTTCAAAGTCCAGTTCGCCCACTGTTCCAGAACGCTTCACGGTAGCCTGCTGGGAGAAACTGGGCTACAGTCCATCATAGGTGCAAAATGACACCTGAGAGGTGGCCCTGCCACTGACCACTTCTTCCCTAACACATGCTCAGTAGACCAAGTGTGGTGGACAGGCACACCCTGGCCCAGGGGACCCAGAGGACTTGTGTTTGGAACTCCCTTTGCTTCCTTAGGTCTGCCATGACTGTCTGGCCCCCTCCTGCAGGGGCCACGTGTGAGCAGCTCAGGGAAGTTTCTCACTAACTCCAAAGCTCTGTCTCGATTACAAATCAAGACAAATTAAATTTGATTACTGACAAATCCGTGTCTTGATTACATTTT
The DNA here is from genome assembly GCF_037993035.2 of Macaca fascicularis. NCBI lineage: Eukaryota > Metazoa > Chordata > Mammalia > Primates > Cercopithecidae > Macaca > Macaca fascicularis. Next base: position 113,621,539 of record NC_088384.1, read on the forward strand.
AGATAGCGAACGGTGGCCCTGGCTCTCCCACTGGAACTGTCTATGTGGCGCTTGGCCATGTACAACTTCTTTAATTGGACTATCATGTGGGTCTGATGATAAACCAAATATTCTAACATCAGGGTGTGGGTCTCCCCAACTCCCCATCTTAAGTCTTTAAGGAAATTGTTTCTTATGCAGGACAGCTCCATAACTTGTGGGATCATGTGCAAAATAAAGACGTAGGGCCCCTTGTTCAAAAAGGACAAAAAACCCATATTCCTTTCTCCCATGGTCTATCTGTTGCAGCATATTTTGCATTTGCTGTTTGATGTTGCACTCCCTTGGGCAGGGGATACTCAGGGAAACCAGTGCAGACCCTCACGGGCGCACAACCCTGACCTGACTTCCCTGCGCTTGTGCTCAGACCCTTGTCAGGGTGGAGGGTGGCAGTGGTCACTGAGCAGGAAGAGACAGGGGAGCGGGCGGCTGAGGCTCCATCCTCAGAAGCAGAAAGGCTGAGGGAGGCAGAACTGTGCAAGAGCCACGCCGCATGTCCCATCATCCCTTCAAATGTAGAAGTGACACAAACTTAGAAGATCACTATGAATTTCAGACAGTGACCCCAGAGCATGAAACCCCAAGAGAGGAGCCCCCTTCCAAGAGTGAGGCATGCTCTTGACTATGAAGTGGACCCTGGGATCAGTATACAGTAGGTGCTCAGCAAGTGCTTGATGACTAGGCGCTGGGGTATAGAGAGGGAAGGGCTCTCAGTTTGAGGACACATCTAGAGAACTGGCGATAGTAGCTGCTCATTCCCTGTTGAAGGAATGAATGATTCCTTTCTTGACCCTCATCTATACCCAGCTGGGTTTAGACCCTCAGTTTCCTCATCTACAAAATGGGAACGATAACAAAGGTATGTACATCAGAGAAAATCATGGAATGCATCCCATTTCTGGCATGCAGAGAAAGCCCAGTATTATCAAGATTATTATGCCCAGTGCTAGAGACATAGCAGACATTTAATAAACGTTTGAGCTGAGGCTTCCTAGAGAATATGAGATTGCAGCAAGTTGGATGTAAAACTTCTCTTTATCTTTTTAAATCCGTCTGATTATCTTGTATCAGGATATAGCTGGTGTGGTCACAAAGCAGGGAAAAAGCAATTGATATACCTGAGTAACAGCAAAACATGGAGTGGCCCCAGGAAGGTGCAGGGAGGAAGTCCCTTTTCGTTTGAAACTTTTTTAGTGTCCAGTCTTTCTTTCTCCTTCCTTCCCTAATTTTGTACCTGGGTTCAACTTTTTATACATTTTTCAAAAGAAGAGCAGCCTTGGACCTAAGAAAATCTGAGCCTAAGGAGCCTCCAAAAAGCTAGGAGGTCTCTACAGCATCTGCCCCTGAAACAACCAACGCAACTCACAGGCATAGTGAGTCACCTCCACGCCCCACCCACTGAGCACACGCTGCAAAGTCCACTCGGGGGTTCACCGGGGGTCTTCAGGGATCCCACCAGCAGGGTGCCTGTTCGGCTGCTTCTTCAAGTCCCTGTTGAAACCAACAGAGAGTACTTAGTTTTGAGGTTTACTTACAAGTAAGCTGACGGTCAGATGGGCAAGACCCATGCCTCCGGCCAGCCCCTTGAAACTGTTGTCAATGAGTCCCCGTTGGGGCAGGGGTCTCTAAGGACAGCGAAAGATGGGGGCCCGAGGGTATCATCTGCCGAGACCTAAGGCACCTGCACCCATACTTCTGCCTGTGTGTCCTCAAAACTCTCTATCGTGATTCTTCCTCCAGAGACCTCTGTCCTTTGAGGCAAGTCTGTAAACCAATGTTTGCTTTTTAACATTTCGACAAGGGACAGTTGCGGGGGAGTCACATCGTCTTTCCACGCTGTAAACGCAGGTAACGAAAGGATTGGATGAGGGTCGGTGGTGACTCGCTGCTCCGACATTTTACTTGAACTAGCTGTTTCTCTCCCAGAAGACTCAGAACATAAGCACCTTGAATGGACGGGTCGCATTTAGGACTCCAAATGAGTTCTGCTTTCCCATTTTTGTTTTCAATCTATGTGCTCTTTCAGGGACTCAAACCTGTTACCATTTTATCAGCAAAATGAGACTTTCTACCAATTTGGTGGGACGAGCCTCGCCAGGAGTGATGTGTGTGTCATGGAATTGCGGTTGTGCATTGGAATGGCTAATTCCCTGATGTCAGATGCTAAGGAAGTGGCCTCAGCTACTGAGCATCACGTTACTGCTGGGTTGAGACACAACACGAACTTATGTATGGATGACAGCACCACTAATAACGAATGCCAGTGACCTAAACAGGGAATAACTTCAAATGAAACAAAATGCACCTTATATCGTATTTACCCTGAAAGACACAACTGGCTGAATAAAATCTGATTAAATGAAACCTAGCAATGGGTTGATAATTTTGGTGGAACTTGATGATGTGTGCATGCCCAACACAGTGTGACCCAAGCCCCCTGGGAAGGTCCTCTAAGTGAGTTTGGTTGGAGGCTGCCATTCGCAGTGCCTTGCATTTGCAGAGCGGCTCTTTCTAAGCCCAGTCCTGGGGTTATCTCCGGGATCATCCCACATCCCAGCGGGAAGATGGGCCAAGTCCCCACCTGACCTCATCTTAGGCAGAGAGGCTCCACGGAAGTGTGGGCTGGCTGTGGGGAGTTGAGGCCTAGCCCTGCTCTTTTGACGTTTCACCCCGTGTTCTCCAAACTCCAGCAAGCAGCTTCCGTAGTTCATTAAATTGGACTGAAAGTCTGATGGCTTGCAAAGCAAATTCTTTAAAACTGTTATAAAGGTTTCATTGCTTAAGCATATAATCTAGCAAAACTGCCATGCCACCTCCACTCCCTAAACTCTAAGACTTGCCAGGGAAGTGAACAGTGTCTAGTGGACTGCAGGAGTAACTGCACTCAGCCCAGAACTCCCTGGAGGACACAGGGAAGGTTCTGGAAAGTTGATGGTACCTCACAGGGAGGGACATGGTGCTCCAGGCCCCAACTTCCTCGTGTTCAGATACTCACTCTGCCACCCACCAGCCAGCTGGGAGTAGCTACACAGTCTCTGCCTCAGTTTCCCTATCTGTATATGGGTTGTTCATAGTCTCCACCTCAGAGGGTAGTAATAATGCCAAGCTCTTAGAACAGTGCTCAGTATGTGTGCATTCTGTGCCTACTCTATGCCAAGCACTATAGATAGAAAAATGAACAAAATAGGGAGAAATCCCTGCCCTCATGGAGTTTACATCTGGGGCGGTTGGGGGCACACAGCAGACAATCAATAGAGTGATTAGCCCCCAGTTAGGTTAGGTATTTCCAATCTTTGCCTATAAGCCACATATTTGCCCAAGTTAGGTTGCATTCTTCCCATGCACTTTGACTGTGAACTTTGACTGTGGGATGACATCTTATAGCTGTGGTGTTTTGCCAACCAGCAGCTCTTGGCACACAAAATGTGCTGCCAGCAGCCCTTGAAGTCCGGTAGGTGACCTGGGCAGCCTTGTCCCCGACCCCACCTGCCTGTTAAGAAAAGAGTGTTGTGTTTTGCATCAGCAGTAAAATGGGTCAAGGTTTAGTCAATTGGAAGTTGTGTCAAAACTCACTACGGTTGGTTGAGGGCCCGAAGTCTCCCAGCATTCATTAACAACTATTGTTCAATGATTATCTCCCTGGGGCGTGTTGCAGTGAGTTGGCTCAAAGCATAACTGACCCTGGCCATGATCCAGAGACCTGCCCCCTGATGTCAGTGGCGAGCCTCCCTGGGTGCAGCCAAGGGGCAGGACTATTCTTTTCCACGGTATTTAAAGCTGAGAGGTTCTGCCACGGAACACGGCCTTCCCACTGGGAACACAAACTCGCCAGCAGGAAGAACCCGGAAAGAAACCTTGGATCTCCCTTCGAGATCGTCCAAAGAGAAGAAAGGTAAGTAGAGCTTTGCATTTACATTTCGAAAAATTACAAAGATGAACTCACTTTTTTCCTGAGAGTAATAACTATTTGGCAATGCACGGTCCCAGCTAAAGGCCGTCGAATGTGTTTGAAGATGTCTGTTATTGTTTTTGTTCAGGACGCTTGCGTTTTCTATTTCAGGTGACCTCACATTCGTGCCCCTTAGCAGCACTCTGCAGAAATGCCTCCTCGACTGCAAAACGGCCTGAACCTCTCGGCCAAAGTCGTCCAGGGAACCCTGGACAGCCTGCCCAAGGCAGTGAGGGAGTTTCTTGAGAACAGTGCTGAGCTGTGTCAGCCTGATCACATCCACATCTGCGACGGCTCCGAGGAGGAGAACGCGCGGCTTCTGGGCCAGATGGAAGAGGAGGGCATCCTCAGGCGGCTGAAGAAGTATGACAACTGGTAAGCTCGGCCCCCACTGCCTGCCCCAGGCCCCTGCAGGCAGGGCTCCCCTGCGTCTCCTGGAAGTTGGTGGAGAAAGGTGAATGAAGGCCTCTCGGGAGTTTCAGACTCTTGAGAAGTTGAATGCAATGGTCAGAACAATACAGATTTGAGTTTTGTGACATTAGTGGGCTAGCCCAAGCTTTAAATGAGGTGGTGTGCACAAAAGCTCTGCCAACTAGATTCTTGATAAAAACGAAAGACAGCCCCTCTCCTACAGACTAGCTCCTAGTTGAGTAAACGCCCACCTGGCCATGTCTTAGATGGTCTGTGTGTTCACACGGATGGACTGTTGTTAGCATGCTCAGTGCTCTGCTAGGCATGGAAAGCCACGGTATTGAAGGAGATGGTTCGCTGCCCATGGTGCTTGGCTGAAAGGAAGCCTGTGATTTTTACAGCTGGTTGGCTCTCACTGACCCCAGGGATGTGGCCAGGATTGAAAGCAAGACAGTTATCGTCACCCAAGAGCAAAGAGACACAGTGCCCATCCCCAAAACAGGCCTCAGCCAGCTCGGTCGCTGGATGTCAGAGGAGGATTTTGAGAAAGCGTTCAATGCCAGGTTCCCAGGGTGCATGAAAGGTGAGCGGAATATTGATTTGATTGGGAAAAATAGCAGAGAACCTTTTCTTATTACATCTATCCTAATGGTAATTCAAAGTGTAATGGAAGCTCCCACCACCTCAGACATCTTTCAGTTCCATACATGAAGTTGGCAACGTATCGAAAATGCACATCCCTCTTCTGCTTTTACAGACTGTCTTATACAAATGTGGAAACTATTTCCATGCATGTGGGTTTTAAATAGGTTGGTGGGACCTGGTTGCACATTTATGAAAACTCTTTAATTTCAGCAGGCTCTTCACTCTCCAGTGGCCTCCCCTAACCTAGGGGGGCTGGTGGCCAGCAGGGTGTGGTGGTGTTAGTGGAAGACTGTGAAAATGGGTCTACCTGGGAAAACAATGCTGGTTGTGTTCAAAATCCAAGGTCATTTCTCACCAGTGCCTACCCATCGCACCCTGTAGGTCGCACCATGTACGTCATCCCATTCAGCATGGGGCCGCTGGGCTCGCCTCTGTCGAAGATCGGCATCGAGCTGACGGATTCGCCCTACGTGGTGGCCAGCATGCGGATCATGACGCGGATGGGCACGCCCGTCCTGGAAGCACTGGGAGATGGGGAGTTTGTCAAATGCCTCCATTCTGTGGGATGCCCTCTGCCTTTACAAAGTAAGTGTATTATTTCAGAATCAAAAGTCAAAATAAAAAAAGAAAGCTGAACAACAAACCCCAGCGGGTGCCTCGGGGACCCCCAAACAGAGCCCTGGCTCACTGACGTGGGAGGGGTCCTTGTTCACAGAGCCTTTGGTCAACAACTGGCCCTGCAACCCGGAGCTGACGCTCATCGCCCACCTGCCTGACCGCAGAGAGATCATCTCCTTTGGCAGTGGGTACGGCGGGAACTCGCTGCTCGGGAAGAAGTGCTTTGCTCTCAGGATAGCCAGTCGGCTGGCCAAGGAGGAAGGGTGGCTGGCAGAGCACATGCTGGTGAGTCTGCAGGAAGCCCTGACGTGCAGATGAGAGGCCCGGGGGGTGGCAGAAACAAACAGCATTACAGTTCCCATCCAGCAAGACCCAGTACACCTTTCCGAGCATGCAGGTTCCCAGACAGATTGGGAAACCCCACCAGTAATGATTAGTGCACACGTATACGTCACTTTTGAAGGGCCCCAAACACCAGGGGACCATCGAGATCCTTTGGACTTCATGATTCTGGGAATGTTTGTTTGCACTGATACCTGAAGAAATAGATCTTGAGGGCCTACATTCCAACCTCTGGGCTGAAGTACCAACCTCGGGGAGAAGGGAACAAAGATCACAATAAAGAATCTTGTCCCCGGTGGGCGCGGTGGCTCACGCCTGTAATCCCAGCACTTTGGGAGGGCGAGACGGGCGGATCACGAGGTCAGGAGATCGAGACCATCCTGGCTAACATGGTGAAACCCCGTCTCTACTAAAAAATACAAAAAAACTAGCTGGGCGAGGTGGCGGGCACCTGTAGTCCCAGCTACTCGGGAGGCTGAAGAAGGAGAATGGCGTGAACCTGGGAGGCGGAGCTTGCAGTGAGCTGAGATCTGGCCACTGCACTCCAGCCTGGGCAACAGAGCCAGACTCTGTCTCAAAAAAAAAAAAAAAAAAAAAAAAGAATCTTGTCCCCAACAGATCCTGGGTATAACTAACCCCGAGGGTGAGAAGAAGTACCTGGCAGCTGCATTTCCCAGCGCCTGCGGGAAGACCAACCTGGCCATGATGAACCCCAGCCTCCCCGGGTGGAAGGTGGAGTGCGTTGGGGATGACATCGCCTGGATGAAGTTTGACGCACAAGGTGACTCTTTTAGACCCAACTGTTGGTAACGATTGGACTCAAGTGAATTATCGGCCTTCAAAACATGCCACGTTCTCCTTGATCCAGTGTTTGGATTTTTAAATTCTGTTAGTCCAGAGTTGGCCAAACCTTAGAAATACGTATTCTGTAAGAATTCTTCAATTTAATATTCAATCTGGATTGAAACTGGGCCATATGTTGCTGTTTGTTTACATACATACATTTGTTTAAATGGTATTGGTGGAAAATTGTGGAGGAAGCAAGAATTGTAAACATCTCAAAGTTGCATATGATGCTTGGATGAAAAGAGATAAATGTACATTCTAGGGAGGGAAAAAAGATTTGAGAAGTTGGCATAGAAATTAGTCCGGCAAGATATAAGAGTATATGTTCTGCTTTGCCTGGCACCCACTACTACTTCTCTGGTTTAAATCTCCAGGTAATTTAAGGGCTATCAATCCAGAAAATGGCTTTTTCGGTGTCGCTCCTGGGACTTCTGTGAAGACCAACCCCAATGCCATCAAGACCATCCAGAAGAACACCATCTTTACCAACGTGGCCGAGACCAGCGACGGGGGCGTTTACTGGGAAGGCATTGATGAGCCGCTAGCTTCAGGCGTCACCATCACTTCCTGGAAGAATAAGGAATGGAGCCCAGAGGATGGTGCGTCCCCGCCAGAGGCCTCGGTGTGCTGGGCTGCAGGGACTGCCTGTTTGAGCCAGGCACTCATGGGCCTTTCTCCATCTTATAGGGGAACCTTGTGCCCACCCCAACTCGAGGTTCTGCACCCCTGCCAGCCAGTGCCCCATCATTGATGCTGCCTGGGAGTCTCCGGAAGGCGTTCCCATTGAAGGCATTATCTTTGGAGGCCGTAGACCTGCTGGTGAGGTTCTCGTTCATTTAGGCTGGGAACATGGGTGTGCTGGGTACCGAAGGGCATCTGTGAAATCTCTGCTTTTCCATGACCTTGTCAGAGGGTGTCCAGGGGCTTCCTTTCTTGAACTTCCTTTCCAAAGAGCCAGAATAATTGGCAAGTTCAAATGTAGAACCCTTCTGGTCACCTGGAACCTTTCTGAATCCTTAATCTATCACAGCTTGATCAAATTTTACTTTTTACTTTGTGGCCTCAGTCACGTAACCTTGACTTAGCAGTTTTCTGCAGTTTAGCTTGGTGAATGCAAAACTAGCTCGATTACAAAGTTATTGTCTTTCCATGACTTTCCATGTTGTGAATAACACCACTGGTTGTAGAGGCTGAATTTTAAAGCCTCTAATGAATGTTTCTTTTTTTTTTTTTTCCTGCTAAAGGTGTCCCTCTAGTCTATGAAGCTCTCAGCTGGCAACATGGAGTCTTTGTGGGGGCGGCCATGAGATCAGAGGCCACAGCGGCTGCAGAATATAAAGGTAAGTCAAAGTCCTGATTTGAAACCACAGAGAAGTGGGATTAGAGCGCTCTTCTTCACTCTTATGTCTCTCTCCTTCTCTGTGTCTGTGTGTGGGGAAAGAGAGAGAGAGAGGAGAACAAAGCATGCTGATGTCAACAATCAATGGGGCCAGTTTTGCCTAGGAGAGCATCATTTACCAATGGAAGCTCCCTCTCTGTTTAACAGGCAAAATCATCATGCACGACCCCTTTGCCATGCGGCCCTTCTTTGGCTACAACTTCGGCAAATACCTGGCCCACTGGCTTAGCATGGCCCAGCACCCAGCAGCCAAGTTGCCCAAGATCTTCCATGTCAACTGGTTCCGGAAGGACAAGGAAGGCAAATTCCTCTGGCCAGGCTTTGGAGAGAACTCCAGGGTGCTGGAGTGGATGTTCAACCGGATCGATGGGAAAGCCGGTGCCAAGCTCACACCCATAGGCTACATCCCCAAGGAGGATGCCCTGAACCTGAAAGGCCTGGGGCCCATCAACGTGATGGAGCTCTTCAGCATCTCCAAGGAATTCTGGGAGGAGGAGGTGGAAGACATTGAGAAGTATCTGGAGGATCAGGTCAATGCTGACCTCCCCTGTGAAATCGAGAGACAGATCCTTGCCTTGAAGCAAAGAATAAGCCAGATGTAATCAGAGCCTGAGTGCTTTACCTTTAAAATCATCCCCCTTCCCATCCATAAGGTGCGATAGGAGCGAGAGAGGGCAAGTTTTCCCAAATTGATGCCACCATAATAATCATCACCGCCGTGCGCAGATCTGAAAGGCACACTTTGATTTTTTTAAGGGGAAGAACCACAGAACACCAGCTAGTAGCTAATGAAAATGAGAAGGGAAATCTTGGCATGCCTCCAGAAATTCACACCCAATGCATAGTTTGTTCAAATTTAAGGTTACTCAGGCATTTGATCTTTTTAGTGTTTTTTCACTTTAGCTATGTGGATTAGCTAGAATGCACACCAAAAAATACTTGAGCTGTATATATATGTCTGTGTGTATATGTGTGTGCATGTACGTCCACATGTGTCTGTGTGGTATATTTGTGTATGTGTATTTGTATGTACTGTTATCGAAAATATATTTAATACCTTTGGAAAAATCTTGGGCAAGATGACCTACTAGTTTTCCTTGAAAAAAAGTTGCTTTGTTATTAATAAGTGTGCTTAAATTATTTTTATACACCATTGTTCCTTACCTTTATATAATTGCAATATTTCCCCCTTACTACTTCTTGGAAAAAAATTACAAAATAAAGTTTTATAGAAAAGATGGATTTGCTTTGCTCGGTTTTTCTTATTTGAGCTACCAAGCAGAGTGAACTCTGATTAAGCATCTTGTGATTTAAATCCCTGCCCCCTCCCCAAGAAGGTGTGGACGTTCAGAATCACACTTGAAGAGCGGGTGGGTTGTCTGGTCCCAGGGAGAAGGAAGGAGCAGATGGGGAGGAATGAGGCCGGGAACCGTGGTTGGGGTTTTCTGAATTTGTTGAAGCCACTAGTTGGCGCCCTTTAACAATTCTACAAACCTTTAGATGGTGAGGCTTCTGTGGCTGGACTGGGAAGGTTTAATGTCTGCTTTTTGACAATTTGGGTCTGGAGGGGGCTTAGGCTTCCACAAAAATTACTTTGTGGACAGTTTCATAGGCTTTTGCCTTTTAACTCTTCAAAGCAACAGTTTTCTCAACTGTCATCCCCGCGGGGGAGTGGGGAAGACAAGTGTTCTTGAGAAGGAAAAGCTGACAGGATCTGGGTTGAGCAAGCATTAATTGAGCGCCTTCTGTGTCCTGGACATCATGCCAACACCATGGGCAGCCCGAGAAGAGAGGTGGGTGGTTTGGACCCCAGCTCTGCCTTGAACCTCACCTGCTCTCCTCTACTCCCAGTGTTTATTGGATATTCCAGAACGGTACAAACAAACCATAAACCTTATATTACAGGTTCATTCTGTGTAAATACTATTATCTTCAAGTTGTAGTTTCTTTCTTGGGTCCAGGCTGTGAAATTGGCTTCACCCCTACCACACCCCAGCGGACAGGCTTGTTCTCATGTCACGCTCCACCCCTCCAGTCTCCTCAACTGGAAAACTTGCCTCTTTTCCTCACTTCCTCTGCTCCTTACGATGGCTTCACATGGAAGGTGAAGCCGAGATCACCCCAATTTTACAGGCGAGGAAACTGAGGCCAGGAGTGCCTATTGGGGCTGAGAAATTGCCAGGATTTCCTTCCCCATTAAGGAGCTGAGAGTCCTAGCTCCAGACTCATTGGCTTGTTCTAACATCAAAACCACTGATGGGAAAAACCACTTAGTGGAATTCAATGCTATCTGCTGTATTAGTTTAAATCAGTGGCATTCAAACTTGTTTCTCCTTTTCACTGCAGAACACGTTCTTGACATGTACTTGACTCAGAGTCCCACGACTAAAGGAGACAGAGCTCAAGGCAGCCCACCTGAGGCTGGGGAGGGAGTCCAGAGTGCAGGCCACCTGGCCTCCATTTCCCCACCCCTTGGGGGCCTTTGGGCAGCTCCTTGAACCCCTGAAAGGGGCCACCAGGATAAAGTTTGTTAAAATGCATGCCTTGTGCCCCACTGTCATATGATGGGCTTTTGGTACTCTTCACTCCCCCAGCAGGCAAAGACACTGGCCATCCCCAAATTCCTTCCCCTCCTGCACAGCGTCACCCACCTGCCAAGCAGCCTCATGTTGGACCATTTGCCAGCAGGCCCTGCAGGTCTGGGGGACAGCCTAGAGGTGGTGACTTACATGCGCAGCATAAGAGTTTTCAGGGGACCAAAAGGACTCAATACATGCCATTGGCTCCTGACTCAGTTTCCCCAAGCCATGCCTCCTGAGTGCTCCATCTGTCTCCAAATCCTGGTTTCTGTGCGGGGACCTCTGTCTACAATAAACAGGATACTATGAGCTCATTCTTCAATGTCCTCTTGTCATGCTTTCAGATGATTCAAAGTATATAAGCTAAGCCCATTTGCAGGAAGCTCATAGAGGGCGACTGGCTCATCACTTGAAAATACGGTTGGAGTGAGATGGAGAGCCCAGAGTCTCCTGATTCCTGGTCTACCACCGGACCACATGGCTCCAAAACCAACACTGGAACTGACGTCCTCTACTGGAATCCAATGTAAGAGCTGCCCCCTGACCTCCAGGAAGCTGTGCTGGAGTCTGGGTTAAAGACCAGAAAACAATAGTTACGCAACAAATATTGAACCAGGACAACAAACCTGCCCTTATTCCCAGTCGAGTCATTTAGGGGGCACTGGCAGGTAGGCAGGTGGGGTGGGGTGGCTAGGTGGAGCCGGGCACACTTGGGAGCCAGGAATTACAGGGCTCTCTCTCTTCTCTCTCTCTCCCCTGGGGCCCACCCTAACCTGGAGCCCCCTGGGCTGCTCACTCGGCCTTCTGGGTGCCAACAGCCTGCACCTTCCAGAGTGCACGGTTCTGGCTTTAAGACCGCAGGGCATGGGCCCTACCAAGCTCCCTTGACCTGCAACCCTGCCAGAGGGCACCAAGCCAGGGGAGTAGCCTCTGCTTTGTCCTCGCTGTCAGCAATTGCAGCAATGGCCCCAGTGAATTCATCTATAAGAAAGAGCTGGCCACCTGCTTCCTCCCTCCTGCCCTTTTTCCTTCCCTGGGGGCAGTAAACACTGGCAACCTTGAACATATCACAGCTCTGCCGCTGGCCAGTGGGGTCTTCTTCTGTCTCCTCTGTGCCACTGGGATCATAATACCTCTGGTGGAGTCCGATAAGGATGAAATAAACTAGCCCAGTGCAGTGCCGAATCTGTAGTCAGGAGGGTCTGTGTGTGAGCCACAGCCCTACATCTCCCTGGGAGTGTGCCCTTAGGTGAGTGCAGGAAATACTGAGCTTCAGTTTCCTCAGCTGTAAAATGGGCGTGATGATTACTTTCTCCAGGGGGTTGTTGAAAAGCATGAGATGATGCCAGCCAGGAACTTGGCACACAGCTGGGCCTGGTGGGGGCGGCTGTTCTTGTTTTTATTTTACCCCACTTCTCCAGGCTATGGGAGCTCGGAAGCTCGCTCCCCCACCAAGCCGCTGTCCCACTGATGACCGGCTGTGGCTCTGGAGTTGAAATCTGTCCTCGGTGCAGCCTCCACAACTCCTACTTTCACTGTGCATTTCAGGAAAAGGAGCTGAAGAGCGAAGTCAATCAGGAGTATCGGAAGCATTTTTTCTCCTGGTGTAGTGAACCCATCCCTGTAGGGAGCCACCTTCACCCTTCTCAAACATTTTAGCAAAAGACTCAGAGTTTGGGTCCAGGAATTCTACCTTTAAGAAATGTGTCCTAAGAGAAAAATCATGAAAGTCTGCATAGATTTCATTGCAAGGATGCTCATTATGGAGTTGTTTATCAAGGCCAAATTTAGGAACCAACCTAAATGACCAACAATAGGAGATTACCTAAAAGAAACTGTAGTTCTTTTGAGAACAGACAACTAGGCAGTCATTTAAAATGACTCGGCAAAAGATAAGTTATTGACATGCAATATTTGCCACCTGCTTCACCTGTCAAGGTAGATAATGAAAGCGTATCGAGTATTTGTACATTTATGCTTAGAAAAAAAAACCTTTAAAAATACCATACAATGGTAACAGTAGCAGCTGGGTCCTGGGTTGGATGGTTGGGGGAAGTGCACTGCGTCATTCATATTTTCACCATGTCATTCAGGCTACACGAACTACCCCCAGAACTTTGCTGCAAAAAAGGGAGCTTGGCAGAGGCAGGGGGTGCCCCCAAATTGAGAAAACCCTGAAGGAACTGACTTTACCCCAATGATATAAGATAAAGTTTCTTCCACGGGATGAAATGGGGGCTTGAGACAGAGATGAATTTCAGATGGGTTATCCAGCAGATGAACTTGTTTCTGCTTTCCTAAAGTTTTGTCTGGAGTTTTTCTGCTCCTCCTCACACAGGAAGCTCAGCACAGCGAGGGCCCTTGAGAGGGGTTCAAAACACAGGCACTTGTGAAGGCCCCGCTCCCAGGACCCCCAGGCAGATTACGGGAAGAGTGGCCGGCACCGGGTCGATGCCGGGCTGATTGTTGTAGAACTGTTTCCACGCACTATGTTCTCTCTACCTTCTGGGCCCTCTCTTAGCTCCAGGACTAAGCTCAGAGTTTTCTCCGATGCCGCAGAGCCGGGACTTAGGGATGCCGCAGAGGAGCAGCGGACGTCATTTGGTCCACAGTAGCACTGAAGTGGGACCAAGAACACATTTGCCTTGTTGACACCTGCTTGTGTCTTTGCGTTGGACACTTATTCCTGGGGGCGCTGGGCCTACGCAGCCTGAGCTGCCCCAGAGCTGTTTCGTCTGTGAGCCCCTTGGTAATGGGATATGTAAATGTGTGAGTGTTCACCAGTCTGAATGGCAAAACTCCTCTCCAGGCGAGGCAATTTGCAGCAAAATATGCTGTAAATATTTGTTCAGCCTGGGAAAATGACTCTAATTGCATAATTAAACTCGTTGTTGATGTTGCTTCCGGACAGAGTAACTGCAGAGGAGGGCCCAGCCTGCAGCTGCCCTTCAGAGCTTTTTCAATAGAGGGACTGACTGTTTGCAGCGATTTTCTCTGGCCCCCGTCTCTTCACAGGGAGAACGAAGAAAGGAACTGGAAAGAGGTTGTCTGTGGGGGAGACGAGGGTGTGGAAAGGTCCCAGAATCAGAGGACCACCAGTGTGGGGCCTCGCAGATCTTCCCTGAGGATTCGGGTTATCTTCCAAATGTCCAACACATGTTCCACATTCCACGGACAGCTGGTAACTTGAGCCAATGATTCATTCACTCAAATGGAAAAATATTAGTAGATTGAAAGAGATTTGCTTAAAAAGACGTTAGATCCCAACTGGATTCAAAACCAGCATTCCTTGCCAAGGTAACCACAGAAAGACAATGCGAAGTGAAAGAAGCAGGCCACACAAGACCCCTGTATTGCATGAGTCCATTGATATGAAGTGTCTGAAATAGGGAAGGCTGTAGAGACAGTAAGTAGTTAAGGGGTTGCCGGAGGTCAGGGAAGGAAGCAATGGGAAGGGACTGCTGACCCCTGACCCTGATAGCCGCAGGGTGTTTTGTGGGGGGTGCTGAAAATATTCTAAAGTTAGATTGTAGTAGAGTTTCCAGAATCCTGTGAATATATTAAAAACCATTGAATTGTGCATTTGAAATGGGTAGGTTGTTTGTTTGTTTGTTTTGAGACAGAGTCTAGCTCTGTCGCCCAGGCTGGAGTGCAGTGGCGCCATCTCAACTCACAGCAAGCTCCGCCTCCCGGGTTCACACCATTGTCCTGCCTCAGCCTCCCGAGTAGCTGGGACCACAGGCGCCTGCCACCAAGCCCGCCTAATTTTTTGTATTTTTAGTAGAGATGGGGTTTCACCATGTTAGCCAGGATGGTCTCGATCTCCTGACCTCATGATCTGCCTGCGTCGGCCTCCCAAAGTGCTGGGATTATAGGCGTGAGCCACCGTGCCCAGCCTGAAATGGGTGGGTTTTATGATAGGTAAATTATAGCTCCATAAAGTTGTAAGTAAAAGAATAAATATAACTAAGATAAAATATACCAAAGGCTTTGAGTTAGAGGCCTGCATTCACCTTGTTGAAAAGAGAATTGAGGAAGGAAGAGGTGTATGCATCCCACTGAGACCCTCTCCTTTGAATCTGGAGGAGTAAAAAAAAATGGAAAAAGGATGGACTTTCTCCTTATAGATTCAATGTCATTTAATGCCAGGCCAATGATCCTCCTAAAACTACCACGAATACCATAAAATTATGTCATGTCACCTGCAACTGGATGAGAAACTGAGGCCACAGAGAGCAAAGACCTACAAAAGTTACTTGGCTAGCAGGTGGGAGAGTAGGAGTCACCAGGAGCCTCAGCTTCTAGGCTGACCCCACTGGCATTGAGTCAGGAGACCAAGAACCCCACCCTAGCCTCTCGGCCCATCAGGAAACCCACACAAACTGCTTAGGCAGCTGCAGGGAGGGTTTGGCTCGTGTCACTGCATAGGGGAGGGTCTAGACACAGGGCAGGGGCCCTGGACCCAGAGGCTCCAATATGGCAGGAGGGTCCTATTTCCTTCTCCCCTCTCCCTAGCAGCAGAAATCTCTGGAATGGAAGTATTCAGTCTAGCCACTAAGCTCCTGGGGTGGCCTGAAGACAGTCCCTTCCTCTCCAAGTCTATTTCCCCAGCTGTACAATGAGCACTCTGCCTTGGTCCCTGAAAGTCTTCCCTGCCATGAGGTTGGAGTCACATGGTTCTTTGGTGGGACTCTTAGAATTAGGATTTGGTGAGTCCAGGTCTAGGCGTGGGGAGAGTGACAAGGCAGAGAGTGTGGCTGACTTCACGAAGACATGATGGGAACAATTCCACCCCAAGTAGTTCATTGCAGCTTAGCAGCGTGTCTGAAATCCCACCACTGGGGACGCCTCCCACTCCCCTGTTTGCCCCACTTGATGACACCGTCTATCCCCACCTGCTCCTGAGTTTTTCCAGTCCCAAGACCTGGGAAAGGACAGTGGGGAGCACGAGGTTTAGACTCATAGGCATAACCCCATATCCCCTCCGTTCTGGCCCAAAGCCTGGTTCATCCACAGGCCACAGAGGTCAGCTAGAAATCCCCAGCCTGCTGCTGGTTGGTTGTCTGCAGGGGCATGTGTGAGCTGTTTAGCTCAGACCTCAAGACAATTGATCTCTCTTTAAGAGAAGCCCCTGGCTTCTCCCAGGGAGATGAAATTGGACCTGTTCTATGGCCCAGAGGGCAGCATGAGGACCCTCATCCCAGTAAAGCCAGCATCTGGAAGACCTTGTCTGCCATGCCAGCTGCCAACCTCTGGAGGGTTCAAGGTTATTTTTCAAGGATAGGTGAAGATAGCTCCTTGCACCCAGTGGAAGCTGGAAGAGTTTGTGAAATTCTCTGCCAAGGCCAAGGCTCCCAAATCTAGGTGAGCGGACACATGAGCCTGGGCTGCCCAAGACTGGCCCTGGGAGACAAGTCTAGCTCAGTTGGAGCCTCCTGGGCTGAGCCCAGCCCCTGGAGTTGGCATTAGCCCCCTGCCCCATAGTCTCCCTGGTTAATAGAATACTCTGCCCACAGAGGTGAACTCAGGTCTGGCCTCTATGGGTGCGGAGGCTATGGCTGTCTGTTTGAAGCCTCAACAAGGGTTCATCACCATTAAGGACGGAGACCAGGGAGCCGGGGGGCCGGTGACTCACTCAGCAGCTGCTCCCCTGTTATGTAAAGTGGAGCTCAGAGCCATTAGCCGATAGGAGATGAAATTTACATTTTGAATTAACTCGGATCATCAGAATGCTTCATCTCGACCTAGGGAAATTAAACATCAAGTTGGAGGGAACTGTGGGCAGGAGGGGTGGGGGCTCAGCCAAGCATGCCGGATTGACTTTTTCTTTTCATTTTTTCAACAGGCTGCAGGCAAAGGGGACAGGAGGACGCTGCTGTGAAGTCAGTCTTAAAGAGAGAGGGAGAGAGAAAGTGGAGTTACTCTTTTTCTCTGTTTTCCTTGGGCAGAAGCACAATAAATCAGCATGGCAGAATTAAATTCAGATCTGTCCGATTTCCTCCATCTCACCCTCTCCTAATAATGGTTATTTATTGAACGCTTATTATGTGCCCAGCACTTAACTAAACACTTTATAGATAAGGCAGAAGTGAATTTGTCTTTCCCCTTCTTTGTTTCCCCAACCAGCATTCCTGAGGGGTCTGATGAGAGAAGTAGAGAGAACGAGTTTTATGAACACAAAGTGCTGAGTTATGTTAGGAAGAGTCTGCTGGGTCTTTTAGAGGCAACATTTGGGAATCTGAGTCCCTAAAGCCTCCTGTGACCACAATGCACAATGAAACCTGCTGCTCTGTCCCAGGGGCCCTGTGGACGGCACCCCTGGAGGTGTGCATTGTACCTCTCCTTTCGGAGCCCAGATGAGAGACTACACTGCTGTTCTGAGTCCAGCCTTGCAGGCTGGGATGGGGACTCAGGAGGAAAGGTGAAGGTGTTTCCATCTTCCTTTGGCCTCGGAGTTTGTCTGTGATCAGCTGCTAGTGACAGTTTCCTTCCTGGAAAGGGACTTAGTCCAGATGCCCTTCTAACTTGGTTTAGAACAGACTTCCTGTGTTCAGTCCATCAATCAGCAACCCTGCATCCATCCTCGATCTGCTGTCAACTCCCCAACAACTCAGGCTGTGGGAACAGGGGTTCTCTTTCTACTGGGTCTTCCTGGCCTCATGGACAAACTGACTCCCAGGAACTGGGTTACATGTAACTCAACTTTCTGTGGGTTCACTTGATGCAACCTCATGCCCTTCATGTCCTGCCCCAAGATGCGTCAGAAGTAGTCAGACCTCCTTGTACTGCGGGTATTGGTTCTATCCGTGAAGTGATGTTCCCTGGGGCCCCTCTAACATGGGGGTTACAGTCACTGCATAAGTGTGGAGAACAACTACTGATTCAAGGCTGTGCTGGTAACAGCAGGGTCAACTTTTCATGTTGCTGAGCATGAGAGAATGTGCTCTGAGGAGTGACATTTTTGTTCTGTTCCCAGCTGGCGGATGCTTCCCTAGAATGGCAATTCTCCAAGATCAATCTGTCACTTTCCAATGAATAGTTATCGAACAGCCTCTGACTGCCTGGCACTTAGAGTCAGTCCAAGTGCTTAGATGAGCTGATCAGGACTGTCTTTCATAATGAATTGGCCCCACAGGGGGCCCTGTCCTTTTCCCAGGGTCACTGAAAAACTTCAAGCCTCAAGGTATAAGGAGTAATATTTTGTCTAAGGAGAATCTACGTTACTATTCTGCCCCATTCAGAATTGCCTGATGGTCAGTCTCCTGTTCCATCCCCTCACATTTTGGAATTCTGCTTGGGCAGTGAGGGAAGGTGCATTTGCATTCTGCCTGCCTGCCTGCCTGCCTTCCTTCTTCCCTTCCTTCCTTCCTTCCTTCCTTCCTTCCTTCCTTCCATCCATCAATACTTCTGTCCATCAATCCATCCATCCATCATCCTATCCATTGATTCATCCATCCATCCATCCATCCATCCATCCATCCATCCATTTGTCTATCCATCCATCCATCCATCCATCCACCCATTCACCCATCCATCCATCCTTCTGTTCGTTTGAGTCATCCATCCATCCACCCATCCATACTTTTGTCCATTGATCCTTTTATTCATCTATCCATCCATCCATCCATCCATCTACTGTCCATCCATCCATCTGTCCATCTATCTATCCATCCATCCATCCATCCATCCTTCCTTCCTTCCTTCCATCCATTTATCCATCCATTCATTCATCCATCCTTCTATTCGTTGTTACAACCCTTTATTCTTCCATGTAATTATTCTTTCTCATATTCGCCAACTATCTATGCCTCTGGATGCTTGTCTCCATCTGTACATCCATCTAATGGTCCATCAACCTCCAATAAGTCACTCTTCTGATCTCCATTCAGTTCATCAATCAGCAACCCTGCATCCATCCTCAATCCGTCCTTTCATCTTATCACTAAGGACACATAGCTCCCCATCTGTGAGAGCCAGAGTTCGAATTAGCCCTGCCTGGCTTTTCCACATGCCTTCAGGATACAAAAAACTGCACCTGGACATAGCAGACCAGCTGGGTGCCCTGAGAGGTATAGACAGGTTGTTTCAAAGTTTCAGAGGAAGGAAAAGAGCATCAGGGAAAGCTCCTCAGAGGAAGCAGTGTTTGAGTACAATCATAAAATAACATCATATTTGGAAAGTCAAGATATAACTGGAAAAGTGTAGGCATTCCAGGGGATTATGGGATCTGAGTGAGGATTGGGTGGATGGAGGTAGAGTGGTTGGAGAATGAACAAAGGGTGAGTAGAAAGGCAGATGCTGTGTAGACGGCTGGAGGTTGAAGGGATGGATGAGTGGTTTGGTCAGATTAAAAGGTGTGGGAGTGGGAACAGAAGAAAGGTAGTGTAGCCCCCTCCCATGCTAGGGCAGATTATGAAAAACCAGGCCATGTAACTGAGCAAAGGTTGATTTTATTAGACAGGGAGGTAGAGAAGCTTGTTGATGACGAGCGAGCTCCCAGGGAGAGTGGCCTTGTCCAAAACCTCCTCTGGTATTCTATACCCTCTGCACGGGGGTGGTGATCAGTGTTGTTCTTCTCAACTTGGGGATATTGGGGCCAGAGACACTGTGGAGTACAGGCCCCAACCCTCTGGCTGTTCTGCAGTCTGCCATCAATCGATTGCTCATGGCTAAAACTCCAGCCAACAAGGAACTTGAACAGCACAAGTCTAGAAAACAGGCTGTTGTCAAGAGTTTGACTGATGGTTTGGAGCTCAGAAAAAGTTTCCCCATGGTCATTTCTTAATGGCCGTTTCAGAACAAAGGGGCAGAGGCAACCAAACACCTTCCCAGGGTCTCGCCTCTGGCAGGGGAGAAATTGAGGTCTTTGATAGTTTCAGATGTAAGTGCTGCCCTGCTGTTAGGCTAAAATTTCCAGTATTTGAAAAGTTCCAAGCTAATTTTCAGGGAGGAAATTAGATGAGAAGTGGCTTTTAAAACATGGAGAATCTTATGTTTAAAAACTTGGGTTGCCAAGGAAACTCTCTCTCCAATATTTCCTTGCCACCATGTTGTAAATTAAGCCCCTAACTGAAAGGTAATTAAGGTAATCGGTGGCACCGCTGCAGAGAGAATGTGGCAACGTAGCCGGAGAGAAGGAGCCCCCAACTTTTTAGGGCACACAATCCTCTTAGCTCTGGGGAAGCTACATCCATTACTGCATGTGGGGCCCTTGAAGGCACCTTTGGAGGAGAAGGCAGAGCAGAAAACAGCTGTGAGCCGTGCTCAGTGAAAGGCCACAGAAAGCAAATCTGAAATGTCATGCTGCTACCCTGTTGGTTTCGAATAGGTGAAAGCTCCATGAGTCAGTTAATGAGCAGATCGGGAAGGCTACAGTGTTCTGGCCCCCTGTGGCCAGGTTAATGTATGTGGTATCAGGAGAGAGCTTCAGCAATCGTTTTCTGCCACCTTCGGGAAGGAGGCAATTTAGCATTTAGTTTGTGGTCCCAGCCATCCAGCAATCCATCTGTCTATTCATCTATCTCTCTATATGTTCATTCATCTAACTGTCCTTCTGAACATCCGTCTACCCATCATCTATCCACCCACCAAGTCAGCCATCCACCCATGTATTTGTTTATCCACTCATCCATCTATCTGTTCACCTGTTCATCCATCTACCCACTCTCCCCACATACACAGCTGGATGGATGGGCATGTCAATGAATGGAAGGATGGATGTATGGATGGGTGGATGGATGGATGAATAATGGGAGGGGTGAATGAGTGGACGGAGAATAGACAGACGGATAGTGGATGAGTGCATAGCTACTATCCATCTGTCCACCTATCTCCATTTACCTATCTATGCAGCCACCCTCCTACACATCCATACATCCATCATCTATTCGTCATCCATCCTCCATCCAACCATCTATCAGTTCATCCCCTACCCATCCATCTAGTAAGCAAACATTTCCTAAGCATCCATAATTATAGTGACAACATCTCCCACTCACTGAGTGATAAGGTATGTCAAGGCCTTTCCAGGCACAATCTCTTTAGATCCTTTCCTCAACACTGTGACTTGAGTTATTATTCCCATTCCAGAAATAAGGCAGTAGAGAGGTTCTTACAGCTAGCAAAGGTGACAGCTTGGATTTTAACTCTTGTCTGCACCCTGGGTGCAGATTCCTAGGAGAGGGGCAGTGGGTTTTATCATCATCTATCTCTGCATCTTTGAGCCCGGAGAACAAGATGTGGAGGAGGGTGGGGACAGAGAGCTTGGCTGAAGCACTGGGAAAGAGACCTGCGTCTCAGGCTCCAGGGGCCAGGGGCTCTCAGTGGCCCAGGTCCAACTGCCTTGGCCCTGACCTCCTGCCCTAGCACACCCTTCTGCACTTTTCTAGGCCTTTCCTCTTCCCCCGGGGTAAACACTGCCAGCGTGGTCAGGTTGCTGGTGCCAAGGTGAAAAGTCCATGGATCAGAAACCTGGCCCCCCTGGGAAGTGCTGTTCCCAGAAGCTGAGACCTTTCTTCCAGTAAACTTTGGCCGCCTCCTTTCTGGCCCTGACTCCCCGTGCACAGGGAGTCCAGGTTCACATCAAAGGGGTGGGGAGGGGGAGAGAGGGGTGTGCAGCTGAGCACCCCACGGCCCGGCGCTGCACTGTGCTGGGGCTTCAGGTGCTTCTTCATAGTCAATTCAGTCAACATCCCAACTGGGGACAGGTCTCAGTCTTCTCATTTTGCAGAGAAGGAGACTGAGGTTCGTAGTGGCAAAGTAACTCTCCCCAGGTCACACAGTTAGTTTCAGGGAGAGAAGTCTCACCTTGAACCCTGATATCAGCAGGCAGCAGCTGGAGCCAGACTGTAGTGGGCCTAGGGGTGAGTAAGTGGGCTCCACTGTAAGCCAGTCACTTCTGAGCTGGGTGACCCTAAGTGAGTCCCTTAACCTCTCTGTGCCTCATCTCCCTCTTTCTACTTTCAGGGTTGAGAAGACTCACAGAAGGGGTGTACACCAACGCTTTGCATACTCTGGGCACTCAATAAATGCAGGCTCCATGTGGTAACTGTCTCCCATGTGTACTGGAGTTCTGCAGGGAGAAGTTCGTTGTGCGGAAGAGTCCCACGGCTGCATGCTGGCTGAGGGCTGCAGCTGCACATCGCAGAGGCTGAAACACCGGGAGAGGAGAGGATCGATCTGCTGTCATTCAGCCCCAGCAACAGCACCCCGAGGCGTGGCAGCTCCTCCACCACTGTTGCAGACTGCAGTCCCGGGAGAGGCTGCCACCTTGCTGAGGGGTGGGTGGGAGCCGGTCCCTGGGGGCGGGTGGTTCCCCTCCACAACCCTCTTCACAGGCAAAACCCAGGGACAGGTGTTAAGAGCTGTTTGTCATCCATCTAATGAACATTTGTTGAGTGAACCTCCTAGGAGCAGGAGCTGTCTTGTCCTTATCTCCTCTGACTCTGGTGCCCAGCACACTGCCTGGTGATACCCACTGGAGCTGACCCTCCCAAGGGCTCCTGTGTACCAGCAGAGAAGGCATTTCCAACAGGCTGCCTCTCCAAGCCCAGTCTACTCTCTAAGGCAGCCGTCTCCTGTGTCCTGCTCACCAGGCTTAGGGGGCCAAGATAACCAAGGTCACTGGGATCCCAAGGGACAGAGTGGGATTTGAACCCCAGTGTGTCTGCTCCGCCCCAGAGGCACTGCCTCCGCCACTCTCTCCATCTGCTGACCCCCAACTGCTTTGCAAATGTTACCAGTGTCCTACCGGTGGCAAAGGTTTGCTCAACCCGGGAGCATCTACTGAGTGCTGTCTCCATGGCAGGGGCTGGGGGACTCACGGGAAAGCCAGACACAGCCCAACCGGGGCTGAGGGCTTCTGAGGACACTGCGCCTGCTATGGTTTTCTGTCAGGGGCACCTGCCCGGGAGTCAACTATGGAAACACTTTGGAGCTGCTTCCCAAGGCCAGAGAGAAAGTCTGCCCCACTGCTCCTCGTGGAGTAAAATCGGAGTATTTACTCCCTGTGGAGTTTGCCCCAGGTGCCAGGGGCTGTACTGAGCCCCTTCCCACGGTCTCCCCTGAAAGCCCCTGAGGGAAATGCTGTCTTCATTCGCATGCTGTTAAAGAGAAACCCATAGGGAATTAGCCGTGAGCACCACCATCTTTCTTGTCCCTTCGAACATCTCCAAGTCAGATAATCATAACAATAGTGGCAGGCATTCCACATTCATACAAGCTGGCAGCCCATCCTGCCTTGGCCCCCGGCCCAGATAAGCAGAGGGACGTGGTGCTGCACCCTGTATCTCTATGGATGGGGAAACTGAGGCTCGGGGCCGGGAGGAGGCAGATCTGAGGGCTCCCAAGTTTCTCCTCCTCTCGCAGACAGACTAAGAGAGTCACCCAAGGTCATCAGAGCTGCCGCGGCGGCAAGACAACAATGTTCTGACTTCTGGTCAGGTCCTCCTTCCATCACGACGCTCCGGCAAGGGAGGGGAGGCAGGCGTGGGGGCCGTCAGGGGCCTCTTTAATTCATGAGTTACTGGCAGAAGCACAATCTCCAGGGAAGATTGATGACCGGCTGCAGGTATTGGTGGGTGGATTCATAAAGCTGTCGGCAGCGGGCCGTAAATCAAATGAATATTCAAGATTCCGCCTCGGGAGCAATTCCCTGGCTCCGACAGTAACAAGATGGATGTGGGCAGGAAGGCAGGCGTGGTGGCCTCAGAAGCCCTTGGCCCCGGAATGAGGCACCGCACCTGCTCAGAACTTCTGCATCTGCCTGGGAAATCTGGGCAGCTCAGAAGAGGGAGGAGAGCAGATCATGGACCCCAGACCCCAACGTGGACCCTATGTTGAGGATTATGTTTTATTGAGGCATCATTTACTTGCCGTAAAATGCAGAGGTCTTAAGTGGAACGTGGGAGGAGTTTGGACACCTGTGTGTAATCACCACCCAGATCAAGGTCTAGAACACCCCATCATCACCCCAGAAAGTTCCCTTGTACTCTTCCCTGCTTACCCCCCATCCCGAGCCCCACGCAGCCACTGCTCTTTCTCTCACTGGAGTATGTGGACTTTTGTTGAGGACGTGGACTTGTCTGCCTGTTTTGCTCAGCTTTCTCTGTGTGGCTGAGCTGGGAGCAGCTCCCTGTCCTGCTCCGCTGTGCGGTCCCCCATGGCAAGCATCCGCCACCATGGTATGGGCCATTCCACCCTTCGTGGCCACCTGGGCTGTTTCCACTTTTGCCGTTCTGAAAGTCTGCTGTGAGTTCCTGCAAGGGTGTTTCTGGGAGCTTTTCTTCGGGTAAACACCTGTGAGTGGAAGGGCTGAGTGGAAGGGCTGGGTCCCAGGGCAGACATAGGTTTACCGTTTTAAGGAACTGCCAGACAGATTTCCAAGTGACTGTGCCTCTGCATTCCTGCCAGCAGCGGACCAGAGTTCTGGCACTCTGTCCTCATCCTTGCCAGCGGTGTTTATGACACCTGTTCAGCTGAGTGCAGTGGCAGCTCACCAGGAGACCCCCCCATCCTTTGCTCAATTCACCAAGTCTCCACTGGTCCTGGGACACAGCCTTTGCTGTCCTCTTACGAGCCTTTGGGGAAGGTAGCTCATCTTTGTGGCTGAGTTCAGGAGCTGAGTCCCCAGGATCTGCCCTCCCCACCGGGCTGCCGCATGTTCCTGGGGCTGCCGAGGCTGGGACTCAGAGCTGCCTTTTTAAGAACCCTCCCATGGCTGCCCACTACTCTCAGGAGGCAATGCACTCTCCTTCCGGTGGACACGAGGCCCAGTGTCATCTGACCCTGGCCACCTCTCTGCCGCCACCCCAGGCCACCATCCCACCTGCTAACCATGGTCTACTGCCTGGGATCAGGTCCCACCCAGGACCTTTGTCCTGGCTGTTCCTTCTGCCTGGACTCTATTCTCCAGCCCCTTCTGTTGATAGCTGTGTCCAGGTGGAAGGAACGGCCACTGCCTCTGACAGTGATGAGATTGCTGTGGGCGAGATGCTGGGCACTCTCACCAGGGGGTCCCATCAGCAACCTCATCCTCCAGACAAGGAAACTGAGGCCCAGCAAGGTCACTGGAACTGCTCAAGGTCATGCCACAGGTCAGGGGCAGAGAGGAGACCCGCCTGCATCTCAAGCCTGTGGAACCATCCCCTCCTCCGGAGTGGCCTGGCATCTTGTCTGGGAAGGAAGCTCTGGGCTGGCCTCGGGCACAGGCTAGATGATATGAAATGTCAGCCCCTCTTGGGATCCACACTCCCCCAGTAGGGCAAAAGGCACACTCGTGCCTCTTCCTCTACTGGAGAACATTTCCCCATTTCCCAACTCAGCATCAACTTCTTTCCTAATTCTGGGCCATATTGCTTCACCTCCATTAGCCCCTACCACAGACAAGTGTTCTGTGGGATGGAGAGGCTTTAAAAGTTAACACAGGAGAGAGGTGGCCAGCACCACTGGGTTTCCCCTACTATCTGGAGCCCCTGTCCATCCTGGTACAAGACCGGCCCCCAGGACTCATCAACATCCTGGAGGTCAAAGTCTCCGCAGGTGGGACAACCCAGAGCAAATCTTGTCCCACGAACTCTAGTCCCTTTGTATGCTGTTCTGTCCGGGGCAGGCTGGTGACAGAATACACGGTGACCCCCACGCAGCCCGTAGCCCTGCCTTCTCTCCCCAGAGCCGAGAGCACTGATAGCCTCAATTGTTGAAGAAAGGGACCTGTCCCAGGGTCTTCACTTTCTAGGTCCTGCCAGTAGCCCTGATGTCTACTGATAGAAATAGAAATCATTCTACTCATATCTAATATTGCTGTCATCCATCAGCGCCCCTCAAATCAACTCCCCAAAAAACAGTCACCTCAGATTCTCCCCGTTGAAGTAAAAGTTTCTTTTCCCAGACTTCTAAAGTCCGAGAACAAACCTTAGCAACACAGGCACGTCTCCTGGGCAGAGGCGTGCGTCATGGAAAACTTGGAGGTTGGTGATTGGGCCGCCTCTGCTGCAGAGTCAAGTCCCCGAACGCTTGAAAAACAACATAATGTATTCCTGTCTGCAGCTCTGAGCAAAAGCTCATTTTGTGTCCTGTGTTTCCATTTCCTGAGGATTAATAAGTGTGGAGGGGAACTCGGGCTTCGTGCCGAATATTTATTTAGTCAATATACACATCAATTTAGCAAATTAGAGATCGCAAGCCATTTCTAAGCAATGCTGTAAAAATAATAGCTGTACTTTAAACTTGTAATGGATTTTGGTTTGGTGGGAGGTGGTGGCTACTACGTGCCTGGCACTTGATAAACACAAAGAAGTTTAGTTCTCCTTAAACTTCAGTGGATGTCTGAGTCATTGGAGATGTTTGTTTACAAAGCAGACAGATCCTGTTACCCAGGGCACAGGCTGAGGGGTCTGGGGTGGGGGCTCTGGAACACAGGGAAGAGTGGGCTTCCGGTGAACGACCCTGTGTCTACCCCCGGCTGTGGAGGGCAGGGTTTCTCGCCGCGGGGCTGCAGTCTTGAGGGTCTGCGTGCCTGTCCAGGGTGGGGGCTGCTCTGCGCACCGGAGAATGTTCAGCCTCACCCCCGTCTCTGTCCACTAGATGTCAGCAGCAGCAGCCCCCTCCCCAGTTGTGACAATCAGAAATGTCTCCAGACACTGGCACATGGCCCCGGGTGGGCAAAATCTACCCCGGCTGAGATCTCCTGATGTAGCGCAGGGTTCTCAGGTTCTCTGAGCCGCATTTCTTCATGGAGACACACATTCTCATGAGCAAGGGTTCTATCCCACAACCCGGTGAGAGCACAGCTGCTGCTCACATGGCAGAGCTGAGAAAACTTTGATTCAGAGAGGCACACCGACTTGCCCAGGGGTACACAGCACCCGCAGCTGACCTGGGGTACCCAAGGCCCTTCCAAGTCCTTGGAATGCTCAGTGGCCCCTTCTCATCCCTCGAGTCTCTGTCCCAATGTCACCTCCTCAGAAGGGCCCTGCCTGTCTCCCTGTGCTAGGGTAGGCTCTTGCCCCTGCTCTTCTGATGCTCTTTCTTACCCCTCTGCCGTGTCCCCCACAGGACTTGGCCTAGCAAGCATCGTGACTGTGTGCGTATTGACTTGTCCACTTCACTGTCCCCCACTGACCTGTGGGCCCCTCAAGGTGGGGGGTTCCTGAATGTGCTCCCTGCTGTTGCTCCAGGCCTTGGCGCAAAGCAGACGAATCACAGAGCAATCAAATGGCTCACTGGAAAGGTTCCCAAGGCAAGGCTGCTGGCTGCACCACACCATTCATTCTCCACATATTTTTGCTAACAAGGCCCCTGATTTTTAGCTCCTGGTCATATGGAAGTATGACCAAGTGCTGGCCAGTAAGATGTAAGTAGAAGTCTTGTGTGAAGTCTTTTGGGAAGTGTCCTTACAGGAAGAAGCAAGCCCCTGCTTATCCCTTTCTCTTTCCTGATGACTGAAGGTGGGATGTGATGGCTGGAGCACAAGCAGCTGCCTTGGACAACGAGGTAGAAGCTCTGTGTTGAGGATGGAGGGTCAACACGGTAGAAGGGATCTGGTCTTTGGAGACTTCTAGAAGTTGCCTTACCATGCCGAGCTGGGCTTCTGTTACATGAGGGTGAAGTCATCTTCTGTTTCATTTAAGCCATGCTGCCCCTAGGTCTCTGCTCCATGCACCACACTGAACCCTATCCAGTCCTCTAGGCTCTGAGACTGCCCAGGATGGAAAAGGGAGCAGATGTTGGTTCTGCCCAGGCTGTTCTCAAATAAGTGGGTCCCATGAGGTTCTTTAATTATTATAGAAGGAGCCCGCATATGCACTGTTGAGGCTAATCTGCCCATCTCCCAAGGTCAGGGGATCATTTGTGCCCCCAGGTGACAGGTGCGGTGCTGAGGGTCACAGGGATGTGAGGGGAAGTAATGAGCTAGGATTCAACTCCAGTGGTACCAGATCCTGGACCTGTGTTCCTTAGATGACACTGCTGCCTCTGACCTTCAGTCATGCCCATCCATCCATCCATCCATCCATCCATCCATCCATCCATTTCTTCATTCACTCAATGAGTGTTCACACTATGCTTGCTAAATGCTGGGGACAGGGTAGTAAACACTACAGCTTCTAGAATCCTGGAGTGAAACAGACTAGTAGGTGGAGATAGACCGTGAGCCACCAGACAGAGAAACAGACATGGAGATTACAAAACACTGGGCAGGGAGTCAAAAGGGGAGATGGAATTGAAAGTGACTAGTAGGGTGGCTTCAGAGAGAAGAGATGGGAAAGTATGCTCTGATCAGGGGAAGTGAGGTTGAGAAGTGAAGAAGTGGGGACTGAGGGCTGTGAGAGCTGGTAATGGTGCTCCAGGGAGAGGGAACAGCCAGTGCAAAAGTTATAGGCTGCGGGTGGCCCAGGCAGGTCAGGGGATGGGGAGGCTGGAATGGGAGGGGCCAGTCTTGAATAATTTTTGGTGAGGGGATCAGACCATGTGGACCCTGGTCAGGGAATTATAAGAAGAGCTGGTACTACACAGGCTCTTACTCAGTGCTTTGCATGTCATAGCTGATATTTTTGATACTGACTTGTGTGCCCTTACCATTCATCCAGTGGTGACCAGCAGCAAACACCCATGACTTCCTGGGCTCGGAGACTTTCTCAGACCACTGCAGCTGCTCTGCCCATGCACAGGCAGGCTGTTCACACACTCCCTGGCTAGAAGCATCCTGCAACCAATGTCTGCCAAGATGGGTGGATAAATACCTCAGCTCCCTCACCTCCTGGCTGGAATAAACTTGATCTCAGGGTTATTGATGGTGCACTCTTCACTGGCTCCCAAAGTTCCCAAGAAGAGTTGAGCCCACAGGGACAACCTACCAGCTAAGATGCCCTGTGTTGCTGCCTGCCTTCCCCTTCCCTGGCTCACTTTCTCCTCTCCTCTGCTAGGGCTTCCTGGGATCGCTCATGTTCTTGTCTCCCAGTCTGCTCCTGGGACAACCCAACCTGAAACACAGAATTTGCTCATTAGTCCTCATGGTGATGCCAGAGAGGAGGCACTATCATTGCTCCCATTGCAGAGAAGAAAATCAAACCGAGGCACAGAGACATTAAGTCATTTGCTCCAGGACACACAGGAAATGGCAGAGCTGGGACTTGAACTCCATGGAGGCTCTGAGTCTGTGTGTTGACCACCCCGTCTGCAGCATCGTTTATATTTGGTCCTGACTATGACTTGAGGTAGGCAGGGGTTCCATGCAGACCAGAGGTTCTTCAGCTGTGGTTCTTCCCTAGCGACAGCAGCAGCACCTGGGAATTTGTCTGAAAGAGTGATTTGGGTGGCTCACCCCCAGAGCTCGATTCTGTGGGTCTTGAGGTGGGCCCAGGAGGTTCTGGTGCACGCTCAAGTTTGAAAACCATTGGTGTAGGAGAGTGGTGTAGACATGACCTGCAGGAGAGGAATGGGAAGCAGCAGAGGGGTCTCCATCCCCGGGAGGAGAGGCTTCAGGGGAGAGAAGGGGTTCGGGGGGTGGAAAGGGGTCAGATTCAGGCCACATTGGGGGTTGAGCCAACAGACTTGGAGGTGGATGGGGTGTTGGGGGTGAGGGGAGGAAAAACCAAACATGACCCCTAGATGTTTGGCTTCTGTCAGCAAGTGGATCTCAGCAACATCCCCAGAGTGGGGAACACCAGGGGAAGCTGGCTGGGCAGGGCTGAGGGATCCATGTGAAAATGAGGGGGTGGCATGCATTGAAGGGGAGCTGCCCTTCTCCCCAACCCTGCATTTTCCAGAAGCAAGACTCTTTCTGGGAACCTGACTCCCTCTGAGAACAAGCCTGGCTGAGCAGCTTTGGGAGGAGTGGGTTGGGGCAGGAGCCGGGGCCACTGGGTGGTGGTGAGGGGGGAGGGGTGGTGCACACACTGCAAAGTCCAGTCCTGTGGCCTGTGAAGGGAGCAACAACTGTGGTACCTGAGGAACCTCTGTTCCTGGAAGGGATGGTCAGGCAGAGGCTAGCTTACCCCACACCCCAGCTGTGATGTCCTGACTCCAAAACATCTAAAGCTCAGGGGAAAAAAAAAGATAGCCGCATTTCACCATTGTATTTCAAAGCTTTCAGACAATGGTTGCCACCCAAAGATGGAAGCCCCCAAGGCAGGTCACCCTGCTGTGCAAAAAGGGCTTTGGCTGGGACATCAGTGGGCTCCCTGTGAATGGTCACATTGGAGAACAGAGTTATCCTAACATCAGCAACTGATTTAAGAAGTAGGCGATTCTTTTAAAATAGCATTTTAAAATATTTTCATCATTTAATTGTATGCAGTATTCATATGCCCAGAAAAGCAATCTCCATTACAACACAAGGATGCATGGGCAAGGATTGGGTGGTGGGGGAAAGGGGAATGCTTAGGACTTGCAGAAATATGGAGTTCAGTGGAGAGCTGTAGAATGGAAAGGATCTGAAGAGACGGCATATCAGGCAGGAGGACTGCCACGGAGAAAGGGATGGTGGTGGGAATGACCGTGTCTGGCCATCAGCTGGCAAGATGGCCCTCTGAGCTCAGCAGGAGATACCTGTGATGGGCCAGGTAAAGAAGCAGGTCTGACTGGAAAGGCAGGTGCGGATTCACTGAGCACAGGAGTATGATTTCTCAGGGCTGGCAGGTAGAGAAGGAAAACAGACACTTGTTTCTGGAAGGGGATAAAATCTTTGATTTTACTCAGTCTGATCCAACATATATTAATTGTGCACCTACCACGTGTAGGCACAGTTGTACGCATGAAGATACAATGGTGAACCAGACAGACATGGCCCTGTCCATAGAGCACACACTCTGAGGGTGACAGCTTAGAGAGCATCACGTGATGTTGTGTTGGTGTCGCCTGATGGGGTGAGGGACCTGCCAAGGTCACACAGGGCTGGATCAGAGTCCCAGGCCCTGACTGCCAGCCCAGTGCCTTTCAGCCTGTCCTTGAGCAGGGACTCCTGGGAACACACTGTGGGTGCACCAGGTGGCCCCAGTGCCCTCGTGAGCAGCTTCAGCAGAGGGTAGTGAACTCTCTACCCTGTGGATTCTTCTGGAAAGAAAAGATATGTTTTCTTGCTGCTGGTGGAACTTTAGCCACAAGGAACCTACTTTTCTGCCATATTTCTCCATACTGAAAGGGGTCTCTCAATTTGGGGCTGAATCTCAGACAGACTGAGGGGAGGGTGCCCCCCAGGCTCCTCGGGCATCCTAAGCATGTATCCGGAATTCACAGGAGGCATGGAATAAATTTAGACCAAGGGTGGAGAAGGCAGCTGTCAGAATTTTCAGCCTCCTTTCTTGGCCTGGGCAATTCTGCTCAGCCCAAACTTGCTTAGCCAAACCAAAGCCCTTTGGGGCATGGCTGTACCTCCTTAGAAGATGTCTGAGGTGGTATCTGCTGTTGTCCTGGCACATCTTCAGGAAAGAGGTCTCATCTCCAGTTCAAGTAATTTATCCTGGAATTCCTTGCAACCATAAACACACTAACCCTGAGAGGGGATTGGATAAATGTGAATTTCTCCATCTTATCACACTCCCACAGATGTCTCAGCAATGAAGCAGCTGGGGCCAGGGAGCATCTAGACTCACTTCTTAATTGGTCTCTCACTTAATGCTAAGCCTTCAGTACTTTCTCACCTGGGTGTCCTTTCTTCATGCTATTCACATATACAAAGCCACCACAGAATCATACGATTTAGGACCAGAAGGGATCTCTAAAAAATAACCAATGTGTTTCGGGTGCTACAAGCCAGGGACTGTGTTAAATGCTCAACCAGGATGAGCTCATTTGGCTTCCATTGTGAAACTGCTGCCTTAGGGAGCTGCCCAGCCCAGCCTCTTCATACACGCCACCTCAGCGACACAGACAGGGAGAGAGCCTCCACCAGCCTGCAGGGCTCCCCTGATTTGTCCTGAACAGCCCTGGTCTTTTAAGGAGGCTTTTGAGGTTGATGTTGCCCAACATTAAGCAGAAGTGAGGAGGAAGCAAGATGGAAAAGGGGCACCCACTTGAGTGTGCTTGGACCCTCAAGCTGGCCCTGCAGACCCCACTGTGTCCTGGGAAGGCCTGGGGGGAGGTTCCGCCTCACTGTCTTCGGGGTGGTGATAGAGCCACCCATACTGCATCTCCAGCTCTTGTAAGCTCTGCCCGTGCTCTCATCCCTGCAGCCATGGGAGGTGGGGGCCACCTCTCATGCCCACAGCTGGCTCTTTGGGTCACGGTAAGAATTAAATGAGAAAACACATGTGGAGGGCTTAGCATGGGGCCCTGTGACGGGCAATCTGTGACAGGTGCAAGCTTCTCCTGACTCCCACTTTACAGATGGGGAAACTGAAGCCAGAGAGGATAAGTGACCAAGCTGGGTTTATGACTGATCCTCTGGAGCCCTGATCCCATGCTCCTTGTGGACTTGAATGCTGGATGCCGCCCAGACCCCGAACACGTGTCCGGGGAATCAGGGCACCAGTAAGGAGGATGAAAATGAGGCTGTGCACGTGGAGACAATAGTGTTTTCCCAGCATGCCCTATTAGGGAGGGGCTGTCAGTGCTCTCATTGTATAGATGGGGAGACCAGACCTTTTTGCCTGAGGCCACACAGGGAGGCAGGATTTGAATTCAGGTCTCTCAAACAGCAGAGGATGAGGGCTTAACACTACCATCCCTACTGGTTCCTTCTCACAGGCAGAAAGGCAGGATCCCCCTGAGGCAGGCTCCCAAAGGCTGCACCGTTTCTGCTGACACCCCCAGGACACACCTGGAGGTGGCCACAGTTTCAAGGCTGTTGGTGGCCGGAGGGTGTCATGGGGAGCGTAAGGACCCCGCAGCTTCACTGCCTGGGCTGGCGTCCTGCACAGCCACTTGCCACCTGTGTGATCCCAGCCTGTGTCTGCTGCTCTGAACCCGGCTCAGAGTTGGATAACTAGAGAAGAGCACGTGGCACAGCTGGGATTGAACCCAGTCAGTGTGGCTCTCAGTCCATCCCAACTTCTTGCTACCCACTGCCTCCAGGTCAAGCATGTAAGGCTCTTAGCACCGCTGGGCACACAGCAGGTTCCTCACAAGCCCCACTCCTGCTGTGTGCCACGAACACCCCTGCTGCCCACCCTCTGCTCTGGGCTGTGTTCTGACCAGGGCCTGGCTCCCCAGGAGAGAGGAGGTATCCAGGGCAGAGGTACCAAGTCTGGGGGGTGGCCCTCTGTGAGCCTCTGGCCTGCTGGGCTCCTGGCTTGCAAATAGCCCCCTCCCCCGGAAATGCCTCCAGATTTAAACACACTCATGTGCTGAGAAAAATACCAGGCCCCCTGCCCCCAGTGAGCACCAACCAGCACCAGGGATTTTGCTGTCCCGGCAGTGGGGGTGTCCCCCGTGTGTTCCCTTCAACATCCACCTCCCTCCCAGGTGGCTTTGCAAGGCCTTGTTTTTCTTGACCAAAGTCCTGAGCAGAGGGGACGAGCTCAGATGGGGTGGGGCTGCTCCCAACTAACCCATAGCCAGAGTCTCTGAGAGCTGGAAGTTTCCAGCAAGAAATCCAGCCCGAGCCAACTCCGTTAATCATTCTCCGTGGATTCGGGACTCGGCCTGGATAGAGTTTTCAGGCCACAGGACGGCCCGGGCCCAGCATGAGGACGGGCACAAACATTCCAATGGGGGTGCTCTGGTGACCTGCCCAGGGAAGGGGCAGGGGCAGGGGTGGGGAGAGCGAACGCCCACCCTATGGCTGGACAGAGCCAAGGGAGGCCCTGCTGTGATGCTGGAGGAGTGCTCCCCTGGGCTTGCTCACACCTCCTTCACCATGCTTCTTCCAGAGTCAGAGGGGTGGGACGGGATAAGATGAGAAATGGACTGGGAAACTGACCCCGGACAGCTGCAGAGACGCCTTCCTGCAGCCCACAGAGCAGGCTTCTGTGTATTCCTAAACACCCATGCGTACTTTGCGGAGTGGACTATGCCAGATTCAGACACGAGAAAGAAAAGAGAAGCATGGTAACAGGTGCATGAGATCAACAAGGAGAGGCTCAGGCCTACTGGGCACATACTGTATGCCAGGCACCATGCCCAGCGCCCAGGAGCCACCTGTCTAATGCTCCCGCCATGCGAGCAGTAAGGACTGTCACTGTATCCACTTCTCAGGGGGAACACTGAGGCTCCATCGGGTTAGACCTTTGCCCAGGCCCCATGGTAAGAAATGGCAGAGCAGGCTGGACCTACATCCGAGCCAGGTGTGGAGCGGGCCTGGGTGGAGAGGGGAGAGGTCCACATGTCCCCTCAGAGACCCCGGTCCAACAGCCAGTTCCCCATGATGTGGTGTAGGGGTGGCTGTAAACTCTTAGATCCTGGGATCACAGACCCCAAGGCCAGGATCCAGACCTACCGCCACTAGCTGGAGTGGAGGGGACGTCACTGGCAGGGACTTGGGGCAGTGGGTGCAGTGTGGCCCCATGAGGGCCCAGCAGGGACCAAGCCGGGTGGGCAGCTGCACCCACTGACTCCTCTGCTTCTCCCTCTGTTTTGTTCTCTCCTCTCTCACAGGGACACCCACAGCCTCTGTCCAGCCAACTGAGCAGCTATTCATGGGGCCGGGGCGGTTCTCCTAGGAGAGCAGCCTACACTACAGGCCCATGAGCAAAGGTTGCCCAGAACAGGGCATCTGAAAGGGGCCTGGGGGCCTGAGGGCACGAGTGTGTGAAGAAGCAGGAAGGGAGCTCCATGAGAGGGAATAGCATTATGGCGGGGCTCAGAGACAAGGGCCAGGCCAGGTGCGCCTGGAACTGGCTGCACGGGCGCGTATGGTGTGCTGAGTTCTGGCTGGGGAGCAGGAGGAGGAGGAGGAGGAGGAGGAGGAGGAGCAGAGGGCTGGGTCTGGCGAACTGAAGGCTGAGTTCAGGAGTTCAGTGTTCTGATCCTGGGGGCGATAGGGAGCCACTGAAGGTTAGGGCCAGGGAGTAACAGGACTGGAGTTGTAGCTCCCAGGATCCCCTGAATGCTGAGAGAATGGACGGAGGGGCCAGAGGGACATGGGAGGCCAGTGGAGAGATTCCTTCCATAGCCAAGAGAGATGTGGTGGCTTGGCTGGAGGTGGTTTTGGAACTGGGGAGAATGGGTGAGTGGAGGATTCTACAAGTGGGTTTTGATGGGACCCTCCCCAAGGAGGCTTCACCAGAAGCAGAGAAGATCTTCCTGAATCCCAAGGGAAGATGTGGGGACCCTACCCTGCTGCTGGGGTGCCAGGAGGGGCCCTGTTGCGTTTCTCATTGCTCTGAGGGCTCCTGCCTCCTCTTTGGGGAGACAGGCTCTTCCCGTTTCACCAAGGAGCAGCTGGAAGCCCTCAGAGCAATGAGAAGGGCAAGGAGGACACGGGAGCTGTGCTGGGCCTTGCCATCCCCTACCAGGGGAGGACAAGCAAGCTGGCGGGGAAGGAGTGGGCCAGCCGGGAGGCCCCTCTGGATGTGCGGGCTGGGATTGAGGTTCGGGGTTTGGGTGGAGGCAGAAAGGCGGTTCTGTCTGGACGTTGACAGTCAGCAGAGGAGGTGGGGGGGAGCTTGTCACTTTCAGATCCATCCTGCAGCCCCTCATCTCAGGAAGAAAGTCTCTGGATGGTCTATGACACCTCCAGCCCTGGCCTTAGATATCCCCTGTCCGAAACTGGAATCAGCCAGAAAATCAATGCTTAATCTGGTGACTTCAAGAGGAACATCGGCCACCACCTCGGAACCTGGACCCAGACCTGCGTTTTCGTAAATACCCCGGCTTGGAGTGAAGTCCTTGTTCAAAGTCCCCCACTGGTTAGTGGGATTCAATCCCCAGCTGAGGTCCAGAGATCGTGCACTTGGTTCTGCGTGGGGGTGCGTGGCAGCCAAGGAAGTGGGTTCAGAGGCCATGGGGCTTACCAGGCACCTTGATCTTTCTGGGCCCAACTGTGGCCCCCAGGGAATCTGAGATGCATCCTGGCTGCCATGGCCCCGGTCCAGGAATCACAGTGGGCTGGGGTGATGGGACCAGCCTGCCTGGGCACAGGGGCCAGAGAAAGGAAGGGAAAAGATGGCATCCAGGGGCCTCCAGCTAAGGGCACAAAGGGAAGAGGACACCGGGCCTTGGGGAGCTCATGGTGCTGTGGGAGGACAAGCGGAATGAGGGATCCCCATGACAAAAGCAGACACCCAGGCTCGGAGGGTCGCTCGCAGGCCGGTGGCAGAGCAGGGACGCGAAGCAAGGGGAGCCTGCTGCAGCCGCCACCTCTCTGGGTGGGAGTGTGCTTCACTCGGGGCTTGCTCTCTGTGTGAGGCTGACTTTTTCTTGTCCAACAAACACTTACTTGCTGTGTGTCAGGCCTGTCCAAGCGCGACGAGTGTCCACTCCCTAAAACTCCCACAATAACCCTGAGGTCAGTGCTGATGGGAAACCAGGCACAGGGTGGGTGGGCACTTGCCCGGAGCCAGGCAGCCTGGGAGAGGGCTCAGCTACCCAGACAGCTCCAGGGCAGAGCACATGCCCCGGAACAAGGAGGACCAGGAGGCCTCAATTTACCCTTCAGCCCGGGTCCCACAAAGGGCTAAGGTCAGGAACTGCCCCTTCTCTGTCCTTAATCTCACGCTAGGACCTGGGCCAAGTAAGAGGTGAGTCCTCAAGGCTGCCAGCCACAGCCTGTGTCGGAGCCTCCTGGGGAGGGGCTGCTGAACCCCTGGTCACACCCGACTTCCCCGCACAGTGCCTGGGGCCGGGGCCTTGGAGCTATGATTTGCATCCCGTCCCTTGGCGGATGTCAGCTGCCACTCACACTGGGGTCTGAGTACAGGCCTGGCCCCTGAAATGGTGTTGCTCATTTGAGAAGACACAAGCGTCTCAAGCAGAACACAACGGGCCCATAAGATGTGGGATAGAGTTTATAGGACACAGAGAGAAACTCCGCCTCAGAGAAAGGCCCGGGAGGGCTACAGGGTGGAGGAGGAGGGCAAAGGGCCAAGTGAAGAGGCAGGACGTCCAGGCGGAAGGCACTGCCCAAACAGAGGCCCGGAAGCTGGAGAGGGGTGTTCCTGGCTGCAGTAATTAGACTCCGGGAGCGAATGAGGAAGAAGATGTAAGAGAAGGAAGGTGGGTGGGTCGGGCCGGACCCCGAAAGGCCCCGAGGGACAGGTTAATCGGCCAGGTTTCCAGACCCACTGGGCATCAGGGTCACCTGCGGGAGTTCATTCCCTCACTCATTCAAGAGGTGCATACTGAGTGCTACTGTGGGCCAGACGTAGTTCTCAGCCCTGGGGGGCCCGGGGGAAGCTGATGGATGAGACCTCTACCCTGGTGGAGACAGAAGCGTCATCAGAGGACAGAGACTGTAATTAAAGAAACAGCATATAAAATAACGGCAGATCCCTCCGGGTGCTCAGAGGCAGATAGACCAGGACACAGTAGAGAGCGCCTGAGCTGAGAGAGGGGCCATTTGAAACGAGTCCCCGAGATGAGCCAGAGGAGAAATCTGGAAGTGGGTGGGAAGCCCCCAGAACAGATGGACGCTGGCAGCCCCTGTAGGGACTAGACACAAAGCCGCTGAAGGATGCATCGAGGCCATCACCTCTGGGCAGATGGTCATGCGCAAGGCATCACCTGTGCTCTGCAGATGAATGGCTTGACTTGGGATTTGAGGGTCTGCAGAGATGGGATGGATGTAGGGGGTCTCAGAATCAGAAACTCTGACCCTGGGTGAGACCTCGGGGACCAGCCCCTGGCCCAGGGGTCCTCAACCAAATTGAGGCAGAGGGCTGCATCCATGCCCCCGCGCCCTCCTGCCCTGGAATTCAACCGCGGGCTTTGTTTGCAAAAGCAGATCAGGGGCGCCACCTGGTGGCTAGAGCTGAGACCGTGGCCGCTTCAGCCCAGGCCGGGGTCCAGGGTGGCCAGGGCTCAGGGGGCCGGTCCCCTTAGGTCACTTCTGATTTTGTAGATGTTTGTGGTTACACAATTAATATGTGTACCTTGCAGATACAGTAGAAAACCCAGATAAAGCTGAAAGAAAGCAACCACCTGGAATTTCGCACCCAGAACAAACCCTTCTTCACGTGTGCACGGATTTCTTTCTAGGCTTTTCTTTATCCATCCAGGCATTTTCATACAAAAAGTGAATCATACCCCACGGAGAGTCTGTAACCTGCTAAGCTGTTTCCCACTCACCGCTAGATCGTGGCTCTCCTTCGTGCCAATAAATCTGCTTTTACAACATCATTCCTGTAGCTGTGCACGCCCTTTGGGTGTGGCCAAAAAAGTGATTGAGGCTGACTGAGCCCCTGTAGGTTGGATTTCTTTGGAGCAAGGTGAGTTTTCTGGAGTTTTTTCACTTTGTTTTTGACTCCCTTGGGGAAGATAGGAACTTTAAAGTCCTCATTTCTCTGGTGCAAAATGGGTTTTGACAAATCCACATTTAGGGGTAAACTTCATGGTGTCAGGGTCCAACCCCTGCCGCCTCCCTGTGTCTGAAGCTGGGAGCATTGGGGCACTTGCCACTCACGCTGTGAACTGCCCTGGGCCCCTCTGGTAGCCTGAGGGTTTACACCGCCTGAAGTGGACGCACAGGCAGATCATACGCCTCACAGGGCTGGTCTGTGTTCAACAGGTGGTCTTCGTAAAGCACTCCACGCGCGCTCAGCCTGTGGTCAGCCCTTGGTAACTGTCAGCTTTGTTACCATTCAACGGACCACAGGGTGTGGGACAAGAGCACTGCGGCCCGCCAGGCCTGTGTTCTCGTCACTGGCTGTGGGATGGGGGCCTGTTCTTGTCACCTGCTGAAGGGCTGGAATGCCTCCTTGGGGGTCATGGTGGGGCCTGACTTAGTGGGTACTGAGTTAGATCACCCTTTGCTATTCATGAGGCTGTGGCTGTGCCAGGAACCGCAGGCGCTGTGACCACATGTGGAAACGGAGGCACAGGAGGACTAGGTACTTGCCCAAGATCACACAACTAGAAACTGGTTGGGCAAAACCTTGGGTCTGGGGTGGACCAAGTTTGTGTCTTTGGCCCTACGCTGTTGTGTAGACCTGGGAGGCATCCACCCGCATGGTGAGCCAGAGGGGCCTGTGGGCCGACTGTGAGCTCAAATGGGCTCTCTCTTCAGGTCCTGCAAATGAGGCGCCGCCCCACCTCCCTACGTCCCAGACAGGAGGGTTGATGATGTGGGTTTTCTTCCACACTTGGAGGTTGTCTGTACTCATTTTGTGCTCTGGGTTTAATCCTAGAGGGCCATTCACTGGCTGTGTGACCTTGGGCAAGTAGCTTAACCTCTCTGTGCCTCCGCTTTTCTCCATGTGAAACGGGGTAAAGATTCCTTTCTTCGTGGAGTTGGTGGGGGGATGAAGTGAGTGAGTGTCTGTGGGAGTCCAGAGAGCATCAGCTCCTGCAGGGGTCCGGACTTCGATGCCACAGGAGGGCTCGCAGGCAGGGTCCTTGGGAGTCATGCAGGAGCTAGACTGGGGACTTGAGCGGGTACCCAGGTTGCAGGGGTGCTCCCCACGATAGAAGAAAATCAGCCTCTGAAGGGTGCTGGGTTTGTGCTCCTTCCCCCAAATTTGGGGCACTGGCATCAGCTGGAACGGAGGCCCCCCCCGGGGGAGGGCAGAGCAGGAACTTCACCTGGGGTCTGTGGACGGGCTGCAGACCTTGTGCACCACCCCGGAACCGTCGGGGAAACGCGTGTGTCTGGCTGCTTTGTGGGGAAGGAACAGGAGGGGTCACACCGGATCCCCTACCCCGCCTGACTCCACCTCAGGCCTTGGAAGTTTCCGAGCCCAGCCTGGTGAGTGGCGGCCGGCGGCGTGCGGCCAGCAGGGGGCGCTCGGGCCAAGGCTGTGAAAGTGCCGAGCGCCTGCGAGGCCGGCTCCGCGCTCCTCCCCTCCAGGCCGCCCCTGCGCCGAGACCTGCGGAGGGCGCGGGCCGGGGCTGGCTCGGCCTTAAGTCTCCGGGAGCCCGAATGGGGCCGCTGGGGCCACAGCTGGGGCAGCAGCCCACCAGTGCCCAGCTGGAAGCCGCCCCAGACATCTCAGCCCGGGGCGGGTGTCACAGAGTGAGTTTTGACAATTTCCCGGCCTAACCCCACCTGTACAGACGGCTGTCAATCAATCCCTGGGAGGGCCTAGGCTTCAGCCCCCAGGTCTGGGAACCACTGGGCAAGGACTCCCTTCATCCTCAGCATGAGCTCCGACCAGACAGGGTCTGTCCCTATTTCTGCCCATTTTACAGAGTAGGAAACTGAGGCTCGGAGGTGGCGGGACTTGGCTGAGATTACAGTCAGATTACACACACAAAGGGCTGCGATGCCAAGCCCCATTATTTTTTTTTTCCCATTTATTCTTTTATATTCGTGATATTAACAGCAGCAGCAGCAGCAGCGGCGCCTGTGACGGTACCTTCTCAGTCTGGGCCCTGCTGGCACTCTGAGCTGGATGTCTGTGTGAGGCGCATGGGGTGCGCTGCTCATTGAAGGGCATGGGGTACCCTGCACATTGAAGCACGCTCAGCAGTGCGGGCTGCGTGAGGCTTCCGAGGACGATGCCCGTGTTCTAATCCCAGAACCTGGAACATGTTACCTTACATGGAGAAACAGACTTTGCAGGGGTGATTAAGTTAAAGATCGTGAGGTGGGGGTTCATCCTGCATTATCAGGGTGGCCTTGATGTCATCACAGGGGTCCATCTAAGAGGAAGGAGGAGGTGAGAGGGAAAGGCGGAGGTTCAGAGCCGGTAAGCCGGTGCTGGGGGCGGAGAGGAGTCACAAAAATAGGGCGGGTCCAAGATTTACCACCAGGATCTCCCAGCCACGCAGTTCACCCCCCACGCCCCCGACCTGCAGGCACAGCTGGGAGGGCCAGGCCTGTCCCGAGCTCTGTAGCCAGGGGCGCCACACCCCCTCCCTCCCTGCCACCACCCCCGGACCCCCAACTGACACTCCCGCCTTCAGGGCTTTGCTGGCATTGGCCCTGCTGGGCTGCTTCTCCAGCAGCTGGTGGCACTCAGCTGATTGTGGCAAAGGTCACTGTGCCCCGGGGTGGGCATGGGGGGGCAGGTGAACGAGACATAGTGGGGGAGCTGACCAGCCAGGGGCTGGGTGGTGACAGCCAGGCCGCAGTGATATGTCCTAGGCAGCTTTTTCAGTAACATGTTTAAGAGCACTGGCTTGCAAGCCTGCCTGATGGCTAGGTTTGAATCCTATCTCTGTCCTGGGGCAGTAGTTCAACCTCCCTGAGTGGGCTGCCTGTGAATCATGCAGGGGTGGCTGCATCGTGCTGCGTATCCACAGCTGTCCAAGGAACCCGTTTCACAGGAGCTCTTGCAGAAGGAGGGATTTCGTGGAATGCAAAATCCTGGTCCTGCTGGCCCCTCCCCAGCTGAGGCGGTGTGGCTGCCTGTGGGTGGGTGCCAGTCTGCTTTCATCCACAGGAGCTAGCACCCTGGCGGATGGGAGTGTTAACTCCTCCGTGATGGGCTGACCACCAGGACTGGGAAAATCTGGTTTTCAATCTGAAATTTTGAACGTGGGTCTCACTTGTCAGCCATGTGGCTTTGGGCAAGCCTCCCTTGGTCCCAGTCTCATCATGTACTTAAGAGTAGGATTAAAGAATGCTTAGAAAATGCCCTCATCACAGAAGGTCCCCACCATTCTAAGCACCCCTAAATTCAGGGGTGAGCCTGGATTGGCTACAGCTAATGACTCTCATCCCCATGCCCAATTGGAGGTGGTAAATACTGGGGCGGTTTAGAAATTGCTTTTGCCCCCTGTGGGAATGTGAGGTCTGGAACCACTGCAGCCACTTTGTTGCCAGCAGGGAGGAACTCTTAGTGGCTGTAAAGTCTCGGTGTGGAGCCTGAAAAAGCTGAGTCTGTGGGAAGCCATGCAGAGAGACGGCGGGACGGTGGGTCCTGAATCACATTGTTTGAGCTTCTGGACGAGGCCTTACCTGAACTCTGATAGTTTGCAAGAGTCAATAAACACACTAAAAAAAAAACACTCTTCTTGGTTTTGAGTCAAAAGTACCAATAGATCTGCAATATCCCACCTACAATATTTAACAGATGCCTAAACATACAGTCATCCCCTGGTATCCCCAGGGGATTGGCTCCAGGACTCCCTGTGGATACAAAATCCATGGATGCTCAAGTCCCTGATATGAGATGATATAGTATTTGCATGTAACCTATGCACATCCTCCTGTATACTTTAAATCATCTCTAGATTACTTATAATACCTAAAACAATGTACATGCTATGTAAGTGGTTGTTATACTGTATCATTTAGGGAATAATGACCAAAAAAGTCTACATGTGTTTAGTACAGATGCAGTCATCTTGTTTTTCAGATATTTTCAATCCTCAGAACCCACACATACGTAACTGACTGTATTTTTAAAAATCTTATCGGTTTCATTTTTCCCACTTGAAACTTTATTCCCACATTCACTCAGCCTTCCATTCCAGGCCACACCCAGTGGCTTCGTAGGTTTTCTGTGCAGTGTGAGGCTTCAGATTCTCACAACTCCTCAGGCAGGGTTGTTGGGTTTTTTGTTTTGTTTTGTTTGTTTGATTTTCTGTGTGGTCTTTCCTGGCATGTCTCCTTTTTTTCAGAGGGACCATCCACCAGTCTCTTCCTGAGAAAGGGGGCGTGGAAGGTAAGTGTATTAGTCCATTCTCATGCTGCCAATAAAGACATACCTGAGACTCAGTAATCATAAAGGAGAGAGGTTTAATTGACTCACAGTTCAGCACGGCTGGGGAGACCTCAGGAAACTTAAAATCATGGTGGAAGGGGAAGCAAACATGTCCGCCTTCACATGGCGGCAGCAAGGAGAAGTGCCAAGCAGAAGGGGGAAAAGCCCCTTATAAAACTATCAGATCTTGTGAGAACTCACTTAATATCATGAGAACAGCAGCATGGGGGTAACCACCCCCACGATTCAATTACCTCCCATCAGGTCCCTCCCACGACACATAGGGATTATGGGAACTACAATTCAAAATGAGAATTGGGTGGGGACACAGCCAAACCATATCAGAAAGTTTTCGAGCCATTTTATTGGATAATATTCTTGTCAATCCGTTCTCCCAGTGAGCACTTTGCAGGGGGATAGCAAAGCCAGGGTGGAGGCATCTCCCTGAGGATTCCGAAGGCATTTTCCTCCACCCACCATGTTGCCACTGAGCCATCTTATGCCATTTAAGTTCCAATAGTTTTTCCTGGTGTGTGACCATTTTTATTTTGTCTCCAAAGGCTTTTAGAATCTTCTCTTTATTTCTAGTTTTCTAAAATTTCATCATAATGGATGCCTTGATTGGGGCTTTTGTATTCATTGTGCCAACTATTAGGAGGGCCTTTCCATCTAGAAATTCATGGTCTTTCATTTTGGGACTTTTGTATTTTTAAGATAATATATACCTCCCACTTTCCTCATACTTTCTACTTATGAGATGTAGGACTGACTTCATTTATCGAGTAATTTCTTTTTTCCCCTGTTGTTTTCCATCTTACAAACAAATCTTTACATCTGGGAAGCTTTTTTTCAACTTTATTTTTCCAACCACCATACTATTCCTTTTTAACATTTTTTCAGCTTTCATGCTTCCAATGTCAAGGAGCATGTTCTGGTTCTCCTAAACGTCCTTTATTCAACAAATCATTCTTGCTTTCTGGTTGTGATAACCTCGCCTCCCTTGGAGGGTGTTAGTGACTGAGCTTTGATGTTTTCTTCTGTTCACTGCATTTTCTCTTCTTCCTCCTAATTTCTCTTGTATGTTTGCTTGCTTTTGTCTGACCTTCATATTAAAAGCTTTCTTCAGATGTCTTGCGAAAACACCTTTTTACATAAAGAAGTTCATTTGAGTAGGGTTTTCTGTAACTAACAGGCTACTAGTGACCCCTCAGTCCACCCCACCTTGCACACTCCCAAAGTGAAAGCCACCACGACCATTAATTGCATCTTGCCCCCACATTTTGTGAGGGAGGCAGAGAAGAAATTCTTGGTGTTGCACAAAGTAGGGACAGAGGTACAGGGAGGGTCAAATGATGGGCCCCTGGCACAAGGAGGGCTGGGCAGCACCTAGACCAGAACCCATCCTCTGGGCTGCACCTGTCCCTGGCATCTGCCATCTCTGTGTAAGGCCACTGTCCATCCCATGCATCCAACCTGTAGCCAAGGAGGATGGTGGGAGCCTGACACCCACTCCCTGTAGGAACCTTGG
This sequence comes from Macaca fascicularis, assembly GCF_037993035.2. Taxonomy (NCBI): domain Eukaryota; kingdom Metazoa; phylum Chordata; class Mammalia; order Primates; family Cercopithecidae; genus Macaca; species Macaca fascicularis. The sequence goes on from NC_088384.1 coordinate 113,665,574, forward strand.
AAGAGCCTTTAATCTGTGAAGTTCCTCAACATCACAATTGTCCTTCAAATGAAGGGATGTTTTGTCTTTCTTTCTCTAAAGAAAGGCTTTCTGTGTTTCAAGAATTCTGAAAAGTAACACCCATACATACACCATTCCCTGAAGTAGACACTTGGTTTTTGTGGGTGCAGCACTGCTCCCCTTTTCTGATCCCAGAACCACTCTTTCTTGGGGAACACATCCCACATAGAGGACCTCAGCCTCCCCTACTATGAGAGAGCACATTGGACCCCACAGTAGTCAATCAGGGAACTGCATTCTCCCTGACTGGTTCAAGGATCAGCATATGACCCATGCACAGCCAATCTGAATCCTCCCTGCAACATACTCCCAGCAGCATTTGGTTTGAGGATGGCTTTTTCTCCCAGGGTTTCCACATTGGCAGACCGTGAGCCTTCGGTGGCTGGGGCCCTGTGGAGAGAGCCTCATCAGAGGGATGGAGAGAAAGAAACCTGAAAGGAAGGCTTAAGCCTCTGGATCCAAGCATTCCTGAACATGAGTGTCCCTTGATTCCCCAGTTGCATGAGCAAATATATTCACCATTGTGTCTGAGCCTGGGGAGCTAGGCTTCTGCCATTCAAAGCCAAAATGCCCTTGAGTCCCTCTGTAGACTCTTCTTCCTGCTCTAAGCATCCGCTTTTGGTTGCCTGGTAAAATCCCACAAGTGAGGAGTCCTGTCTGAGGTCACCCAGAGAGGAGGAGAGCAGCTGGAATGAGAACATAGAATTGTATCTGTGAGCAGGTTGGTGGTTTCAGAAAATCATTTCCAACTCCTGGAGCAAATTCCTCCTCCCCGCATCCAGCTCTTGGGGCTGCAAGCTCCATTTGCACACACCATCGCAGAAGGGAGGGGCAGATGGGCGGGCTAGCCAAAGCACGGGCTGAGAGGCGGATGGACTTAATCATTCTCTGCTTTTAACGGTATCTAGTTAATTTCCTTCACAAGGAGACCAACATTGACCTTCACCTCTGGCCCCCATTAACTGCTAGCAATGCTTTGTCAGCGTATTTATGACAAATTAATTACACAGGGAAAGTCTTGCTGGGAAAATGAGTATTCTGGTTCAGACTGGGGGTGGAAGCTGCATATTTTGATTCCTCATTGACAGGGGACCTGGTTATCCACAAAGTTTGGCCAAACTTTGAGGCAAGCAACTGATTTGCAGCTCCATGCAGAAGGAAGACACGCCCAGAGAGAGAGCCAAATGCCATTCTCATCCCCTCCTGCCTAGTGACTCATGTTTGCAAACTGGATACTCCATGAGAAAATACTCTGGGGATCCCAGATCAGCATGGTGGTTGAGATAACTTTGCCTACAGTGTGGCTGAGCAGCTCCAGTCCATGGGACAAGAGCCCCTATCCCCCATAGTCAATACAATGGCCGTACGGTCCCAGTCCTCCCTGTGGGCTGACTTGTGCAGCAGTGTCTGGTCCAAACTCCCAAGCAGCCATGGTCTGGTCCCTACCTGCCTCCCCAGCCAGCCTCCTTCCACTCTTCTTTGTGCTGGGCTCTCTGGCAATACCCAAACCACAGTGGTTCTCTGAATAACTCAGCTGGTTCTGATCTTCATGACTTTACCCCAGCTGTGCCCCTGCCTAGAGCACCATTTCCACCCTACACAGCCTCCTCCCGCTGCCTGGTCTTGAAAAATGGGCTCTCGAGAGTTTATTCCTCCTCCAGGAAGCCTCCTGAACCCCTCTAGGCTGTGTCTGCGCCCCTGTCCCACACTCCCATGATTCCCTGTGATTGTTCCTGCTCTGAACTCCCTACCTGTGTGTGTCCCCCTCCTGGCTCGCTGTGAGCCACTATCAATGACAGGGTTTTATCTCCCACTCTCAGTAGCCCAAGAGCCCAGCACAGGGGTTAGCTTGCAGGATGTGGTCAGTGAAGGGCCTTGTCCAGCACACATTGGACCCTGGAGATATAAGAGTCAAAAGCCAGGGCCCCTGAGCCCAGTAAATTCCTCATTCGAAGCTGAGGAATGCAGCGGACTTCTGAGGTTCTAGCCTGTCCAGCATGCTTTTCCTGGTAACTTTAGAAAACAGCTGATCCATCACCCTTAGGCCATGTGACTGGGGGTGGTTGCTCCCCATCCTGGTTCCAGAGATAAGCTATGTGATACCAGTTGGCCAATCACTGCCTTCCATTCCTCTGGCCAATGAGTAGTGGGGAATGGGCATACAATTAAAGCCATCTGTTGTGGCTTTTGCTGTCAGGAGAGTCATCCCTCTCCACTGGGTAGCTAAGCTAGTGGTGTGGGGGCCTGGAGCTGCCAAGGGCTGTCTTTGAAAACAGAGGAAAGCAGCAGGGAGGTGGAGCGAGGCTGAGTTCTAAGACATCACCTGAGCTCCTGGATCTAGACATTCCTGAAGCAGGCTCTATGCCTGGACTTGTCCGTTAGAAGAGTCAGTGTATCCCCTTTTGTGCTGAAGCAGGCCTCAGCTTTCTGTCATCTACAACCAAATGAGTCTTGATGGACATAGAGCTAGACTAATGACAAGGAAATGTTGGGACAGTGAAGTGTGGGTTTGATGTAGGGAGCAGAGGAGGCTTCAGGAGCAGACAGGAGGCATCCAGCTAGGCTGGGAGCTCTGAAATCTCCCAGTAAGGTCATGCCTCAGGTTGAGTAGCAGTGAGCTAAGGGGAGTGGGTAGGGGAGGTGAGGGAGCAGCTGCCCTTCAGAAATGGAAATCCCAGTGGAACCGGCTTCAGCACAAAGGGGACCTTTCAGTTCGTCTAATGGGTAAGTGCTAGGATAGGTTCCGCTTCAGGAATGACTGGATCTAGGAGCTTAAACAATGTCTTACAAATCCCCTTTAACGGATGAACTGTAAGTTCTACCTGTCAGTCTAGGTTCTGACCAATATGTCAAGGCATCTGCCTTAAAGATCCTCCCAGTTAAGTTGGGCAAGGAGACATGAGTTTGTTCAATAAGTGTTTTTACTGAGGCCCTGTGATGAGCCAGCCCCTCCCTACCAAGGTAGATATTAGCCCCAGGGGGCATCAGCTTTTGGATGTCAGATGCCAAGGCCAGTGAAGGAGACACAGCAGAGTGTGACAAACTCCCACCTGAGGGCTGGGTGTGGCATTGGAGTTGCGGGCAGCAGAATGCCTCTGTGTGTGCATGTATGTGTGTACACGTGTGTGTGCACATGTGTGCCTATGTGCACATTGAAGGAAGGACACAGCTCTTGTTCCACAATCACCCTGCCCGGCTGATCACCACCTCCCTCTATCCCCCTCTATCTTCCTCCCACCATGCCCCACCAAATCCCTCCACTACCCACCCCACCCCGTGGTTCGGGAAATGTTGCAGAGCCCATAGCCCTTCTAGGGGAACTTAGCCCCTAGCGGGGTGGTCAGGTCTGGTAAATAACAAGTTGACATGGTTTGGCTGCGTCCCCACCCAAATCTCATCTTGAATTGTAGCTCCCATAATTCCCGTGTGTTGCGGGAGGGACCCAACAGGAGGTAATTGAATCATGGGGATGGTTTCCATCATACTGTTCCGGTGGTAGTGAAGTCAGTCTCATGAGATCTTACGGTTTGATAAGGGAAACCCCTTTCACTTGGTTCTCATTCTCTATCTTGTCTGCTGCCATGTAAGATGTGCCTTTTGCCTTCCACCTTGATTGTGAGGCCTCCCCAGTCATGTGGAACTGTGAGTCTATTAAACTTCTTTTTCCTTATAAATTACCCCGTCTTGGGTATATCTTTATCAGCAGCGTCAAAATGGGCTAATCCACAAGCACTCTCTGCTGATTGGCTAGAAGAAGTCACCTGACCCATGGGTCAGCCAATGACTTCCAGCAGTGCCTGGGGACCAGGGGTGGGGGTGGGAAAGAATTTTCAGTTTGGGAGTTCAGCTGAAAATTCCTGAGAGATCAAGGCTGAGGAGAGAAGATTCTAGAAAGGTCGGGTGATAAGGAGGTCAGGTGGCCACGATGGGCCTTGAGGAAGTCAGACCTCAAGTGAGAAGAGAGTGGGGCAGTGTTTCAATTGGCTCAGGCTGCTATAATAAAATGCCTCACCCCGGGCAATTTATAAACAGAAATTTATTGCTTACAGTTTCAGGGTCTGGGAAGGCCAAGATCAAGGTTCCAGCAGAGTCAGTGTCTGACGAGGGGTTGGTCTCGGCTTTAACGATGGCACTTTGTTACTGCATCCTCACATGGCGGACAGGCAAGCGGGACTAACAGACCCCCTCAAACCCTTTCATGAGAGCGCTAATCCCACTCGCCCTCTTGACTCCATCCCCTCCAAAAGGTCACACCTCTTCATACCACTGCACTGGGGATTAAGGTTTTTTTTTTGTTTTTTGTTTTGAGATGGAGTCTCACTCTGTCACCAAGGCTGGAGTGAGTGCAGTGGCGCTGTCTCAGCACACTGCAACCTCTGCCTCCTGAGCTCGGCCTCCCCGGCCTCTGGAGCAGCTGGGACCACAGAAACGCACCACCATGCCTGGCTATGTTTTTGTATTTTTGGTAGAGACAGGGTTTCACCATGTTACCCAGGCTGGTCTTGAACTCCTGAGCTCAAGTGATCCACCTACCTCAGCCTCCCAAAGTGCTGGGATTACAGTCGTGAGCCACTGCGCCCAGTTGGGATTATGTGTTGATATGAATTTTGTTGGGACTCAAACATTCAAACCACAGCAAGTAGCCATGATGGAAGGTAACTCAAGGCAGGTGCCCCGAGCCCAGGAAAGAATGGAGAGAGAGGCCTGGGCCAGGCTAGGCTACCGAGCCCCACTCCCATCTACCCACCTCCTCTTGGCACACCAAGGGTTCCCCAAAGCAACTCCCTGTCATCTGCTCCTGGCCATCAAAAGACCTGGCCCAAACTCATCCCCACGCCAGGTCCATCCCCCAAAACTGACTCATGCAGGTTATGTCTGGAAGCAAGCAGGACAAACAAGACACTTAAGGAATGCAGAGAGCAGCAGGCTAGTGTCCCTAGCATGCACCCACCCCCACGTGTCCAAGCCCCACGTGAGGCTGTGCACGAAATCCCACCTCCCCACCAGCTCCCCTAGTGTGAGGCTTCATCCACATAGTCGCTGCCTTCTGCAGCTTTGTGACTCCTGTTTCCAAGAGTCATAGCTTCCAGCTTGGGGGTGAGCTTCGAGGAGTTTCGAGTGATGGGCTGACCAATGTCTTGAGGAAAGTGACTTCTGGATTGTGTGTCTGTGGGATGAGGACCTGGGGAAGAGAAGATGGGGGGTCAGCTTCATGGGCACGTGGCCTGGGCGTTTCCACAGGGACCCACTCTTGGAAGGATCTCAAGCTCAGCTTGAGCCTTTGTTGTTACTGTCTAGATTTGTACTAAGTCTTGAACAGGGAGCCCCACCTTTTCACTGTGCATTGGGCCCCCAGATCATGTAGCCAGTCCTGTCCTAGTTTCACAGCAGTGAAATGGAGGAGCAGAAATGATACCAGAAAGCCCCCATCCCAGGGCTCTCCCAGTCCTCCCAGGGGCCCCAAAGGATGGCTCTCCATGCCCTGCACTGACAGTCTCTGATCAGCAATTTCCTCAAACAAAACAAAACAAAACAAAACAAAACAAAAACATTCCAGGCCTTACACCTCTCAGGATAAGGTCCTGCCTGCCACTCAAGGAGGAAGTGACAGGCAGACCTCATTTTATCGCACTTTGCCTTGTTGTACTTTGGTTTATTACACTGCATAGATATTGCATTTGTTTTTCACGAGTTGAAGGTCTGTGGCACCCTGCATGGAGCGAGTCTATCAGTGCCAATTTTTCCAGCAGCATATGCTCACTTCCTGTCTCTGTGTCGTATTTTGGTAATCCTCAAAATATTTCACACTTTTTCATTTTGATTATATGTGTTATGGTGGTCTGTGATTGGTGGTCTTTGATGTTGTTATTGTAATTGCTTTGCTTTGGGGTGCCACAAATATCACCTGTATAAGATGATGAAGTTAATTAATAAATCTATGTGTTCTGACCTGTCACTGCTCAGCCGTCTCCTCCTCTCTCTCCCTCTCCTCAGGCCTCCCTATTCCGTGAGACGCAACAATATTGCAATTAGGAAAATTCATAACCCTACAATGGGCCAGGTGCCATGGCTCATGCCTGGAATCCCAACACTTTGGGAGGCCGAGGCGGGCGAATCACCTGAGGTTGGGAGTTCGAGACCAGCCTGACCAACATGAAGAAACTTGTCTCTACTAAAAATACAAAATTAGCCGGGTGTGGTGGTGCAGGCCTGTAATCTCAGCTACCCAGGAGGCTGAGGTAAAAGAATCGCTTGAACCTGGGAGGTGGAGGTTGCAGTAAGCCAAGATTGCGCCATTGCACTCCAGCCTAGACAACAAGAGTGAAACTCCATCTCAATAAAATAAAAATAAAAAAGAACCCCAAATGGCGTCTATGTGCTAAAGTGAAAGGAAGAGTTGCATGTTTCTCACTTTAAATCAAAAGCTAGAAATGATTAAGCTTGGTGAGAGAGGCAGGTCCAAAGCTAAGACAAGTTGAAAGCTAGGTCAAAAGTTAATCAAATTGTGAAGGCAGAGGAAAAGTTCTTGAAGGACATTAAAAGTGCTACTTCAGCAAACACATGAGTGATGAGAAAGTGAACCAGCCTTGCAGCTGGTGTGGAGAAAGTTTTAGTGGTCTGGATGGAGGATTGACCAGCCACAATAGTCTCTGAAGCCTATACCTCATCCAGGGCAAGGCCCTTGCTCTATTCAATTCTAAAGTCTGAGAGAAGTGAGGAAGCTGCAGAAGAAAAGTTGGAAGTAAGCAGAGGTTGGTTCATGAGGTTTAAGGAAAGAAGCCATCCCCATAACGTGAAAGTACAAGGTGAGGCAGCACGTGCTAATGGAGAAGCTGCAGCAGGTTACCCGGAAGCTCTAGCTAAGATCATTGATGAGCACGACTGCATGACAGAGCAGGTTCTCAATGTAGACGAAACAGCCTTCTATTGAGAAAAGATATCATCTAGAACTTTCATAGCTTGAGAGGAGATGTCAATGCCTGACTTCAAAGCTTCAAAGGGGCAGGCTCTCTTGTTGGGGACTAATGCAGCTGGTGACTTTCAGCTGAAGCCTTTCCTCAGTTACCATTTTGGAAATTCTAGGGCCCTTAAGAACGATGCTAAATCGACTCTGCCTGTGTTCTGTGAATGAAGCAACAAAGCTAGATGACAGCACCTCTGTTTATAGCATGGTTTACTGAATATTTTAAGCCTAGCATTGAGACTTACTGCTCAGAAAAAATATTCCTTTGAACATTTTACTGCTCATCGTCCATACCACAGGAGCTGGGTGTTCAGGATCCTGGGCTAAAGGCCAAAAAAAAAAAAGGTTTTTTTTTGTTTTTTTTTTTTGTTTTTTTCCTGCTCATTGACAATGCACCTGTTCATCCAAGGGCTCTGATGGAGATGTAAAAAAGAGTTAATGTTGTTTTCATGCCTGCTAGCACAGCATCCATTCTGCAGCCCACGGATTAAGGAGTAACTTCAACATTCACTTCTTATTCTTCAATAAATACATTTTACAAAGGCATAAGTGCAATACAGAGTGATTCCTCAGATGGATCTGGGCAAAGTAAATTGAAAATTGTCTGGAAAAAATCATCAATCTAAATGCCATTAAGAACACTTGTGATTCACGGGAGAAGGTCAAAATATCAACATTCACAGGAGTCTGGAAGAAGTTGATTCCAACTTTCATGAATGACTTTGAGGGGTTCAAGACTTCAGTGAAGACAGCAACTGCAGATGTGGTGGAAATAGGAGGAAAACTCGAATTAGAAATGGAATATGAAGATGGGACCGAATTGCCGCAATCTCATGAGAAAGCTTGAACAGATGAGTTGCTTCTTACGGATGAGCAAAGAAAGTGGTTTCTTGAGATGGAATCTATTCCTGGTGAAGATACTGCGAACATTGTTGAAATGACAACAAAGGATTTAGACTGTTATATAAACCTAGTTGGTAAAGCAGCAGCAGGGTTGGGCTTGGTTCCAATTTTGAAAGAAGTTCTAGTATGAGTAAAATGCCATCAAACAGCATTGCATGCTACAGAGAAAGCTTTCGTGAAAGGGAGAGTCCATTGCTGCAGCGGACTTCATTGTTGGACTTCATTTTAAGAAATTGCCACAGCTGCCTCAACCTTCAGTAACTGCCACCCTGATCAGTCAGCAGCCATCAACATCGAGGCAAGACCTCCACCAGCATAGAGAAGATGACTGGCAGAAGACAGATGATGTTTAGCACTTTTAGCAATAAGGTATTTTCACATTAAGGTATATACATTGTTTTTTAGATACAATGTGATTGAGTGCATACCTAATAGACTACAGCCTCGTGTGACTATAACTTGTATGTGCACTGGGAAATCAAACATTTGCATGACTTGCTTTATTGGGGTGGTCTGGAGCTGACCCATAATATCTCTGAGCTATGCCTATAGATGTCTCTTGGCGACAAAGAGAGGTGGGTGGGTCAGGACAAGGGGTAAGAATGTCATCAGCTCCTCTGCTGGAACCTCAGAGAAGAATGTCAGGATGTGGCAGGACAAATTTGGGCGTGTGGTCATTTTTTAACAACACAGAGCTGTGTTCTTTCCAGAAAAAGGAGTCTTCAGTGGTCTGGCTTGAGACCCACAGGGTTCTGCAGACGGCCTGTGCTGTGGGGTCCTAAGCCAGGTGGGGGATGGAGGACTGGTGGCACACGCCCTCCTGGGGGTGCCCAGTGGCCTTGGAGGTTTCTGAGACTCCCTTTGCTGCTGGAAGGGAGTCCGTGCTCCCAGATGCTCATGGCCTGTGCTCCTGGCCTGTGCTCCTGGCCCCCGTTCCGCAGGTGTCACATGGGGCTCCCAGGGGTCCTGGAGGGAGAGTTTGAAGGCAAGGCACGTGGGGCCAGGGTCTCCTCAGTGTGCCGGGACAGCAAGGACATGGCCCTTGGGGTGAGGAGACCCTCTGGACTTCCAGGACATGCGTCCCCTGGGCCTTCAGGCACTGGAAGGTGGATGCTGGCCAATCCTCCAGATTCTGTGAATCCACGTTTTCTACCCACTGGTGGGATTGGGTGTGACCCCTTATTCCAGATCCCAAAAGGGTAGGAGTGCAAATCCTCCTAATTCTTTCTTCATATGGGAGGCATAAATCTCATCCTGCCCCTCTCCTGCTTAAGGCCCCCATGGCTCCCAGTTGCCTTAGCATCAACTGCCGCCTGGAGCTAGACCCTGGCTCTGCTCTCCACACTCAGGTCACCCTCAGACCCCTGTGGGTTCCTGTACTGTCGTGTCCTCACCTCCAGGCCATTGTCCACACTGTTCCACCCACCAGGTACACCTGCCCTGTATGGATCCACCTTGTATGGACCTGCCCTACTCTCCAGCTGCCCCTACCCCAGGCCCCGAGCTCCCTTCTGCAGAGTTGGGATCCTCGGGCTCTGCAACCAGCCTGTGCAGCTTCCAGGGGCAGAACTGTGGCTGGGAAGGTGAACCGCGCTGGTGTCCCCTCTCCCCTCTTCCTGTTGGCAGTGGAGCCCCTCCCCTCAGTCTCTGCTGAGCTTAGGCTGCCTCGACACAGGCGGCACTTCCCAGATCCCCCGTGGCTAAGTGCTGGCCCTCGGAACAGCGCAGATGCGGTGGGTGGGCTTGGTCAAAGACAACAGCGGCTCTCTGTACCTGTCTTGCCCCTCTGCTTGCTGGTGCCAAGTTCAACCCCACAGATGAGGATAGAGCCCCAGGGACAACTCATCCCTGAGGGAAAAGAATCCCTGGTCTGCTACCCTCACCCAGACATGAGACCTGGGCTTCGAGCAGGCGGGGCCACCATGTGTGGCGTCTCCGCTGCGGCAAGTCAGCCTGTGCCCTGATGCAGAACCTTATTTGCATGGCAACCCAGCACCTTTCTGGGCCCAAAACAATCATGACAGCAATAACACTCCTATCTCCTGAATGCTGGCAGGGCTGGTGCAGGGCTGAGCTCTGCCTTCAGATTTTATCTCAGCCTTGCAACCACTGTAGGGGTTGCTTCAGGCTATTCTTACCATCCCACTTTCCAGCTAAGGAGACAGAGGCTCCCGGGTGAAGTGACTTGGGTGGGCCCCTCCACTAGGCGGACGGAGCCTCGAGCTCTGACTGTAGAGCTGCTGCTCCTCGCTATGGGTGAGCATTGCCTCCAGACTCTGGGAAACCAGAGATTAGCAAATGATTGATGAGAATGAATGAATGAATGAGTGGAAGGTGGGGAGAGAAAGAGAACACACAGGGGTCCACTCGGTACCCCAGCTCACCTGCGTCCTCCCTTGGCTGCCTGTCTCCAGACCCTGCGACTCCTCCTGGGCCAGCCACCCCTGGGCTGATAGACATTTTGTTGCTGTTGCCGATGGTGGCATCCTCGAGAAAGCATGATTTCATGTAGATTCTCTGGGCGGCATCCCCCTTGGGGTGAGTTCTTGGACTGGGCATTCTTGCTTCAAACAAAGCTTCTGGGCCGGCAGCAGTGGCAGAGACTGTGGGTCAAAGGGAGACAGGCCTGGAGCCAGGAGCAGCTGGATAGTGGCCCGGAGCCCTGACCCCCAGACTGACTCACCCTCCTCCCCAGACCTCCCACCAGCGGCCCACACCATCCCAGGCGCACAGCCTGTGCCTGCCCACCACACCTCCACACGTGCTGTTGGGCTGCCTGGGAAGCGTCTTTCCACCAGCTGGTGGGTCTGCCCCACTGATCCTGCCCAGCTGATCTGGACGCCAGTGTCTTCTGGGATTCAGCTCCTCTCTCCTCTGCTGCCTGCTTCCCACTGCACTGGAACACTGGCCCCCACTTTTGGTTGAAATCTTATGGGGGCTCCCAGCCTGGCCCCAGCCCCTGTCATCTGGCTCTGCCCTTTCCCACCCAAACTTCTGAAGAACCATCCACACTGAGTCTCACCTCCTCCACTCCCCAGACCCCTTCTGCTCCCTGGTTCCCAGAAACCACCCCCGCAAGGTCACCACGACCCCTCTCGCTGAACCCCACAGATGCTTCCCTGGGCTCGCCAGCCTGGCCGCTCTCTGGTGACTCCTTTCCCGGGGCCTCTGCTTTCCTCCTCCCTCTCTGGCTTCCCTGCTGGTTCTTCTCCCCCAGCCCATCTCTGCATTCCCACTGCGGGGGAGGCCTTTGCCCGGGGCCCTCTGGTCACTGCAGCCACAGCACCTAGTAGGGCACCTGTCTTCCAACCTCCCTAAACACCATTCCAGTATCAAACCATCACCCTACTCCAGCTGGCCCAGCCTCTGCTTCTCTGCCCATTTTACAAATGGGGAAACTGAGGTTTCCTGCAGTGGGTTGTAGGGGATGGGGATCCAGAGGGCTAGCTTTATTTTATTTATTTATTTATTGAGATGGAGTCTCACTCTGTCACTCAGACTGGAGTGCAGTGGTGCGATCTCCGTTCACTGCAACCTCTGCCTCCCAGGTTGAAGCAATACTCCTACCTCAGCCTTCTGAGTGGCTGGGATTGCAGGCACATGTCACCATGCCCAGTACTTTTTTTTTTTTTTTTTTTTTTTGGTATTTTTGGTAGAGACATGGTTTCACCATATTGGTCAGGTTGGTCTCGAACTCCTCACCTCAGGTGATCCACCCACTTTGGCTTCCCAAAGTGCTAAGATTACAGGTGGGAGCCACTGTGTCCAGCCTAGAGTGCTAGCTTTAAAAACCCCACCTGCTCTGCTCTGGTTCAGCTGCCTGGTGGAAGGAAAGGAATTTCCCATCATGCTTCTCTGCCCACAAAGATTCTGGCTCCAGTTCCTTCCAGTGAGGACCCACGGGGTGACAGGGGTGGGTCTGGCCTCTAGATCCCCAGTTACCTGGAGGGCTGCCAGGGGGGCTGTGGGCAGGGCCCTCGGACAGCACGCCGTGAAGCCTCATCTCATTGCTGTGTCCCAGCTGCACCCGTCTGAGCATGGACCGCTCCATGTGGATGTCCTGGGGCCCCCAGGGATCATTCAGGGTCCCCTGAGTTGAGGAATGACCTGGTGCCATTGAAGGGAGGTGGCGGGGACCAGTAGAACCTGGCAGGGGACAGTGGCACAGCCTCACCAGAGATTACTGCAGGCTTCTTCCCCCTCCTCACCACCACCCACAGTCCTGTCCTCTGAATTCTTCCTAGACACCATCAAACTGGGGGCCAAAGACTTCAGGCTCTGGCTTAGACAGCAAGAGTACCTGGCAGAATAGCTCATTTTGGGGCTCCCTGGGTTCTCAGGACTGGGGCTGGTGCCTGGATGTTGCAGGGACACTCACAAACCCAAACAATGAGCTCCTCGTTCTGATTCTGTCATTCCCGAGCCTTCTGATCTCATAGAGACAAAGTCTCCTTTGGTGCTAACACCAAAGGCTCAGAGCCTCCTGCAGTGTTTTAACTGCCAGGGACAATTTATTTTTATGGTGATTTTAATGGTTTTCATTTAAAATAATACTATAAAATTGTTTTAAAATAAAATTTTAAAAATGTGCACTACTCAACATTAATTAAATAATCAGACATGAGTATGGCCAGAATCGGGAATGTGGGGCTCAGAGGATTAAAGCTGGGGAAACTATGATCTAGATTCTAGAACAAAGTTCCTAGTTTCACAATTGGGGAAACTGAGGCTGACAGAGGGGAAAGGTTCTCCCAAGGTTACAGGGAGTGTCCCGACTTTGGGGCTGAAGCTGTCACTCACAGGTGACAAGGCTGGGCTGACAGGTGGCTCTGTTCCCTCTTGCCACAGTGCCCAGCACAGGGTAAGGGCTCAAAGTGCAACACCGCATTTCATCCAAACCAGGATGGCACAGGTGGTGAGATGCACCCCAGTTTCCAGCCTGTTAAAATGTGGGGGAAAGTTGCGTGTCTCAGAACAAATACTGTGCTATGATCACCTCCCCTGTGGCATTCCCCGGAGGGAGAGGAAATTGAGTCGTTTCTCATGAAAAACACCGGACCCCATTGAAAATGAGGCACAAGGTCAGGTGCAACACAGAGCTACCCCATCTTAATTTTAAAATTTTATTAAAAAATAAAAATAAAATTAAATTTTAAAATGACGTAGAAGGTATCAGAATACAGGGAAATCAGGAGAGCTTTGATCCGGGCGTCCTCATTCTCAGGACGGCCACAAAGGTGGACTGTGGGGATCTGGAAGCAACCCTTTCCCCTTGGAGGGCTGAATTCCCCCATTCCCCATCCCTACCCTTTGCCCCCACCCAGTGGATCAGGTGGCCTCCCACCGAGGTCCCCTCCCCGGGCTCTCTCGGGTAACTCACCATCCTCCCTGGAGGCTGTGTGTCTTGTAATGATGTTCCCGTGTCCAATCTGGATGGCTTCGGAGTTTGCAATGGAAATCCGGCCATTCGGTCCATTCTGGCAGATCATGTTGATTGGATTGTGCTGGTAAATAATTGAGGCCGACTCTGCTCTTCTTCCAGAACCTTCTGCAAAATAATATTCAACTCTATCCCTTCGCCCCTCTCTATGGGTCAGGGGTTCCCAATACCAGTGGGCAGCACCAAATTCTCCTGGGGAGCTTGTTAAAATACCCTGGGCGTTCCGAGTCAGTAGGGCCAAGTGGGAGGCCAGAGCTGAGTGTTTAACAGACACCCCAGGTACCTCAGAGGGAGCCTCGCTTGAAAATAGCCCTGTGAGTCACCCTACCTGTGTCCTTTGCTGCCCCCATGGCTGGGCCGCCATGATTGCTGGCTGGGAGGACTGCAGGGGCCCCACACTGCTCTCCCTGGGGGGCAGCCACAGCCCGGACCCCCGAGCACCTGCACCATTGCCCTTCTCCCTTGAGTAGTGGCCGAGAGACAGCAGCCCATTGGACAGATCAGTTGTGCTTCGCACCCATGACATTTTAGATATTTGAATTTGTCACTCGTGTTTAAAATCTGGTGACTGTCATGCATTATTCCTTCCTTATAGCAGCCCTAGGATGCTGAGACCCCCTCGGACACCCATCGTGAGTAGCAGAGTCGCCCTATGGCGGTCGAGGCAGGCACCTGCCCAGACTGTGTGGGGCCCATCACCACCCTCTGGGGTCTCGGCTCCTGTGCCTTTGTGGGCCCTTCCCCCATACACAAATATTTAAATTACATTGTATGTCAAGGATAACCCAGGCCGGATTTTTAAATTAAATTTAATTTAATTTAATTTTCTTTTGAGACAGAGTTTCACTTTTGTTGCCCAGGCTGGAGTGCAGTGGTGTGATCTCAGCTCACTGCAACCTCTGCCTCCCAGGTTCAAGCTATTCTCCTACCTCAGCCTCCCGAGTAGCTGGGATTACAGGCGCCGGCCACCAGGCCTGGCTAATTTTTGTATTTTTAGTAGAGACAGGGGGTTGCCATGTTGGCCAGGCTGACCTCAGGTGATCCGCCTGCCTCAGCCTCCCAAAGTGCTAGGATTACCGGCATGAGCGACCACGCCTGGTCCATTTTTAGATATTCATTATTATTATAGTATTCATTTCTTCTGATTTTAAATGAAATTAAAATTAAAACATTTTCAAGGACCCCTAAGAGTGCCATGGGCCTGTTGGATCTTGGCCCTGCGCCTATTAGATCTCACAGGGAAGACGACCCTGGGGCTCCACCCAGTAGGGGTCTGAGCCTAGTCTTGCCTTCTCTTCTGCCAACTTTAAAACCCCAACTTGGGCAAAGTGCTCAAAGAAAACTATTCCCAAACCCAGACTGATACCTGCACCTCAGAGCTGAGAACATTGGGAATGGGCCACCTCCATCCCATTCGCTGGCCTTCTGCAACTGCAGCCCTTGGGCCACGACTCCAGGAAGCTGTTCCTGGTTAATCCTGCCAGCACACCCCTTCCTCCTGGAAGCCCTTGCAGTGAACTGTCAGTGGGACCTCCAGAAGCTTCTGGCAGTTTCTGGTGAGCTTCTCAGCAGAGCACCCAGCAAAGACCAAGCGCTAGTGTCATGGTTTCCCTCTGCAGCCCAGGTGCAGGCAGCTGGGGGCCTACCTGGGCGGTAAATCGTCCACACTTTGGACTGCTCATCCACGTCCAGAAGGTGCCTGCTCTTCATCCTGTACAAGTCTGGGTTCACATCTTTTGCTGTCCTCATTCCCAGTGCCTGGGCGATGACCAGGGCCCTCTGGGGACCATTGTCTTTGAGAAACCTGTAGATGTCTTCCTCTGGGAGGCAGGACGGCCACGTGGTTAGAGAGGAGTCCTAGAATTTGCATCTGCCTCACCCACCGCTTTCTAGCTGTGTGGCCCTGGACCCAGCCCCTCGAGGCCTGGTTTCCTCATCTGTAAAATGGGCACCACGATAACGGGGTCATGATGACGCACCGCAGAGGTGCCCTGAGGATGGGGGATGTGCACGCAGTGCTCTGCCCTGGGCCTGGCACATGGTGGGTGCATGGTGAGGGTCAGCTATTGTCTGACTGGAGAAATCACTGCTCGACATTCAGATTCTCCCGCTGTCAGGGCTGGGTCTTGGCTCTGAACACTGTTTGGGAGCCACCTGGTGGGTGGGACAGGGCCCCTGAACACTGGTGAGATCTCGTACCCTCAAGGAGGGCCTGGGGTTCCTGAGGAGTGGGATCCTGTGTCCCGGGAGCTGAAGGGGCATGCAATGACTTACCCCGCTGTTGGCTGAACTGAGGGCTAGGGGTCTCTGGAACTGTAGCTACACATTGCTGGGGCCTCTCGGCTGGAGAAAGAAAGACGGGTCAGAGGGGTGGGGGACAGAAAACAGCACCAGGGCTCCACCCCACAAAGGTGGGCAGCACCCTAGGGTGAGCTGCAACGCCGGTAGTTGCAAACTCAGACTCCAGAGTTAAACACACTTGACATCAAGTCCTGCCTGTGCCCTGGCAGCTGCGGCTTCCTGCTGGTTTACTTCTCCGGGGCTCAACCTCCTTTGCCTCCTGGGGTTGTGTGAGGGCTGGGTGAACCCTGAAACAGTGCCCAGCTAATCTTAAGTGCATGACAAATGGCAGCTCTTTCTGGCTGTGGGCTGTAAAGCTAGAAAAGGGGGGCTGGTGGGACTGAGTGTGTTCTGTGATTAGGACCATCATGTCATTGCTGTTTCCATCATGATGATTTTCTGTTATAATTGTTAGTGTTCCGCTGAGTACTTTCTGTGTGCAGGGCTGGGCTGAGCCTGATGCAAGGCCTTCTCTCAGCAACCCCTACCAAGCAGCCCTGCTGTCAGCTCCATCAACCAGAAAAAGAAACCAAGGCACAGAGATGAAACCCGTGAGCTCCCAAGTGGCAGAACTCAGATTCGAACCCAGGCTCAAATCTATGCTTGTCCATTGCCAGGATGGTCCCTGCCTGGTCAGACCCACCTCCCCAGGGTGGCAGTTACCAGGGCTGGACAGGGCCAGCTCTGCAGGACCCTCGCCTCCAGGACCAGTCCCGCCCAAGCGCCAGGTGGCGGGGGCTGTGAGGGAGACTTTCAGCTCCTTTAGCATTCGGTAGAGGACTTGGTTGAGCTCCCTCTTGGGTGCTTGGCATTCCTTCACCAGCTGGGCAAGCTTCACTGGGGAGCCAGCCTCTGTCAGCACCTGCAGGATCCTCTGTTCAAGGTGGCCTGGGGGAGTGAGCGGGGGACAGAGATAGGGACTGAGTCTCCCGGGTCCCCACAGATGAGCCCAGGCTGGAGGCTCCAAGAGGCACGTGAGGCCCCTTTTTGAGAGGTGTCCAGGGCAGAGGAGAGGGCAAAGACCCCAGCAGATACCCCCTAAGAGCAGCAGAGCAGCTGCCCCTGCCCAGAGAGAGGCATGCAGGCTGATCAGAAATGGCCTGGCAGCCAGAGGAGGTGCCGCCTCGCCTGTGCCCTCCCCGGGTGTGGGTGCCAGGGGGCAGTGGGGTTCCTCAGCTCTCAGGTGTCCTCAGGGCAGAGAGGAGTAGAGGGCAGAAGGACGGAGCCAGAGGGAGGCAGGGGGACCTGGGAGCACAAAGGCAAGTCCTGCCTGGGTGTACCTGATGCCCATTGCCATCCTCCCTGGGAATCAATCGCCTCTTCTCAGCTCACCATCCTTCCATGGTGCCACTATCCATCGAAGCCAGAAACCGACCAGACATCAGAAACAGACCTTTCCCCCAGTGCCCAGTCGTGGAGCCCTGGAAATGCCATTCTTGGATTTTCTGGAATTGCCCCACTCCTCTCTTCTGCCGGCACCACCCGCTTCCTCACCACCATCTCCTGGGTGCAGCAATAGGCTCCCGGTTGGCCCACCAGCTCCAGTCGGGTACCCTCCAGATCTGGCTCTGCCGACCACCCAGCTTGACCTGCACCTGCTCCCAACTTCCCTCCAAGTGCTGGCCTGTTTGTGCTCCCTTTAGCCCCACTCACCCCAGCCCCTTTGCACACACTGTTCCGGCTGCCAGGAACACCCTTCCCCCACATCCCAACCTGTATGATGTCTACTCAACCTCCAGCCTCCTCACATGCCACTTCCTTGGGGAAGCCTGTCCCTGTGTTCCAGAGTGGCTGGGATCTGCTTGTGTGTGGGTCCCCTCGTGTCCCCTGCTGTACTTGCGTGGCTCACTGTTGTACCGTCAGCATGTAGCACAGTGCTGGGCACACAGGACGTGCTCAGGAAATGGCAGTTGAATGTATGAGTGACTGAGTGAATGAATGAATGAATGAATGGGACCAGGAGTGGTGGCTCACACTTGTAATCCTAGCATGTCAGGAGGCTGAGATTGGAGGACCCCTAGAGGCCAAGAGTTCTAGACCAGCCTGGGCAACATAGTGAGACCCCCATCTCTACAAAAACAGAAAAAAAATCAGGTAGGTATGATGGCACGTGCCTGTAGTTCCAGATGCTCAAGAGGCTGAAATGGGAGGATCGCTTGAGTCTAGGAGGTTGCAGCTGCAGTGAGCTATGAATGCACCGCTGTACTCCAGCCTGGGCAACAGAGCAAGACCCCATCTCTGGAAAAAAAAAAAAGGACTGAGTAAGTGAGTGTCTGTCTCTAGGGACAGACATTTACTCAGTAGACCCAGGCAGCTCCTCCTTGGCCAGTTGGCAGGTGCTGCTGTTTCCTGGCCTGAGTTTAATGAGCCCTAAGCAGGACCCCAAGAGATTCAAGGAGGAATTCTCCAAATGGCCCCTGCTCCTCCTGAGGCAGCTCTTAAAAATCAAAACCATTAGCTCAAACAATGATTAAAAAATCAAAGCCAGCCACTGCCCAGAGATGAGGCTGGGGCAGACACAGGGTACAGGCAGCACCTGCAGCCAGCAGCCTGGGAGAGCCACGGTGGGGGGGGGGCCCACCTGTCACCAGAAGGTTCTGCTTCAAGGAACCCGAGGGCAGTGCGTGGGAGAGCTCTTCTGGGAAAGACCCGAGTTCCCCTTCCAGGACAGTGACTCAGTCCTTGTCATCTGGGCTTTCTTCCTGTTCAGAGGATTCTCTAGGGTTGCCCAGGGATCTTCGGTCGCAGCACTTGTAGGGGAGGGAAAAATCAGTTTGTGCCTCGCCCTGATGGCTACAATGCTGACAGGCTACCGTGTGCAGGTGAAGAGAAATGAGAAGACCTGGGAATTCCCACTCCTGCGCCTACCAAACTCCCCCACCGGCAGCCAGCAGCATCCCCGTGCACCTGACTTCACACCTGGCTTCGCCTTGTCTCTCGGAGTTTTTTGTTGTTGAGACAGAGATTCACTCTTGTTGCCCAGTCTGCAGCTGCAGTGGCGCGATCTCGGCTCACCACAACCTCCACCTCCTGGGTTCAAGCAGTTCTCCTGCCTCAGCCTCTTAAGTAGCTGGGATTACAGACACGCACCGGGTTCAAGCAATTCTCCTGCCTCAGCCTCTCAAGTAGCTGGGATGACAGGCACGCACCACTACACCCGGCTAATTTTTGTATTTTTAGTAGAGACAGGGTTTCCCTTTGTTGGCCAGGCTGGTGTCGAACTCCTGACCTTAGGTGATCCCCCCAACTTGGCCCCCCAAAATGCTGGGATTACAGGCGTGAGCCACTGTGCCCGGCTGCAGAGTTTTGATTCTGGAAGGCTGACCCTAGGGAGCCACCACCTCTGCTCCACAGATCCAAGAGGAGATGGGGGTCAGAGGTGTGGATGCAGGACAAGCCCGGGTGCTGGGCTAGACTCGACCGCTAAGTCCCAGGCTCCTATGTCTGAAAATGGAAAATTGTAAAATGGAGCAGGTGTAGGCAGCAATTTGGTCACAAAAGGAAAATCAACTGGGGAGGAAGACAAGGAAAGCCAGCGAGGGCTGAGTCCGGAACCTCTGTCAGCACCTGTGAGTCCCCGAAGAGGAAGCACCACAGGAACTCGGTGGCCAGCGCGGCTCCTGGCCACACCCTGACATTAGCCCACCAGGGGCACAGTCTGGGTTGGTTTTTTAAAATTTTGATGGCTGATTTCCTGGGTTTGAGCTCCTAGCCCTGACAACTACTAGCTATGTGACCTCCCCCCGGCTTCAGGTTCCCCTTCTGTGAAATGGAGACAATAATAACTACTTCAAAGATTGCGGTGAGGATTAAAAACAAAACAAACCCATCCCCCAAACTGCAAAACCACACTTCACCTACAGTCCACAGCGCTTCGTGGAGACCCTAGAGAACAGCAATTGCTTGATACACTATTGGCTTTCATTGCAGCTCTTCCAGGAATAAAATGAATGAAATGTTAGTTGAGGAAAGAATGCAACAACAAGGAACAAGGGCATACATGTACCTCATCAAAGCAAACTGCTTTGTTCTCGATATGACTGTGACATGGGTGTTCAAACGCTAGCACCAGTGCTCACCAGCTGTGCTACCCCGAGAGTGTCATTTCACCTCTCAGGGCCTCAGTTATCTATAAAATGGGAATGACATGGCACTTGTCCCTGCAGGCCATTGAGAAATGCTTGCGAAGCTTGTTTTGAGGTGCCCAGGGCATAGTCAGCTGTCGAACGACAGCTTTCTACTTTTCTTTTTTTTTTTCTTGAGACGAAGTCTTACTCTTATCACCCAGGCTGGAGTGCAATGGCGCCATCTCAGCTCACTACAACCTCCACCTCCCGGGTTCAAGCGATTCTCCAGTCTCAGCCTTCTGAGTAGCTGGAATCACAGGCATGCACCACCATGCCTGGTTCATTTTTGTATTTTTAGTAGAGACGGGGTTTCACCACGTTGGCCAGGCTAGTCTCAAACTCCTGAGCTTAACCAGTCCACCTACCTTGCCTCTCAAAGTGCTGGGATTACTGGCGTGGGCCACCATGCCCAGTTGGTCTACTATTCTTTAGGATACCGGTATTGTCATCATGATCTGGGCCAAGCACAACAGGAAGAAAGAGAAGTGGAAATCTCACCCCGGGAGCCACCGCTGGTCCTTGGAAGGAAGGAGTACTGTACCTTCTCTGCCCGGGTCAGCAGGAGCCTGGGCCATGCTCACAGCAGCTGCAAGGAGCCGGGGAGACTTGGCAGGTGGTGCAGGCTTCTGCACTGTGGCCTTGAGAGGGTGGGCTAGATCAAGGCTGGGGCTTAAGTGGCCAAGCCTGGTGCTTCTTGCAGCTCTGAACCCGCAAGGGAAGGGACGCCAACTTCCACCGGGCGGGTGTCAGCTGCTTACAGTCCGGAAATAGATGCCTAGCCAGCCCGGCCAGATTAGGTTTCAGGAGAAAAAGAAAATGAAACTTCACTGTGTGTCTTTTGAAAGAAAGACAATTGGAAGCTGGGTGGATGAGCAAGACAGAGTTGGGGCCCTGACTTGATGTTGACAGGGAGGAGCTGTAAACTTGGCAAGACCAGAGCATCCTCTGAAGAGGCCTTTGAGACAGAGGACTTCCCTCACCTTCCCAGTTCCAGACACAGCCCACCTGGACCTCCACATTTTTATTTTCTGAATCAGCATCAGAGAATTAAAAAAAAAAAAAAAAAAAAAGAGCATGCACCATCTGGAGGGGGGATGTCAGGGCGTGGCATCACTCTGATGATGTCAGGAGCTGGGGCTGGTTTCCCGGTTTCTGTGTTTTTGTTTGTTTTTGAGGCAGGGTTTCTGTCATCCAGGCTGGAGTGCAGTGGCGTGACCATGGCTCACGGCGGCCTCGACCTCCCGGACTCCAGCGATCCGCCCACCTCTCAGCCTCCTTAGTAGCTGGGACCACAGGCCTAAACCACCCTTCCCGGCAAATTTTTGTATTTTCTGTAGAGATGGGGTTTCATCATGTTGCAGGCTGGTCTCAAACTCCTGGGCTCAAGCGATCTGCCTGCCTTGGCCTCCCACAGTGCTGGGATTCCAGGCGTGAGCCCCCACACCCGGCCCCCCTGGTTCCTGTGGTGCTTCCTCCCCGGGGACTCACAGGTGCTACAGAGGCACCATCCCCAGCTCTCAGTGGCTTTTCTTGTCTTCTACCCAGTTTATTTCCCTTGCTCACACTAGGGGCAGAACATTTAGGTGGGTGAGTGCCCTGAGATTGTTCTTGTATGTATCCATGTGAGTGTCTTTAATGAACACCTACTATGTGCTTTCCAATCGCAAGTGCTCCTCCAACCCATCTACAGGGTAGGGGCCAGTTCTGACTTCTTCTCAGGGGGGAAACTGAGGCTAGAAAGGCAAGATCACTTGTCCAAGTCCACACAGAGTCCATGGCAGAGCTTGTCCTGTCCATTCCCCAGTTGTGTTTCCTGATCTGTAACACCTAGAAGTCATTGGTGAATCACCCTTAGTGCACAGATGGCATGGAGTTCCCAGCCTCATCATAAAACTGGCTTATTAATTCCAGAGTCAGATGCCTGGGGTCAGCATCTGAGAACCGGCAGCTGAGTGGTTCGGAATGCAAGCCTGCGATCAGCATGTTTGGGTCCAAACCTGGCTCTGCCATTTACCAGCTGCGTGACCTTGGACAAATTATTTAACCCCTCTGTGCCTCAGTTTCCCCATGTGTAAAAGGACTTAAAGGACCTAGCTCGTGGGGTCGAGGTGAGGACTTAAGGGGCTAATCCAGTTCAGCTCTCGGGCTAGAGCCCCAGAGCCATCCGTAGTCATGGGCACCGTGGTCACCCTCACAGGAATGCTTCTGGGAGAGGACCCATTGCTCACACAACATTCTCAAAAGGTCCAGTGACCCCAGAAAAACTCAGAGCCACTGTTCTCTTCCAGACCACAGAAGGGGGAACTGAGGCCCACAGAGGTGAATGCTGTGTGTAAGGCCTCCCAGCTCTTGGTAGCCAATGGGGTCGAGAGCTCAGCCCTGAAAGTCCCTGGACTTGGGGTCTGTGTCTCATCTGCAGAGGGCTGGGAGGGCTAGAGACGTCTGCGCTCCTTGCAGACCCCATTTATGCATAAGGAGCAGCTTAGCAGCAGATACAAATGGAAAGGGGTCTGGAGGTTTATCTTGAAGCTATCTGTCTTTGCAGAGCGAGCACCTGGAGCCCAGGTCCTCGGCCCTGCCTGCATGTTAAGGGTTTGAAGAAAAAAAAAAAGTCTCAACGCCCAGGCTGGCCCAGACTAATCAACTCCAACCTCTGGGGCTGGGGCCCAAGGGCGAGATTTTTTATGCTCCTGGGTGACTTTTCCTGCTTCCAGGTTAAGTCTGTGGCAAGTCAGTAACAGCAAACTGCAGGATGCTTTTATTCTCCTTTTATGTAAAAGCGAAAACTGCGTGTGTCACCCTATGAAATAGCAATAGTGCTCTTTAAATGGGGGGTAGGTGGGGTGCTGAGGGAGACGATGAAGACGTCCTCCAAGAGGGACTCCTGCTGAGCCCTGCAAGGCTGAGCCCCTTGGGTGTCTGGGGTGCCATGCCCGAACTGGCCACCAGGTGACGCCGCTCACCAACCTGGGTTTGGGCCCACCTTGGCTTCAGGTTCCCTCTAATGTGCAGGGAGGAGCTCCTACCCCAACAGGTGGTTGGACTCCAGACTTGACGGCTCACAAGACAAGCCCACGGCTCCAAGACATGCCCACCCCTCCCACTGCCTTGTCCTGCATCATCCTTTACCCTTCCTGTCTCTTCAGTCACCCATCGTGGTTTCTTCACTCATCTTTTCTGGAAGGAGTGAGATTCTAGCTGTTTATCTGCGAAGCCTCCAGACAGTTCTTTGTGCTCCTCCAGCCTGGCCTCCCAGTGTTGGTCTTGACACAGCTCACCACTCCCTTGTGGGGAAACCGTCTCTC
Organism: Macaca fascicularis; assembly: GCF_037993035.2. Lineage (NCBI taxonomy): Eukaryota > Metazoa > Chordata > Mammalia > Primates > Cercopithecidae > Macaca > Macaca fascicularis. Next base: position 113,688,713 of record NC_088384.1, read on the forward strand.
CCCCTTCTCAAGGGCCCATACTAGCTTCTCCCCTTCCTTCCGTGGCCTCTGCAGCTCAGGCCTTGACCCCAGGTCGCTGGTTGCGGGATATTAGCTCAGTCTTGGGTACCAGCCTTGCTTCTAGGAAGATGACTTCTGCTGCAGGGGTGGAGGCTGGTGACCCTCATGGCTGGTCTCCATCCAGACTGTGCTTGGATGACCCCTTTCTGTTCCCCTGGCCCTGTCCTGAAGCCACATGGAGCCCCCTGGGGCCCGAGCCATTCTTAGGAGTCTGTAGCAGGGACCACCGTGCCAGCGGAGACCAAGGGCCTCGGGCAGTTCCCTGGACAAGGATTCTGTCTTGTCTCTTCTCCAGGGCAGGTTCTCCTTCCCAGCTGTGTGGCGCTACCTCTCTGAGTCGCAGTTTCTTTAACTATAAAACAGAGATAATAAGAAAAAGCATTTTTGACACTTAATATATGCTCACAAAATTTGCATAACTTAGAAAATGTGATGCATCTCCACAGTATCTCTTTAGACACCAGACAAACGAAAGGGAGCAATAGACAAAGAGAAAGAAAAAACATTTTGCGTGGGTGGGTTCCACCTTTCTTTGCATTCTGTGGGACATTTGGAGATGAAGCCAGGAATCTGCTGTGTGCCTGTCACCCCACTGAATGGGAGTCTTACTTTTAAATACTTGGATTGCCTTTATTTTTCTTCTCTATTTAAGAGCTGTTTAAGTTGAGTTTGACCCTAAGGATTATCTTTATGCCTAAATACCAGTGGCTAAAACAATAGAGTTGTGTCTTTTTCTTGTAACAATTGTAGGCATTCCAGGTTTAGTGTGGTGACTCAGGGTCCTTCTACGTTGTTGGTCTGCCATTTGTGGCCTTCATTCCCCGGTTTGCCTTACATTTTACAATGGCTGCTCAAGTTCCAGCCATTACATCTGCATTCCTTCCAGCAGGGAGTAGGAAAGGGAACAAGGGCAGCTATCTCCCTTTAAGCACACATCTTGCCAGTTGCACACACATTCCACTAATACCCCATTGGTCAGTCTTGTGGCTCTTACCTGCAAGGCAGACCTGGAAAGATGGTCTGTATTGTGGGTCACCATGTTGTCAACTAAAATTGGGATTCTATGACTTTAAAATGGGGGACAGTAGATATTGGCAGAGACCTAGCTATCTCTGCCATTTCAAGGCTCCATTGTGTCCCCAAGGAAGGAGCAAAGATACCTCCTCTGCACCTTCAGGTGTGTCCATTCATGGGGTTTATTTATTCAGCAGTTGCTGTGCCTCCTTACTCTGCCTGGAAAGGGCCTCAAAGGCTGCAAGACTTCCAAGATGGCACCACTGCCTGCTGGAGTCCACATCTCCTTTTGCCTTGGAAGGCGCACTCCCTGTTCATGGCTTGTGTTTTTCTGGAAACTATTAGAGCTCTCCGCCCAAACCAGATGATAATTACATGTTACTGATCTTGAGTCTTTAAATTTTTCTCTCTCTCTTTTAAAAGAGAGATATTTTTACTGCACATTGTGTTGACAAAACCCGAGTCTCCTTTCTACCAGGCAGCCTGGATTTTATTTTCAGATTTCCTCTGTGAATTCATGCACAGGGAGGAGGTGGAAAGGTACTGAATGTGAATAATAACATGTCTTTGGTCAGGGACAAGGGTCAGAGGACCAGGGGTGGTTGAAGAGGGGAATGAAGATTGCCCAAGGTCACAAAGTCATCCTCCAGAGGCGGAATGAAGACTGAGTAAAACTGATGTGTCTAGGAAAGCAGGCTTTCATTGCAGTCCCTAGAGGAGTCTGCCCTGGCCCTGTTCTCTGTTCTTCAAGGCAGAGCTGTTGATGGGACCTCCGTTATTTATCTGTGTCCATAGGAGCTGAAGAGACCTGGGGTTCTGGTCCTGGCACCCACCTTTTTAACTCCGTGCCTTGAGCAAGTTACTGCTCTGTCTGAGCCTCAGTTTATGTCTTTGTAAAGGGGGTCATAGAAGTATTTACCTTGTGGGGTTGTTGCACAGGTTAAATGTGATTGTGTATCTGTAGGTCCTAGTAGAGCATTGGGCACCACAGTATGTGCTCAATAAACAGGAGCTAGGCATGTTATCACCCTGTGATGCTCAGCTGTCCCTCTCTCTAGTAATAAAGCAATCCTATTCACTCATCTGATCATTTGCCAAATACTTTCTCATGCCTTGCTGTTATCAGGCCACAAGCAGGGCCTTGCAGGGCATGGGAGAAACGTCTCTGTCTTCGTCTGTTTTCTGCTGCTCTAACAGAATGTCACAGCCTAGGTAATTTGTAAACAATAGGATTTTATTTGGCTCATGGTTCTGGAGGCTGGGAAGTCCAAGAGCATGACACCAGCCTCTGGCAAGGGACTTCATGATGTATTATCTCATGGTGGAAGGCAGAAGACAGAAGGCAGAAGGGCATACAAGCATATGAGACAGAGAGGAAAGGAGCTGAAATCCCAAGATAACCAAACTACACTGGCAAAAATAGCATTTGTCCATTCATGAGGGCAGAGCCCTCCTGACCTAATCGCTTCTTAAAGGTCCTGCCTTTTTAATACCATCACAATGGCAATTAAATTTCCACATGAGTTTTGCAGGGGACATTCTAACAATAACAGTTCTGTTTGCTGATTCCTGCCTCCATTTCCCACTCTGGCTGCAGAAGAGGCCACACTGCCTGGTCCTAGGATGAACAGGGTGGCTCAGATCAAGTCCTAGGGCTCCAGCACTGACTGGTAAAGGCGACCTGAGCGGGGGAAATCAGCACCTGCTCTCAAGTGCATATGAGGTCAGGGAAATGGGCATGGCCAGGGCATGGAAAGTCCTGGTAGAAAACTGAGATTTTTACCCAGGATGTAAAGGAAGGGCTAGGGGAAGATTTTCATCTAAGGCAAGTGGAAGATTTGGAAAGGTGGCCCTGGTTGCTGGGAGAACAGGTGACAGGAAGTGGGCAGGGGGAGAGGGAAGGCAGCCACTTCATATTTAACTTTTATTATAATCAAAAGATTTTAAAAATCATTTTGCTTCCAAAATTATTTGCCTACAAAAAATTCACTTAATTACAATTGGTGACAATTTACCAAGCATTATTCTTGGGAATTCTTGCAAAATGAGGAAAATTTCACCACCTATAAATTCTTTTCAAATATAATGCAGTATCATGAAATTTTTATGAGAACTAAATGGAACAATTAATGAACTTGCCATAATGTTAGTTTTGTAGATGTTTAATTAAACATTTATTGATTTTAATTTTGCAGTGGGTTTTTTTTTCTTCCATATTTTTGGGCACAAACATTTTCAGAGGCTCTTGAAATGTCTGTTGGCCTGATGTTCTAAGACTTTCACACCTAAAAAGTAAGATGGGGAAATGGAGGGACACACATCCAAGGGACAGGTTCCCTGACCTCCCAGAATAGTGGACAGGGTGTGAATTGATGGTGGCGTTGGGTGTTGCTGAGTGTGGGACAGAAGACAAGGCAAGGGGAGATGGTTTTACATGTTAATGTGTAACTTCTTTTCATTTGGTAACCGAACAGCAACTTACATTTATTTGAAGCTTACTGTGTACTCAATTTCCAGTGCCTTACATTTCATTGACTTCTTATAGCAATACTATATGGTAGGCAACTAAGATTAAATCTGCATTTCACAGACAAGGAAACTGAGGCATGGAGAAATTACCAAGTCGACTGGCCAAGATCATAGAGCTGGTGAGCATTAAAGATGGGATTGCTATCACACCCTAGAACCCAAGCTCTTAACAATTCTAATATTGCTAGGAACAAATCTGTTGTTATAATTCTGCAAAGATAAGAAGAAATGCTTTCTATGCCAGACAACTCTGCTATCTAGCAAAGCTTTTAAGTCCTGTCAGAAAAAATAAGTTGCAATGTCATTGTTTCCTAAGGTTTCTTTGACTGAATGTGCCCAAGGGAACAGGACACTGGGCCAAGTACTCAGGGGCATAGAAAGCTGACCAGCTAGAAGAAGAGAATCTAATATTTAAGATTTTTTCCTCGTTATGGTTTTTAAAATATTGACTACATGTTGAAACAATATTTGATATATATATTTGATAAAATATCATTAAAATTTTAAAAAATAGAACAAGGTGAATATTTGTGCACACTGATCTCATATACACAGCCCTGGACACACACGTAGCCTCTCTGTGCTTTCACCTCCCTGAGCCCTTCTCCTCCAAGGTTCTCTGACTTTCTCACTTACTGACCACTGCTTTCTAGTTTGTCTGAGGCTGAGCACTCCCAGAAGCACACTCCAAAGGAGAGCTTTGAGTGCAAGTTGGTTATTTGAGAGGTGGTCTCAGGAAATTCTGGGAGGTGGGTGTAGAGGTGAGCCCAGGAAGAATGGAGAGCAGTCAAGGGTGTGCCATCTGCTGATGACTTCTGCGGGCAACTGGAGCTCAATCCTGCTTGACAATGCTGGGAGAGCACATGCCTCAGGGTTATCTACCCATGGGGCGAGGGAGCTGGTGTATTGATCCACCCACTTCCATCATCACTCAGTGAGGTTGCCCCTGGGGGGTGTTAATTCCCTGGCACACTTGGCCTGCTGCATGGGGACCAGAGGAAACTCCAGGAAAGGCACAGATGTCATCAGCTGGAAGCTGGACCCATGTGGACAGAAATGCCAAGGGCCAAGTGGATGTGGGTGGGATACCAACCACATGTGCAACAGATTTCTGTGTAAGTTGCTCCTTATGGCTGCTGAGGCCTGGAATGGTTAAGTAGCATGCTGGGGTTGAATAGCTGGGAAGGGGCAGTGGAGAGAATTTGAATTCAGATTGAATGACCGCAGAGCTGGAGTACCTGACCTCAGGCTTTGCAGCTTCCTCTGCCTTTGCCAACTCCTATGAAGGGCAGGCAGGACTCTAACTCCGTGAATTTTAAAAATTCATTTTTAAACTCAATCATTCACTCAATCAAGTTAGAAGCTTTTAAAGACAAATTTAATAAGTTTGAACTCAATAAAAGCCTTTTAATAAGTTGAACGTCATGATTTCAGCCCTCTGCTCACAGAGTTATTAGGCAAGATGGCGAGGGGGAGGGGAGGGGGCAGGAAGGGAAGTGGGGGCTGAGGGTGAGAAGGGGAAGTGGGCTAACACACACAGACGGGCACACACACAGATGTATGTTTCTTTTTAAAATTTATTTGCACATTTAAATCGATGGTTTGTTTCAAATTGTTTGATTGTGAAGCTTTTATAATATTTTGTTTTATTTTTAGAAACAGTTCTTTTACTTCAGAACAACTGTACAAAGTGCTAAAGAAAATGCATTGCTGACTTGGCACGGGTTTGCTGTGTGTTCTATCTCCTCGCTGGCTCACACATTCTTCCTCACACTGAACGTTCCGTCTAGGCCTGCGACTGAGACAGGAAGCCAGACACACATGCTGAACTAATTTCAACAAATATCAACTTAAAACCAACCTGAAGTCGTCGGAAATGGACAGGCTGGTTCAGACACGGTTGCCTTCTCCAGCTTCGTGCACAGGAAACTGCGCTGTCTACACAATGCAAGAGTGTTGCCATAGCTAGAAAAGTCTTCCTGTTTTTCATGATTAAAAACTTGTCCAGTGTAGTGAAATCTGTTCTTGCTAGCTGCCCAGCACCCAACCCCTTCTTCTGGTAAAATCACCTCAATTTTCCTTTGAAAACCTCCTCTCCCCTTCTCAATCCGTGTGGAGCGGACTCTACCTGCAAGGGTCAGGCCAGGGTGTGGGACTCAAGCCTGGCCAATTAGAGCATTCCATTCTTGTGGCTGCAGTGACTGGTCCAGAGATGGGCACGTGACCTAAGCCAAGCCAATCAGCTTCAATTCTGAGACTTTTGCTGGAAGGGCTGGGGACTAACTTCTTCCGGGTGGATTTATAAGTGTAAGGAAATGAGCCTAGAGAAAAGGTAGTGCCAGGAGGGGAGAATTTGAGCAGAAATCAGTAGAGAGAACAGCGGTTTGATGGTGGAGACAAACTCCTCCCTAACACCACCATGAGCATGTCTAGATCCCATAGCGAATAATCTAGCCCAGCTCTAGACTGTGGCTTTTCAATTATATGAGCCAACAATGTCCTTTTGGGCTAAAAGATCTCATTTAGGTGTAGGTCACTTATTATAGAAAGGTTTAACTGATACATAAACTTATTTTAATTTTGTTTTAACAGAAAACCAAAATGTTGAATCAACTGGTTCAAGATCACTGGGTGAAGGTCTAGAGATGAAAAGCATTTTTGAGAGAGTGTAGTCAGTCCAGAGAATGCCTCTGTCCCAACATTGCCATGTGGTCTCTGCTTGTTCACCCTCAGTGACGGGTCATTCGCTATGTGTGTGTAGCAGTGATAATAATCAGAGTTTCTTTCTTTTATCCTAGAGATAATATTACATTGTTCAAAGATGTATGCATGAGATGTTCATTACAGGATTGTTTACAAAGGTGAAGGAGGCACAAACAACCTAGATATCCAAACAAAAGGGATCAATTAAATGAATTAGGAAGTCTGTACAGTGAAATGCTCTGAAACTATGAAAAATGGGATCTAGAATTGTATTTATTGATATGGAAAAGTGTTCACAGTATATTGGGAAAAAATGTTCATAAATTGTATGATTCCATTTAAAACTGTCTGTGATTATCCATAACCCAGAAAAATACTGAGAGTATGGAGTGTGTCTCCGAGATATATAGGTGATGTGTATTTTAGATTTTCTTTCTTTCTATAGTAAAAATGGATTACCTGTGTTTCTTAGTCAGCTTGGGCTGTCATAACAAAATACCATGGCCCGAGTGGCTTCAACAATAAGTTTCTTTTCTCACAGTTCTGGAGGCTAGAAATTCATGAGCAGGGAGTAACCATGGTCAGGTTCTGGTGAGGGCTCTCTTCCTGGCTTGCAAATGGCTGCCTTCTCCTTGTGTCATTGACAGAGAGAGAGACCAACTAAGATCTCTGGTGTCTTTTCTCAGGGCACTGATCCCAGCATGATGGCCACATCCTTATAATCATATCTAAACCTAATCACCTCCCAAAGGCCTTATCTCCAGCTACCATCCCACTGGCGCTAGGGCATCTACTTATCAATTTGGAGAGGACACAACTCAGTCCATAGCACTGTGTAATAAAAATAATAGCAAAAATCAATTATTTACATTGCATGAGACTTTGCAATGCAGTGAACAATATTGGCATGCAACGCAATGAACAATATCGGCATAGTCACAATGTAAACGCTGTTTACTGAGTTTCATATTTAGAAACATCTCACAGGTAAAGTACAGATGATTCATTATACTGCAGGGCAGAATCCAGATGTCATTAATGTTGAAGAGTTGGACATAACAATGAAGAGGCCAGAGGAGGCAGTGAGCTGGAGGCCAGGGTGGGGCTCCGGATTCTGCACTGGCACCATGGGGAGTGTAGAGCCGAATCCCCTTTTGTGGAACAAGAAATAGAGTCTAGATGAGGCAGGGAAGTGAAATTTTTCCCCTGAAGTTTTGGAAAATTGAGACTATAAAACAAACAGAGAGTAGACAGATTAACTGGAAAAAAGGAATACAAATGTGTTAGGTGCACTGTGTGCACAGGAGTCGTACAAAATATGAAAACTCAAAGAAATGTCCAGATGGCTGATGCTTTTATAGCATCGTGAGCTTACAGAAAGAATAGTTTGGCGCATGGAACACATGTTATGGCGGCAATGCAGGTTATGAGAAGGAGAGAAGCGGAGGAAAGGCATGGAGCAAAGACAATTTGTTTTGCAGATGAAACCTCCCCTCAGAAAGAATAGATGGTAGCCGGTGGGAATGTTTCTCTGTCAGAACTTTAAAGGTGTCAAACTCTCAGTTCATTTTTTTTAGATCCGGACAAGATGGGCTTAGAGAGAACCTGTTCACATCTGTTGTTTACTTCACTGTATTTCCTCTGCAGATGCAGCTCTCCCCTACAAAAGACATCTTTGCAGGGCTAGCCTTAGGTTCACAGGCCCTCTTAATAGCCATCTAGAAATACGTCAAAGAGATATATTTTGGGGTGAAATATTTTTGGTTTCCTTTAATAACAGGCATGTATAGGAAACCCAGTCTAGCAACAAAAAATACACATCCTTCTCCAGGGCAAGTGAAAAATTATTCAAGATAGACCATATATGGCAACTGTTTCTTTAGCATGACACTGAAATTTTAAAAGGAACCAAAGAAAAAAATAGATAAATTGAACTTCATGAAAATGAAAAACTTTTGTACTTTTAAAGAACATTATCAAAAAGGTGAAAAACAACATAAAGAATGGGAGAACAATTTTGCAAACCGTATATCGGATAGAGATACACTATCTAGAGTGTATAAATACGTATTACAACTTAACACTGAAAAGAAAAATTGCCCAAGTAAAACATGAGCAAAGCATTGAAAATACATTCCCCCAAGAAGATGTACAAATGACAAATAAGCACAGAAAAGGATTCAGAATGTCATTTATCATTAGGGAAACGTAAATCAAAACTTCAGTGAGACACCACTCTATACCCACTAAGGTGGCCATTAAGAAAGAAAAGGAAAATAACAAATGTGGGTGAGGAAGTGGAGAAATTGCAGCCTTTATAAATTGCTAGTGGGATATAAAATGGTGCAGCCACTGAGAAGACAGTTTGTTTCTTCCTGCAAGTAGTTAAACATAAAACTACTATATGACCCAGCAATTAATTCCACTCCCTGGTCTATATCCAAGAGGAATGAAAACATGTCCACACAAAAACTTGCACATGAATGTTCATAGTGGTATGATTTGTAGCAGCCAAAAAGTAGAAACTACCCAAATATCGATCAATTGATGGATAAACAAAATATTGTACATCTATACAATGGAATATTATTCAATCACAACAAAAAGGGATGAAGCACTGATTCATGCTACAACATGGATGAACCTTGAAAATATGCTGAGTGAGTGAAGCCACACACGGAAGACCGCATATCATATGACACCACTTAGATGAACTGTCCAGACAGGCAAATCTGTGGAGACGAAAAATCGATTAGGGGTTTCTAAGAGATGGCAAAAGAGGGAAGTGAGGGAGCAACTACTAATGGCAATAGGATTTCACTTTGGAGCAATGAAAATGTTCTGGAATTAGATAATGATAATCATTGCATAATTTTGTGAATATGCGAAAAGAACTCTGAATTGTACATTTCACAAAGGTAAATTTTATGGTATGTGAATTGTGTCTCAATTTTTTAAATAAAAAAAAAAAAAAAGAAAGACAACCAGGCATGCTGGCTCATGCTTGTAATCCCAGCACATTAGGAGGCCAAGGCAGGAGATCACTTGAGATCAGGAGTTCAGGACTATCCTGGGCAACACATAGTGAGACCCTGTCTCTACTGAAAATAAAAACTAAGAAATAGCCAGGTGTGGTGGTGCGTGCCTGTAGTCCCAGCTACTTGGGAGGTGGAGGTGGGAAGATTGTTTGTGCTCAGGAGTTGAGACTGCAGTGAGCTATGATTGCACCACTGCACTGCAACCTGGGCAAGCTGGTCATTGTGTGCACCCACCTTCATAACTGTGGTCATCTGAAATACTGTGACAAACAACTTAAGTCTTTGATGAGGTTGCTCAAAAACCACAGTGGATTACCACTACACATGCAGATCCTGTCTCAAAAAAGAAAGAAAGAAAAAAAGAAAGAAAGTGTTTCAGGAGAACTTCTGTTTTCAGCTCTGACATGCTAACAACTTAGAAGTTGTCACTCTTAACCCTTACAACAAGAAAATCTGAACACACTGAAAATCAACACCTTTTCTTTGACTCATCAGAGAACTGAGGTCAGAGGGCAAACAGCCACCCTAAAATATGCAGAGATGACTGAATCCAGTGACTCCCAGCTGATATCTGTTTACCTAGGGAAGAAGCCTGTGGAACAAATTGGTGGAAACACTTAACTGGTAATTTTGGTGAACTGTTGGAGGATGAGTGTGTACTAGCCTGAACGTTAATCCCGGCAGCTGCAGTCTTAGGGGGCCCCCACATTTTCGTGGGTTTCACCTCTAGGAATCCCTCTAGGTTTTTAGAGTAAAGAAGTGAGAAAGTAGCCCACCTGGGCTGGCAATGGAAGGGAAAGAGTAGCCATTGCAATTCACCCAGAGCATCCTCCACAAAAAAGTCCTGCTGTCCAGGGAAAAAGACTCCACCAGAGCCCTTGGCCTTCCTATCTTACCTAAGTAGGGAAATAAAAAGCTAATCAACACTTGTGAAGGTCATGGCCCAGGAACAGCAGCACACTAAGTAACTCAGATTCAATCATAAGATTATAAAATACTTATCTTTTCCATACTATACTACTACACCAATAGGGCTTCAGGAAAATGGGAGATGTCACCTGGAAAAGTAGGAAGACACAGACTGTCTTTGAGGAGGAATACTTAGGAAAGCCCTACGTGAACAGGGATAATGAAAACAAGGACACTAGAGGAATTTGAAGTCTCTGGCACTACAGCTACAGAAAACATTAAATACAGCCCAGCTGCTGGACAGAATAACATAAAACCTCACACTTAAGGCCTCTATACCTCTATTCTTATTACCCAATACTTGATGTCCGATTTTCAATAAAAAATTACCACACATGCAGAAATGCAAGAAAAAACATGATCTGAAGAGACAAAACAAGCATTAGAACCAGGTTCAGCAATGACATAGATTTTGGAATTATCAGGCAGAAAATTAAAATAACTATGATTAATATGGTAAGGGTTCTAATGGGAAAAAAGTAGACAATATGCAAGAACAGTTGGGCAATGTAAGCACAGAATAAAAATGCTCTAGAAAGACACAAAAGAAAATACTGGAAATAAAAAACACTATAACTGAAATAATGAATGTCTTTGATGGGCTCGTCAATAGAATGAATCCAGCAAAGGAAAGGAAGAGCTTGAAAATACATCAAGAGAAACTTCCCAATTTTAAAAGCAAAGAGTGAAAAGAATGGAAGAAAACAGAATAGAAAATCTAATAACTGTGAGACAATTTCAAAAAATTTAATATGTGGGCAACTGGCATACCAGAAGGAGATGAAAGAGAAAACAGACCAGAGGAGATGCCTGAAGCAATAATGACTGAGAATTCTCCAAAATTAATGACAGACACCAACTATTTGATCTTGGGAGTTCACAGAACATCAAGCAGGATAATCACCAAAACATCTACCCAGACATACCATATTCAAAGTGACAAAAAAACAAAGATAAAGAGAAAATAATGAAAGAAAGCCAGAAGAGAAAAAAGCCCCATCTTACCTATAGAGGAACAAGAAAAATAGTTACATCAGACTTCTTTTCAGAAACCATTCAAGCAAAAAAAAAAAAAAAAAAAAAAAAAAATTGAGTGGACTAAAACAGTTAAAGTGTCCAAAGAAAACAACTACCAACATACAATTCTATGTTCAGTTAAAATACCCTTCAAAATTAAGAGAAATAAAGACTTTCCCATATAAATCTGAATTCCCATGTAAATTGGAGGAATTATTGCCAATAAACCTGCTTCACAAGAAATATTGAAATAAGTTCTTCAGGGAGAAGAAAAATGATGTAGGCCAGAAACTCAGATTTACATAAAAAAATGGAAGGGCGCTCAATCAAGTATAAGTGGAGACAAAATTAAATTTTATGTTTCTTATTTTGATAATTTAATGGGGTAATAGTTTAAAATAACAATAGAAACAATATATTCATTGATAATAACTTATGGCAAAGTGAAATGAATTACAGAAATGTTGTAAATAACAGGAGGGAGGAATTGGAATTCTGTTGTGGACCAAATGTTTACGTTCCCCTAAAATTCTTACCTTGAACTGCTAATTCATAATGTGATAATATTTAAAGATGAGACCTTTGGGAGGTAATTAAGAGTTAGACTAGGTCATGAGGGTGGGACTCTCATAATGGGATTAGTGGCCTTATAAAAACAGGGATATCTCTCTCTCTGGCTCTCTTTTTTCATCCTTCTGTCACTCCCTACCTCCCCACACACATACCCTGAGAAAAGTCCATGTGAGACCACAGCAAGAAGGTATCTACAACCCAAAGAGAAAACCCTCACCAGGAACCCAATCAACTGGCATTTTGATCTTAAACTTCCTAACTTCCAGAACTGTGAGAAAATAAATTACTGTTGCTTAAGCCAGCGAGTCTATGGCATTTTATTATCACAGTCTGAGCAGACTGTTATAAAGACGCTCTGTTACAAAATACATGCACTCTCCATGAAGCATCCCATTTTTAGAAATTGGACTAAGAATAATTGTAAATGTATATTGAAAACTCTAGAGCAACCACTACATTTTAAAAAATGAAATACTGATTTGTTAAGAGAAGGGAGAAAAATGGAATCATATAATGCTTCACTAAAGCCAGACATCAGAAAAAAGGGAAGATAAAGAATGAAATAAGGAATAAGTACAACAAAGAAAAACAGCACAAAATGGCAGATATTAGTCCAAATATATCAATAATCACATTAAATGTGAATGGGCTAAATATACCAGTTAAAAGACAGAGTGCCAGAATAGAATTTTAAAAAACAATACCCTTTTATATATTGTCTACAGAAACCCACTTTAAATGAAATCTTGAACAGGTTAAGAGTAAAAGAATAGACAAGAGATATACTATACTAACACAAATCAAAAGAAAGTTGGAATAGCTATGTTAATTTCATAAAGACAGACTTCAAAACAAGGAAAGTTATCAGGAATAACGAGGGACATTACCTAATAATAAAAGGGGTAGTTTTCCAAGGAGATACAACAATCCTAAACACGTATGAACCCAACACAGAACATAAAAATATTCAGGACAAAAACTGATAGAAATGAAATAAGAAATAGAAAAACCTACTCCTACAGTTGGACTCTTCAACACCTCTCTTTAGTAACTGATACATCAAGAAGGCAGAAAATCGGTGGGAATAGAATCGATCTGAACAGCAGCGTCAGTTGACATGATGTAATTTGCATTTATAGAATACTCCATCTGACATCAAATTACAACATTCTTCTCAAGCTTACATAAAGCTTTCACCAAAATGGACCAAATTCTGGGCCATAAAACACATTTTAACACATTTTAAATAATATAGGAATCATACATAGTATGTTCTCAGACCACAGCAGATTTAAATTATATCAATAGTTATCAATGTCTAGATGTAAACAACATATATTTGGATCATAATTCCAAAAGACACAATCCTGAATGCCATAATCCCAAATGTTGAAATCCCCAAAGATAAAAATCTCTAAAGTCTAAATTTCTAAAATCTCAAATACTGAAAATCACAATCACAGGATGGTTGCATCATGTCAGGCAGAACTATTACCTTGTTATTGTCTTTATTTAAAAATTAAGTATGACTTAAGGAGATGTGTATATGGGAGCCAAATTGACCAGGGGTGAACTTTTAGACTTAATTTTAGGTGTTGATTTGACTGGATTGAGAAATAGTGGATTTACTAGAATCCTAGTAAAGCATTATTTTGGGTGTTGCTGTTTGATTGCCAGTATTCTTTCTGCCAAATCTGGGGTCTGTAATGTAAGTGCATGTGAAATGGGTTTTTGCATGCCCGAAACAACACAGAAGTATGGCACAGAAGATAGGAAAATACAGTCGGGAATGCTCATGTCAGTGTCTATTAAATAACAGAATTTCAAAAAATGCAGCACCATATAGAAAGTGAATGTGAACATTTTCTCTGAGGACAGTCATGTGCTAAAAGGAAAAAGGCAGTTATTCATCATGATGCAAGACTTCAAAACATAGTTAATGACCATGAAAGTCAGCCAGCTTTTATGGACTATCCCTATGGAATTACGCATAATCTATACCTGAAATACCTTTTACTTATGTTAATTTGTTTAGGTTTTTAGGTTTTTCTCCTTTTGTGTGTGTGTGTGTGTGTGTGTATGATAGGGTCTTACTCTGCAACCTAGGCTGGAGTGCAGTGGTGAGACTCCACTGCAGCCTTCACCTCCCTGGCTCAAGCAATTCTCCTACCTCAGCCTCCAGAGTAGCTAGGAATACAGCCACACACCACTATGCCTGGTTAATTTTTAAATTTTTTTTGTAGAGATGGAGTCTCCCTATGTTGCCCAGGCTGGTCTTGATCTCCTGGGGTCAAGCACTCCTCCCACCTCCACTTCTTAAATTGCTGGGATTACAGGCATGAGCCACTGTGCCAGCACTTTCTTTTTTCAAGTTTTTTTCTCATTATTTTAAATTGTCAGCATTAGTTTTTACCATTCATTATGCTATGCATTTCACATTTACATCATTTCCAATACTGAAAATATAAATTGTATAGAGACTTTGACAGAGCTCTAATTCACTTTATGCATTTTTTACAAATTTGACTCCATGAAAGTGCACTATCGCAACGTTGACTTTGTGTGTAAGCATTGTGCATGTATGGAAAAATGTTGAAACTGTCTCAATAAACGAAGAGATGTTCTTTTTGTACATCTGCATTTGTGAAAGATAACATTTCTTGAGATCTTGGCTCTTTGGGAAGCTGTATATGCAGTGGTAATCTATTGTGGGTTTTAAACAATCTCATCAGACTTAGATTGTTTGTCACAGTATTGCAGACAACCACAGTTAGAAAGCTGGTTGCCTACAATTACCAACTATAGTGATACACGTTTATACGTTCCTTTTTTGATCTATTTCTTTACACAGTTTGTCTGCTCATAACTGTTATACCCATGTGACTGACTTTAGTATACCTGCTTGCAAAAATATGTGTTTTATTGCCTATTTTATTGTGTAAAGTGGCCTCCGAAGTGTTCTGTTTTTATGTTTCTCAAATAATTTCCCCTTTAAAAATTTCTTCTTTAAAATGTCTTTTAAATAAATATTTTTTCAGAATTATATTTTTGAAATTTTGATCTTTTGGAATTGTAAATTTTGGAATTTTAGACTTCGGTGACTTTTATCTTTTAAGATTTCAACATTCAGGACTGTGTCTTTGGGATTATGATTGGCTCTCAAACAACACATTCCTAAATAACCAATGAATCAAAGAAGAAATGACAAGGAAAGTTAGAAAGTACTTTGAGATAAATGAAAACATGAAACATACCAAAACTTATAAGATGCAACTAAAGCAGCACTTAGAGAAAACTTTTAGCATTAAAATGTAAAGATCAGCAAAGAAGATCTCAAATGAACAACCCAAGTCAACACCTGAAGAACCTAGAAAAAGGAGAGTAATTTAAGCCTAAAGCAAATAGATGTGAAAATAAAAATCGTAAAACAATTTTTAAAAAATCAACAAAACCAAATGTTGGTTCATTAAAAAATACCAATAAAGTTAATAAAACTCTAGCTAGGCTAACCAAGAAAAAAGAGAGGAGACATAAACTACCAGTATCTGAAATAAAAGAGGAGTCATCATTACTGATTCCCATAGACATTGAAGGATAATAAAAAATACCAAAAATTGCCGGGTGTGGTGGCTCACACTTGCAATCTCAGCACTTTGAGAGGCTGAGATAGGTGGATCACTTGAAGCCAGGAGTTTGAAACCAGCCTGGCCAACATGATGAAACCTCATCTTTACCAAAAATACAAAATTTAGCCGGCTGTGGTGGTATATACCTGTAGTCCCAGCTATGAGGGAGACTGAGACCCAAGAATCACTTGAACCCGGGAAGTGGAGGTTGCAGTGAGCTGAGATTGTGCCACTCTACTCCAGCTTAGGCAACAGAGCAAGACTCTGTCTCAGACAAACAAATTTACACAAACAAACAAACAAAACAAATTCTAAACCTACAGATTTGGTGACTTAGGTGAAACAGACCAATTCTTTGAAATATACACACTGCAGAAAACTCACACAAGAATAAATACCTATGTCAACAAATAGACTAATTTGTAATTAATAAACTTCTAATAAAGAAAGCATCAGGCTCAGATGGTTTTCTCTGGTGAATTTTGCCAAACATTTAAGGAAGAAATGATACAAATCTTCTATAATCTCTTCCAGAAAATAGAAACAGAGGAAATGTTATGTAAATCATTCTATGAGGATAGAATTACTCTATTAACGAAAGTATATGAAAACTTCACAAGAAATAAAAACGATGAAACAATATCTTTTTTGACCATAGGGCAAAAATCCTTAACTGAATAATGGCAAATTGAATCCAACCATGTATAAAAAGAATTATACACCATGACCCAGTGGTATGCAAGGCTGGTTTAACACTCAGAAAACCCGACATAATCCATACTAACAGGCTAAAGAGGAAAAATCATATGATCATATCAGTGATACAGAAAAAGTATTCGACAAAATCCATTATCCATTCTTGATAAAATGTAGTAGGAATGAAGATGCAATAGTCGGACTGTGTATCCCCAAATGTATATGTAGAAATCCTAACTCTTAAGGTGGTGACATTAGGATATGGGTGCAGGAGGAAAGAGCTTTCATGATTGGGATTAGTGCCCTTATAAAAAAAGATTTCAGAGAGATCTCTCACTCCTTCCACCATATGAGTTCCCAGCAAAATGAGAGCTGTCCATGCACCGGGAAGCCCTCACCAGACACTGAATCTACCAGGGCTTTGATCTTGGGCTTTCCAGCCTCCAAAACTGTAAGAAATACAGTTGTGTTGTTTATAAGCCACCTAGTCTGTGGCATTAATGTCAGAGCAGCCCAAGTCAACTGAGACAAGAGGAGAACTGCTTCAACTCAATAAAGAGCAGCTATACAAAGAACTTACTGTTAACAGTATACTTAATGGTAAGAAGCTGGATAACTTCCCTGCTAAAATTAGGAAGAAGGCAAGGATAGTCTTCTCACTTTTTCTGTTCAATACTGTTCAACATTGTACTGAAAGGCCTAGGTAACTACCTAGGACAATAAGACAATAAAAGGAAATAAAATGTGTACAGATAGAGAAGAAATAAATAAAACTGCTTTTGTTCATAGATGACATTATTGTTTATGTAGAAAATCCTAAAGAATCAACAACAACAACAAAAACTACCTGCAAATGATAAGAAATAATAACAATGTCTTAGGGTATAAGGTTAATACAAAAGTCAATTACTTTCCTATATACCAGCAATGAACAATTAAAATTTGAAGTTAAAAATCAATATCACTCAAAACAGCACCAACCAAAAATGAAATACTTAGGTATAAATTTAGCAATATGTAAGATCTATATGTCTAAAACTACAAAATCCAAATAAAAGAAATAACCAGATCTAAATAAAGGGATAGTCTGTGCTCATGAATTGGAAGATTCAATATTATTAATGAGTCAATTTTTCCCAAACTGATTTATAGAGTCAATACAATCCCAATAAAAATCCCAGCAAACTATTTTGTAGATATTGACAGACTGATTCAAAATTTTATATTGAAAGGCAAAATATCTAGAATAGCCAAGACAATAATGAAGAAAAGAAAAAAGTTGGAGGGCTCACACTAACTTATCTGAAGACTTACTATATAAAGCTATATCAATCAAGATAGCATGGTATTGGCAAAAAAGTGGGCAACTTGATTAGTGGAACAGAATAGAGGCCCAGAAAGAGACTACACAAATATAGTCAACTGATCTTTGATGAAAAAGCAAAGGCAATTCAATGTAGAGAGGAAAGTCCTTTTAACAATTGGTATTTTTAACAATTTTAACAGTTGGAACACTTGGATATCATGTGCAAAAACATCAACCTAGACGCAATGCTTAGGCTTTCCCAAAAATTCACTCAAAATGGATCCTGGACCTAAAACATCACATCAGATAAAGGACTTGTATCAAAAACATACAAAGAACTTGTGAAATTCAACAATAAGGAAAGAAACAACCCAGTTTAAAAATGGGCAAAAGATCTGAGCAGATACCTCAACGCAGAAGATACACAGATGGCAAATAAGCATATGAAAAGATGCTCAAAATCATTTGTCACTAGGGAATTTCAAATTAAAACAACAGTAAGTTACCATCACATATCTATTAAAATAATTCAAATGAAAAGAAAACCTGACAATACCAATGCTGGCAAAAATATGGAGCAACAGGCATTCTCATTCTTGCTGCTGGTAAGAATGCAAAATGGTACAGCTACTTTGGAAGATAGTTTGGTAGCTTCTTACAAGGCTAAACTTAGTCTTACTATGTAATCCAGCAATTATGGTACTAGTTATTTACCCAGAAGATTTGAAACTTATGACCACAAAAAAGCCTGCATGTGAACATTTTAGCAGCTCTATTTGTAATCGCAAACTAGTGATTATGAAACAACAAAAATGTCCTTCAAAGGTGAATGGATAAACAGAACATGGTGTATTCATACAATAGAATACTATCAGCAATGAAAGCAAATGAGGTATCAAGGCACAAAAAGACATGGATGAGTCTTAAATGAATATTGCTAAGTGAAAGAAGCTAGTCTGAAAATGTTGCATATTGTATGATTCAATTACATGACATTCTGTAAAAGGCAAAATTATAGTGATAGTACAAAGATAAATGGTTGCCAGGGGATTGGGGGGATGGTAAAGGGGAGAAGAAATTCATTAGGTGAAAAATGGGAGATGTTTAGGTCAGTGAAACTATTCCAAAACGATGGGGTAGGAGGCAGGACTTGACTCCAGAGGTGGGGCTCAGACACTAGGCCAAACTGAGGACTAGCTGAAACAGGGATGGAGTGGAAGCAGCTTTCCATGAGACACACCACCAGTGTGCCTTGTCAGTTTACCATCACCATGGCAACACCTGGGAGTTACTGCCACTCTCCATGACAATGACCTAACAACCCAAACGTTGCCACTCTTTTCCTAGAGATTTCTGTGTAAACAGCCCCTTCGTCTACAGTATGTAACTAAAAATTGGTATAAGTACGACTGCAGAACTGCCCTGAGCTGCTACTCTCAGCACACTGCCTATGGGGTGGCCCTGCTCTGCAGGAGCAGTCACGGGACTGTAACACTTTTAGAGCTCTAATAACGCTGCTTCAGCAAAGCTGCTTTCATCTACCTTACCACTGACTCACCTTTGAATTATTTCCTGGGTGAAGCCAAGAATCCTTGCAGGCTAAGCCCCATTTTGGTGTTTGTCGGCCCTACATCAATGATACTGTAACAGTAGATTTATGACACTATTCATTTGTCAAAATCCATAGAACTTTACAGAACAAAGAATGAACCTTAATGTATGTAATTTTTTTAAAAAAATTAGGAGGTTGAGGGAATCTCAGGATGAAATGTAGAATGTGACCAAACAATCTAACTGCATTACAAATGTAGGAAACAACCTCACTGAAAGGGAAAGGGTGTTAACCTAAGTAACTTTGAAAATGAGTGGAGTCTATAAGACTAAAGACAAAAGGAACTGTACATAGAAACTGGATGCTAGTTGATAAAATTATTTCCTATGAGGATACCAGTTAACAGTTCTGATACTGCTACCTACATACACTGGAATTGGATAATTAAATAAATGGATGATGAGTGATGGGACCATGTTTCTCATTGCTGGGGTGAGAGATTGCAGATAAGTAAGGGGAGAAGGCTAGAATAATTCATGTGGTGACAGATTAGGATTGGAGATAGCAGTATGAATTTATGTTTAGTTTAATTTAAATACAGATGGTTACATACACAAATATTTATAAATATATGTATATACATGGGCTACTATACACACATATATTTCCTTGCTAAGTCAGCTGAAAAGGCCTAGAAACAATAACACCCTATAATAGCATGCACACCTAGAGTTTGGAATGTCCTAGAGACTTGTTGAATGGCTTTGTCCAAAATGCTGACAGCAATATGGACAATAAAGTCCAGGCTGAGGTGGTCACAGATGGAGATGAGGAACTTATTGGGAGGTGACTCTTGTTATGTTTTAGCAAAGAGACTGGCAGCATTTTGCCCCTGCCCTAGAGATTTGTGGAACTTTGAACTTGAGAGAGATGATTTAGGGTATCTGGCAGAAGAAATCTCTAAGCATCAAAGCAGTCAAGAGGAGACTTGGGTGCTGTTAAAGGCATTCAGTTTTAAAAGGGAAACAAAGCATAAAAGTTTGGAAAATTCACAGCCTGACAATGTGATATAAAAGAAAATCCCATTTTCTGAGGACAAATTCAAGCCAGCCACAGAATTTGCATAAGTAATGAGGAGCCAAATGTTAATCACCAAGGCAATGGTGATGGCAGCCCCTCCCATCATAGGCCCAGAGGCTTAGGAGGAAAAAATGGTTTAGTGGGCCAGTCCCAGGGTCCGTCTGTAGTGTGCAGTCTAGGGACGTGGTGCTCTGCATCCCAGCTTCTCCAATCATGACTAAAAGAGGACAAGGTAAAGGTTGGGCTGTTGCTTCAGAGGGTGGAAGCTTCAAGCCTTGGCAGCTTCCCCATGGTGCTGAGCCTGCCGGTGCACAGAAATCAAGAATTGAGATTTCAGAGGATCTATGGAAATACCTGGATGTCCAGGCAGAAGTTTGCTGCAGGGGTGGGGCACTCAAGGAGAGCCTCTGCTAGGGCATTGCAGAAGGGAAATGTGGGGTCAGAGCCCCCACACAGAGTCCCTATTAGGGTACCACCTAGTGGAGCTGTGAGAAGAGGGCCACCATCCTCCAGAACTGAGAATGGTCGATCCACTGACAGCTTACACCGTGAACCTGGAAAAGCCACAGACACTCAACACCAGCTTGCCCATGAAAGCAGCTTGGAAAGAGACTGTACCCTGCAAAGCCACAGGGATGGAGCTGCCCAAGACTGTGGGAGCCCACCTCTTGCATCAGCATGACTGTGTTGTGAGATATGGAGTCAAAGGAGATCATTTTGGAGCTTTAAGATTTGACTGCTCTGCTGGATTTTGTATTTGCATGAGGCCTGTAGCCCCTTTGTTTAGACCAATTTCTCCCATTTGGAACAGCTGTATCTACCCAATGCCTGTACCCCCATTGTATCTAAGAAGTAACTAACTTGCTTTTGATGTTATAGGCTCAAAGGCAGAAGGGACTTGCCTTGTCTTTGATGAGACTTTGGACTGTGGACTTTTGAGTTAATGCTGAAATGAGTTAAGAATTTGGGGGACTGCCGGGCGCGGTGGCTCACGCCTGTAATCCCAGCACTTTGGGAGGCCGAGGCGGGCGGATCACAAGGTCAGGAGATCGAGACTACGGTGAAACCCCGTCTCTACTAAAAATACAAAAAATTAGCCGGGCGCGGTTGTGGGCGCCTGTAGTCCCAGCTACTCGGGAGGCTGAGGCAGGAGAATGGCGTGAACCCGGGAGGCGGAGCTTGCAGTGAGCCGAGATCGCGCCACTGCACTCCAGCCTGGGCGACAGAGCCAGACTCCGTCTCAAAAAAAAAAAAAAAAAAAAAAAAAAAAAGAATTTGGGGGACTGTTGGGAAGGCATGATTTGTTTTGAAATGTAAAAAGGATATGAGATTTGGGAGGGGTCAGGGGCAGAATGGTATGGTTTGGCTGTGTCCCCACCCAAATCTCATCTTGAATTGTATCTCTCACAATTACTACATATCATGGGAGGAATCTGGTGGGAGGAAATTGAACCATGGGGGTGGGTCTTTCTCATGCTGTTCTTGTGACAGTGAATAAGTCCCACAAGATCTGATGGTTTTAAAAACACAAGTTTTCCTGCACAAGTTCTCTTCTCTTGTCTGCTGCCATGCGAGATGTGCCTTTTACCTTCTGTCATGATTGTGGGGCCTCCCCAGCCACGTGGAACTGTAAGTCCAATAAACCTCTTTCTTTTGTAAATTGCCCAGTCTCTGGTATGTCTTTATCAGCAGTGTGAAAACGAACTAATACAGCAGAGATCAGAAAACTTTGGCAAAGGGTCAGATTGTAATTATTTTAGGCTTTGTACATCATATAACCTCTGTGGCAATTACTCAACTCTACCATTGCAGCACAAAAGCAGCTATAGGTGACCTGTAACTAAACTGATGTGGCTGTTTTCCAATAAAACTTTATTTACAAAAACAGGCAGCTGGGGATTTGGTGTATGGGCCAATGTTTGGTGACTCCTGGTCTAGAGAGACGATGCAAACAGCCCAGGGCCCTGACACTCCTTAGAACATCTTGCTTTAGAAATAATGCATTTCCTAGTCACTGAAATCCCTGTTTGCTTATTTTTTGTTACTTGCAGCCAGAAGCCCCCAGACAGATACAAGTGTGCCAGCTCTTGTGCCCACTCTTTCCCTGTTTCCTACTGGCTGCACTGGGGTGAATGAGGGAGGCCGGGGTGAACAGGCAGCTGGATGGTGCACATGTGTCTGCCCATGTCTGACTGTCTGTCCATAGGAAGATTTTGAGGAAATTGGATGAGGAAACAGCATGGGTGGGATAGAGCATCTCAACTCTTCCAAACTGGTGACACGGAAGGCCGGCTGACTTCTCTGCCTCAGTTTCCATGTTTGAAGAATGGGGTGTTGTGAGAATGGAAGCAGTTGGGGTGTGCAGGCCTGGTCCCTCCTGGGAGCACATGTTTATCCCCCATAGACAATGGACATGAGTCTGGCCCTAACCTCAGGCAGTGCAGTGACCTTGGGGAGGAGCCATGAATGCCACAGGCAGTGCAGTGACTACCTCGGTAGAGCCGGCACAGAGAAGCTGGGGGCATCCTGGAAGGCTTTCTGGAGAAGGTGCTGTCTGAACTGGGTCTGGGTCTGAATGATGTCAGGGAAATGTGGGGTTTGAGAGAAGGGGATCACAGGCAGAAGGGGCAGCAGTGAGTACAGCCATAGGTAGAAAACGGGGTGTGTGGGGAGAAAACGGTGTGTGTTGCTGGAGCATCTGGGAGACACCAGAGAGAATGGGGAGACTTTGCAGGGCCTTGTGAGCCTCAAGAGCATCAAGGCTTCCTCGTGAGGCCATGGGGGCCACAGAGGATTCTAAGCTTCCCCAGATTTGGCGGTCCCCCAAGAGAGAGGGAGGAAGACAGGAGGCAGTGGTGGGCATCTGGGTGGCGTGGGAGCCTGGCCCAGACCACACGGTGGGGACGTGGGGAGGTATGGGTACCAGCTAGTTAGGGGTGCAGGTGGGTGGCATGGAGGGGAGGGAGAAGAGGCATCTGGGAGGAGCAGTGGGTGGGCAACAGGAGGCTCTGGTCAGGCGGATGACGGTCGCCACCAAGAATAAGCTCAGGAAATTCCCTGTTGCTGCTGATGGATTCCAGACGTTCCTCAGGAGGTGCCCACTGCTAGGCCTGATGCTCACTGACAGACATGGAGGCGGCCAGACCAGGCGACTTGCTGGTGTTCAGGTAACTTCCGGTCAGGACGAGCAAACATTGGACATGCCAGGGATGCTCGCGTACCCACAAAGAGGCCCCGAGGCCATCCCCAGGGCGGCCTTGTTGACATCAGGCCTGTGAGGGGGAAGTGGGGGGCCTCTGCCTGCCACTGCAGCCAATACCAGTCTGCAGGTTCCAAGGCAAGGATGCATCTGTCCGGTCAACCGTGACCCTGTCAGTGGCCCCTGGCACACAGTGGGTGCACAGTGCCTGCTCATCAGGTGGACCTAAAGGCGCCCAAGCCCAGGTCCCTTCTCGCTGTTCTCTCCGGTACCTGTGTGATGCTCTGAAGCCACAGGAAGTGACATTTGTGATCATGCTGGGGCCGCTTGTCAGCCCACACTCATCACCCTTCTGGGCTGGTGTGCTGGAGAGTGGGGGGCCTGCCTCCCTTTGCAGGGGTCACTTTGTCATATCGAGCAGCAGCAGTGCTAAGTCCCCTCCCAACCTGGGCTCATGCAGCTACCCGGTTCACCCTCTTCCCTCTTTTCCCTGTATGGCAGGTGATCTCTTGATCTCTAAGCTGAAGATCCAGTCTTCTATAAACCACCCCCTTCCTCCAAAAATCCCACTCTCCTGCCCCTCACCTTACTGTGCTGGGGTTCCAGTTTGAGTCTGCCTCTAAAACCTGAAGGTGAATCCTCGGCGGTCAGGGATTGCGTCTGAGTGCTGGTATCTCCCAGCAGCTATCTCAGCCTGGCACCCAGTTGTGATTAAAGAAAAAAAAATGTTGTGGATGGAGTGAAAGATGAAACCTTCCAGGTGACTAGCTGCTGCCGTCAGAGAAGAACTTAGCATTGAGCTCGGCACTTAGTAGGTGCTCAGCAAGCGTCGACTGCTCTGATTTTGATCTGTGTCTACTTGGGCTATACTCAAGGATTTCGGGGGATCTCCTTCTTGATTAGAACCCAAGACTCCTCTCTCCAGCTGGGAAAGGACCTCTATTCTGTCCTGACCACCTGAGGGACACAGTTCTGTCTCCAGGCCCAGCCCAGGACCTGCAGGCTGATCCGAAGGTTCAAGGGATTCAATTGTAATATGAAAGCCCCATGTAGATGTCCACGTTAGCCTGAAGAGTGGCTAATCCTTGTGGGTACCAGACACCCTGCTGGGATGATGTTACAGGCATTATCTCATCAGAAACACCAAGTGCCAGCATCTCATGGTGCCCACGTCAACCTCATGCTAGGGACCTGGTGGTCGAGGGTCTGCAGGGGAATGACCCCTAGCAGGAGGCAGCTGGGTTATCATGTTTGGTCCATTGCTCTCACCACCGAGGAGTTACAAGCTCTTTTGGTTTCTCTCCAATTCTTCATAATATCTGAGGTTTTTCTCCACCAGCAAGGGCCCTGGGAAGGCAGAGGGTGCTGAGTTCTGTCCTGATCACGTGGGCTGCTGTCTTGGGCAGCATTCCTCAAAGCAGTGAGCTGTTTCTAGGGCTCTGAGATCCAGATGCTTAGGAAACCCTGGGGCTGAGGCCAAATGGTGTCCAATCCCTCATGGTGGTGGGGTCTTTGCATCTTTATATTGACTGATTAAAAATAATCTTAATCAGACATTAAAGTTGATTCAGTTGACCCTTGGAACAACATAGGTTTGAACTGTGCAGGTCCACTTATACGTAGATTGCTTAAATTAATGGATTGGAAAATATTTTGGAGGTTTACAGCAATTGGAAAAAACTCACAGATGAACATGTAGCCTAAAATATTATAAAATGTTAAAAAGGTATGTCATAAATGCATGAAATATATATAGATACTA
This sequence comes from Macaca fascicularis, assembly GCF_037993035.2. Classification (NCBI taxonomy): domain Eukaryota; kingdom Metazoa; phylum Chordata; class Mammalia; order Primates; family Cercopithecidae; genus Macaca; species Macaca fascicularis. Next base: position 113,713,837 of record NC_088384.1, read on the forward strand.
GTCTATTCATGTGGCAATCGACTGTTTATTAATCGGTAAGGCTCCCGGTGAACAGTAGGGCTATTAGTAGTTAAGTTTTGGAGGAAGCAAAAATAAAGCATAAAGCCGGTGCAGTGGCTCATGCCTATAATCCCAGCACTTTGAGGAAGCTGAGGGTGGATCTCTTGAGCCCAGAAGTTCAAGGCCAGCCTGTGCAACGTAGGGAGAACTCATCTCTACAAATAATAGACTAATAAAAAATTAGTCGGGCGTGGTGATGCACACACACCTAGTCCCAGCTACTCAGGAGACTAAGGCAGGAGGAATGCTTGATCCTGGGAGGTCGAGGCTGCAGTGAGCTATGATGGTACCACTGCACTCCAGCCTAGGTGACAAGGTGAGATCCCCATCTCTAAAAAAAAATTTTTTTACAAGCAACGCATGAACTTTTGACAGCAGAGGGTTTCAGTGTGCCTTGAACCCCTCGTTGTTCAAGGGTCAACTGTAGAAAAATAAATGAGACAGTTTCTGTAGTGGTTACTGCAGGTGCCCCAGTCCCCATTGGAACCCTTTAGTGGGTCTGTGTAGCCCTCCCCCTGCCTCCATGAGCATTGCTAGTGGTTGACTTCTGGGAGGACAGTTCTGCAGCTTCTGAGACTCACTCCTCCCTCTTGTGCACCAAGAGCCAGAAGGGTCTGGGACTCTACCTTTCCAGGGTCCAGAGCCCCGACAGGTCCCCTTGGGATCAAGTTGACGCTGGAACTTTGTCCACAAGTGTCTACCTTGCTCAGCTTCTCCCCCTCCTTGATCCTCTTCCCTGACTCCCTTAGCTGAAGCTCCCTGGGAGCACATCCTTAAAATGTCCTTAATCCCTTGTACACAAGACCACGTCTCAGGGTTACTTCTGGAAGAACCCTACTTAAGATAGTTTTTTTTCTTGCAGACCTTATCAGAGCTTTCGTCATGCTATGGGGAATAATGATTTCCCAAAAGGGAGGAAAAGTATGCAGTGTTTTGCAAAATCATTTAACAATGACCACCCCCTTTACCAGAACCTGCCTGAGCTAGTGTTTTCACGGGGCTCCCTGAATGCTGCTGGAACTAATAAAACAGAAAGGTTGAATGAATTGTTCAAGGTTACACAGCAGCTCCAAGGGATCTCTCCCCCTCCATTGAATGCATCCGGGGTTGTTGTAGAAACGGGTGGGGAGTGAGAAGAGCTACATTTGGCCAAAGAAGTGAAAAAGCCTCATTCCAAAGAATTGTAAAATTTATTGTATAAGTATTGCAGCTTTTCAGAATGTCATCATTGCCACTAATGATTACTGATACACAACAAGCAGTTTCTTCAGGCCTGTGGATTGGCATCCAAATACAGAGTCTTATGCAGCGGGGCGTGGGTGCGCGCCCCGCGTGCCACAGAGTGCTTACATAAGTTTAACTTGAACAGAGCTTGGGAAATGGAGCTGCAAAGGAGAGCAGTTCCCACGCCAGGAACCAACGTGAAAGCATTGGAATCAGCACAACAGCCATGGAATCAGGCAGGCAGGGGAGGACGGGCTGTGTCCTTCTGAGCTCTATAGTACAGCAAGATTTCAAGCAGTTTCCAGAAAAAAACACAACAACAACATTTTCTTTCCTTATCATCGGGATATTTCATGGTTCTGGAAGCTTCGTGTTGCACATAGGAAAAAAAATTTCTCTGAAACGTACAATTCATAGGGACGACCAGTGAGGACAGGGCATGAACCTGGCTCTCCCCCAGCCCTGATTTTTGCTACATATGGGGTCCCTTTTCATTCTTTGTAAAAACACTGGGCTTTTTGAGAACACGGAAGGTTCTTAGCACAATTTGCGAAATCGTCTGTGCAGAACCGGGCTTTGCAGGGGAGATAATTTTCCTCCTCTAGAGGAAAGGTGGTGATTGACAGGCAGGGAGACAGTGACAAGGCTAGAGAAACAGTGACGAGGCTAGAGAAAGTCACCCTCGGCCTTCCCTGAACCAGGATGGAACGGCAGATCCCTGAAACCAAACTGGTCCCCCTCCAACTAGCCACTTCCGAGAGCCCCATCTAACTTCCTACTGGAAAAGAGGGCCTCCTCAGGGGCAGTCCAAGAGTCTTCAAAGATAATGTGACAACTACCATCTAGAGGAAAGGGTGCACCCCCAGCAGAGAAGCGAAGAGCTTAACTCTGGTCGTTTCCAGAGACGACCTGCTGGCTGTCTTGGGATGCGCCCAGCCTTTGATAGGTCACCACCCCCATGAACTTCTGCCGTCCGTTGGGCATGAAGCCGGGGACAATGGGCTTCAACACGGAGTTGTCACGAGAGGGACAGGCTCTGTCCTCAAGCCGGCTGAGGGCAGCAACCACTCTCCTCCCTTTTCTCATGCAAAGCCATTCCCACAAATCCAGACCATACCATGATGCAACGAGACCCAAACACTTTGGCTCAAGAGGATATGGGGACTGCCTCAGCCTGGCTTTGGGCTGACGCCATGCACACACACAAGGTCCACTTCTAGGTTTTCAGCCTAGATGGGAGTTGTGCACAAACCTTGGCAAAAAAGATTGGAGGAGCAGGAGGGGTCACCTCACCAAGCTAGGCACCTCCTCAGTGGAGAGAGGGTGAGGACGCGCGAGGACGATGGGGTGTCTGAAAAGCAGGAGCCCTTGGTGGACCCTGGGAGGGGATACCAGTCCCAGGTGAGTGAGGCACTGGCCAGGAATGTCCCCACCCTGCGACAGGAGTGTCACTGCTTCTTCAGTAAGGCACTAGAGACACGTCACATAAAGGAAAGATACGTTTCAATAATCTTTACAAATGTGTCCTTGTACCTTTCAGGATAACCTGTATTGATTTCTCTGCAGGACCTTTTCAAAGAATCCTCTTCTAGAGAGAAACAAATTTTAGGCTGACAACTTCACGGAGAGGCAGGTTCTGCTGTTGCCAACGAACGAGAACTTTCTACTAGGCTGGCGGCACGCAGAGCCCACGTCTGTCAGCTGCCACCTTCTTAAAGCACATGTTTCACATGCATGCAGTTCAGGTGGCTAGAACTTCAAAACTGTGCTCAGGTTTTTGTTTTGGAAGTTAAAAAAGTTGTTCACAAACAATAGTTATTGCCTCTTATATCTTTCTTTTATGTTAGTCTGCTAGTCAGCATTCTGCCCAAAAAGGAAAGCCACTCCCATGGGAAGGGAGGGGGTAGCAGCTGGGAGTCTGCTCTTCCAGCTGGGGGACCTCCCACCCCCATGGGGAGGAAACACGTCGAGCTCCAGCCACTGGCCCCGGTGGGTCCCAAGGCCCCACCCTTCATGCTCTCCTCTCGTCACCTCTATTTATGCTTGCGTGCCCCTTCCCCCCTTCACCTGCATGTCACCAGCAGGTCCCGCCAACCCCAAACCTATTTGGTGAAAATCTGAAGAACAAGAGCAGAGCCTAATAGAGATGTAAATGAAAACACAGATCAACAGACACACCAGAAGTGAAGCGTTGTTTCTGCGGGGTAAGGAGATGGAAAGGTGGGAAGAGAAAAGGTGAATTCTGCACCCGCAGCTTGGGTTGGTGTTGACTCAACTGCTTTACTCACTTTAACCCTTTCACCTATCCTGGAAGAAACCTGGGCTTGTCACCTTTTCATGTTGGGTTATCTGTTTATTGGCCTCTCAAGTGAGAATTGATCCGTGAAGGGAAACAGACAGGATGAGGTCAGATTTCGAATACCCTGGGCCTTCCTAGGGTCCAGTGCGGCAGTTACCGCACCTGCCTTCACCGGTGAACCTTGAGCCGGCTGAACCACCACCAAAGCGCCCTGCACAGACAGGACATCGAGCCCTCTGGCTTGTCCCTGGCAGCCCGTGCACCAGCCACTGCGGCTTGTGAGGGGCACCATGCTCCACCCCACGGGGACCTTCATGGTTGGAAAAAAGAAGAGGAAAAACTAATTCCTTCGGTAACAGTTTATTTTCATTTTTGGGAAAGGCAAAACCACTACGTGGAACTCCGTGCCTCCATGGTTAACTTTCCTATTTTGCTTGTGATTTAAAGGCTGTTCTGGGCCAGAGGGGGAAAAATGTGTCTCCTTCGGTAGGGAATGTATAACGTGGTGATAACCTGTCACTAGGCAGAAGCAGCATCCACTCTGCAGGGACAGCGGCCCCTCGGAAAAGCCCGCCGCTCCCAGCCAAGGCCTCTCTGCAGACTCCACGGGGGGCTACCCTCTGCCGTCAGGCGACTCTGAAATTCCGACATTTCTCCCTTAAAGTCTCAACAGACACGAGAGAGGTTTCCATCAAGCAAGCACTGACATATTTATATTAAAAAATAGTGCAAAATCTCAACATTTATATAAATAACTCTAAACCCCTGCTTTGTAATTTTTTTCTTTACAAGGTAATACACACTTTCTGACTTGGCACTCAAAAATTGCCATTTTTTTTCCTCTTCTAGTTCAGAAAACAACTTTTTTTTTAATAGGCCTCTTCTAATACAAAAATACTCCTGCCCTCGCACATACAGTTTCTCTTATCTTATATATATTTATATATATATTGCAGATCTTTAAACAAAGGTTTTGTGCAAATATGTCTTTAAAGTTAAGTGAAATTATCATAAACAAAAGAAAATAAGCATTCACGCACGCAGCTCAACTAGAAACAAGAAAGACTACTGTAGAAACTTTTTTCTCTTTTGCCTTCAAGACACAGCTCAACAAAGAAACGTGTTTTTTTTTTCTTTTTTCTTTTTTGCAAGCTCTCTTAGCTTGTGCATTCAGACCAGACATCACATGTAAATATTTATACACAGGGAGGTGGGAGGGGAGGGGTACACGGCGCATTGCTGTGCCCCTGCCTTCCTCTCACTCCTCTTCTAAGAAGCTCGGAGTGTCCTGCCTTTTCACCTGCGCAGCCCCAGCCCGGCCCCCTGGGGACCCTAGAGAGCATGTCCTTTCTGTTTATCCTTCTCTTTGCTCCAGATGGCTGCACTCTCTAGGGGCGCGATGTGTGTGTGGTGGAGCCGGGTCCCCTCCAGCAATGAGGGCGGCCCACTGCTCTGCTGGTGCTGGAAGGAGGACCCCGGGTAGTGGCCGATGACCTCGCTGTAGGTGGGCGGCGGCCCCTCCATGCGCCCGCCGCTGCCGTAGCACGTGGCGCTGATGCCCGAGTTACTGCTGGGGGGGCACGGGCCGCCCAGCCTGGCACTATCCATCAGGTCACTGTCGAAGATGGTTCTGTTTGGGGGTGCGCGCACCGACTCCCGGTTCAGTTCCAGCTGCTGCTCGGGGTCCCGAAGCTGGAGGGTGCAGGGGCCCTGGTAGGGTGGGGGCTCCTCCCCGTCCGACAGCGAGATGGTGGGGGGCAGGTCGATCTCGTGCTGCAGGTACGGGTAGGTGGGCTGGAAGCGGTGGAAGCGGTCCCGCTGGGCGAAGGGCGGCACGGCCAGGCGGTCGGTGGGCCGAGGCGGGGCGTAGACCTGCGGCTGGAGGAAGCAGAGCGGGAGTGAGGGAGGGCGGCCTTCTCAGGTCGGTCGTCCAGAAGCGATCCTGAGCCTGGAGTTCTGCTGCATGGGACTTGGCTCTCTGGGGAGAGGGAGAGGGCGGCAGGGCTGGCGGGGGCAGGAGCCGACAGCCTGATCCCGCGGGGGCCCCTGGCCTGTGGGCAGCACTGCAGAGCTGCACCGCCTCCTCGAAACAGGGGCAGCGTCCGGGCTCCCGTGTGCAGAAAGCAGAGAGCTGGACTGCTCCCTCAGGGGCAGGGAGCAGATTATCTCGGGCAAGGAGGATCCCAGCAGCAAGGACACTGCAGAGAAGCGCGGAGGGGTGAGCCTTTAGCAGCCCACACTGCTTTCGGGGAGCAGCCCGGGGTGGGGTGGGGCTGTTGGAGGGGAGGCTGAGGGAGGTCTCACCTCTGGGATTCCGTTGCCTGACACTGTGCTCTCGGAGGGCCACAGGCATCCTTCCTGCATGGGAGGAAAGGTACAAGCAGGGTCAGTGGGGTGGGCAGGAGGGACAGCAAAGGCTCAACCCAGATTCGACTCTTAGGCCTTTACCCTGGAATCAGCTCTTGAACCACCCACCTCTCTGCTTCCGCACCAGCTTCCCCAGCCCTGGCCCTGGACGCTTTTCCAGGACATGACCACAATCGCCTCCTCACTGATCCCTACGGTGCCCACTGCTGTCCCCCGAAAATCCAGCCTGACACTTTCCAAAACATACACCAACTCGTGAGGCCCCCTTCTCAAAGCCGGCCGTAGCTTCCCAGGGGCCTTAGTGGCTTCTCCTGAGGCTGAGCGTGGCCTCAGCCCCTCACCCCTGGCCCCACTCCCCTGGGCCTGGGCCCCCTGCTGGCTGTGTGACCTGCAGCAAGTTATTTAATGTCAATGCTGCAGTTTCTGTACCTGAATTATAGTACTTGCGATTAGAGTACTTGCCTCACTGAGTTGCTCAAGCACTTGCTGAATTTGAACATAAAATCCACCCGGAGCCCATGTGGCACTCAGGTAGCATGTGAATGTGCTGGGAGTCACTCCAGACTCCCACCAGTCACACTCACTGGCCCCATGGGGCCCCAACAAGCTGAGCCTGAGCCGCAGGTCCTTTGCACGGCCGCCAAGCTGCACGGCCAGCTCCTGTCCACTTTTAGTTCCAGCGTCCCCTGCAGACCCGTAGACACCAGCATGTAAAGGGCCTCTCGGGAACCTTGTCATCTGTTGATTCCCTTTCTAGCACCTGTCCTACCTTAATCATTGCTTCTATGCATTTATTTCTTTACGGTCTTTCTCTCCCTCGATCTAGTGAGCCCATTATTACTGATATCCCAGTTCACAGGTGAAAAACAGGAGAGTTGAGGAAAGTACTCAAGGCGGTTGCTCTGCCATAAAACAGTGATTCGGTCTCCGGCAAAGGAGGAGTGTGGTTCCACTGCGGTGCCAAGCTCTGGTCTGGGTGCAGGGGCACAGCTGCCACTTCATGAAGCTTATGCCATCTGCTCTGAGATTATAGCAGGGGCCTGGACCTCCTCCCAGGAAAATGAGACCCCATGCCAGGGCCAGTTCCTCTGAGTTTCCCCAAATGCCATGACAGTGAGCCCTGGGCCCGGGGAAAGGGATGTCTGTTACTTTTATAGCTTCATTGAAATATAACTGATATGCAAATAAATGGACATATTGAAAGCATACAATTTGGTAAGCTCAGGCATATATTTATACCAAGAACCTCTTACCACAATCAAGAGAATGAGTATGTCCATCACCTCAAAAGTTCCCTTGGGGCAGGTTTTTTGAGGGTTCCCAGGTAGGATACCGCTCACCTGCAGCCTGGGTAGGAACAGCTAGAGGGCGGTAATTTCCCATATGGCCACTAGGAGGCTCTGTGGCCCTCAAAACTGTCCCATCAGAAACACTCCTACCCCTTAAGGAGGTCTTATCCTGCCTTGTCTCCTGATTTAGTGAATGGGCTCTGACATTCTTCAAGTTGCAAAGCCAGATCCACGGGATCATTCCTGACAGCTCCTCTCACCACCACCCTTGTTCCACCCACCCACCCTTGATCTCCTCTTACTTCTCCCTCTATTAAACAGTTCTATCCACCTCTCTCCCCAGCATCTGTGCCTAGTAGACAGCAAAGTCCTCTGGAACCAGCGCCTCCACGTGTACACATTCCATCTGCAGCCTGCAAAAATACAGATTCTGTAGCAGGAGGACTGGTGAGGCTACGTGTCTCACAATCTCCCAGAGGCTGCGAGTGCCGCTGGTCTTTGAGGTCCTTGAGGGGTCTTCCAGGGTCTCCTCCTCCACTCTTGCCCTTCCCCATGGCCCTTCCTCCTCACAGAAACGGGAACATCTCCCTCACACCCCCCACCCCACACCCTGTCACTCCACTGCTTAAACCCTTTGGGCCCCCCACTGCCTCCAGGAGAGAAAGTTCCAACCCCTTACTAAGACCCATGCCCCTGTAGATGTCCATGGCTGTAGTACAGCTGTTTACTTTAACGAGTTTTCCTATCTGTATAGCGGGCTGATGACAGCACCTGCAATGCATTGTACAGTGTGTTCTGTAAGGTGCCCGGGGAACACAGACTCTCACGTCTTGCCCTTGGATTTGAGCCCATTCTGGGCCTGGACCAATGGCCCCTCTTTCCTCCCTTTCCTGAAGAACTTTGACCTTCCCCTCATGCCTCTCGAAGGCGAAGACGTGCTAACCCCAGGCGAAGACATGCTAACCCCGGAGCTCTCCGTTAGCCCTCAGGCAGATCAGGCACCTCCTCCAGTCTCCTCCAGTCCCCTCCTGCACCAGAGTCTTTGTCCCTCTGCCCCTGGTAGCCTATTCATGGGTTTCACTCGCCGTACAGGAGCTGCTACCATTTCCCCAATGCCAGGCGCCGCGTGGTATGCAGTCAGTGAGTGCTCAGGTTGCTACTCGAGTGCGAAAGTTGCTGGGTGACCTGTGCAAGTCATGTTTGTGGAATTAAGTCCCAAAATGACCTGAGAAGTGGAGGGAGGGGGGCTCAGCTTCAGAATCATCTGGAACCTTCCCCAGCCTCTGGCTATGTCTGGCAGTCATCCCCAGGTGGAGGACAAGGACAGGTTCCAATCCTATAGCCACTGCTGACAAGCCCCCTGCTCCCAGCAATCTCCAACCACTCCTAGGCTGCAAGGGCTTGGGGTGGACTCCTCTTCTTGGAAGTGGGTACACCCAGTCCGCCTGCACCTTCCCCATCTAGAGGCTTCTAGACCAAGGGTCTGAAAACTGTTTCCATAAAGAGACAGAGAGCAAAATATTTTCTGCTTTGTGGGCCAGCGGGTCTCTGTCATACCACTGAACTTTGCTGCTACAGTCAAGCGCAGCTATGGGCAAACGCACTGGAAGAGACTTCATTCACACTTGGAGAAGACCTCAGTGACAAAACCAGGCAGCTGCAGTGAGCTGACGCTCAGGCAGCTCCTCCCAGACTTCTCCAGAGTCTTAACACCACGAGGCCAGAATGCAGCTCCCCATTCTTCCCCTGGAGTCCCCAGGCACAATCTTCCCATCCCAGGGGACGGGATGGCCTTCCACCGAACAGCGAGGACTCAGAGCTGTTTCTAAAGAGTGAAAGATGATTCTGGCCAGGACACAGCCCAGCACAAGGGGCCTGGGGGAATTCGGTATGTCCCGAGGCCATGGGAGTGGACGCAAGGTCTTTGGTTCCTGCTGCTGGCAGATGGTTGCACACTGGCCTGGCCACAGTCTTGTCCTTGCCCCTGGGAAATAGGCCCTTGGCGGGCTGGGTTCTCTCGGGAGCAGGAGACCCACACTGAGGACTGATTTGGGGATAAAGAGGACAAAGGGTCACCCCATCGAAGGCCTGAGTTCCTGGTCCGAGCAGGCCTTGGGCACGAAGACTGGGATTGCCTTTCTGGATAAACCTGAGGTCTGGGCCAGTTGGTGGCTGGGCCGTCACTGCAGTGACGTTCTGCATCACGTCCCGGATACCCTCGGAGCAGCGCCAGGGTGGAAGCGCCATTCCTGGCCGAGGGGCTCGCCTGCACTGCAGCCTTACCCTCAGAGGGCAGATCCTTGCCCAGTGTCACACAGCAAGGAGGTGACAAGGCTGGGACCGGACCTCAGAGCTCAGGGTCTTACCCGAGATGGTGAGGCAGGTGGGTGGGGCACAAGCTCTTGTCTCCATACAGGCAAGAGGGGACCCCCAGGGTCACCCTGAAAAGGGGCTGAGGTCGGATAGTCATGCCAGGAGCAGAGCATGGGTGGGCTGGGGGGATGTAGACTGGGCCCGGGGCAGACAGGAGCTGTGTGTGGATCTCTATGGAAGGCCACAGGGCACAGGGACTCCTGTCTGGCAGAGGGTCCCCAGGGGAGCTGCCACATTCTGTTTTAGGCCTAGTAAGACTCTGTGTTTACCCAGCCAGGCACCCCAGGGGCTGTGCAGGTGGCTGGGTAGACAGTGGGAGGGGACTTTCTATTGGCCGCAGGTGTCCGAGAGCCAGGACAGAATTCTACCCCCTTCCTGGCAGCAGGATCCCAGGTGCTGTCTCCCACTCCACAACAGCGAGACCCCTCCAGTCCGCCTCTGGGAAGGTACACTCTCCCCTAAGTGCATCCTCCCCATGACCACGGGCCGCACACGTGTAGCTTCTACCCACTGTGCAGATGCACACACTGAGGCTCCCAGGGGCAAGGTGAGCCCAGCCTGGAGTGTGTGCCCCTCCAAGGCTGGTGCCTTCTGGAATGTCCAGGGCACCGTCACTCCCCAGCATCTGAGGGAGGACAGAATAGGCTGTGGGCTCTTCAAACCAGCAGTGACAAGTAGTGTGGCCTCAGGCAAATGTTCCACCTCTCTCATTCCCAGTTTCTCCTCTGGAAAGTGGGGTGAACCCTTGAAGTCCCTGACGACATCCCTGGGCAGATGTAACCGGTGCTTGTTGTTGGAATGGTAGCAACAGCAAATAAACACGTAGGTGCTTGAGAGCAGGTCTGCAGTACGCCCTTCGGACAGCATGCTGGGATGTACAGTGGGTCCCGGGTCTGGGGAGCCTGGCATTCCCATCAGAGGTCCCACGGCTGATGCTCCTTGCCCTGGCAACCTGGTGACGCACTGAGGCTGAGGCCTGACGCAAGCAGAGGTGCCCAGACCTGCTGGCTCGGGACCATGGCCAATAGGCTCCTCAGCTGACTTGGCTCAGCCCAGGGACTCTGAGCACCGCCACCAACCCCAGGAGTCCCCGGAAGTGTGGAGGCCACACCCAGTGCTGCCTGTTCTGTGAGTCCTCCCCACACCTGGCGAGTCCCGGCTCAGAGATGTGCCGCAGCCCCGGGGCTGGCCACGTGCCACCTCCTCCCCGCAGTTCCCAGCCTGCTCTTTAAACAGCCGCTTCCCGCCCCACGTTGTTGAGTTACATATCCTGGGTGCAGAGATGGAAGCCATTCAGAGATTAACTCTGCACCAGCCTTTGGTCCACCTGCGGAAGGATACCCAACGGCAGGGTTTCAGGCGGCCGACGTGGAGCCGGGAGTTCACCGTCAGAGGCAGGCAAGTTCCCACCCACCTGGAGCTGCCCTGTTTGCCCCTGACTTTGTGGAGGCTTGAAGGGGCAACTCTTGGGGTTTCCAGAACGCCCATCAATTCTCACAACTCTGAGAGATCAACACCCAGGACTGTAATGGAGAGCAGGGTCCCTCCTGAAGGGCTCTGTCCTCCTCACACTACCGCTCCCACTTCACCTGGTCCTTCGCAGCTCGGCCTCCAGAGCAGCTCGCCCCGGCTTCCCAGCCACAGCCCTCGGCTTCCTTCATCCATGCACCTGCTCTTGTCTGCACCCATCCAACTCACCAGCAGCACCCCCTGGGACTGGCTCACAGCCACTTCCCAAACGCAGGGGGAGTTCTGCGTACCCCATGTGTGTGCGCTGGGTAGAGATCGGTCGGGCAGATAGATGGATGGAAGTGCTTTTACAGCCAGTAGTGGCCGGACCCGTGCTCTGTACTAAAGCCCCATATCTCCGGGGAGGTGGACGTGACTGTCAGCCCATTTTACATGTGGGGGACCTGAAGCCCCATTTTGGGGATCAGGGACAGGTCTGAGGGCACGTGGCCAGTACTGGTGGAGCTGGGATTAAACTCGATCCCCAGGACCTGGTGTCCTGTTGCCTCTATGGCTCTCCACGGCACTGTGACCACATGACTAGATGTCAGCATAGCACAGGCGCGAGGGCAGGGCTGCCACCTCCCTTCCCTCTGGGTCAGGGCTGCAGGACTGCAGGCACCTTTCCCACCACTACCCCAGTGGGTGTGGAGCCAAATGCCGGCCCCTTGTCTCCACCATCCTGTTGCATCAGGCCTCTGTGTGGGCCCAGAACGCCTTCCTATGCTGCCTGCCCCAGGTGCCTCCCTGCTTTCAGTCTCATCCCTCTAGGTCTGTCTCCACTCAGCCCTGAGAGATGTGGGTCAGGGCAGGGGTCAGCTTGCACTGCTTGTGAGCCCAGCCCTGCCTCCCCAGCCAAGGGTTCCTCGAAGAGGCTCCCCCATCCCCCAGTGGTCACATCTCCCGCCGCATGGTGCTATCACCACCGGGTGTCTCCTCATCTCCCTCCTGGAACGTCAGCTCCGTGACAGCAAGGACCTGTGTGCTGCCCACTCCCGGGGCCTCACAGAGCCTGGGACCCGAGGCTGCTAGAGAGTCAGCTGAGTGCGTGAGTGGATCACGAAGCCTCTTCCCAGCCCAGCTCTTCATTCCCCACGTTCCTCCAGCATCTCTGAGGCCCGCCTGGTGGGTGCTTTCCTCCCATTTCAGGGGAGGAAGCTGCTAGCAGGTGGGCTCCTCAGACCCTGTCTTCCTGCCCTGAATCTGTTTCCTGCAAACACCGCCATTGGATCCCGTTCGAGTTTTTACAAGGGGCGTCCCACTGCCGCTGGGGCCTCAGGCCACAGACAGGATGGTGGGGCACTTACTGAGGACAGGGCATCTTCTCTCCTCCGCCCCTGGCTGTGCCGGCTGATGAAGGACCGCGCAGACAGCTTGTAGTGGCTCAGCAGGCAGGTGATCACCACCACCATCACCATCATCACCACCACGATGATGATGATCTGAACAAACTCCAGCTCCGCTGTGGAGACAGAGAGGGACACGTGAGCGCCTGGACGCCCGCAGGCCGCTGTGCTCAGCGCTCAGCCCTTTTGAGCTTTTGTACCTGCCTAGGGGGACGAGAGTGCAACCCCGACTCAGGAAATCCCCCGCCACTGTCCTGGCAAGGTCACAGGCGATGCCTGAGGCTGGGGTACGCGCAGGGAAGCCGCTCTTATGGGGGAGGAAGGGGTACTGCTGGCTGGGAGAGCACCTCAAAGGAGTCCTGGGACCCAAACACCCCCTCTGTAGGGACTGACCCGAAGGAGGTAATGGGACAGGCAGGAGGAAGGCCCTGCTCTCTGCTGTCAGAGCCTCCTGGAGCTGTTCTGCGGATGCACGGCGTGATCTGACCGGCAGAAAGGGAGCCCTGCGCACTGGTTCCTGTCGCTGGGCAAAGGCTCAGGCAGATGGTCACAGACCTTCAGCTGTCTTAGGTGCCCAGGGAGAGAGCAGTTGGTAGGAGAAGGGGACCCGAGTGCGGAGAGAGGAAGTTGGCACCGAGTTTGGGGGTGGAGCTTTGTGGAATTAAATGAGGAGGAGCTACACGTGAATGTGTGTACACAAACCTATGCAAACCTGACATTCCTACATACACATCAACACCCCAACATACACACCCCAACACTCCTACACACACAATACACATGCCCCAACACTCCTACACATACAATACCCCAACACTCCTACACACACATCAACACCCCAACACACACACCCCAACACTCCTATACACACACCAACACAAACGACCCAACACTCCTACACACGCAACACCCCAACACTCCTACATTCAAGTTAGCACCAACACACACCCAACACTCCTACACAAATAACACTCCAACACGTACCCCTAACACTCCTACACACACGTCAACACCAACACACATGCCCCAACACTACTACACACACAACCCAACCCTCCTACACACATACCAACACCCCAACACACACCCCTCAACAGTCCCACACACAAGTCAACATCCCAACACACACTTCCCAACAGACACAAACACAGTGCGCCACACGTACCCACACACACACACATCTATGCCACGACTCACAAATACACGCCATGCTCAACAGGACGGGGGTGTCGGGACCCTCCTCCTGGTGAAAAGGCCTCAGAAAACCCACATTCCAGATGGCTGCAGATGTTGCGATTCACATTTTCTAAGGTTGGTTTTTTTTTTTTTTTGGTTTTTGATTTGTTTTTCCCCTAGAAGGCGGAAAAACCCTCAAGTGCTGGAATAGGAAGAAGGTTATTTTGATCCTGCCTGAGCCGGGCAGTTTCTGCTGACTCAAGCGGGTCTGTGCCGAAGCGGCCTCGGCAGCTGGCCGAGCACGGTGCCAGCAGAGCCCCCAGCAATGGGCAAGACGCCGGGTCCCTTGGAGGTGACATGGCAGAGTGGGCACCAGCCGGCAGCATCCAGGGCTAAAGCTCCTCCAGCTTCGCCCGGCCCAGGACACCCTGCCCAAGGTGTGCGGGAATGTGACTCCCAGACCCTGTCTGGCATGGGGGCAAGGAGGACTCCCCATGGCTCCCTGGCACTAACAAGCAATTAGCCAGGCTCCCTGGGGGCCCCAGTTCAAGCCCAGTGCCACTGACTCAGCTCCTCCTCCTCCCAGGACCGAGGAACCAAAGCTGGGGGAGGGGGATTGGGGTGGGCAGGTGTCAGGTGGGAACTGGAGAAACAGGCCGTACAGAGCCAATGCCAGGCGCTTGGGCCATCAGACGGCCCAGGCAAGCACACTCCAAACCCGGGAGGGCCAGCCGCCTCCTGCCACTGGCTTTGCTCTCCCCAGGGCAGGAAAGCAACCCATCCTAGGTGGGAATGTCACTGTCTGGGAAGCGGCAGATGCCTCTCCACAGAGAAGCACTCCCACATGTGTGTCCACTGCCACTCCTTGTTCCCCACCAGGTTTTCCAGCACTTCCCCGTCTCAGGCACTTTATGCATCTGCGCAACCGCTCAGGGCGCCCTTGTCTACACTGCCATTGAGCCCGTGTTGCTCACCTGGGGCCGTGTCTGCACCCAGGGAACATGTGGCAATGTCTGGAGACACTTTTGGTTGTCACAACTGGGGGGTGCTCCTGGCATGCAGTGGGTGGAGGCCGGGGCTGTAGTAACCGTCCTGCACCGACAGGACTGTCCCGCATGACAAAGAGTGATCCGAGCCAGTCAGTCGTGCTGCAGGCTGAGCACACACCTAAGAACAGGCGTTTTTATTATTATTCCCGTTTCACGGGTGAGGAGACACAGGCTCAGAGGGAAAGTGATTGCCCTCAAGAAGTCCAAGCCCCTAGAGCTGGCGGGTAGCCCCACTAGGCAGCCGGCCTCTGCACCAGGAAATTCAGTCTGAGCCTAGGCCTGAGTTGGGGTTCCCAGGCGAGATGCGTCCCCATCTCACCCTGGTGAGGCCAGGAGGAAGAGGATGAACTAACCAAGGGCTTTGGTGAGGCTTTCCTGAGCCCCGAGAAGGCTGCGGCCCTGCCTGCTGGGAACTCAGGCCCCAAGCCCTGCGGCGCCTGTGGGATACCCGCATGTTCCTGGTCAGGAGAGATCAGGCTTCAGACCCAGGTCGCTGTGGCCACACCTCCTGTCTCCCCAGACAGGCAGGTCCAGGGCCGGGGCAGCCCGGCCTGATTCTGTAGGGCCCAGGTCCGTCTGTTAGCACTCAGGATAAAGCCGCATTCAGGGTACACACAGGGCTGGCTTTGTGCAACACCCACGCCCCCCCACCCCCGGGGCCTGCAATTCCCTGCCCCCCAACCCTGTGCACTCTTCACCGCAGTCCCCCTCCCCAGCTGTCTCCAGGGACCCTGCCCACACCAGCCCTGGAGGGAGGGAGGTGTGTGGCTGTCTTTGTCCCTGTCCCGGGCCCTGGCAGCCCTCAGGACCGCAAGACCCAGACAGCAGCGAGACAGTAGCTGGGGCTGCAGGGCCGGCGGGATGCAGGGGCAATGGAGGAGGCCCCTGCAGACTGAATGGGTGTGGACAAATCCTCATGGCTCTCCTGGCCCCGCCAGGCTCAGCCCCAGGGGCAGGCGGATCTGACTTCTGGATGCTTGTATCCACAGAGTGAGAAAAACGCTCCCAGAAATGAGCACCGGGCTCAGGAGGGCATCAAAGCGTCACCCTGGTCCCCGGGGCACCAACCCCCACTGAGTCACAGGCCCAGGAAAATTCACTCACACGGGGGAGGGGAGGGAAAAACTCTCCAGAAAAGAGGAACTACGACTGACTGCTGGCGAGACCTGGTGGGCCAAGGGCCCGGGGCCAGGCTCAGGGAGAGGGAGATCTGCAAGGGTTGCCGAGACTGTGGCTCAGGAGCATCCTGGAGAGGCACAGGAGGTGACAGGGAAGCACAGTGGCTAGCTCAGAGGGCCCGGGCCCCAGCCTGGCTCTCGGGGGCACGCTTTGAGTCCATCACAGTCACCCTGTGTCAGCGGGGGACAGTGGGCAGCAGCATGTGCCGGGGGCACGTGCTCAGCGCGTAATGCTCCCTGGAGGTGGACCCGGACACACGGGGTGCTCACTTCCACCCCGGCTCCACCAGAACAAGGGTGGCCCAAACCCATCCACCCTCAAAGAGCCGACCTGCGCTGGAATCGCAGAGGGAGCATCTAATGGGAGACCCTGGAGGGCTCCCTGTAAGGTGGGCACTGAGACTTTTGGTGCAGGGCATGGAGGGAGAGGCAGAGGAGGGCACAGGCAGAGGGTGTAGGTGAGCAGAGGCTGGAAGTTGGATCCTCCTGGATGCCCCTGGACATGATGCCCAGACATGGAGGTGCTGAGGGGGGCAAGAAAGGTGCCCCAGCCAGCAGCTGGGTCACCCCCACCCATCAGTAAGGGAACACCCTGGGCTGAGTATTCTGGCCAAGGAGACCCCGAGATCTCCATCCAGCTCCAGTCAAGCCCCACCGGCCTGGATGCTGTGCGGGAGGAAGGCTGGTCAGGCACAGCAGCATCAGGGCCCACAAACAGGTCCAGTGAAAACCACCCCGGGCATGGGGTGAGGGGGCACCTCCCATGCACTTTTGCACCCCTGGTGCTGCTTCCAGGGGACGCTCAGCTTTAGGGGACAGGAGCACACTTCTCTGGAGAGTGGACCATGCAGTGCCTGCTGGTGAGGTCGGTCACAAACTGGAGACCCAACGGCATGTGCACCAACCATCCCTGGCCCCAGCCGTGTTCCCACCTGGCATTACAGGAGCAGGGCTGTGGGCGGCCACCCTCTCCACAGGTCTGGTCCCAGGACCCACCTGGCCTGGGGCAGCCATGCCCTGACACTGCCGCTTCCCCACCCCACATTACCCCGGGATGCCTGAGACTCAGCATACGGGCCTCTAAGGTGCACTCCAGGGCTCACTGCAGGCCGAGTTCATCAAGCATGGGATCCCTCCTCCAACACATCTCTCTGGGCAGGCACTGTGAATCCACCAGCAAAGACCCCCTGGGGGAGAGAAAGGTGCCTCCCCACAAGGGCCTCGGAGTAAAGTGCAAAACATGATGTGTGCATGAAGCGGCACCAATGTAAACATGGCTCTCCACCCACGGCAGCTCACAGAATCCTCCTGTGCACCTGTATTTGTCCCGAGGAGTGCAGGGAGGCTGGTGGGGCCCATTCCCAGTCACAGCTTGAGAGCCGGACTCTCACGATCAGATGCCTTACGGGCAAGGGAAGGAACCCCAGCGGGACTGCCAACAAGAGGTGAAGGAGAGGTGGCCCGGGGCGGCCACATCCCTCCCTCTCTCCAGAGGACCTTGGAGCCAGCTGTGAAGTTGTAGTCCTTTAAGGCTGGAACCTCATTCAAGAGTTTTAAAAGGGCCAAGCAGGCCACACCCAAGGCATCTGCAGGGCGGGCGGCTTCAGGATTTCTGGCCAAGAGTTGGGCCCCAGGTCACTCAGTGACTACCAGCAGATATGGAGCCACACCAATCCTGCCTCAGTTTCCCTAATCTGACAGACTGCCCCTTTACCAAGGCATGGGCAAAGACATCCCAGGTCAAATGCCCAGTATGACACCAGGCGTGGGTCCTACCGCTGTCCCTGACCTAGGCTCAACTCTGTCGTGACCACAGGACTCACTGCCAAGCAGTCATGGACCACAAGGGACAGAGCAGGAGAGGGCAGGTGGTCTGGTTCATACCCAAACTCACTGTAGTCACTGTAAGTATTGTCATGATTCTAACACATGACCCGGGGCCACTGAGCTGAGCCTCCCCAGTTTAGGTACCATGCCCATTTTGCAGATGGAGAAACTAAGGCTTAGGGAGAAGTAGCCCTAGATGATGCAACTAGGAGCAGAGTTGAGACTTGAACCCAGAGCCGTCATATAGGAACTCAAAAGGGGGAAGGGTTTCATTCTCCTGCTAAATTTTCCTAGCTTGCCCACGGCGTTAGTCCGCCCACCCCTGCCCTGGGAATCTGAGGATGTGGTCCTCGTGCATCCATTGTCTGTGTGATGCTGTACGCATCTAACTCTGTGAGCAGAAGTTACCTCATCTGTAAAAAACAGAACCAACCAGGGGCAGGGGTGAAATAATGGATGCAAGAGCTCAGAACAGGGCAGAACACAGCACACTCCACTGTCACCATTGTCACAATTACTGACACTCCTCTGGGGACAAAAAGCATCCCTCGTCCCCATGATGCTCCCTGGAAATGCTGAGGTTTGCCAGCCTGCAGAGTACAAGCCTGCTCAGCCCGGTGTTCCCTGACTGGCTTCTGTCCCCAAGGTGGGAGATTTGAGCTCGAGTCAGTCCCAAAAGGTCACCCAGGATGGTGGCTGGACCCAAGGTCTCCTGGGAGCTAACAGGCGCTGGACCCCGCTCCAAGAGCCCACCGTGGGAACAGAAGCTGCTGGGAAGGAGAAACATCCCGTCGCTCTCATTTCATTCCGGGCATCAAGCCTGTGCTGGTCACTTGGAGGGCTGGGGGGCTCCTGCCGTTTTTCTTCATAATTTTTCCCTTGGGGAGGGTGGTGAATGCGGCAGGCTCTTGGGGGTGAGCAAGCCCATCTTCCACACACAAAATAAGGTCACTCTAATTTAGTTTAGTGTCCTCTTTCTTTGTGAATAATTTCACATTAACAGGTTCATGTGCCTTGCTGGAGAGGCCCCATCCTCCTTTTCGTGGTCTCCTCCAGAGACAGGCGCAGTCCCTCTGGGAGGTGCGGGCACAGCTCTGCCTCTGTCCTGGTTCGTCCTACACTGGCAAGGCAGGAACCGTGAGCTGGCCGCTCCCTAGATGCCAGGCAGGGGGGCCGGACCCTTTACGCACGTTGTCCGATTGAATTCTCACTGTCGTTCTGTGAAGTCGGTGCTCACAGGACCTCCACTTTGCAGAAGAGGAGGCTGAGGCTGGGAGAGGTGAGGCAACCGCCAAAGACCACACAGTGCAGGGCTCAGCACTGAGTTCCTGTCACCCCAAAGCCTGAGTGTGCCCGACCCCCAGCAGTCCTGAGTGTGATTATCCCAGAATGTCAGAAACAGCGGGAGATCGAGCCAAGGGCTTGTGTTGAATGTGATTAATCTTGGGGTCAATGACAATTGTCTGGTGTGTCGCCTCCAGCGACAGTCCATGAAGCTGGTATTTATGGCCTGTGGTGCCCACCTCCCCGCCAGCGCAGAGCAAAATCCGGATGGTGAAGAAGGAAGCAGGTGCCAGGAGTTCTGGGCACCTGCCATGGCATAACATAGACGCTGACAGCTGCCCTCTCCTCTGCCACTTCCTGTGTGCCAAGCCCCTCACCACGAAAGACTTCACCTGTCTCTGAGTTTTTCATGGCAAGCCCCAAAGGGCAGCACTGGACCCAGTTACAGGCGAGGGGACGGGCCAGGCCTGCTAAACCCCACGTCCGGGGCTTCTGAGTCCCTTGCCTCCTCTCTCTGGGCGCCCTCCGTGGGGGAACAGCCTGTGACCCTCTCTCATAATGCAGTCCTGAAAACACATCGGTTTACAAAGGAAGCCATTTATATGAATAGTTTCCAAACTCCGAAGCGGACTTGTGACACGGGAATGACACACAGGATGGCACGTGTGCGACACAGAAGTATCATCGCATTAAATGACCTCGCAGTGGACACCCACAGGGTCCAGAGCTGGAAGGCCTGTAAGGGACACGGACCTGTGGAGGGAAGCCGGTGGCTCCCACCTCCAGCTGTGTCTTTGGTGCAGTTCAGGTGACGATGGTCAGGTGCCTGCATTTGGGATCCAAGGGGACCCCACCTTTCAGTTAGAGCTCAGGTAAGGCAAAGACACAATTCTTTCTCTTCTAAGTTTCTGGACCTCTGTTCTT
Organism: Macaca fascicularis; assembly: GCF_037993035.2. Classification (NCBI taxonomy): domain Eukaryota; kingdom Metazoa; phylum Chordata; class Mammalia; order Primates; family Cercopithecidae; genus Macaca; species Macaca fascicularis. The sequence goes on from NC_088384.1 coordinate 113,733,742, forward strand.
GGGGACAGAGCCTGGACCTGAACTGAGGGCAGAGCAGGGGTCTCAGGGTTCGGATCCCTGTTTGGACGTTTCGTGGCTGTAAATGGGGCGGGGGTTGCTGGAGAATGTGTTAATGTGCAAGAAGAACCCGCCCAGCCCACGGGGGCACGGGTGGGGGTGCGGCAGCGACTGAGTTTCTCAGAAATAACGGGGGCGACACCGGGGTGCTGGGGCTCATTTCTCTCTCCTCAGCTGGGGAGCTGGGAGCAGAGTCCACCTGGTTCCTGTCGGCTCCATGGAGGTTTCCAGACCAGACAACCCCCCTCCACAGCCACCCCCACAGTCTGTCCCAGGGGAGGGGCAGCTGGCGTCCTTCCTGGTTAACAAGCAGCCCGTGCATGCGGCCCTGTCTGGCCTCCTGGCCGCACACCGAGGAATTAGGAATTGGCGCTGTCTGAAATTTATGAAAATCTAATCTTGTTAGGCCTGCCTGGATGAGACCCGCCTGGCAGGGCCTCATTGTCATTCTGCAGAACCCCAGCGGCCCTGGGGTTCCAGCCCCTTCATTTACTGTCCCCTCCCCCACCCACCCCCACTACATTTGAATGGGAACCCACCTCCCTGCTCCCCCACCCCAGCCCCCCAAATTTTAAGTACAATCAAACCAGCCGTCAAAGGAATAACTTTCTGATCGCTCCTGGTGCCATTTCAAACACCCCCGACGGCACGTCTGTTTCTTAGGGTAAGACCTTTTATGGATAAAAAAATTTGCTCTTTCTCTTGAGGTTTGGGGGGCGGGCGGCAAATCTAGGCCGGTTCTCTCGTTTTTAAAACCAGACTGTACTGCTTTCAGAGTGCTTGTTCTGTGGCAAGCACACGGCTGAGCGCCTGGCTCCTGGACAGGTGAACCTGGGACACTGTCCCATGTCGGGGAGGGACGCTGAGAAGGGAGAAGTCACATGGTCAGCAAGGGTGGGGACTGGGGCCCACATAAGGGCCTGCACTGGCTCCCTGCCCTGCTGTTCTTGGTAGAATCTTAGGATAGAGGTTAAGAGCATGCAGCTTGCACCCAGTAGTCCTGGGCTCAAGTCCTTGCATTGCCATTTGCTGTGACCTTAAGTAAATCTCGCCATACCCTCATCTGAGAAGAAAATGGAGAGATAACTAAGTCCCCTGTACACAAGGCTGTAGCAAGAACTACTTGAGTTAACCTCCCAGATGGAACCTCTTGAGTCAAGAGCTCCAAGCTCTGGGCTAGGCTCCTCCTCTGCCTGTCCCCTCTCCCCACAAGCCATGAGCTGCAGGCATCCAAACTCACAGTGGGCGGAGAAGGTTCCCTTAAGTGGGCCCCGTCCAGCACCTTCACTTATGTGCAGTGTAAGCTGGAGCCCCTCTGCAGAGTGAAACAGCAACCTCTGGACATTTTCGGGGGTGAACCTTTGCTCCAGCATATCGACAGCTGGGAGCTCATCACCCATTTCCAGTTCCCCCGGGCTCCTCCCCCATGTGCTCTGTTCCAGTCACCTGTTTTCTGTTCTATAAAACACCATGCATGACCGACCTCAGGACCCTGGCACGTGCTGTTCCTCCTGCCTGGAATGATTTTCCCTCAATATCTGTATGGTTTGCTCCCTTCGTTGCCTTGATCCCGGCTCCCACGTCCCTGTCTCGGACTAAAACAGCCCTCTACCCTGCAGCCTCCAGGACCCCCATCCCTGTGCCCGCTTTACTGATCTCTGCAGTCCTGATCTGGAATCTGTATATGACCCACCCAACACTGCACTCTCTGCCTCTCCCCTCTGGAATATCAGTGACACAGAGCGAACTCATTCTCTGTGGTGTCCTCAGCACCTAGAATGGTGCCGTCCCCAAGGCAGGCACGCAGTGACTACATTGAATAAAAAAGCACATTGATTTTTTTTTATTTTTTTTTGAGATAGAGTCTTGCTCTGTCGCCCATGCTGGAGCGCAGTGGCACAATCTCAACTCACTGCAACCTCCACCTCCAGGTCAAGCAATTCTTGTGCCTCAGCCTCCCAAATAGCTGGGACTACAGGCACCCGCCAACACGCCCAGCTAATTTTTGTATTTTTCGTACAGATGGGGTTTCACCATGTTGGCCAGGCTGGTCTTGAACTCCTGACCTCAAGTGATCCACCACCTTGGCCTCCAAAAGTGCTGGGATTACAGGCATGAGCCGCCGCGCCCGGCCCGAAACATTTATTCTGGTGTGCACAGATGATTGTGCACGAAGGGCCCCTGCAGGTTTGCACAAAGGTCACAATCACCCGGGAACCACTGAAATGTCCCCGGCAGGGCTGACAGCACCCTGGGAAGCACAGCCACTGGTCAGTCTGTGTCCTCACAGGATGAGCCCAAACTGGGTTAGAAAAGAACAACAAATACAGTTTTAAAAATACAGGTGAAATCTTCTGATACACACCTGTATTAATGAGTGACTGTCCATGTCTGCATAGACCAGGAACCAGCAGGGCATGCATGAAACTGCCAGCTGTGGGTCCCTCAAGGAGGGACCACAGACAGCAGGGGACATCCCCTTCCATGTAACATACTTCTGCGTCTCAGCATTTTAGGGCACATATAATTATATTTATAGTAAAAGAGGGAAAAAAAAAGATCTGAGAAGCATCTGTCAGTATCCAAAACAGACAGCTGCTCCCATAATGAGGTTTCCCAGGTGGTCTCTGCGGAGGTGCCGTCACCCTGGGCTGACAAGGGCTGCTGGCAGAGGGGCTCGGAATTAGGGTGGGAAGGCCGGACAGCCTCTGCCTGACCCTAACAGCACAGATACTGCACTGGGAATGGGTAGGGCAGGGAGGGGCACCTGACCACCCCCCACGTGCCCCTGGCTGAGGGCCCCAAGGTGACGTCCAGGTACCAGTCAGCTCCCCAGGCCTTCCCTCTCCTGGCCTGGAGGTAGGAGTGGGGTGGGGTGGCAGTACATGGAGCCAGGCGTGCAGGCTGCCCTGTGACACGCACGGGTCCACTGTCTCTCCTTCACCGGGCCACTCCAGGGAGGAAGGCGTCTTCGCTGGGCCTCCGTGGTGCGGCACAGCAAATGGGCTGGCAGATGACGGTTCTGAGGGTGCGGTCTCACCACCCTGCCTCAAGCCCCAGGATCCACACTCATGCCCGCTGTCTACAGACCACTTCCACCTTTTCCTCACCTGGCCGACTAGCCACAATCTTTCCTCCCTCCCTCTAACCTCCCTCCCTCCTAGGTGCCAGGATCGAGGCTGACACGCCTGACAAGCCTCCACCCTCAGGTCGCATGCACACCTGCGATGCCCTGTTGGCCTCGTTCCTCTCCTTCCAGGCTCCCACACTAACTCCCACTCGGCCCCCTGCCCTATGGCCTGAGCCTCTCAGGCCGGGTGTGCCTGACTCAGCGTTGTATTCCGTCCCCAGCCAGCACAGACCCAAGAGAGATTTCAGAGATCAATGAACAGCACATACCTGGCCTGTGTGTGCTTCTCCTTTCACTGGTACCCTGTTCTAGTTTGCAAAGGGCCACTCAGTTTAGGGGTGAGCTGCCTTTTTATATGACACAGGGAGAACTGTGCAGAACGCCATTCATTTCTGAAGCTTTGGGAGTTTCTGAGCAACACAGAGAAACACATTCTTCCCCGCCGCCCCCCCCAGCCCCCAAATGGTGTCCCGAGTCATCGCGCAGGAGGTGGATGCAGCTGCGGCCGTGGGTGAGCCCTGGGTCTGAAAGTGCGTTTGGGGAACAGGAAAGTAAATGGTCCCTAGAATCATTTTAGAACCTGATGATTTTGGAATACTCCTTCAATAAGAAAAGACAAAGCCGTGCCTTTTATCCTTCTTGCTATTATCCAAATGGAAAGAACTAATGGGATTTTTGTTTCTATTGTCACTGACATCGAACACCTTTAAACATCCACTGTCAGCAAAATATCAATCACCGTTTGAAGTTATTGGCAGAATGGAGTGAATTCACCGTGAGTGAGCAGTCAGTGGACATGTCGGAGGTGCGTAACATGCGGAAGTTATTTAAAACAAACCAAATGTGTTTGTTAATTGAGGAGAGTGGACGACAAATGGGGAATGGGTGGGCGTGGGTGAGTGAGTCTGTGGTGGTGTTGATGGCCACAGCTGCCTTGGAGGATATTGAGCAGTGCCTGTCAACATTACACATGCACTTGACCTTTCAACCCAGCAAGTTCAACTTCCAGAATCATATCCAATGGAAAAATTCACAGAAGGGCCCAAAATGTATATATAGATATACACAAAACAGATATATACATATACGCACATATATATATCCTCGTTCATATATATATATATGAATGAGGATATCATTGCATGGGGTGTTTTTTAAATGATCAACCAGAGACCATCTAAATGCCACCAAATACACCTTGGTACATCACATTATGGGATGATGAGGCCATTAAAACAGATGACAGAAATTTACACTGAGCTCTGAGCAGCAGACTCTGAGCTTGGAGCTGGATCATCTCTGTTGTGGGGCTGTCCTATGCAGCAGGGTGTTCAGCAGCAACCTGGACTCTGCCCACTAGAGGGTAGAAGCACCGTCACCCCCCCATTGCCACACTCAAAAATGTCTCCAGGCATTGCCAAACGCCCCCCGTGGGGCAAATCGCCCCTGACTAGGCCCTTTCGGTCCACTGTCTGGTTCCCAGGAACTGAATCCAATGCAGTCAGATAATGGATGGATGCTGGCAATTACTGTGGGGCAGTAATAATGAAACTGAAACAGTAAATAAAATATGGATCCAGTTTTACAGCAAAAATGAGGATAAAAATTAAATTGTTCATGATGACTTCTAGATGAGTGGGCTATCCCTTTTACTTTTTTGTATTCGTAAATTGTTTGCATTTTTATAACAGGCATGACACTTGTAATTTTTTCAACCATAAAAACATACCAGAAAGACTCTCGCACGTGCACGTGTGTGCCTGCATGCACTCACATGTGTGTTTCCAACCGGCCGTCAGTGACGCACGTATGCCCTCGCCAGTCGGCAAGCACCTCGTGCTCCTTGGGAACCAGCAGATGTTTCTCTCAATTACTGATTTTCAAGAGCCTGGTGTTTCCTGACATGAGCCAGGATGGCGGGCGGCGCCCGGGGGAGGGGAAGTGAACCGGGGCTCCGTTTCCAAGCCTCTTGGACAAAAAGCGAAGCCCCTGGATCAGGAAGCACAATGCAGCCGGTATTTAGCTGCTTCTCAATAGTGCCTCATTCAATCCCTGGGGCCTCATTGATGCCTGCCGCATGCTGGAGAGCCTCTAAGGGTCAGCCGGTGACGGGCACCGTCTGGAGGGGTCTCGGCGCTAACCCGGGGTGGCTCTGCCTTTCGGGAGCAAGAGGGGCCCAGCTGTTCTTGGTCTCCCCTGGGGCAGAGGCAGGGAGGCGGGCGGATGGGCAAGGTCAGAGTCAGAGAGGTTGGAGGAAGCAGTGAGGGTCTGGGCAGGCCCCTTGCACCATCGGGCTCCCAGGAGTTGAATTCAATTCAGTAAACACTCAGCAGAGTAGCTTAGTGGTTAACAGGAACCCTGACGCTGGCCTGCCTGGATCCAACCCCCAGCTCTCCCCATGGCCAAACACGGGACATCAGGAAGTGATTCATTCACTCTCTGTGCCTCGGTTTCCACATCTGGAAAAGCGGGATACCATTAGCACCCATGCATGGGTTGCTGTGTGGATGCAGTGAAGAGCCATTACATGCAATGAACGGCACCTGGTGCACACTTAGGTGCGCAGTAAGTATCAGCTGCCAGTAAGAGGGCTGCTTGCCGAGCCCAACATACCGGTTCTCCTGGGCCCCCGCCCTGACTTCACCAATTGCCCCTGACTGTGGTCCATGCCTCTCGGCCGCCAGCACCCTGCCCGCCCTGGGAGCAGAAGGCCCGCCTTCCTGGGGCCACACCTTTGCCCAGGCTGGCCCACCTGCCTGGGGTGCCCGCCCTCCTCCTGCTGCCCATTCTCAGTGGCCCGCGTCTACCCCATTTCCAACGGCCCAGCCCCTGCAGCCACTTCCTTCTCTGGCTGTCTCTGGCGGTTTTAAACTCTCCCATGTGGTGGTTAATTTTGTAAATACCACCCAAGACATCTGCTATGACTTCTAAGAAAATGTCTAAGTCATGACTTAGCCTTTCCTCGGTCTATGTCTTGCTGCCATCGTTGGTCTGGCCACTCTGTCAGATGCAATCGCCTCGTCCTGCAGCCTCCTCAAAGCTGGCATAAGCCTGGCACGCAGGAGTCCTCCGGTCCAGTCTCTAACTGGTAGACTCCTCTTTAACCCTCAAAGCCCAGGGCTGGTCGCCTGAGAACTGCCGCATCCTGCATAGTCGTAGTAACTACTGTGGTATCAAGCGCACGCCACCACCATGTGGGACCCCCAGCTACAAGGAAGAGAGTGTCCCATCACGAGTGTCCCTTCACCAGTGTCCCTGGCACCTGCTCCACAGGCAGCAAAAAGACCCACAGCCAGTCAACACACGATCAGCCAAGCTACTACCTCCAGAGCAGTACAGGGGCTCAAGGTGTGAACCTGGATGTGGCATACACCTGCACACCAGTCCGTACCCTGCTACCTGCTACCTCAGTGCTACCCTCCCCTCTCTGGGCTTGCTTTCCCACCTTCAGATCCCATGAGCAAATGGGGCCTCACTCATGCAACCAACATGAGAGTTCCATAGTAAATGCCTCTCCCTTGGCCGACAAGTGGTAGCCACTATTGGGTTGTTGCTAATAGTAACATTATAGAGGTGGCCATTCCCACCTCCCTTCTCAAACCCCCTGTTTGGAGCAGAAAGCAAAGGACCTTGTGTTATAAACCTCTGTGCCCCTCCAACATATATTGAAGCCCTGACCCCTGGTGTGGCTGCATTTGAAGATGGAGCCTCTATGGAAGTAATTAAGGTTAAAAGAGGTCATAAGGGTGGGGCCCTGAACCAACAGGATTAGTGAACTGATAAGAAGAGACAGCACAGAGCTTGTTCTCTCCCCCCTCCCTCCATGTGCTGGCACCAAGGAACTGCCATGTGAGGACGCAGCCAGGAGGTGGCCATCTACAAGTCACAAAGCAGCTCTCACCAGAACCCAAACTTGCTGGCCCCTTGATCTTGGACTTCTTGACCTCCAGAACTGCAGGAAAACAAATGTCTACTGTCTAAGCCACACAGTCTGGGGTTATTTTATTACAGTGACCTGAACAGAATAATACACCTTGTGTAGACAGACAGAGGGGGCCGAATGGAGGGAAAGGAGCTGCAAGGTGAGGAGGCAGTACCCCTGCCCTGGACGATGGACTTGCAGAGTCCCAGCTGCACCCCTTTGGGACAGAATATCAGCAACCTGCCCTGTCTCCATGCAGGGATGCCCAGGGGGGTGTCTGATTTTATTTTCCATGAAAGACATTTTCTTCTGTCATCTAAATCTATCCTCAGGCCCTTTCCCTTCCTATTTCCTCACTGCGGCAGCGCATATATTTATCATGCCTCTGCTATATGCCAGGCCGTGCACAAGGGCTGAGGATTCACGATGACTGAGGCCAGGCCCCAGGAGCCAGGGCATGCAAATTCTACTACGATCTGTCCTCTCTGGAGCAGAGCAATTTGATTCTGTACCCTGGAAATCAGGCTGGACTTCTATCTGGAGAGACGAATGTGGACATATGAGGAATAGCTTGGACCCTTCTAAAGCCGTTCTGACCACAGTGAACGTGCAGCAGGTACAGTGAGTTCCTGCTGTGCTTCATGCCCCGTATGAAGGGGTTTCTGTCATCTCATTTACTTTTCTCAGCAGCTTCCCAAGAAGTACGCTTCTCTTATTATCATCCCATTTTTGTGATAAGGAATCTGAGGCTCAGAGAGGTGCAACAATGTCAGCGCCCATCCCGCTCCCATGCCCAGAAAAGTCACAGAAGTTCAGGTGGGAGGGTCAGACTTTCCCTGTGCCTGGGACACGGAGCCCGGTGCTGTGACAGCTGTTCTCACTCGTCACAAGAGTGGACAACAAATTCAAAACAAAGTACCCACCCTGGAAAGCAGCCTCTAGCAGCCCCGACCTCTCCACCAGCAGCAAAGGCCTGAGTCCGTCGGGAGCCCCACTGAGCTGGAAGGTCACTGCCATCAGGACCCACGTGTCCCCCGACCATGCCAACTTGCTGACCCTGGCCTGGAGCTTGGCTCGTCACCTTCATGTGTGGCTCAGAGGCCCAGGAAGACCCCTGGCCCACAGGCAGGACACTCCTTGCTACAAGTGTTTTCCAGTTTGGGAGAGGAGGGTCTGGGAAATGCTACTGGCCCCGGAACGGGCCGCTGGGCCCGGCAGCAGCCCGAGGAGGGAAGGAGCTCAGGTGGGAAGGGCGACCTTGCTAGAGGCGGGGCTCCGGGGCAGCAAACGTGTGTCCAAGGGCGTCTGTGTGTCTGCTTCCCACCTTCGATTGTTTGGGGGTGTGTCCTTTCCGCTGGGACGTCCGTCCGTCTGTCTGTCTGTCTCCGGTGTGTGACTGTCTGGGGTCTAAATCCGTTGAGTCTTTCCCTGTGTCTCCATCTGTATGAGTCTCTTCCTCTTTCTTTTTCAGGCAACGTGAAAAACAGATTCCAAGAAGGAAGTTCTAAGCCTCTCAGACATCAGCCGCGTCTCCCTGTCCCCGCCCCACGGGCGAGGCTATTCCAGCCCTTGCTATCACTTCCTTTCGAAGCAGCATCTTCCAGAAGCAGAAAATCCCAAATTCTGGGAAGACGAGGTTCTGACCAACTGTTCTGCGAAGGGAGCAGGGGAAGCTTCTGGAGGTGTCTTTTCTCTGAGTGTCGAGACGGGGCACAGCAAAGCTGCGGAAGGCAGGCAGCCTGGCTCTGGATTCGAATCCAGATGCAGCCACTTGCTGTATGTGTGGTGTCTGCGGTGACCTGGCCCCTTGCCTCAGCTTCTTCACAGTAAGGCATAGTAAGGCACGAATCAACAACAGTACCGGCCTCACAGGACTGCTTCAGGGTGAACTCAACAGGGACATAGGTACTAGCTCTCTGAACGCTAGCTGGTACACAGCAAGTGCATAATAAATGGTGACCATCATGACATGGCAAAGTAGGCATCCTCGCCTGACCCAGCGAGCATGGTGAATGTGTCAAGGACATCAGGCGCACGTTTATTAACGATCTGGAGTGGCTGATACTGAGCAGGTAAATTCAATGTATAGAATCACAACAGGTACGGAAAGAGGAAGCAAGAGACATGGTGAGAAAACTCAAGAAACCAGAAACATCCATCAGAAGACAGATCTAGATGGGAGCTCATGGTCCAGCTGCAGAGGCTCAAGGGGCCGACTGGCTGGGGATGAGCTCTCCTGCCCTCGAGGGGCGGAGCTGCGGGACAGTCACTCGGAGCTGGACCCCCACGAGGAGAGGCCTCCCTGCACTGCTGAGCACCCACACGGGAACCCTGTGGGCTGAGGAGGAGAGAGCCTCGGGGCTCATCCCTCAAGAGCAGAGGGTTTGTCCACGTGGCCTCCTTGTCTCCCTACTTCCTCTTTTGCAAACACAACCCCAGTCTATTCTGCACCCTGCAGCCAGAGCAATCTTTAAAAATAATCAAGTCTCTGACTTCTCACACTATGCTCAGGTTAAAACCCTGCGAGGCCCACCCCACCTCACCCCTGCACCTCCCATCTCCTTCATCGCTCACCATGTGCCAGCCAGCCTGGCCTTTTGCCTGCTCCCACCCCAGGGCCTTTGCACATGCAGTTTTGGCTGTGGGAAGACTTTCCCTGGGTCTGTCATCCCACATGTGCTCTCATCTCTTCTCTTACTCTGCATCGCCTGGTGGCCTGTCTTGGTCACGAGGGGCAGTGCAGGGTATGGTGAGGAGCATGGATTATGCCGGCTGTGGGAGCAGCTGTGTGTCTCCACTTCCTTGTCTGTACCATGGAGTGAACTATGGCCCCGTCTCATTGGGTTGTTTGAGGATCATAAAGAACCCAGAAAGCACCTGGTGTGTAGGAAGCACTGAGTAAGTGTTGGCTGCTATGAGAAACCATCTTCCTTCTAAGTGCTTGCTTGTTCATCGTCAAGTGCACCTCACCAGCAAGAAAGTGCCTCAATGACCCTTATTTATCCTGGTGCTGTATCCATGAGGGCTAACACCATACCTGACACAACAAGTGGCCCTCAATTAATATGTGAAAGAGGAAGGAATCCATGCATAATGCCCGCTCCCCAGCACTCATATCTTTCCACCAAAGCCAGAGACCAGAGGAAGGCATGGAGGTGAACGCAAACTGAAGGGTCTTTCAAAAACTAAACCTGCAACTACCATCCGACCCAGCAATTGCACTCCTGGGCATTCACCCCAGAGAAACGAAGACTTAATGTGCACACAAAAACCTGTGCCTGAATGTTCACAGCAGCTTTACTTTTCATAGCAAAAAAAAACAAAAACAAAAAACTGGAAGCAATCCAGATGTCCCTCAACAGATGAGTGGTTAAACTAACCATGATGCGTTCATACCTTGGAACACTACGCAGCAACAAGAAGGAATGAACTATTGATACCTACGGCAACAAGGAGACGTCTTCAGAGAATTACGTTAAGTGAAAAAAGCCAATCTCAAAAGGCTACATAGTGTATGACTCCGTTTCTATAACACACTTAAAATGACAACATTATAGAAATGGAGAAGAGATTAGTGGTTTCATGGGTAAGGGGGTGGATACAGTTAGAAAAGGGTAGAATGAGAAGTTCTTGTGATGGGACTGTTGTGTCTTGACTGGTGGTTACACAAATCTATGCATGCAATAAAATTGCATTGAACGAAAACACACAGACACACACACTCGAATGAGTGCGTGTAAAACTGGGGAAATGTGAGTAAGGTTGATGGTTTGTGACAAATGTCAACTGCTGGCTTTAGCACTGTACTACAGTTATGTAAGATGGTACCACTGTGGGAAGCTGGAGGATATCTACATAGAACCGTCTCTGTATTATTTTTTTACAACTGCGCGCTAACAAACAATTGTCTCAAAATAAAAAGTTTTCTGAAAACAAGTGAACGTTCTGGGAGTGCCCTGTCCCTTGGCATCACTAGAATCCCCCTGGCAGACTCTAAGGCCAGCAGCCTTAAGCGGTCCTTAGGGCCTGGCCCAGGCCTGGCACTGGGGGAGCGGGTTCGTTTCCTGCAGAGGGAGGGTAAGAGCCGAAAGAGAAGCAGCTTCCCTCTCTCGCAGCCTCCCTCGCCTCCCGCTCACAGCATCTGCCATCTGGCTGCTGCAGCCACACGAAACCCTCTCTCGGCTGTCATCTTTCCACTGGCAGGTCTGGCTCCCAGGTTTGAAGATTAAATTCTAAACGCGTCATTTAAAATTTAGAAACGAGGAAAGGAGATTTTAAGTAACCTGGAAGCATTGGCTCCTACTGTCTGCCCCAAGCAACAAGCATGGAACCTCCAACCTCTGTCTTAAAGGTGACAACAGCCAGGGGACGGAGGGCAGCTTGGGATTCCCCGATGTAAAGTGTCACTGCCTCCCCAGTACAATCAAATACTCCCAGTAGGATGTCCCATACTACCACTATATCCCCAAGAGAAAGTGTCATTGAAAAGTATCAACGTATTGCTCAGGAAGAACTGCAAACTTCTCTGCCAGTGAGCACTTCAGGTACACAAGAGTCAGGAACTGCAGGGATCTCTGAACAACACGAGTGTCTTTGAAGAAGAGTCCTCCTGTCTTCTCCAGAACATGGAACAGAACTAGAGCAGGTTTGTGATAATAAGCACCTGGGAGGGGGGACCTCCTTAGATGATCCAGTTAGGGACAGCCTTTCAGAGGAGGTGGCTTTTCAGCAGAGAACTTCAAGATGAGGGGAGCTGGGGAAGGAACACTCCTGGCTGAACAAAACGGCAGGGGCAAATGCCCTGAGGTAGGAACCTTTGTCTCATTCAAGGGCAAGAAACCCTACCTCCTGGGGCATAGCGTGAAGATGCAATGAGGAACTAATTGGGGCTTGGCAAAGCTGCATTGAGACTTCCTGCAGGTGGCTGTGTGTGTGTATTGGGGCAAAGGCAACATAGACAACGTGAACTTGAAACGATTCAGGTATCATTTTCCAGTGTGATTTTCCAAGCATGGCACACATCAGAACTCCTGGGGAAGCTCCTTTCAGCCAACGTGGGAGCCGTGTCCAACAGGCTGAAATCGACATCGTTCAGTGGTGGGTTCCGGGACCTGCAGGGAATGGCCTTACAAGTGCCCTACTACAGATGAACAGATTCTGACCAGGCGCTTGCTCCCTTAGTGGAGGAACCACCTGTTCAATCATGAAGCCCAGGATGTAAAAGCAACTGCTGGAGCCACATAGGTGAATTTGTTATGGTGGAAGGGGGTGGTCACCTGGCACTGTGAGTGGCTCAGAGATCCCCAAGTGATCAGAATTGTGAATGACCCAGGGGAAAACCTTGGGAAAAACTCACCCTCTTAGATACTGAGTCTCTAGGGGAGGAAAGTGGCTTAGAAGCCCCTAAAATGGGTCAGATGAGAAAAGGATGGGGCCAGAGATGGGGAGTTGCCCAGAGACACAGAGCAACTGAGCAAAGCGGGCCAGGGCCAGAGCCTGCACCTTCCAGTTCCTTGGGTACAGGCTGTCCACGCTGGCATTCCTGGTGGGAGTGAGGGTCACAATGGCTGTGACCTTGACCATCTTTGCAAGGTGAGCCTAGCTTGTGGCACAGAGTCCAGCTTGCACTGCAAGCCCCAGGGAACCGTGGAAGGGATGAGTGGATGGTAAAAACGACTTCTGCCCATCAGACACTCAGACACACCAGCGGGGAGAGCTGCAGCCACTCCAGCTTTAGCCGGGTCGTGCTAAGAGCTTTAAGTGCATTATATCATTCAAAGCTCCCAAGGAGCCGCTTTGAGGAGTCCCGTCATCACCCGCATCCCGCAGATGAAGGGACTGGGACCTCAAGGGCAGCTGCTAGGGCTAAGGTGTGGTTCTTATACCGGAGATGATTGTGCCCCCAGGGGACATCTGGCCATGTCTGGAAACATTTGTGGTTGCCACAATTGGGAGGGGGTGTTACTGGCATCTAGTGGGTGAGGGGAAGTAGCTAAACATCCACCCTGCCATGCACAGGAAAGTCTCCCACAGAAAAGAATTATGCAGCCCAAATGTCAGCGCCAAGGTCGAGGAACTCTGGATTAAATCAGACGATAGTGAATATCTAAGGCACAGTGCCGGGTGCATAGTGCTTGCTCAATAAACATTAGCCAGGCAACAGCTGATTCCTAATTAGGCCTCAATATGAAGACAGCAGCAGGGACTTAAATCACAGACAACCGGTTTAAAGAATAACAACTTAGTCTAAAAAAATCTATTTTGAAAGCAAACGCTTAGGAAAGGTCACTTGTTCATTTCACACTTGGATCGTACATTTCCGAAGGTTGGAGTCACAACTACCTTGATCAACGATCAATGCACACTAGCATTCGTAAATGTTTGTGAAATGAACACACGGGTGAGGGAACGTGGCGGAAAGCAGTCTGTGTGAGGACATAAGCACTGCTTCACAGGTCCTTCTCTGGAGGCAGGAGAATGAAAATCATCCCACGGGTCAGGGCCAGGTCAGTGAGGAAGGGAGGGAAGGAGTTCTGAGAATGTCAATCTGCAGGAAAACTGGAGTCTAGGACAACTTCTAGGTTCCACCTCTGGCACAAAGGGCAGTCACTGAGCGTCTTTTTACCCAAATGCATAGGAAACCCTAAGCTAAAAGGATTCTAAGAAACCAAGGGCCTTCATTCAGTCTTTATAAAGACCTGGAATGGCCCTGCGTGGCCTCTGAACTGCAGAGCTGTGCTCTGACTGGCTGGAAGCTCCCAAAGGCGATCTCTATTGCTGGTTGTTCAGGTGATGGGATTTCCAGGCACCCCAGGGCCTGGGAGTCCCCATTCATCTACCCCGGGTGCTACCAGGGACACGGCCCAGTGTGATTCGTGATGCCTGCCTGAGTGCTGGTGGGGCAGCTGTGAGGCAGGTGCCCATGTTCCTTCCTGACCTCTCCAGCATGCTCCATCCACTTGCGTGGAATCACGGCATTGGGGAACGAGAAGCACCCCTCCATCACTGCCACTGGGAACCCCCACCCCTCGAAACCTGCCACCTGCCTGAGCTCCTGAGGGCACCCTCACCCTGCATGGGTCTCCTTCCTGCCAGGGAGGGAGCCCTGCGCTAGGCAACCCGGAGTTGCCCTGAAGCCAGTCCCACTTCTAACATCTGTGGGTGATAGCCAGAGACCTCTCTAGGGTGTTCCCTTCCTGGGACGACTGTGAGGAAGGTGCAGCGCTGCCTTGAACAAGGGTGGTCCCAGCATCGAGAAGGGAAGGGCCCTCCCTGACCTTTCACTGCTTAAAATAACCCACTTTTTATTTTAGCAACCATTGTCGTTTCACATTCAATTTTGTAAGAAGTAATAGAGCTCTCCATACACCCTCCACCGCTTCCCCTACCAGCAGCACCTTACAAAACTCGATTCTCTGTGGTTTTCCTAGAATCAGAACTTGTGTACTTTTTAGTCACCCCCTCATTTTACAGAAGAAGGAACTGAAACCTGATCAGTCCCCCTCAAGGTGACACAGCCAGCGGGGAACTGGACATGGCCACCACATCTATCTGAGCACACCCCACCCTCCCAGCTTCTCCTCTCTGCCTGAGGTACTCCCCCCAAGGTCTTCCCACTGCTGACTCCTTCTCATCCCTCAATTCTTGGCACAAGGTCAGCCCTGCTGAGAGACCCTCTCAGACCTCCAGGAAAGCAGCCCCCAGGCACAGTCATGTGACGCTGTCGAGTCTCCTCCTCCATTCAGTATCTGACTCTGTTTCCAGACAAGTACTCCCTGAGGGCAGGCTCAGGCCTGTTCCATTCACCAAGTCCTCCCATCTCCAGTGGCACAGGGAAGGAGCTCACCTACTGGATAAATGAACAGGCGATGGGTGATTCACCCAAATACCAGGTCTGTCCTCCTTCCTTAGGTCGCTATTATATACAGACAGACACGGCTACCTCTGATGGGAGGTGACGGTGTAGCAAAGCCTCCCAGTGGGAATGAAGGCTTGAGCTGACAGTGAATGGTGCTCAGTTCTGTGCGTGACCTTGGGGAAGCTGTTCTCTAAGCCTCGGTGGTTTCATCCATAAAACGGGGAAATGACAGCCCGCTGCCCTTGCACACCTAAGCACAAAGTCACTGGTAACTAGGGGCCCAGGTCCTGGCTCTCCCTGGAGTGTCGGGGTCCTAGCCACCGGCCCAGAGAAGTTTCAAAGTCAGTCTTTAACTGCCCTCCCAGTAAAGAGGCTGCTAAACGCTACAGAGCAGGTTCCCGTGGCCAACGCCCCACACCTGGAAGACGAAAGGACACGAGAAGGAGAGGCACAGCTGCGTCGCTGGCTGTGACCCACACTCCTCCAGTTTTTGATTTAAAAAAAAAATCCCTGAAACAGCACCCACTCCCTATCAAGTCTGTGTCCCCATCGCCAGCAGAAACCAGCTCCTCCTGGAGGAAGGAAAGTTCAATGGATGAGCTATAAATATTTCTGCTAGATGCTGCCTGGGAGCTGGGCTTTCTGCATGAGCAGGCCCCGCTGAAAAGGAAGGCGGCTCGCCAGATTTGTTTCGAATTATGAAAATAGATGTTGTCTCCCCACCACATCTGTTTTGCCTGACAAATGAGCAGCAACTCGCCTCCTAAATAAGGCAGCACAACCAAGACGGTCTTGAAACTCTGGCTTCTACAACTCTTCAGAAAAGAAGAAGAAGAAAAGAAAAAGAGTCCAGGCCTCCCAGGTCTGAGCTTTAAAAGCCAGACCTTTTTCAATGTCATCTCTCACACCGCAATCTCCTGGGGCATTTGCGCCATGCTCGTCCTTAAGCTCAGATCTCCCTGAGCAGGTAGAGGCTGCTCACGTTAGAGGGCACGGATATCCCCCACTGCTTTTTAAAAAGAAAAAGAAGGCCAGGAGACACGCAATCAATTATAAAAAGTGCAAAGAAAGAAAAGCTCCCTAAACTCAAGCCAAGGGTGCGTTTTTGATGTGCTGAGAAAGGCCAATTTTTTGGAGGGAAACGTCAATACGGATGCCATTCAGTTCTCCATGCCATGCCAGCCTGGTGACTGGGTTAATATAATCATTTTCCTTTAATTACTCCAAGACAGACCCAATTACAGCGCAGACGCATCTGCCAGCCTGAGGATCCAATATTTAATAGCCCATCCTTCAGGAACATTCCTGCTTGGGAGCTTCCTGGAGAGAGCAGCCCAGCATGCATTACAAACTTGCATTACCGTACTAACTCGGTGGTGCTGTTCTGGCCGGTGTGTGTGTGTGTGTGTGTGTGCGCGCGCGCGCGTGTGTGTTTCTTTTAAAAGTCTCTTCCCCTGAAAATACTTCATGTTGATTTTTCTTCTTAAAGACGCTGTAATTATGAGAAAGAAACCCCTGCAGAAAGAAACCCCTGAATGATTGTATAACTTGAAATATTACAAGCTCAGTCACCCCACTTCCTCACCCCCGCGGGGAAATTTACAGGTTTCCAGGCTGCCACGAAGAGGAAAGGACTAGAGCCCAGCAGCTCTCAGAGTTCTTGGCCTTTGAAGCATATTGTCCGGCCAACTGCACAAAGCCCGTCATAAACCCATGCGCGCACAATGGTAGTAGCTGCTCAACAGACCACTCCTGCCTGTGTGCTGTCTGTTTTGGGAGTAGAAATAAAAAGATCTGGCCAAGAAACCCGGAGCGTTATGGGACGTCCTTCTCTATCTCCTGCATTCGAAACGTCCCACTGCGCACCACCCTCCGCCCAACACCACGGTAAAGGAGGCTGATAGGTTAGACTCGCTTCATCTGGCAGAAATGAGATGCAGTTTAGGGATCCCAGGAGACATCTGGTCAGCTACTCACCCCTGACTCCCCCTCCCCACCTTTTGTGCCCCCTACCAAGTAAAAACCGGAGGGCAGATTGATGACTGCGGGAGGGGAGGTGGGTGGAAATTTATGGCTTTGCAGCAGGTCAGTGGTAATGGCAATAGTTTTCAGGGGTGGAGGTGGGGGAGTTAGGGGTCTAGCTGGGAGCGGGGCGGGCTGACTTCTCTCTACCCCGCAGCCCTTGCTCCAGAAGGGGACTCTGAAGCCTGCTTCCCTCCCAGCCTGAATATGTAGCGGGCCTGGAAGGCAACTGAATTTCCCAAGTCCACTGGGCTTTGTGGCTGCCTGAGAAGGAGCGGGGGCTCTGAGAACCGCCCCCACCACCCACTGCAGAGTCTGAGGGAGTCAAAGTGGGCCCACTTTCTGGTCGCTGGCAGGACAATGCCTATTTGGCCTCTGCACCGGTTCCTGTGGGGCGGGTGATAGGTGACTGGGGGCCCGGGAGACCCTCCACCCCCACAGCTTGCCCCTTTGTCACTGCGGTAACAATGACCTAGTCGCTATGGCAATGCGGTTAATTGATGCATCTATTTGGCAGAACTAAAACCTCGGACGCATTCAAGTAGCCCTGATATTTTCATCCTTAAGAAGCCAACCTCTGGTGTTTTATTTGTCTAGGCATGTAGGCATGCCACAAAACAAAACATCACCACAAAAGGAGGAGCTGGAAGAAGAAACAGGGGAAGTTGTGGGGAGGAGCTGGGAGGGGTCTCTGCCCACCCCTCAGAGAGAAGAAAACCTGGAATGTCACTTTTCCTTTTTTGATGATGGTATAAAATTAGCACAGTCAAGTCAATGTGTTATAAACACAAAGAGGCTGCCAGGAGGCAAAGTGCCTTAATTTAAGGAAAGGAAGAACGGCTGAGGGGAGTTTCAGGAAGGGGGTTGGGTGGTCAAATGGTTGGAGGGGGTGCCGTCTGCAACCCTCCCAAGTACTGTAACCAGAGGGAAAAGCCATTTCCCCCGAGAACGTGCATCTGCAGAACGTCTAGACAGTCATAAAGAGGACAATTAAAAAAAGAAAAAAGCTGCAAGCCGCAGTCACTCTCCTCGCCAGGGTACCCACCCGGCTGCAATCTCCAGCTAACTGCCCGAGCAGGTGAAAAATTATAAAAGCAAGAAAAGCCAGTGTGGGCTAGGAAGAGGCCGGGGAGTCTGGGCCGAAAACAGTTTATGAGCAAGTGTTTTGAAATCCCGCTTTAAATAAGCTGGTAAATGAATTCAACCTTGTCAGATCTCTCTCCCCTCACGCAGACCAAATATTCCGCTGGCGTGCTGTCTAGACACAGATAACAAAGGACTTTTTACAGCGCGCAGAGACGCGCTGACAAAGTAGCCATTTAAAGATGCAGTATTGCTTTCTCGGCCTAAAACGATTTGTCAGATGGACTCAAATGAAAATGCTAAGTTATCGGTCTGGTTTGGGGTCTGCTGGTGGACTGGCTGGGGGTAGGGGGCTGGCTGCTCCAGAGAACTAGAAACCATCGTCTGTGATTGGGCTGCCCTCCAGGTCGCTCTTAAAATAGGACTGTACGTGGCCACCCAGCAAATAATTCTGGCTCTTCTTGTTCTAGGAAGGCGCCTGCTAAGATGTTTCTAACACCTAGTGGCAGCAATTTTGTTGTAGAACTGTTCACTTAAAGGGGGGTGTGTGGCAAAAAAGGGGTTACATGGAAATGCATGGGGGAGAACTTGTTTCTACCTGCTCCGGGTGGACCAGAACCAAGAGGAGAGGAATCTGGTCTCACCTCCAACTTTCAGCCCTTGTTATACAAAGGGTCGCTGTAAAATGAGTCACCCTTCCTTCCCAGGAAAGAAAGACAGGGTTGGAGGTGGGCTGACTGCAAGGGTGTGGCCCAGGGGCACACTCAGGTGACACCTAAACACCCTGTAAACTGGGGAGTGGGCCTCCATGCAGCCAATGTTTCAAGGGTGGGTTCCAAGGGAGGAAGAACTGCATCCAGGAGCTCCTGGAGCCTCAACACAGGCTGTGCGCTGACCTCCTCCAGGTTACACTCCGGGTTAGCCGGACAGGGGTGGCTCTCCTAAATGGGGGAACTAGTTTCTTCCCCTGGGACTGTCAGCTTCCAATCTAGAGAAAGACCTGCTGCCTGCCAGATGCCCAGTGAGGGCTCATTCACTCCACCGACCTTTCTCTGATGGGGTGCCGGTCAAACGGTTACTTCCTTTCGATGCCTGCCCTGCTCATGGCAGCTTCTATACCAGACTGGTCTGCTCTCCTTCCTGCCCTCCCTTCATTCCTTCTTCTCTCTCAAATGTTGTAAAGCCCAGATGCTGGAATCGGGCAAAGCCCCTCTCTACCACCTTCAGGCTGTGTGGTCGAAGGGAAATCACCTCCCTGAGCCTTAGTTTACCCAGCTGTGAAATGCGGTCTCAATCACCTGTCCTGAAGGGCTATTGTGAGGATTAAATGTCCTGGTGCATTTAACCCACTAACCAGCCACTGGCACAGCATCCACTGGCCTCTTTCAACAGCGAGGCCCTGGGCAGGCCCGTTCCCCGTCTCTGGGCCTCGAGGCCCTCACCTGTGAGATGGGGTGACCAGAAGTACCTGCCTCAATCCCATGCAACGAAGAGGAGATGACAGTGCACGCAAGAGAGCGGAGCTCAGTGCTGGACCCGCAGCAGACACCCCACAAACAAAACCACGGTCAGGCTTAGGATCCCCACCAAAAACAGCTGTCTACACTAATCCCGCGGGGACAGTGCACCAGGGAGATACAACCAGAGGACCTCTCCAGCTGGTCCTTACAGCAGCCCCCCAAAAGGGTGATGGGTTATGTCAGAGGACTCAAGAGTTTTCCCCCATTTCTGATTTTGGTTTCCGCACTCTCATTTTTAATAATTGCTTTTAAATTGTTCCTAATCTTCACTCCTCTTGCAGCAAGCAGCCCACGAGCTCTGCCATCTGTGGGCACAGCCTCTGGTTCTGCCCCAGACATAGATGTGTAGGTTCTAGAGGGGATCTGCCAATGCGGAGGAATGAGCTCAAGACATGGAGCAATGTTCTTTTTCTGTTAAGGGGTTCAACTGAGCAACTTCCTTCTTCTCCAGGTGATCTCCTGTGCCTGGGGGCACCTGTGGCTGTGGCTGGTCCAAAGCTCCACAAGATAGCACATCAGTGAAGTGACCCAGAAGCCACTGACTCAGCATTGCCATTTAACAGAGGGACCCCAAGGCCAGAGGGGACATGGCTTATCCACAGCAACCCAACCAGGTCAGGAAAGAACCCAGGTGCTTTTTGCATGTATGACTTCGCCTACACATACCTACAGCCACTCCCTGCTGGCAACCATGGCAGACATTACTAATCAATTGCCACACTCCTTCTCAAAGAGCCCAGCCCTGCCTCCAGGAGCTTCCTCTCCCCACTGCACCAGGAAGGCTCTATCAGGCAAATACAACTTTTTTGGCCAACTCTTCCCCAAACATAGTCATGGGGTAGTTGACCTGAAAAGAAAGGATAAAGTATTCAGAGGAGAGATGAGAAATCCAGAAGGCCAAGATCAGGGGCATTCTGGGAGCAACTGACACAGCTGGGCTCCAGGAGTCACCAGAAATACCCACAGCAACGTCCGGCCTCTGCACCTGTGCCACAGGGCCCTGCTTGGCCCGCCCTTCTCAACTCCAAGCTGACCCAAGCTTGCCCAAACTCATTTCCAGCCCACAAGGGTCTCCGGCAGGGCTCCTGAGCCGTGAGCTCTCTCTAGTGTATGGGTTCCCTGCCCAGGGACATAAGTCTGACCCTGCGTCTCGATCGGGTCCTGACATTGCATCCACCCTGGGCTCAGTGTGTTTCCCTCTTCCCCTCTCACAGTGAGCACCATAAGGTCAGGCCAGGTGGTTCAGGCCTCTCTGCCACCTCTACCCTCACCTCGGGACAGCCTCAGCTCAGACTCCATCTAGGGACGGCCTCAGCTCAGCTCTCACCTCAGGACGGCCTCGGCTCAGCCTTCATCTCAGGAAGGCCTCAGCTCAGCCTCCACCAGCTTTGAATTCCCCAGGGGAGCAGGCACCTGAGTGTTTCTCCCCATTCCAAGATGTCTCCATTTTTCCTGCTCAGGTCAGTGCAGCCGTTTTCTGTCTGGCCTCGTGTGAGCAATTATGGAGGAGCAAGAGCAAGTTGGAGAGGGGGTGTCTGGGGCCCGGACTGAGTTAAATCAGGGTTCCTCAACTTCCATCTGCCTGACCTTAGGAAGCAGACACTTCTTTGTGGGGTGGGGTGGGCTGGCATGGGCACTGCAGGCTGTTGAGTTGCATCCCTGGCCTCCACCCACTAGACGCCTATGGGGTGGGCACTTCCTCCATACCCCAGGTTGTGATAACCAAAAAGTCTCCAGACACTGCCAATGTCCCTAGGGGCCAGTTGAGAACCCCAGAGTTAGAGTATCAGGAAGCTACAAAGCACGGCCGGCAGCAAGGGCTGAATGATGACCACATCATCAGCCTCAGCACCCAGTGGTCGACCTCACGCTGCCAGGCAGGGAACTTGTTGCCAGGCAGAGCCTCACATTCATTCTCCCTAAGGAATCAGGGCAAACGCTCACATCCACATTTGACAGATGAGGCGAATGAGGCTAAAAGAGGTACAGGCCTTGCTAGGCAAGAACTAAGCCTAGAGCCAGAGAATCAAACTGGAGATTCTGCCTCTCACCTGGGTCAGCACCTGGAGCTTCCTGTCACTAACGGCTGTGAGGACAAGGTGGCTTCGGGGATGTTCCCGCCTGCCCTCCCCTTTATGGGGCACCCAGGCATGGTGAGCATGCCCTGAGTGGGTGGGGGTGGGAATTCTGCGTCTTTCCCCAGGGGTTTCTTTGGCCAGACCTGGCTGAGCGCTGCCTCCAGGCCTTCGATCCCGGCTGGCAGCCTGCCCCAGACTTATTGGCACAGGCTGTGGGGTTTTATTTAGACGGTGTCAGCTAAACAGCTCTGGGCGCATGGGCCCGAGTGGGCGTCAGCTTGATTGGGTTTCAAAACGCGTTTCTGTTTGGGAGCTGCCTCTATCGTTAGAAATTGGTGCACGTTTTGTTGGTAGGGCTGGTCACTCGCCGGGCAGGCGGAGGGAGAACCGGCTGTCTCCTTTGAAGCCAGTTTCCCCTCACGCCACCCACCCCCTCTCTTCTGTCTCGGCCCAAATCCCACTTTCTGGGGCCCTCCCCCAACCCCTGACCCTTCGGAACAAAGGGAGCATGAGTGTCTAGACCGCCAGTCTGAACGTGAGAAGGGGGTATTGTGTGACCAGGACAGAGGCCTGGCCTTCCCAGGCAGAAAGGTCGGTCGGGGAGTGGGGCGAGGTGAGGGGTGGCTCTGGCCTGGTCCACCTCTGTGGCATCAGACACTGCCCCGGTCCTCCTGGGGAGTCCAGCATTGGACCCAGCACCGGGAATCAGACCTAGGTCAGTGCCAAGACGGGACAGTCTCCAAATGAAACTCGGGGAATCCCCTCTGTCCGTCGCTAAAGGAACTAGTTCAAGGAGAGTTCTCACAACCGTGCCCACATAAATAGCTGTTTCTCATGATGATCAGCTAAGAAGCTTCGAGTACATTCCTGGCGCGGGGGACAAGGCGACCCAGGGGCCGCCCTGCATCTGCCTCCCAAGACCATGGGGAGGTGCTCCTGCCTCCTACTCACCCTCTCTGGGTCTCAGGGACCTGTCTGTAAAAGAGGCTGTGGCCTTTCAGACATGTTTGACCGCAGAAGCCTTCAATTGTGAATCAAAGTCTGATTCAGCAGCTCCATATAGCGAAGGGATGTGGACACAGCGCTGCTCAGGCTGACGTGGATCCCAGGAGCCAGAGGCTGCATCGCCCGGCAGCAGCCGAGGTCCACGGGGCACTTACTGTGTGCTGGGAGTTTGCTGAGCTTCTCCCAACACCCGATGCACTCCTCACCTCAGCTCCGTGAGGCAGGAACTGTCAGTGTCATCCCATTTTATGGATACGGAGGGCGAGGCTCTCAGGTGAAGGCACAGCTTGCCAGATTTAACCCTCCCACCTGCCTGGCTTTCAGCCCGGGGGCCTCCATGTGAAACCCTCCCTGCCTTTGCCAGCTGGGCTGCCAGGGAGTCCAGAAAAGTCCCCAAGTGAGCCTCTGCCCTCACCCCTTAGGGAAGAGACACTGGGCAGCGGTGGGGGCACAGACCACCCGGCGGGGCCGGGCCCAGTGCCTGCACCCACCCCCACCACTGCCACCCACCCTGCGTCAGCACTACACATGCAAATGCTCCTGAGAATATCCCCCATAGAAGAAACTCACCTCCATGTGCTGGAATTGCAGGCATTTTGACTTTTCGCCTGTCACTTATCAAATTCTTTGAATTTTTGGTTAAATAAGGAGTGTATATCACTTTTTACAATCAGAAGAGCCATGCTATTTTTATTGTGAAGCAAAAAAGGTTAATTAACTCTAGCAGGAGGCGGGGTCTCCACTGCTATGTGGGGTGTACAGGGTCATGTGCAAACAGGTGGCAGGGGCCTGGAGAGCAGGCACACACCCTAGCCTGCGCTTCTCCTGCTTGGGCTCTGTCCTGGGAAATACTCACTGGGGATGAAGATGTGGCTTCTTCTGAGTTTTGTAAGTGACACGCCCGGCTGACCCCCACCTGCCGGACCTCTGGGGTGGAACCTGGCCGTCTACTGCTCACCCACCAGTCGGGGAGGATCCAGAGGCTGGGGATTCTGGAACTTGCACCTCCTGGGAGAAAATGTGTGAGCATGCAGGTTCCTGCACTCGCCCCATTTCAGCTCACATCCGAGGGAAGAACTGCGCCTGATAAATGCTGATGCCTCTACACCCTGAGGCCTGGGGATCCTGCTTACAAGGCTACCAGAGAAGTGGGGTTAGAGAAAGTTGGTCCTGGTGCCTTCTCCTCGTCCCTACCAGCCCCTCAGTCTTTTCCTACAGGAGTTCTGAAAAGCTGTTCTACGGTCATTGGTTTTCTGGCCAATTTCCTGTCTGCCACGCTAGAGCTGGCCTGTCTTTTTCACGGTTGTGTGCGTCCAAAACACTAGGGCCACCACATAGTAGGTGCTCAATAAATGTGTCAGACGAGTTCACGAATGGCATGAAATATTGAGTAAAATTACCCATTAGTGAGGTTCCTAATTGTGCAAAAAGGCAAATGCCACCCAGTCTTCTGGTGTCCCCCCCATTAACATGGCGTGAGGGGAGTCTCCTTCTCCCCAACTCTTCCGAAGTTCCCTCCAGCAGAGGGGCTGCGCTAGGGGTTCTTGTGCGGGATCTGAAGGAGGAGGAACAGACCGAGGACCAGCCAAGGCCCCAGACTGACTGAGAGTCGAATCACAAACAGTCTCTGGGCCGGTCTAGGAGGGCGAAGGTGCCCAGGCTGCAGCAGCCCCAGGGACAGGCACCACTGGCACCACTCCTCTCCCCTGAGCTGATGCCAGCTCCGACTCCCCAAACCTCCTTTCGTGCTTCCTCAAGGATGGGGTAGGGAGAACGTTTTCCCCCGAAGAAAATCATTACTCTGCTGTTGGGGGTTACACAGGTCACAGTAGAGGTGGGAATAAGACAGGGGAGGCAGGACCCTCACCCTCACTCTCACCCCTCTCAGAGGAAGACGCTGCGAGCTAGGGCCGGGTGCACCATCTCCCAGTCCAGACTGTGTCCATTTCATGTTCACAGGAGCTCAGACCCACCTCACCGGTGCCTGCAGCCCTTGTTCCAGAGCCACCCCCGCTGTGTGGTCTTGAACAACCGCCTCCATCTGCAGAGTGGGGGAAAAGAACCCTGGGTGTGCCCGGGAGGGGCTGGTTCCTGAAACCTCCCCCTGGGTAGAACTCCTACTCACGCTGCAAGCCTCATTCTCACATCTCCTTCCCTGAGGAGCCTCCCAACTTTTCACATCCCACCACCCTGTTCTCCCTTTTCATGGGTAGGTCCCGGGGCTTACAGAGCCACCGCTCCCCCAGGACTGGCTACGTCTTACTAACAGAACAGGCTGCGTTTCTCGAGCATTTACAAAGCACCCGGGACTGAGCTGAGCCCTTGCCACAAACGGTCTCATTTAATTCTTACGATGCCCCGTGTACTGGGAGCTTATTACAATCCCCATTTCACAGATGAACAAACAGAGGCTCATAGAGGAGATGCAACCCGGAGGACACTCTTATGTGGTGACCACTTACTCCCTATGGAGGGGGTGTGGCCTCACCTGGACTTGGGCAGCTGCAGGCACCAAGGCACAGCCCACCAGGTGTGGGAAGAGTCATGGGGGCAGGTAAGCAATAGGCTGTCAGGGCTGGTGGCAGGAACTCACAGGGCGGCTGGGACAGGGGACTGAAGCTCCCACCTCATGACCAGGGTACCCAGTACTCCTGAGCCCGGTCCCCTGAAGCCCCTCCCTGCCAGGCCACTGCTCCTTCCAAGGGCCCAGGTCTGTACCTGGCCTGTGGCTGGGGGGTCACAAGCATGGCCACTTTTGGCCCCAGGAGGATTTAATTCCTTGAGGGCTGAGGCTGTCAGATGCAGAGGAGGCCAAGTGGCTGTCCCACCCCATGCCAGCGGGTGCCACTGGCAGGGCGGCCTGTGGAAGCCATGGTCACCTGGAGCCTGAGCAATCTCCGTCCACCTCCTCTTGCCTCGATACTCTTCATTGTGGAGAGAAAAGGCAGAGATCCTGGCCAGGCTAAGTGGGAGGATTCTGTACTATAGGACAGCACTCAGCAATGTCTCAGGGCACAGGGGGGCTGCCTAAGTGCTGCTGGTATTAGGACTATTTTCCGGCTTTCACGACTCATCATAATCAACTGTTTATCTCAATCCCTGTTCTGGGTCAAGGTGTCCCAGGAAGTGGTCAAACCAAAACCTCATCAGAATTAACCTGGCAGAATCAGGGCATAAGGAAACATGGCAAAACCCAGACAAGTCCCGAGGCGGCAAACCCACGATGTCCACGCTTATGCTGTGAGGAGGCCAGGGGGTGGCCACCTCGCTCCGCGTCCCTGCCCAGCAGCCAGGAGCTGTGTCTGAAGCCCGCCTACCCCACGCCTCCCAGGGCCAGGATCTCACATTCCAGCCGACCTGCAGTGCCTCTGTGGGCTGCAATAAAAATTCCTAGACAGGTAGTCAGGTAGGAGGCAGGCCCACAGGATGAGCAGAGAGAGCAGGCACAGAGTGCCAGGTGCCCTCCCTGCCCCACACAAGTCAGAGCCAGTGGGCTCGGGAGCTGCCTCCTCGACCTTTCCCCCTAGTTCTTGTAGGATGAGACCCAAGCCCAGGATCTGAGACCTGCGTCCAGGAAGGTCTGCCAAACCGCAAGCCAGACAGGCAGCAGAACCTCCCCAACACCTCCCCGCCCCGGGACTTTTCCTAGCAGTAACTGGGTGTAGGTGGGGGCCAGCACACAGCAGGTGTATTTGCAAGGCCTGGGGCTGGGACACACCTGAGCCCTTTTCTTCACTTGCTTCCAATTGTCTTTCCCTCTCTCCAGAGCTAAAAAGGTACAGGAGGAGGCTAGATAATAAGTCACAGACCTATTCTGCAGAATATCCACCCATTTCAGACATTGTGAAACAATTAAATTATGGAGTTTTTCGTTTTTTGTTTTTTTTCCATTACAAAAAGAGAACGCTGAGATCTTGGTTAAAAATACACAGAGATCAGGATGCCACACAGCTGTGACCTGGGGCAGGATACAGACACTCTTTGAGTCTCAGCAGGCTCTTCTGCAAGCCTTGTGAGGTGTTGGGTGGTGACGGGCCACCAAAGAAGTACCCAGGGAAGTGCTGGCCTGTCCATCATCACCAGCAGGCTGAGATTCAGGCTGGAGTCCCATCACCAGCTGGGAGCATCTCTGAGCTTTCTCTGCAGGTGAGGACAAGAGGTCCTTCTCCATCCACACCTCTCCACCTCCCAGCCCTGCAGCAGGGCCACAGAACTCCATCTACCACTTTCCTGAGGGCAACATGACCCTGTGACCTTGATCTCATTAGAATCGAGTTGCCCCTGACCTTCACATAGCTGGGTGACCTCCAAAGGCCAAAGAACAAAGTGCTTCCATCCTGCAGGAGGAGCAGCGGATCTGTAACTGCTGATTAAAGACCCACGAGGGGCTTGGGACACAGCTCCCAGATGACACTCTCAGCCTTCTTGATTTTTGCCATACCCAAGTACCCCATTAAAGGAATTAAAATTCTTCAATATTTTTCTTTTCAACTGAAAGAAAATATTCAATTGATTTACTTATTACTTAACCCGATCTTAAGCAATAATACTCATGAAATCGACAATGTGCTTGTTATATTTTTCCTAACATACATTCACGTGAGTATGGAACTATTAAATTTTAAATGCCCATCCACGTGCCATCTCCAATTTTCTCATGGGCTACCGTTTGCTTTGTGTTTGTAGATTTCTTAGAACTGACATGGGAGGGTGGCACAGGTGGGTGCAACGGGTTCCACATCCAGCCGAGCCAATTACCCTTGGGCAATTGACTTCTGCCCTCTGAGCCTCAGTCTCCTTATCTGTAAAACAGGTCTAGTAGCTCTTGGAGGGTTGCATGTAGCGCCATGTAAGACAGGTCTAGTAACTCTCGCAGGGTTGCATATGGTGCTGTGCCTGGCACATGGTAGGCACTCGGGAAATAAGGGTACGGGAGTCCATGTTGCCCTCACAACAGGAGGAAGTCAGGACTGCTTCCCAGCACTTCTGTCTCTAGATGAAAAACAGGCCTGAGAGCCACAAAGCTGGTAAGTGAGGCTGCCGTGACTGACCTGGCATCCCAGTGCCGCAGCCACACTGCTCTTTTCTTTTTCTTCTTCAGAGCATGCTAGAGTGGAGAGCGGAGGAACCACTGCCTGTCAGCCCATCTCACTCCAACGAGGCTCTTCCAATACCCCCTCAGCAGCCATGCCCCAAGCCCAGGACACGAAGCTCCACGCTGAGGTCCACGCTGTCTGGGAGGAAGGCAGCCTCGGTGTTCGCCGCCTCTGAGTAACCACCTCCCCAAGACATGATTCATACCCGTCTGGGGTCACCCACATCCTCGTTCCCTACAAAGGAATGCAGGCCAGGTGAGGCCGGCAGGCGGTGGCTCTGGGCTGGAGCCCAGTGGGGCTGGCATCAGTGGCTGATGGGCTGACCCAGCCCCAGAGCTGCTGGAGTCTGTCTAGTCTCCAAGGCTCTGCCACTACCCTGGGCCCCCTGGCCGGGGCTAGGACAGACGCCCAGGTCTCTGGTACCCGTTATGGTTCCAGATTCAGGTTACAAAATGTTTTCCCCACAGAGGCACCTGGCATTTCACCGCTAGAGAATCAGACCTCCAGCCCAGCTTGGCCCTTTCACAATCCGTCTGCCCTGCTTAAAACTGCAGGCCTGGCCGGGCGCCGTGGCCTGTAATCTTTGGGAGGCTGAAACGGGAAGATCACTTGAGGTCAGAAGTTCAAGACCAACCTGGCCAACATGGTGAAAACCTGTATCCCAAAGTACTAGAATTACAGGCGTGAGCCACTGTGCCTGGCCTAGCAGTACTCCTCTGATTAGCACCAGAAGGATTTTGTGGCTGAAAAGTGGCCTGAGTTTCCTCCTCCCCATCACCAGACCTCAACTTACCCATCTGCAAGCTTGGGGCTGGGGGCAGCTCAGCGGGCTTGACTCTGCCACACCCTGCGATTACCTGGGGGGTTTTAGGAAACCCAGCTGGCCAGGCCCCATCCCAGAGGTAGTGGGTCTGGGGTGCCGCCACAGCCCCTCAGGTGGTGTTAATATGCGGCCAGGACTGAGAACTACCACATTTTGAAGAAGGCTAGAGAGGGTCCCTCCAGTCCAGATGTTCTCTGGACTCTCTCCTCACCCCTCCTGGGGAGCTCAGATCCTGCCCAAGCACCCCACTGGTCACAGGGACCACTTTCTCCCTTCAGGTGCAACCTGTTACCGACAATTTCTGCTCCCTCCCGCTCTGAGCCCAAGGGATCACTGTAGGTACCCTTCTAAGGAGGGAAGTGTGTGGAGGATGGGAGGAGAGGAGGAAGCAGCAGAGGCCCCCAATCAGCCCATCCCTTAAACCAAGTGACACGCGGTTCTGAGGCTCAGGGGAAGGTGGGCTCATCCCTGCCTAGCCGAGTGAGGCACAGGCTTCAGGAAGAAAGAGGTATGAGCCCGGGCGCCCCTGGGGCTCCAGGAATGCCAGGAAAACCTTGTGTCCAGAACTTTCCCCTTTGACCATGGGCTGGCCAGTGGTCCTGCTTCTCTGTGACTCTCCCTCCCATTCTGTGCCAAGACACTGCAGCCCAAGTTCAAACCCTGCTCTGTGGTGTGCTGGGCGATCCCTGGCAAATGACTCAGCTCCTCCTCCTCCACGCGACGGGGTTGCCATGAGGATGAATGAGACAGAGTGTGCAAAGTGCTCAGTGAGCACCTGAGCCACTGTCAGTAGGAATCACTAGGGTTCAAAACGCCACGATGTCACAGGCAAGAACCCAGAAAAACAATCAAGGAGATAAAGTTGTTGGGTGTCAGGTTCATTCCCTAAATACTAACTGCTTCCCAGATTCTCCCCTTTCTTGTTTTTGTTCCTGAACCCCACCCTCAATTCCCCCCCGAGTCTATTCTGGGAAAAGGATCCAGAGCTCATTCTCACTAGAGTGAAAGGGAATGCCTCGAAGAGCAGAGCTCAAGACTTTTGTGTAGAAAGGCTGGCAAGAGAAAATGGAGGCCTCTGTGCATATTTCCGTTTTCACCCTTGATTTTTAAAAAAGAAAAATAACATACTGTCAAGGAACCAAGGATAACGCTTACTCCGGGCAGTCATGCTCTTTGGGGAGCCTTGCTCTTGGAGTCACACTTGGATGCTGCTTCACTAAAGTGCTGGACGGTCCCCGCTACATGGCAGCTGAAGTGTGGGGCTAAGCCATCCACAGGTGGGGAATGTCCGTAGAACTCATGGAAGGAACTGCCTTGGGACTCACACAGGGTGACAAGGAGGAGCAGATGGGAGTTGGTCCTGGTGGCTGCATGCACCAGGATTTCTGCAGCCCCCACTAGTCTTTTAGTCAGCTGTTTGTCCGACAACTTCCAGTTTCCTCCATAAGGATCATCCACATCCCGATGGCCAACAGGTGTCATCACTTGAGCCCTCTCTGAACCCCGACTGGGAGCAGACACTGGCAGTACCACCTCGGTGAGGATCTGAGCCCAGCAAGGATGGAGGGTGCAATTGATTAGCAATGTCTGCTATGGGCAGCAAATGGGGGATGCCGATCAAATGCTGTGCACTCAACATCCCTCATCTATACTTTGAAAGTCACCAGACAGCTCAATAAATACTGGCTGGATTCTACAGGGTTACTGGCAAATTTCTCCTCCAGTGAACTTTCTCATAGCCATCCAGCCAGCAGCTAGACAGACACCAATGGAATGCTTTGCACTTGGTCCTGGGCTAGGAGCTGGATATTCAAAACTACCTGAGACAGGCCTTTGTTCCCCGATGCAGAGTGGAGGATGCAGTGCAGCTATGCAGATGGGGAACAAACCAGAGGAAAGCACGGCAGGAAGAAATATTCCCCTTGCAGGCAGAGCCTAGATTTATATGGACAGTTGGAATTTGGACTCATAATTACACCTCTGGGCCATGTGGCAAGCAACTCTGATTACCCTCTAGATGGGAGGACAGTGACAATTCAGGGCCAAAGCAACTAATAAAATCAGGCAAAATAAGTGGCACCATGTGTAAGTTCACAGTTTGGAGAATAATGCAAAGAACTAACAACCGCAAACATCTAGTAATTGTCATTGTTGGAGAAATGAGTGGGAAATGGGGCAGAGGCTCCCTTACACGTGAGCCTAAACATTTAAACATGTGTTTCATGGTAGGTCCAGCTGATACATTTTTTAAAGAGGCAACATTCTCTGCATCTGTGGCTTATGACTTGAAACGTCCCTCCACGTTTGGCGGGGGTATCCCTCCCGTGTCAGCCTGCTCAGAGATCAAGATCCATAAACACAGGGAGAGATACACCCGAGATAGGAGTGCATTGAGCTGCGATCTATCCTAACAATCAACAGCAGCAAATGGAGTGGTGTTTAAAAGCTGGTTGGTGTTATTTCATCGGTTATATTCACCCATGTAATGACACCCTCTCCATCATTTCAATACACCCGCCTCTTTCTCCCCTATCATAAATAGATTAGAAAACCAGTTTCCTCCTATGGCCGTGACCCTATTGGCTTCTAAGCTCAGCCCCATATGAATCAGCCCTGGCTCACTGAGATGGCATCTGAAATGACTCAATAACGAGGAGGCACAGACACCAATAAATGAATCACGCCTTCCGCAAGACCAAACCTTTGGCTTTTACAGACACCAATTACAAAGTAGAAAGAAAAGAACAAAGAAATTACTCAGGGTGTTTGCGCAAAGTTGATTCAGAGGTTTATAGAATTATTACCGACTAAATTGTCTTTAGGAAAGCAATTAGAGCTCTGGCCAGCTACAGACATCAGCTCAGCCCGGTGAGGGGAATCTGCGGAACAGGCGGGGCAGGCACCAAGTTCCTGCAGGGTTCCCAGACCTGCGCGAAGTTCCCTGGCTTCACTTTCCACCTTCTTCTGGAAAAAGCTGTTCTGGACCTTGCAGAAATCCTAAGACGTGAGCACGTACATATAGATATACACACACACAGACTTGGCAAAAGTCTCTGTATTAACTTTTATTTTTTATTCCTTAAATGTAGCAGCCATAAGAGGACATCAAGATTCTCCCTTCTCTGGGAGTCTGAAGCACATCACTGACCATAATCAAACTCTCACGCCATCTCTCAACTGACATCCACGAAGTGTTTCAGATCGAAGTTCTGTTACCTGCTGCATAACTCAGGGGAATGAAGAAAGGCGTTTGCTGTGGCCCCATGCAAATTCTGAGCCTCCCTAAAGGAAGTGTGGCCTCTGGGAAGAATCACCCCACGGGCTCAAACCGAATCTTGTTGTCTGGGCATCTGAACCTTACGGGACAGCTTGTGCAGTCTGTGGGTGTCACCCATATCAGGGATGTGCAAGTCTAGTGGGCAGCTTGATGCAAGAGGGAGCCAACCTGAGCTCCACTCAACTCACACTCTCGGGCAGCTGGCCCGCTTACCACCAATCCCTACTTACCATCAGCACCAACACCCTCGTGGCCATTTATTGAGTATCTACTAAGAATCAGCCCTGTGATAGGTGCTTAAAAGACAATTTATTTAATCACCTCTGTGCAGCAATTATAAATCCTGGTTTATAAATGAGGCAGCCAAGATCAGGGAGCGTAAGGAGCTGACCAAAGACTCCACATCTAGAAAGAGGTTCAGCTGTGTTAAAAAGCCCCTGGACCCTGCCACAGTCTCTCTCCCTGCGCAACTACCAGGTGCCAGGACTGCCCCACAGGCTGAGCAAGGCGTGTGGGGTGCAGGGTAGTCTCTCGGGATCTGGTCTAGATGAGCAGAGGGGCAACCAGGCACCTGCGACCACTGGTGCTGAAAACCTCCTGGGGGAAAGAGCAGTTTGCATTTGCTCAACATTTCTGAAAACTGATTCAACTTCCCACTTCTCTTGCTGCTGAGGACACAGCCTGGAAAATCTGATTTCACCTGCCTGGGGGAACCCAGGGCAAAGCAGGGAGAAGGTCAGACTCACCTGAGCTTGCCCTGTGACACACCTGTGGGAGGTGGGATGCCCATGGTGGACTCCAACAAGGGACCTCAGAGAAGCCTCCCAGCCTCGGCGGTTGGAACTCACATGTTTTGACAGTCCATGTTTTACATATATCATACATAAAATGCAAATGTATACTGTATATACTTGAAGATATGTGGCTCTAAATATGAAAACACACCTTTTTATATTCTTAACCACTGACACTCAGACAAATTCAGGGCTGGATTTGTCACTTTCATGCTCCCAAAGCCAGCGATGGAACCGGCCCCTCCTGGAGACCTTAAGGACCAGCAGAGACTCTTCCACTCCTGATGCTGATGCGACCTGCATACTGGGAATCCATGACAACCTGCCAATGACAATAGAGGCTGACAGCTGCCACTGACAGACCCCACCACAGGCCCACGCTTTACAGAACATGTTCTGGGGAACAGGGAAACTGAGGCACACAATAATTCTGCTTCCACCGTCAAAATGTTTATTGATCTATTTGGTGTCAAGATCGTGCAACTTCTATCAACACAAATAAGCACACGGCACAGCCACCTCCCCTGAAACTCCAAAAGCCTATATTGGGGGGCAAAGGATATAGGACGGTTTCTTAGGGCTTAAAAGGCAAAGTGGCATCTCGAAACTGCACGACCGCTAGCTGGTTCTGGCTGTGGCCGTCCAGCCTGGGGGGAGCCTAGCACCACTGCCAAGGAGGATTGGGAGGTGTTTTTTGCTGATGGTGAAGAGTTGGTTTGTGGAGGTCACAATCAACCTTTATCCACCATCCAGATCCCCGAGCCAGTGGGGATTTTCAACTTGCTACCAATAATTAAAACTCTCTTTCCTGCCATAGAGCCATTTCCCAAGCCCACTGAAACAATCACAAAAGATTTTAGTTAAAAGACATCAAAAAAGGGGCCTGGCATGGTGGCTCACACCTGTCATCTCAGCACCTTGGGAGGCCGAGGTGGGCAGATCACCCGAGGTCAGGAGTTTGAGACCAGCCTGGCCAGCATGGCAAAACCCTGTCTCTACTAAAAATACAAAAAATTAGCCAAGTGTGATGACTCACGCCTGTAGTCCCAGCTACTTGGGAGGCTGAGGCAGGAGAATCACTTGAACCCGGGAGGTAGAGGTTGCAGTAAGCTGAGATCACACCACTGCACTCCAGCCTGGGCAACGGAGCGAAACTCCATTTCAAAAAAAAATAAGTAAATAAAAATAAAAATAAACAAATAAATAAAAGACATAAAAAAATTAAAAAAAAAGAAGAAAATCAGACTATACTTCTAACCTTTCTGACTCCTTATTAGTTTATGGCAGGGACTGATTCCAAGCCACCTTTCTTCCTACCCCCATCCCCATTAACAACAAATACATACTAGAATGTGCTGGAGCACTAGGAATAGCTGATCACCACCTGATACCGCCGAAGTTGAGTCATAATAGCTGCTTAGCTTGGTTCAACGTGCGGCATCTCAACATCACCTCTGAGCAAACTCCACCTTCCTCCATGAGGAGGATATTAACCCCAGGACACTCCCAGTCTGCAGCAAGTGTGTGCCAAGAAGAACCACGCTAGGAATTCTCCTTCTGGGGGCTTGCAGCAAGCCCTGGCAATGCATTTTTGCCATTTGATGGCCTTTGTAGAACTAAAGCCATCACTTGTGAAACCTTGGCCACACAGGACAACTGGAGCAGGTGCAGGGGAGGTGGGTGCGCATTGACTTCTGTACCTGTCCCTTAGCTCTACAAGAGAGGGCAGGTATGAAACTCAGGCACAGCTTCCTGCCCCAAATAGTGGAAACTTTGGAGCATTAAAAATCACATTTTGTGCCAGAGGTGCTTTTCAGGTAACAGTCTTGACAACCCCATAAAACAGATGTCATTCTTCCTTCCACTTCACAGAGGGTCAACTGGAGGCTCAGGAGGATACCACGCTCACCCCCGAAATGAAGGTCTTCAAAGCCTGTATCTTGAACACAAGAATCTGGAATCTCTTGCAAGTTCGCCTGCCCACTTCCTCCCTTCATCCAGTGCATATTAGACTCCTACCAGGTTCAGGACACAACCAACAACCACTCTGTGCTTGGTGCCTGGGGGGAAAGCAGACATGGCACAGCTAATGACACAAAAATTGGATTACTGCCATGACAGGTGTGACAGGAGGAAGACCAGGGTGCTTGTGGGCCCCAAATAGGACACCAGGCTGGGGGTCTCCCTAGGCGAGGCCCTGAAGGTGCCTCTGAGTGTGGCCTCTCAGCTACCCTTCTGAAATGACTCGTGTTCTTTCACCTGTCTCCCTACAAGAGCGGCAGCTTGCAGAGGGCAGGAATTCATCTGTGTCGTTCCCTGACATTCTGCGGCCCTGGGAACAGCACAGGAGGTCAGAGGTGCGTGGCAAATGGTGCTGAACGCCGAGCCCCTGCGGAGGCTGTGTCTAGTGATGTCCCCTATCAAGCCTACATTTGATTCCCTGGGAACATTCCCCAGCTACTCCCTAAACCCCTGCCATGACATCTGCTGGTGCTGGTATGTCAGAGATGCACAGAGGAGCTGGAGACACAGACACCGGCTCCTCACACAGTCTGGCAAGGCACGTGTGTTTTGGAGAGGCATTTCCAATGAATGTCAGCCAGTGTCTTGCCAGAGTAGAATGGACCCAATTGCTCTGAGAGGTGGCCAATTCTTATGTGTTCTTCCCTAACAAACGGTCCAACATGGGCTTGCACTGTTGGGAGCCTAAAATACCACTGCAATGGCCAATCTTGCAAAGAAGGCCCTGGAGCTCAGGAGGTCGATGTGGTGGAAAAGAAAGCCTGGGAATGTGGGCTGCACGGTCAGGGAGCTTGGGTTTGAGTCCCAATGGAGCATCAGTTCCTGGCTGTGTGACCTCGAGCAAGTATCTTACCCTCTCTGATCCCATTTTTGTATTCACAAATTGGTGCAGTAGCTCTCTCAGGGTTGTTTTGAACACTGAGAAAAATGCTTCACTAATACCTGGCACATAATAATCTCTTCACATTCAGCTAGGAAAAAAAGCAGAAGCACAAAAATCCATCAGTCACCCGGGGAACAGAAAAGAGAAGCCATTCTGTGGCTCTCGGATAGCTTGGGGATGCCCCAAGCTCTTCCAGGTCCACCCCAGGGTGCTGAAGCCCCTGCCCTGGCTGGTAAGTCATTCTGGGATTTTTCCCAGTTTGGTGACCAGCAGTTCTGCCAGTGCCTGACAAGACCCTGACGAGACCCCTGAGGTGTCAAGGTTTGGCTTTGTAGTGTCATCCAACGGGAAAACGAGGTTGACTGTCAGTACTCGGCACTATCACAGCTTCGCAAAGGGGTGCAGCCCACCCCGGGGAGCAGGCAGGAAGGAGTGCTTGGAGCAGAAGTGAAACTGAAGACCAGCCCCTCCCCGGCCCTCCCGCTGCTGCACCTGTCAATGGGGACAGGGGAGATCAGGGCCTTTCTTTCAATGGTTTGCCTCTCATACGCTCACCTGTTAAAAATTTCAATTGATTCTCAAAAAGGGAAGCCCCAAACCATCAGAAGCTACTGTTTTGTGCCTTGCCTTGTACCCCCTCTTCCAGCCTCTGTCCACCAAGCCTGGCAGTGGATTAAGGGAACCCTGCTGGCAGGCCCGAAGAGACTGTCTGGGGCTTCCTGGGCCGGCAACAGGCAAGCTGGGGTCGTTGCCAGCCAGGTTTGCAGTGGACCTGGTAAGGACAAGGAGTATTACACAGATAGTCAATTACCTCCATGTTCAAGGCCATGGGCCCCAGATGGGCCTGTTGATTCCAACCTTCCCAGCCAGTCCGAGGGTGGGAAACCTTTTTCTGGTGAAGGCCTTCTCATCACTAGGCACTCTGTTAGAGAGTGACCGCTAGGGAACCAGGCAGAAAGGACCATCGAGTCCAATCCGCCCCACCACCGCCCACCTCCACGAACACACAGCTGCGCCAGACACCAGGCCACACACAGCCAGAATCTCTCGGCACCCTCAGCACAGGGGCCATTATCACCCCACTTTACAGACCTATCAGGTGACAGTGAAGGGGAGCACAAAGGGGATGGGACCAGCAAGTTTTGACATCTCCATCCCTCTGGCCCTCAGTCACACTCCTAACCCACCCACAGCAGGGCAGGTCACTTGATGGGACAGATGGGGTCTGCCAGCAGGTTCTGTGGGGCTTCTTGGTGACAGGGGAGACAAAAGGAACTGTCACACTTAAAACCCAGGAGTTTTATGTCAAAATCTAACCATTCAGCTGCCCTGGAATGGAAAGATCTGGCCACTCAGGGCCCACGTGGCAATGGTGGGCTGAGCACTGGTCACAGTGCCTTTAAACTGGACTCTTGCCCCCGGTTCCCTGGAGCCCACCCCAAAGACAACTGAGTTTGCTTCCCTGAGCCATGCTCCCCCAGCCTCGGGGAGCCCCTGGCATGGCATGGTACCATCCTCGTCACTCCAGAGGGTGCATGAGGAGCAGGTCCGCCTCCTGCACAGCTCCTGCACGTGCCCCAACCATGCGTGCGTTACGCAACACTTTGTAAAAAGCAAAAAATGGGCCCTCGGCTTCAATCTCCTTCTCTCAGCATGTGCACCATACAGAACCCGAGGCTGGCAGCAGCACAGCCTCCGAAATTCACCGTGTAAGAGTTCCCTCTCTTTGGGCAGGATCCCAGACCCCGGGGTGCCTGTGAACTTGGTCTCTGGATGCGAACACCTGAAGCGAGAAGGCCACACCAATCCTCAGGTTTGGACCCTGCCACCAGCACCCTCCTCTGAACATTTTCTGGCTTTTAAACTATTGACCGGACTATAAACATTTAAACTCCCTGGCCCTGGGCCAAGTTGGGAGTGGAGATGGTGGGGGTAGGCATGTGGGAACACCTGACCCCGTGGCTCTGGGGCAATCTGGTGGCGGGTGCATCTTGCAGCACGGAGGCTGCCTTGGGGCTCCTGAGGGAGGCAGCTCTGCTGTAGACGCTTCCAGCCTCCACGGACCTCCCGACAGCCTCACTTCTCCTGGGCAGCAGCACACACGGCTCCACTTTCCTTCTTTTTCGGACAGAGTGCATACGTTTGCACCACTTACAGGGGAGAACGTGCACTCTTCCCCCTTCTTACGTGGTCAGAAGTTTTAACCATTCCCAACCCAAAGAGAAGAGGGCAGGAAAGACCGACAGGAGTAGAAGCTGTGCGTGCCTGTGTATGAATGTGTGTGTGCACGTGTGTGTGTCTGCACGTGTGCGCATGCAAGCACCCACTCACAGGCGTGTGTGTGTTTGTACAGGAACAATTAGTTATTCTGTGCCTTGACAAACGCTAAACTCAC
The DNA here is from genome assembly GCF_037993035.2 of Macaca fascicularis. Taxonomy (NCBI): domain Eukaryota; kingdom Metazoa; phylum Chordata; class Mammalia; order Primates; family Cercopithecidae; genus Macaca; species Macaca fascicularis. Next base: position 113,771,707 of record NC_088384.1, read on the forward strand.
CTCGACCCTGGGTCACACTGGGCAGTGTAGCTGGCTTAACCCAGACCTCCTGGGAAGCTGCGGCCAACTGTCTGACCTAAGACTCGGGTCACAGAACTCAACTCCCTTAATAACTCCCTTAGTACACCACAACCTAAAACCCAGACAGTCAGAAAACCTGCGGGTGAAAAGTCCCAGGGTTTAGCGGGCCCACAGGGGAGAACAGCTGGTGTTAGACGTCTGTATTTTAACCCCGATCCAAAACATCAGCTTTCACTAACGCCGGGGTCTCTCCTTAGAAACGCAAATCCAAGATGAAAACGGGAAAACTTCATCTCAAGAGCAAGCCCCTGTCTTTGCTTCATGGCACACAACAGGCACTCAGGAAAGCTGAGTGGATGAGTGGCTGCGGAGTGGCCACAGGCCTTCACAGGGATGGACGTCTGATGGGAACTGAGGGTCTCCTGGCAACGCAGATGCTGCCCTCTGGCCCTCAAACCCCTTAGGAGAAACCACTAATTGATTAAACAGTGGTCTCAGTAAGGGGCATTTGACCATGTCTGGAGACATTTCTGGCTGTCGAACCTGGGAGAGGGGTGCTGGTATCTAGTGGGCAGAGGCCAGGGGTGCTGCTAACACCTTACAGAGCACAGGACGGCCTTTCCTGCCTCCCAACAAAGAATTACTGGGCTCAGAATGTCACAGTGCCAAGGCACTGTCTCTATACCCTCACTTGATTCAAGCAAGTGTCAAAACAGCATGTGCCAGGCAAACCCAGGGAAACCTGGGTGCCCTGTGAGTTTCTGATATTTTCTCACATTTGTTTGGAACAGGCTGGAGAAGAGGAATCAGAGGCTCGGTGACTCTGGCCAGTGGGTGGAGTTAAAAAGACAGCTGTCACCGTAGATACCACCAGAGATGGGCCCAGGGCAGGGGCACCTCCCAGGACCCTCAGGAAATGCCTCCCGCCTGAGCAGACACTGGATGGCCCCAGGTTCAGTCTTTTCCCGAGAGAGACAACTTAGCATCCATCTGGGCCCCAAATTTGAGATAACAGCCAGAGGAGAAAGACCAGGGGGTCCTCTCCGAGACGCAGCTGAACTGAAATGAGGTAGATGAGGTTGCCAGGAAAACCGGGTGCCAGGAGTCCTTTCCTCAAAAGTAGCCGCGTCAAGCTCCAGGCTGTCATCTGTTAGGCTGTCACTCGTGCTGCCTGCTTTTAATCCCAGGACCCCTGGCTTTTTAAAAGAAAGGGTTTTCCCACGGGTATGTTTTGGGAACACTGAATTGCCACCAGACAGCAACCTCATCCCTTGACTCTCAGAAAAAATGGGGCCCCAGGAGTATCCTGTTACAGTCAAGCCCACTCCATTCAACATCCTGAGAGCAGACACGAAGGGGCTCTGACCATTTCCTCCAGCCCCCAATTTCAAGGAGGACCTGCCCTGGGGCCCAAGTTCCAAATTCAAGAGGCGCGAGGGTGTGCAGTCCAAGAGAAACCACCCTGGCCTGGGGCTGGTGTGGGTTTTGGACCTTGGGCAAAACTTTCCACAGTGGGCTTTCCTCATCTATAAGCCAGGGATGTGAACCCCGAGCTTGCGCAGGCTCCTCTCAGGTCTGAAATTTGGGGTAGCTGAAGACCACACCCGGGAATCGGCAGTGGGTGGGAAGCCGGGTCCAGCACACTGACCTCCAGCCAGGCTCAGCAGGGCAGAGGCCCTATCTTGAAAGACTATAGAATTTTAGATTTCATCCATCACCGTCTCATTCTTCAGATGAGGAGAGTGAGGCCCATCAGGGCTTAAGGACCTAGCAAGGTATCTTACAGGATAGGAGCCACGTGGACACTGCCTCAAAGCCCAATTCCAAACCATCCATCAAGTTCTAGTTGCAAACAACTCCCAGCATGTACTAGGTGAAAAACAGCAGCCACTACTAGTTAAAAGAAAAACCAAGTAATAGCTTTTTTCCTTTCTTTTTTCCTCCCCTCGCTTCCTTCCTATCTTTTGGTATAAAGAAACTCCAGGAGACACCAGGCCTGACTACTTCCTCACCCTAGTCCTTCAGGGAAATCTGATGAAAACAAACAGTTACAGTATACCTGCATTTTAAAGACTGGTTGGTTCCCTGGCGCCTTGCAGCTTTCTTTCAATAAGTAGGGGGCTGTGTATACACAGAACACAGGACTAACTGGGGCACCCAGGGGCCAGCTGGAACCAGCCAGGGTTCCAGGTATTAACCCCAAGGGTCTTACTCACTTAAAGGCTGCCAGGGGCGGCCGGGCAAAGTGCAGAGGGTGGCAGCAAGGCATTTAGCAAGAGGCCTTTATGTCAGTTCAAAAACATCATGAAGGACTGAAGAGCCTAAGAGAGGACAGAAATAAGAACTATGCTTGTTTTTTTTTTAAAGTCCTGAACCATAAAGAGAGACAAGAGTAAAATGCTGCACTGTGCCCAGCCCTTGGAATAAGGGTGACACAAGGATGTGTGCCCCTTGAGCAGGAGGTCCCCAAGGCAGCTTTACAGAACAAAGGGCAAAAAGTGAGGCAACCAGGGCCCTGAAGCAGCAATCCATCTAAGGCAAGACTCTCCAAACGTGTGCGAACGGATTTTCATAACATCCTCGTGCATTTCATTAGCCTCCTGAGTTCACAAAAGGCCTCTGGGAAGGCAAGTCGGTTCCGCAAACGCTGGCTCTGGGCAGGTCCTCCTGGCACCTCGCTGGTCTGGCGCAGGCCGGCTGGAGGGGGTAGGGGGAGAGCTATCCGTTCCAGGCTGGGATGGAGTGTCCAGGTGGATGGATGGAAGGACCCACCGCCAAAGCCCAGCGAGCCTGGTTATTTTTACCACTCAAAGCTCACTGTATAGGCTCAGGGGCCACAAACTGGGAGCCGCCTGCGGACACTTGCTTATGAGCTGCCCAGACACTGCCTTCATTCCACGGCGGCTGCTTCCCAGCTCCGGGCCCCAGCTAGGGGCAGCATGGCCCCGGCAGGGAAGGGCTGTGTGCCCCTTCACCTGGGGTGCTTCTTCAGAGTGGGAATGGGGAAACGAAAGCTCTGGGAAGCAAAAGGTCCCCGAAAAGATGGGCTGGGGGACAAGGTGTAGGCTAGAAGCTAGAAGCCAGAACCCGGGAGGTGGTGGTTCAATTCCCTGCTCAGCCAAATGTCCACCTAGGTGGGCTGTGTGTGCAGGAGGTTCGGACTTACTTATCCGAACTTTTGGGTGCACAGGCGGCTGCGTTAGCTACAAGGTTCAAAACCCCATTCCCCACCGTTGGTCCAGTAACCCCTTTTAGGGCCAGGCAGTCCCAAACACAAACAGCCCCAAACTTTGACTCCTTTGTAACCACGGCTTCAGCCAGACTGAACCAAGCTGTCCAGACAGAGGCTATTTATAGGTGCGTCGGGGACACAGACACTGGCACAATGACACACACACATTCAAGATCCACGCTGGGCCAGACGCGCCAGCGCTGAGCCCTGGATTCAGACACCTGGACACACACGGTCCGCAGATCCGGCCCAGCCAGACCAGACCCCCAGAAAGACGCACACGCTCAAGAAAGGCACCCCGGCCCGGACACGGGAAAGACACACAGAGAGAGGCAGGAAGACTCGGAGGCACGCACTTTTGGGCAAGACCGCGACTCAGACCCCCAGACACCCCGAGAGACGCCGAAGACCCAGACAGAGCCACGCAGCCACGCACACTCCACAGACGCACGGACATCCACTCAGAGCCCGAGACACAGCGCCGCGAACACTCCAGACACACGCCCGGAGCCCCAGACACCTCGCAGACCAGACAGTGTCTCACACGCCCCTCCACCCCCGCCCAAAGTTGATAAAGAGCCGGCCTAATTGCTCCATCGCGACTGCCCCTTAGGGAAATAAAATGGAAACTTCACGGATCCGCCCGCACCAGCCCTCCCGCGCCGTGCGCCGCCGCTGGGCCCCGGGTCCGAGTCAGGGCGGGCGGGGCGCGGACAGCGGGGGCCCTGCCAGGCTCGCAGCGCCGCGGGACAAAGCCGGGCCGGCCGCCAGCTGCCGCGAGCCGGGAGGGCGCGCCCGGGGCGCGGCGGACGCTGCCGGGGCGCAGAGCGTTCGGTCCGAGGGGGCGCGCACGGCCCGGACCCCCGCCCGCAGCTGTGCCCCGACATAGGGTCCGACCCCGACGGAGTCTCCGGGGAGGGGGGCGTGGGGTCACTCACTGATCTCCATGCTCTGGAACAAAGAGCGTTTGCAGTTGCACGTGCAGGAGACATTGGGCTGCCCGGCGGCGGCGGCGGCGGTGCTGTTGACCCCCATCAAGCGGTGCATGGACGGCGCGGCGGCGCGGCGCGGGGCGCGGGGGGCGCGGGGGCGGCCGGGGGGGGCTCCGGCCGGCGCCCGGAGCTGGGGCCCCGCATGCAGGAGGCGCGCGGCGGGGGAGGTGCGCCCCGGCTCGCCGGGCTCGGGTCGCCGCCAAGTTCCCGGGGCGCCGCGGGGCTCAATGCGCGGGACCGCGCTCCTCTGCGCCCCCCCCCGGCCGCCCCTCGGCAGCCCCGGGGGCGTCGGCAGTGCCCGCGGGTGGCGTCCGGAAAATGGGCTGGCAGCGGGGCGCGCGCTGCCGCCGGGGCTGAGCCTCTGCCGCTAGCTTTCCCCAGCCGAGCGCCTCCGCCGCCGCCGCCGCCGCCGCCTCCTCCTCATTCAAGTCCAAGGAGATCGGGTTTCGCTCCGAGACCGCGGTCGGAGGCAGGCAGACGGTCTGACGTCAGCGCTAGACGGGGCTGCCGGTTCCCACCGCGCGGGGGCCGGGGAGGGGGCGCGCGCTGCGCCAATCCCCGCCGAGGTTCCCCCGCACCCCCTCCCCGAGCCGGGGGGCGGGGTGACGGGAAACGGGGCGGGCTCTTAAAGGGCCAGAGCTAGGCGGCCCACGTAGACCCGGCACCCGCGCAACGGAGGAGGGGCGCTGTGCCCTCTCCCCAACGGCGGTCAGCTTGGAACGCCAGCCCGGCGCACGCCCGCGGCCAGGGAGCCGAACTCGGTGCCAGCCGCACCCGGGCGGGTGGCTGGTGCGCCCTCCCCTCGGCCCCGTCCCTGGGGTCCTTGACCCAGGCTTTTGGGGCTAGCCTGTCTTCTGAGGAGCACAAGGTCCCTGGGGGCTCAGGGAAGAGAAATTGGAGAAAGGGGGAGGAAGCCCCCAAGATGGATCACCCATTGCCTGATTTCGCAGGAGACTGTCCGCCTTCAGTTCTGCAGCAGCTCGGGAATCATGGCCCACTGAGCCCCTAAGCGCTTTCACCCGAACCCAAGGAGGACGACCAGGAAAGACGGGAACTCGCGTAGACACGCCCGGAAGCCCTTGTCATGTAAATAGCTGTCGGGGACTGGTGTACCGTCGCCGCCCCAGCCGGCGGGACCTGGGGCGAATCCACACCCATTGTCTGCTGCCCGAGGGGCCACCGGCTGGGGGGCGCGGCGCCGGAGTTCAAAAGGGATATGAGCGGGAGGGGTGTACTTTTATTTCATTAAGTTTTAATTACAGGAGTGCTACAAGAACACATTCTTCTGGTTTAAAAAGATATTAAAATATTACATAAGAGACCTCCCCTCCCTGGCCCACCTCCAGCCTCTTAAGAATTTAGTGGGTCGCCTCTTAGACACTTTCTCAAAGCTTCACTTATTTAACAAGCACTTAAGGAGCACCTACCTGTGCCAGAAACTCTCCAAATATTAACTCAACCTGACACCGACTCAGTGTGGCCGAATGTCATTCTCTCCATTTTACAGAGCGGGAAGCTGGTCAGGGAAGTTGCTTGTTGAAAGTCACACGGTGGAGGAGCCTGTGTTCCAACCCAGGACCCTGGGGTGCTGCCTCTCCCTCTCCCACATAGTCCTGATTCTTTAAATATCCACATATTCCTGTAATGCCTGGAGTTTTAGTAATTAGCGGGGACTTAGTGTGTGTTCAAAGCAAACAAACAAAAAAAGCTTTTAAAAAGTGTTATTGTGTTGGTAAACAGTTTGGATAGAGAAGGAAAAGCTGGAATTTGGGAAATGAAGGTGGCCTCAGGGGAGAACTTACCCAGACCAGAGTAAATTCATCCTTCAGAGAAAGCCAGTGCAGGAAGTGGGTTCCTGCTCTCCCTGCACAGGCACAGCGGTGCCGCCAGAGCTCCCCCAGAAAGACTGGGAGGCCTGTTCCGGAGAAGTCAAGCCCAGGGATGTGGCTCAGGCTGGTCCAGGCTCTTTGGAGGAGTCCAAGAATGCCCAGCCCAGAGGGAGGTTCAGAGTCACTGACCACCTTCTGTTTGAGAGGAGATGCTCACTCTTGGAGCCACAGCCAGCACTAGATCAGGACCCAGGCCCTGGCCCAGGAGTGGGGCAATACCCAGGGTCTACCCCAGATGGCACCCTGCTGTGAGCTGGGCTCCCTCAGCCCCTGCCTTGAGGAAGGGGCAGTATCATCAGCGTGTCTTTTATCAGGGGAAATATTGCTGCAGTTTGGCCTCTGCAACTTAAGAGAAAAGCTGAGGGGTCCTGAGCGGCCCTTGGGGGACCACTGCAAATATTGGCTGGGCCTGAGATAACCTGGGTCCCATTCACTTCCTAGGGTAAAGGAGGTCATCTTTACCACTCCTGCTTTCAGCCATTTCTTCATTCATTCAATCAACTAACTGGCTGAGCTGCAACCCTGAGCCGAGGGAATTCAGCCATGCCAGACCCAGCCCCTGCCCTCCGGGAAGTCTCGGGAGACCTGGCTAGTCTGGCTGGGAGAAGTCACACGTTGATTGTCTTGGAAGTGAGATGGCATTTACACAATGGAGGCTGCACTGCCAGCAGGCAAAAATAACCAGTTAATTCAGTGGATTAAAGAAACCAAACCTACCCACAACACTTGACCTCCCATTGATCTGTCTGCGACAATGGCAGTGGCTACCATTTATTGAGTGCTGATGGTATCACCTGGGATTGACTTAGTGGTCTCTGGCACTAGTTCCAAAGTTGATTCTGTCTGGAGAGCTTAAGGCAGTGTTCAGAACTGAGGGTCCAAACCTGAGGGTCACCCAAAGATGAGTGGGACACAGCTGTGTCACCTTGGCTGAGTGCTTTCACCTCTCCAGCCTCAGTTTCCTCTTCTGCAAAATGGGTGGCTTCATGGCACCTTCACATGGTGTGATTGCGAGGAATGAAGGGATTGATGCCTTGCAAATAGAGAAGAAGGGGCCGGATACATCTTAGTTGTTATGTTAATCATCTTGGCAACCCTGGGAGGGAGGAACCACTATCATTTTATTTTCCATTTTACAGATGAGGAGAATGATGATTCCAGCACAGACAGGGCCCCTGACGGGGCAGTAGGAAAGGAGAATTGCTTTGGAAGGAGCATAGGCTGGACTGCCAGCATTCACAGGAGGCTTCGTGTGTGCCCAGGACTGCCAGAATTAAATACAGGACACCCAGTTCAGTTTGAATTTCAGATAAACTATGAATAATGTTTAGTATAAGTATATCTCAATTTAACTGGATAGCTTGTGTTTTTCTTTGTGAAATCTGGTAACCCTAGATGTGCCAGGGATTGTGATGCCGGCAATTTGGGCATGAGGGGCAGAGCCCACTGTCAGGCACAGGCACAGGAGGTCACAACTCCCTGATTCTACCCAGGGGAAATGGGCACAGCCAAGGTGTTAATGGGCTGAGGAGGGAGGGCTCACCGCTGGGAGTGGGAGTGGGGAAGGGGCACCACGATTGGGCAGGCCTGAGTCCCTGGGAAGAAGGCCACAAGTCAGAGGTAAAAGAAAGGTTTTGTTCACTCATTCAACAAACATTCTGCTCCTAGTCAGTGTGAAGCTCTGTGCTGGGTACTGGGCACAGGGCTGGGAAGAAAACAAACTCCCTGACCTCGTGTGACATTGTGAGGGACAAAGGGACTAAAGACACACATGCAAACTCATAGGCCAATGTGGTCAGGAGGTCATTTCAGACATGGTGATGACAGGCCAAAGGCCAGAGTTGGGGTGAGATCAAGGAAGCCCTCTCTGAGGAGGTGGCATCTCATTCCACCTGTAGTTACCGACCACCCACAGGTGCAGCCCCAGCCATACTGAGGCTCACAGGTGAGGCTGACATCACATGTGTAAAAAGATGAGTCCAGGTGGTAATTTCAGAGAGACGAAACCTGGGAAGAATATAAAGGGAGAGGGTTTGGAGGCGACTTGAGCCCAAAGGGTTGGGTTTCCTCTCTGGGGAGACGTGGGCTGCGCATGTAGGAGACAGTGGAGAGGGGGTGCCAGGCCGGTGGGGGCATCAGGAACTAGGAGACTCTCATGGTCCCAGTAGGTTTAGAGTTTGGGACACATTTCCCGGCCTGGCTGTGGCCGTGGGGTTGTGAAATGGGTGTGTGAAGCAAATGGATTGTGAAACAGGTGACTGCAGAGACAGGCCTTTCTGGGACTCCAGACAGTGTGTGCCACCATCCGCCCTGCCCATGGGTTTAATCTGTGGCAGGGGGGATATTTCCAGAGGAAACGTCCTGTTTCAGCAGGTAAAGGGGCTTTGCTCCCAGCGGCGCCGCGCCTCTGTGCTGTGCCAGACTTGGGCGCAGAGCCAGCTTTGTGGGAGGGCAGCCCCCCTGCACTCGCCAGGGTCACATGCTCTGAAGGGTCGGGGTTTTATTGTATTATTTTATTTTATTTTTTGGTTTAGTTTACTTCTCTACTGTTGACCTCTTGAAATTCCTAATAGTTAACAATTTCTAAACACGGGGGCCTGCAAATCTGTAACCAGTCCTGCTCAGATGCCAGGCCCCCACTGGCAGCCAGTTGGGACCCCGTGGAAGTCAGTGTGGGTTTTGGCCACAGCCGAGGGTGGCTGGCAATGTCCTGACTGTGCCCGCTGGCCGAGGGTGGCTGGCCACTGTGGAAAGTGCCTGGCTGAGCCAACAAAGGTCCTGCTTGGGGAGCCGGTTGTGGGCACAAGGCAGAGGCCCTTCTTAGGGCCATCTGTGCCCCGGTCTGCCTGCCACCCCCTGGCCTGCCTGGACGGAGCTGCCTCTGCAGAATTAGTCTTGGGAAACCTTAAGCAACTTAGTGACCTCCCCTCCCAATTTAGCACCTTCGGAAATGGCATCCAGCAGGCTCATTTTGTTCCTTAGGTTGGGGTTAATTGGAGCTGTCAACTTTCACAGGTTAGCAACTTTGGACTTCATTTGTGTTTTGTTTTGTTTTGTTTTTCTCTTGTTTTACTTTTAAACACTAGTAAGAGCCAATGTTTATTGGGCACTGCCCATGCACCGTGCCAGGCCCTGTTCTAACCACTTCACATTCTTCCACTTAGTCATTCAACAAATATGCATTGGGATCCTACGGTGAGCCAGAAATTGGCTCACTGGATCCCCACAGCAACCCTCTGAAGTCCAAGCTAATATTATTCCCATTTGACAGATGGGGACACTGAGGCTCAGGGACCTAAGGATGAGGTGGAGCTGGGATGGGAATCCAGTACTTGGGCCCCAAAGCCCATGGGTTAGCCTCAGCAAATGACGCCTTATGCACCCCCTCTCCCTCCTCACTGCCTCTGACTGGGTCCTTCCTAGCCATCCTACTGGACTCGGTTGGCACTGTCCCCCTTGGCTCCATGGAGGCTCCCTGGGATCCACCATTGGCCTCACCACTGGTGGTGTTCGTTCATAAAAACTCATTTCCGACAACGAGGGCAGCTGACTCTGCAGCGGAGTGAGGCTGGAGGGGCTGGGGTGGTGAGAGAGGCCCCGTCAGCACCTGCTCTGGATCCGGCGTGGGCGGCCTTGGCAGGCTGCTCAGCTCACTGAACCCGCATCCCCTCTGCCACTGAACAGGGAGGAGCAGGATTTCACAGTGAGGGAGAGGCAGCGTCGGGAGGCCTCAGCACAGGGCCCAGCGGCCCCTGGACTCGGTGTCTGTGAGTTCAGCATCCCCTCCACTTGATTGGTAGCTCCAGCAGGCGGGCCAGTCTGGCCTGCAGTGGGTGCTTGGCAAACCTCCTTGGAGTAAATGCGGGAGGGGCACCTAGCCACAAACACACTCAAATCCCATTTTTGGCTGCCTTCATGACCAGCTAACAAGTCTTCCCGCTCACTCACCCTCTCCACCTCCAAGTATCCTTCCAACCAAGTATCCTTCCAACCGAGTATCCAGAAGCCAGTCATCTGGGCTAGCACCTACCGAAAAGAGCGAGGAGAGTTTGTATGGTATCGACCAGAACCAGAAGTCTCAGCCAGAAGGACGTGTTGTGCATGTGTGGTCTACACTGTGAGCTTGTGTGTGTGTGTTGCATGTATATGTGGGACGTACATGTGCATATTCATGCTGTGGGGGTGTTTGTATGTGTGTGGTGTGTGTCGTCTGTGTTGAGCGTTTGAGAGTGCATGTGGTGTTGTACATATGTGTGGGGTACACATGTGAATACTTCTGCCGTGAGGGTATGCGTGTGTTGTGCGTCATCTGTGCGTGTGTGTGCACATTTTCTTGGTTGCATTTTGTTTGTTTAGGCACTGATACATGAGCTTTGCTGCTGGACAAATGTCAGATGGTTGAGTTCTCCAACAGCAATCCAAAGAAGCTCGGCTAAATTGGCCACAGATGACACCCCCACCTCCACCCCAGGGTGCCATCCCGTTCTCTTCTGTCCAGTTTTTCAATTTCAGCAGGGAACTGGATTCTTCCCAAAAAGACAGGGCTTTGGAAGCCAGGCAGGGAGATAAGGGGTGGGCAGAAGGAGAGGACAGAAGGGAACATTAGAGCCAATTTGGTCTTCTGACAGATGGGTAAACTGAGGCCCAGAGAGGGCCATGACTTGGAGAAGATTCAAGGTGCCAGAGAAAGGCAGAGCTGAGCTAGGATCCATCCAGCACCTGACAGCGGCCCAGGCCCCGCAGGGTCTTTGGTTACCTTAAATAGCTTAATACACAGACCTTTCTAGCACAGGTTGAGCTTGAGAGGGAAATGGAAGATTCCAGATGTTTAACTCATGTCTGAAACACTTTCAGAAAGAACTATTAGTCATTCAAGCTGACTTCATGGACCAGAAACAACCAACCCAAAGTGTTCTGCGTCTCTCTTGTCACAAATGACACATTGTACTGTTGTTAGGAGTAATTAATAATATAAAACTATGCTTCTCAATGACATGAGAGAGATTTAGGAGAGGTTAGCCCTTTGTGTTCCGCTGCTGGGTTTGAGGGGAAGCAGGTAGAGTGGGCTGGGTGTGACAGCAAAGACCACACTAATCACAGAGGACTCCGACATGACTGTGTCTGCCTGGCTGTGTGCAGTGCTAATGCTGGGCATCTCACCTGGCACGGAGGCTATTCCATACCTCGTGCCAGGCGCTGCAACAAGCCGTGGGACTGCACAGTGACTAGCGCAGGCCAGCTCTGCCTCCACAGTTTCCCCCTGATGGGCTTACTCACTCATCTGCCCATTTCCCCAAAAACTGAATTCTGCATGCGGAAAACGGCGGGGTCAGGCAAGTATATGTTACCACTTCTGTGTGCCCTTGCTGGAGAAAGTGAATGAGCTACTCTGGGCCTCAGTTTCTTCAACTTAAAAGTGGAGATCTGACAGGTATCCACACATAGGGCAACTGCAAGAATTACATGGGGAATTCACACAGGGCACTGAGCACAGGGCCTGGCTTGGAGCAATCTCTTGAAAAAGTTAATTACAGTAGTCCCCCCGCCCCCACCACCCCATGCATGGCTTCCCTTTCCAAGGTTTCAGTTACCCATGGTCAGCCAAGGTCCAAAAATAGTGGGTACAGTACAGTAAGATATTTTGAGAGTGTGAGAGAGAGAGGGAGAGATGATATTCACATAATTTTTATTACATTATATTGTTATAATTGTTCTGTGTTATTGTTAGCTGTTGTTGTCAATCTGTTACTATGCCTAATTTATAGATTAAACCTTAATGTAGGTATCCACGTGTATGAAAAAACAGAGTATATAGGGTTCGGTGCTATCTGAGGTTTCAGGCATCCACTGGGAGTCTCAGAATGTACCCCCCACGGATAGGAGGGGAGACTGATTAACACTACACACTGTGCATTCCAGGGGCTCTCCGTCCTGGACAAAATACAAACAGACCCTTTTCTTCCCTTTGGAGAACTTATCCCAAATTATAATTTTGTGTGTGTGAATTTGTGAGTGGCTTCTTTCAGTATCTCGCCCCAGCTAGACTGTGTCCTGTGTGTCCCCAGTGTCTGGTCTAGGAACAAATGCTGAGGTGTCTGCAAAGCATCCAGAATGCCAGGCAGGCACTGTGGGAGCCCAGAGGAACAGGGCATGACAGTGTCCAACAGTCCCCGCAAGGGGGTGGCACCAGGAAAACACTCTGTGCCCTTCACCTGCATCTCTGTGCCAGGGTTGGAGACACGGTCTTGTCCCATCTGCACAGGTAGCCCTCAGGCCAAGTGAATCTGTCCTCAGTTTAGGGCTTGGGAATCGGTGTCCAAGAAGAGCTGGCTTTAAAGGCAGTGAAACTGGCATTGCGTCTTTGAAGGCAGCACGGGCTACATCTGTCTTATTCTCCGTGTCCACAGCCCCTAGCAGTGACTGGCATGTGGTCACGCCCAATAAATATTTGCTGAATGAATAAACACAAAACAATTTTGCAATGTGGACTAGTCCCTTAAAGTATGAGTATTTGCAACCGGTAGGTCCGTTTCTACCACATATCTTAAGGAAATAATCAGAGAAGTGAACAGAGTTTTAAGGAGAAGAACGTTGATCCTGTCTTCATTTGTAAAAGCAAAAGTGCAATGAAATTAAAAACAAATAGGGGATGCATAAATAAGTCAGTGATCATAAAACTGTTCAAAACCATGTTTTCAAAAATTGACGACATAAAGTCCCATGTAAACTAAATTTAAAAATAGGCTGCAGAACTGATCTCAACTTTGTACAAAAATATTATTAGAAAAAGGACTGAAATGATATTTGCCAAAATATTAACAGTGGTCAGCTTTGTGTAATGGATTAAATGCAATATATTTCTCATATTGTTTGCTATATTTTCTACGATAAGCATTCATTTAGAAAAATTTTTAAAAATTTTTACTTAATAGCGCCTCTGAAGCAACTCTCAAGTCCTACCTCCTGCGGCTCCTTTAACAGCAGTCAAGACACCGAAGGGGGGCGGGGTGCCAGACAGGCTGACGTCATGGGCAGCTCGAAATGACACAGCAAACGGGCCAATCCCAAGTTGGGATTCCGGGAGAAGCAAGATCTATTGGATACAAGTGCTGGCGGCCTCGACCAATGGTGGGAGAGGGGCCGGAGCCCGGCGGCTGCGTGGGTTTTAAATCCACGTGGTGGCTGCGGGGCTGGGCTCGGGCTCGGGCTGGGCTTCGGGGTTTAAAGGCTCAGGGTCCCCAGGGGCTGCAGCCCTGCGGCTGTGGCTCCGAAGCGCTTGTCCTTTTCTGGGAAAGGCGATTCCTCCACCACCTCTTAGGATCTTGGGCAAGTCACTCAGCTTCGCTGAGCCTGTTTGTATCAGTAGGGTTTTGTGAGGCTCCAGCCCTTCAGCAGACGTTTCCTGGGCATCTACTGTGTGCCCGGCAGGGCCTTCTTAGATCAGGTATAAGGCAGGAGGGAAGCGTCGGGAGTCCCAGGCCTGCTGCGTCTCTAACCATGGGCAGGTGGCTCAGCATTACCTCCCCTTCTTCCCCACTGCTCTTCCCCATCCTGGCTTTTATTGTATCTCCTCTAAAAGGGTGTGAGCTCCACGGGGAGGTACCCATGTGCCTTGAGGAAGGTCTGCCCCAGTTTGTAGTCAATATGTACTTTCTGAATAATTATTGCAAAGACTAGTTCTCAGCAGAGAGCTTAACACATAGGAGGTGTTTGATAAATGGCAATTGTTCATGCAATAAAGAACAACAGCAGGCCAGGCGCAGTAGCTCACGCCTGTAGTCTTAGCACCTTAGCACTTTGGGAGTCTGAGGCAGGATTATTGCTTGAGCCCAGGAGTTTGAGACCCCTGGGCAACGGTAGTGGGGCCTCATCTCTTAAAAAAAGGAAAAAAATGAAAGAAAGACAGGTATATATCAGCCAGGTGTCTTGGTGCATGCCAGTCGTCCCAGTCAATTGGGAGGCTTAGGCAGGAGGATGGCTTGAGCCCAGGAGTTTGAGGCTGCAGTGAGCTATGATTGTGCCACTGCACTCCAGCCTGGGCAACAGAACGAGACCCTGCCTCCAACAGCAACAACAGCAAAGAAGAACAGATAGCACTGATGAAATGCCTATTATGTGTAAAGTGGTGTTCTGGGCATTTCACATGTATTACATGCAATTTAATATTAACAAAATTACAAGTCTTATATAACTTAATATTCACAAAAACCAAATTAGGCACCATTATTATTCTTATTTTGCAGATGTGGAAACCAGGGCAGAGAGAGGCAAGGTAACTTTTCTAAGGTCTTGTGGCTAGGAGGTGGTGGGGCTTGATTCAAATCCAGGTCTGTCTACTCCCGGGGCCCTTGTTCTTAACCACTGTACTATCCCAATACTTGTCGAGTACTCAGCGTTTCTTTTCCAAGAATGTTCTAAGTTAGGCCTGTGCTAGTGGGAAGTGGGAGAGAAGAGGGGGATAGGAATCAGGTGGGTGAGGCAGAGCCAGGTGAGCTGGGGTCCTGCCCCCTACAGCAAGGCCCAGCCCTATGGGGTGGCATTGGACAGGAAGAGAGGCAGTGAGACAGACAGGCATTGGGGCCACATGTCCAGTAAACAGGCTACCTCCTTGCCAGGCCCTGTGCTGGGCTGGTGGGGCGCCGTGCTGGGCATGACATACCCTCCCTGCCCTCAGGAGGCTGTCAGTCTAAACCAGCTACCATTAACGTTGACCTGAACACAGCCTGCAGGAGGGGTTTTGGTTTTGCTTGCATGGTATTTAAACATTTTTAAAACATGAATTGCCTCGGTCCACACCCCTCCCTAGTGTCACACGTCAGCTTTACTCATGTGTCCCACGAGCTCATGAATGCCCTGAGCAGCTTTGTTCCCTTGTCTCCCCATGCCAGCAGCCCACGGGGGGGGGGCCCTCTGTGACTGGCACACAGCGATTGCCCTGGCGTTCTTTGCTTTGCCTCCTGTCTGTGTTTGAAATCCCGAAATCACCACCTTGAGCTCTGAAGCCCTGCGACTCTGAGGCTGCAAACCCCTCCACTGGCCCCAGATGTGCAGCCTGCAGCTTGAATCTCTGAGGACTCTGGCGGTGGATGCCAACTCCGAGTGAGTCAGACTTAGTTTCAAGTCCCAGCATCACTGCTAACCAGCTGAGTGACACAGGGCAAGCTAATAAAATCTGTGGGGTCTCAGTTTTTCTCCTCTGCCAAATGGGGATAATAGCTCCCTCTTCATCTGGTTATGGTGAAGGGTAAGTGCGTTGATGCAGGCTGAACACTTGGCACAGAGTAACACTTTTTCTTTGGAGGCAGCTCATTTAGAGCCATCGTCACTGGCAGGAAGTCCTTCCATACATCAGGCTGCCTGCTTTATAACTTCCATAATTCGTTTTCCTAGCAGCATAAATTCGTTTCCTCTTTCCATAGAACGGTCCCTCAGTAACTAAGGATCATGCTAAACATCATGGTGTTCTATTCAAGATCTGCTACATCATTTGTGGAGCCCAATGTAAACTAAAAATGCCAGGCTCCATGTTCAAAAAATCAGCAAGAACTTCAGGATGGTGACAGGCGAGCTCTGAGCCTCTTCTGAGGGCAGAGCCCCACGTGGCTGCACGTTACATCCCTTGAAGCTGGCCCTGTTCTTACTGGGGGTCCGTGGTCTGGCAGCATCCTCCAGTACCACAGACAGGGTCTTTCCACAGCTGAGCAGGGCAAGGACAGTTTCTAGCTGGACCCAGGGAAGGCCACCTGCAGGTGTGGCCTCTATGTCTGCAGTTCACAGTGGGAATCTGGCTCACAGGACCCAGCCTGCCACCCTCCTGGGAGCCGCGGAGATTTTGGGATTTCTCCTCTGCAAAACGGGGAAATAGCTCCCTCTTCATCAGGTTCTGGTGAGGGGTAAGTGCACTGAGGTAAGTTGAATGCTTGGGCAGAGTAGTGTTTTTTTGTTGTTGTTGACGGCACATATATTGAGAGCAAAGCACACAAATCCAAAGTCGATAGTTTGATGACTTTTCACGTTGAATACACCTTGATCCTCCCGGATCAAGATCGAAAGCCTTCCCATCACTCCAGAGAGTTTCCCGTTACTGCCCACCTCGTTTCCAGTTACTGCCCACCTGTGTCCCTGCTGAAGAGATAACCATGATTCTGACTTCCTTGACAGTAGATTTATTTAGTCCATTCTTGACTTTCTATTGTTTAATTTTATTTTTGTATTTTTAGAGACAGGGTCTCACTTTGTCACCCAGGCTGTAGTGTAGTGGTGTGATCATGGCTTACTTTAGCCTCCATCTCCCCTGGGCTCAAGCGATCCTCCCACCCCAGCCTCTCAAGTAGCTGGGACTACAGGTGCATGCCACTATGCCCAACTAATTTTTTAATTTTTTGTAGAGACGGAGTCTTGCTATGTTGCCCAGGCTGGTCTTGGACTCCTGGGTTCAAGCTCCGACCATGTCCTTCCAAAGTGCTGGGATTATAGGCATGAACCAAGGCACCCAGGCTTGACGTTCTGTAAACAGAATCCCGTGGTATGGATTCTTCTGGGTCTGACTTCTTCAGTCATGGTTAGGTGTGCTAGGTTCACCTTGCTGCTTTGTTCCTTTTCATGGCTCTGCAGCTTTCCTTTGTGTGCAGACACCACGACTTGTCCCTTCTCTTGTCATGGGCATGGGTTGTTCCCAGGTGTTGGCTCTTGCAGGTGGGGTTGCTGCGGACACTTGTACCATTGTCTCCTGGGTTGCTCCCTGCACACTTGTTCTCCTTTCTCTGGGGTCCTTTGCCAGGACTGGGAATGCTGGCAGAGGGTGGGCTTGTGTTCAGCTTTAGTGGATATTCCTGATCAGTCTTCCAAGGTGGTCGTACCGACGCCCATTCATTGCCACCTGCAGTGGACGGAGACTTCCTGGTATTCCACATCCTCCCCAGCACTTGGTTTGCCACTCTTACTAATGCAGCCATTCTGATCAGCATCGCCCTTGGATTTTGCAGCTGACCTAAGGAGGCTGAGTGCCAAGACCCGAATTTGCTGCTCCTCACTGACTACTGGTGAGAGCTTCTCAGCCTGTGGCCTTCACCCTCAGCCCCTGGGTGCCCCTTCCCCTTGGAGACACTTGCAAATCTGACAAGCATGGGTTCTATCACTTCATCTGAGTGAATGATGAGCACCCAGAGGAGGACAGACCCCACTGCAGAGAAAGCCGGGGCTTCCTCTTAGACAAGCCCCTCCCAATCGTTGCATCTTTCACTCATGTCCTCTCCCAACAAAAGTGTGGAACAGAAAGGTATCTGCTCTTCACAGCATCACATGCTCTATTTAAAAACAACTTTTGGGAGTAGAGGAGGGAGCAGATCAGATGTTTGACCATGTTAAATTTACACAGTGATTGTAGGTTGCAGCCTCCTGCCTGAATGATTAAAATATGAAAAAAATGCATCTCAGAAACACAACGATAACAATCCCAGCCCTTATGGCGTACTCGATACAGGGAGGCGCTGTGCTGGGGGCTTTGTAACCGGAGTGGCTCCATGTCAACTTCTCAGCAACCCTTGGAGGTTGGTGTTATCACACCATTTGACAGATAGGCTACGACCTCCAAGCCTCAGTTTCCTTATCTGTAAAATGAGAGGGAGGCAGAGGGAGATTCAACATGTGCAGAGGAGGCGGCCACGGGAAGACAGAAGCAGAGACCAGGTAGAGGCAAAGAGCAGGCAGAGGGAGGCAGAGACAGAGACCGGGATGGAGAGGGAGAGGTAGAGACCAGGGTAGGGGGGAGGCAGAGACTGGAGGCAGGGACTGGAAGCAGAGACCAGGCAGGGGGAGAAAGAAACCTGGGAGGAGGCAGAGACTAGAGGCAGAGACCTGGAGGAGGCAGAGACTGAAGTGATGCAGCCGTGAGCCAAGGGACACGGGCACACAGGCAGCCATCAGGAGCTGGCAGAGGCAGGTAGGACCCCAGTGGGGCCTCTGGAGGAAGCCTGGCCCTGCTGACACTTTAATTTTGCTCCTGCAATAACTGATTGTGAACTTTCGTCCTCTAGAACTGTGAGAGGATCAACGCTGCTTGAAGCCACCAGTTTCTGGGAATTTGTCACAGCAGCCCAGGAAACAGATGCGCAAGGTTTGGAGATTGGTCTTTCCATGTCTAGGGTGCATGGTGCCCATTTCAACACTCTCTGCCCTCAGTGGCACATTTGGGCTACGTTGACTTCGGCAATGGTGAGGGAAATGCAAAGGTGAGCCAAAAATACCTGGTCCCTGTCTTTGTGTAAAACAATAGAAGCTCATTCTCTCGCAGTCCAGGAGGCCAGAAGTCCAGAATCACGATGCTAGCGGGGCCGGCCCCTCTAGGGGCTCCAGGGAGAATCTGTCCAATGTTTCTCTCTCGGCCTGGTGGCTGCTGGCTCCTTTGGCAATGTGTGGCATGTGGACGCGTCACAGAGATCGGCAGGCAGATCTCTGCCTCTGTGCATGGTCTTCCTCTCCGTGTGTGACTCTCTGTGTCTTCACTTTGGCTTCTCATAGGGACACCAGTCACTGGATTTAGGGTGCGCTCAAATCCAGTATGACCCATCCCAACTCAAGACATTTGAAAAGACCCTATTTCCAAATATGGTCACATCTGAGGTCCCAGGTGGATATGAAATTTGGGGGACACTACGCAACCCAGCACTATCCCTTTTTGCGGGAGTCACCCTCTTTGGTTTCTGAAATGGGGACACGCGTTATGGTGGAAATGAGCACTCGGGGCTGCCTGTCTCGGAAAAGTTGTTGAATCAATGGCACGTTGATTGCTTCAACAATCTAGGAAATACTATGTAAGTTTTCTTCAAACAATGCCGGTATGGCCACAACACCCCCCAGAATTCTACCATTCATTCATTCACTCACTCATTTACTCATTCATTCATTCATTCATTCATTCATTCATTCATTCATTCAGTGTTCAGTCCCTATGATTTGGTTATGACCAAAGCAGACACAATCACCGACCTCAAGGAGCTTGTGTTCTGGTGTAAGAACTGACGCTGAGGTACCCCTGACTCTTTGCTTATCCCTCTGACAGCAAAAGTTGTCAGGAAAACAGACAGAAACAAAACATGCCCACTCTGGACTGAATTGTAAATCTTATCCCTTTCCCCTCACCCAAAGCCCAACAAAGCAATTTGAAATTCCAAACCTGCGACCACTGGACAAGATCACCTTTCTCCCACTGAGAAGCAGATCAGCGTTGGCTCAGGCTGAGTCTGGGAGACAGACAAGGTCTCCTTTCAACATCGTGCCTCCAGGGAAACCAGGCCAAGTATCGGCCCTCCAGAGGCAGCTGCAACCCTTGGAGACCTCCCCACTGAGTCCATACCCCTGGCCCAGGGCACTCAGGCTGCTTGACCAGCCCTGCCCCCTGGCCAGCCTCATTTCCTCCTGTTCTCTTGCTTGGTGCCCCTAGCAGCAGTCTTGCACCTGGTCCACTGCCTCCCACGCCAGGGCCTTTGCCTTCGCTGTTCCCCTGCCTGGCATGGTCTTGTCATTCAGGGCTCAGCCTGAATGTCACCTCCTCCTGGAAGCCTTCCCCTTGTCTCATTATGTCCTACCCTATCACCCTGTTTCTTTCCCTTGGGTCACCAGTAAGAACCTGGATTGAGTGTGTGCAGCTGTCTTTTCTTGTCTTTGCCTCACTAAACTGTAAACCCTTTGACAATAGGGATCTGTCTGGTTTGTCTGCCGTGTAACCCCAGCTTCCAGCCTAGCACAGAGAAGGCTCCATGGAGACACTGACTGTCAGATGACTGCAGACCTCCCCACAAGGAGGAGGGAAGCTGGCCTCCAAGGAGGCGTATCCCACGGTGCAGTGGTCTCTGGCTGGGGTGGGTCATTACACCGTTGGTTTATAGCGCCATTTGCTTCGGCCCCTTTTGGTGGCATCCCAGGGTTCAGAGTGACCAGGCAGCTAGTGTGGGGAGATCGGACACAGTTGTCCGAGGTGAGGGGGTCTGTATGTGCCTCTCTGGCAGGGAACAGCCTCGGACATCAGAAACCAGGTTTCAGCATTTAGGATGCAGCCAACAGCCAAATTGCTTTCTTGGTTTTATATATGGGGGCTTTTTTTGGTACCATAAGGGCAGGTGGACAGGGCTGCCTTTGCTTCCTGGAGGGTCTGGTTCCTTTCGGGGAAGGTCTCAGTTGGCCAGTGGAGAAACAGCACTAAGTCAGCCCATGTGGCCAGCGAGCACCCCTGTGCTTATGACCGAGGACAGGCTGTTACTCTGTTCTGCAGGTCTTGAAGTCATTTGGTCAAGTGGACTTGGGAAGGAGAGAGAGAAGGGCAGACAGCATCCATGGGGACTGTCACAGAGAATGGAAAGAGAATGGGATCTGCAATCTAATGGGCTGGTATATCTCAGCAGCAGCAGCAACAACAATAATACGGAATTCAGGCCAGGCGTGGTGGTTCACGCCTGTAGTCCTAGCACTTTGGGAGACTGAGGTGGGCAGATCGCTTGAGCCCAGGAGTTTGAGACCAGCCTGGGCAACATGGTGAAACCCCGTCTCTACACAAAATACAAAAATTAGCTGGGCACGTTGGCATGTGCCTGTAGTCCCAGCTGCTTGGGAAGCTGAGGCAGGAGGATTGCTTGAGCCCAGGAGGTGGAGGCTGCAGTGAGCCATGTTTGTACTACCACACTCCAGCCTGGGTGACAAAGTGAGGCCCTGTCTCAAAGTAATACTAAATACTGAGTTCATCTTGCATTCCTGCTACACGCTGAGCACTGCTCAGGCATTCACCTGAATTACTGTACACAGTTCTCGTGAGAACCCTATGAGGTAGGTCTCAGTACTGTCCCTTTGTACAAACACGGAAGTGGATGCCCAGAGAGGGTCACTTGCTCCCTTTTTTTCACTTTTTTCTTTTTTTTTTTTTTGAGACAGAGTCTGGCTCTGTTGCCCAGACTGGAGTGCAGTGGCACGATCTCTGCTCACTACAGCCTCCACCTCCCAGGTTCAAGCAATTCTCGTGCTTCAGCCTCCTGAGTAGCTGGGACTATAGGCGTGCACCACCATGCCTGGCTAATTTTTGTATTTTTAGTAGAGACAGGGTTTTGCCATGTTGGCCAGGCTGGTCTCGAACTCCTGACCTCAAGTGATCTACCCGCCTCGGCCTCCCAAAGTGCTGGGATTACAGGCGTGAGCCACCACAGCCAGCCATCAGTTGCTCACTTGGTGAAGTCAGGATTCTAATTCTGGCTATTGAAGTTTGAAACTGAAGCTCCTATCCATTAATGGAAGAACCCAGATTTGGGAGTTTCCTGGAAGAACCACCTGGGGTGGGAGGTGAATTGATTGGAGCAACACCGACAATGCCCACAGTAACAACCCCAGGGATGCTAATAGCCTGGCCGTGGGAGCAGCTGCTATGAACCTGGCCCGGAGCCGGGCCCTGGATAAAGAGCTTCATGTACTTCATTCCACGTTCCCAGCAACTTCCCACAGCCAGCACGTCACGGGTGCTTGGGAGGTGTTACTTGCATATTTGTTGACTCAATCACTGAACAACTCTAGGCGGCCGTTAATTTTATCGCATTTTGCAGAGGAGAGCACTGAGACTCAAAGGAGCCAACTTGCCTGGTGACTGCCCTGCTCAGCGCCGAGGACCACTTCTGGACTGGGATGGCATTTCCATCAGGCAGCTGGGAAATTAGGCCAACCGGAAGATGTTGTGAACTTTTTGCAAAAAGAACTATTATTTCTGTTGCATTGATGTTAGAGATTCTCCTATGAAATGATTTTGATTGCAGAAAGTAACTTTAAAATGTTATTATTACTAACCTGTGGTGGTCTCTTGCCATCCCCTTCTGAAAAGTCATGCCAGTTGGTGAATTCTGGACATGTGGGAGCCACTTCTCAAGGTCACAGCATCCGGGTACCTGGAACGTGAGCCCGGGTCTGAATGATCACACAACTCTGCCACCTAATCAGCTCCATAAACTAAAGGTGGGTGGTTTCGCCTTTCTTAGCCTTATCGGGAAAGCAAGGCATTACAAGAACCAGCTCTGGTACATTACTGAGAAACCAGGATGAAGTGCGGATTCCAATGCCGTTTCCTGGCACATGGTAGACACCCTAGTGTAACCCCAGGGTCCCCCAGGCCTGAGGGCAGGCTTAGAAATGTCAGAAATCAACCCAGAGCAGAAAAATTAAGAGGGAGAGGCAAGCATGTTTGTGGGAAAAAAAATGCCTGTGGGGTGGAAGACTACAGTGATAAATGAAGAAGCAGAGGGCTTTGACTTCTGGTAACAACAACAAAAACTAAAGAAAATGGTGATGTACATGCACAGTTTGTCAGTGGAATGTCCCAATGCTGAAAGTAAGTAGGAATATAAGGGAACACTGGGATTGGCACCGGGGAAAATACCTCCAGGCTGGGGGAAGTGATCCAGTGGCTTGCAAAGGTGGAAGAGGCAAGTCCAGCCAAAGTCAAGGGTTGGGGGAGGTTGCTTGGAGGATCCCTGGGTCTGACCACAGCTTCACTCTCGAAACTTGATCATCTCAGCTGCCTCAGTGGGTCTGGTTTCCTGAAAGCCGGGATGACTTAGCGGAGGTCCTTGGGCAAATCACTTCACCTCTCTGGGCTCAGTTGGCTCCTCTGTAAAATGGGTGGAAACATACAAATGCTGTCATGGGGTAAAGCCCTCGGAGCACTGCAAGGCACCAAGCGGCCACTCAGCTCTGCTTCCTGTCCCTTGTAGGAAGGAGACAAACCCCTAGTCCCTGTGGGTCCCTCCCCAGCACCTGCACACGGGGTTGGGCAGACAGTGGGGAGAGAAGGGACCGTCCTGGAAGGTGAGGGGAACTTCAGACAGCAATTTCTAGAATCCGAGTTCTCCTCTGGGTTCAGTCTTGGGTTGGCAGCTGCCAGGCACTTCCGGGAAAGGCAAATAACAGAATTGCTGGTGTTGAGCGGTGAAATAATACAGTCCCAACAGTGCACGCATGTGCTTTGTAAGTCAAGAGATTTTGATATGCTTCCGGCTGTATCCCCAGGATACACAGCACTATGCACTGTGCCTGGTGCATAGCAGATGCTTAATTAACAACTTGAGTCAAAAATTGAGTATGGTTCTCAAGGATGGCAAAGTACAGCCTGTGGGCCACATCCAGCCTGGTGCCTGTCTTTGTACTACCTGCCAGCTACGAGTGGCCTTTACATTTTTAAACGGTTGGGAAAAGGCAAAAGAATAATATTCTGTGGTACATGAAAACTATATGCAATTCAAAGTTCTGTGCCCATAAGTAAATTATTCTGGGGAATGCAAACAGGCTCATTTGTTCACGTATTGTCGATAGTGGTTTTTGAGCTATAAGGGTAAAGCTGACTAGTTGTGACAGACCGTTCAGCCCACACAGCCTAAGATATTTACTCTCTGGCCCTTTAAGAAAAAATCTGTGACTGGGCACAGTGGCTTATACCGGTAATCTCAATGCTTTGGCAAGCCGAGATGGGAGGATTGCTTGAAGCCAGAAGTTCCAGACCAGCCTGGGCAACAAAGCCAGAGCCCATCTTTACAAATAAAATAAGATAAAATAAATTAGCCAGGTGTGGTGGTACACACCTGTAGTCCTAACTACTTGGAAGGCTGAGGTGGGAGGACTGCTTACGTTCAAGAGTTCGAGACCGCAATGAGCTATGGTTATACCACGGCACTCCAGCCTGGGCAACAGAGGAAGTCCCTGTCTCGAACAAAAAAGAAAAGATTTGCCAACCCCTGATCTAGACCAATTGGTCTCAACTTTGGCAGCACATTGGAATCACCTGAGAGCTTTAAAAATCCCGATGCACAGGCGTCAGCCTCAGAGATTCTGACTTAACTGGTCAAGAGTGCAGCTGGGACGAAGGATTCTAATGGGCAGCCTGGGCTGAGAACACTCCCGAAGTGCTGGCTGTTAATTAGGACTCCTCTTTTTGGTTGTCAGTACCTCCCAAGCATGAACAGGGCATCAGAGCACCATGGGAAGAGCAGCGCCAGGCTCCTTCCAGAGATCCCTGAGCTCAAACTTTCAGACTGTCAGGCTTGTGGGGCCAGGCAGGAACCAACATGGCGGAGTGGGCAGGTAACCGAGCACGGCCTGTCTCAGGTCCTCTGTCTCCCTCTGGTCTCGGCAGAGGGGCTCAGGAGGGTGTAGATGCAGGGCTGTGTCTCCTTTGTGGGCCAGCAGCATCTCTACATGTTTCCTGGCACCTGGTACCATGTGCTGAGCGCTGGCCATCATGTCCATCTATTTTGGTGGTGTTAGAAGCAGCTCCCAGGTATCGAATGCTCCCTCTGTGCCCAACAACTCTGTGCCACCCTACGAAGCGGGGAGCGTCTTTCCTTCTGCTGGAGAACTTTTCTGAGGCTTGAGGAGGGTAAATCACATTCCCCCAGCTGCCTGATTACTGCCAGCCTAGGGTTTGAAGTCAGACCCGTTGGGCTCCAGAGGCCACTCTCTGAGTCCCTGTGTGCTCCTGCCAACGGGAAGAAGAGAGAGCTAAGCCCGTCTCTCTCCTGGGAGGCTGGGGCGTCTGGTTTCTTAAGTGATGAGCACCGCAGCAGTGGCGGCGGCACCGTCCTGTGGCTTCTTTCTCACAAATCTTTTATTTTTGGCCTGAGACAGCTAATGCGTGGCCAACGTATCCTAGGAAACCAGGATGCTTGGAGCAAGCTGTACCAAATCTCCATGCTAAAACCATCAGACGGCTAATTTGGGCCTCTCTAGTTATTTATTTAATTATTTTTAGACGCCTGTGTATCATTTTACACACTTTCTTGACAAAATGCAAGCGTCAGGCACACGCGTGCAGGGCATTGGACCATGTGCCTGTTCCTGTGTGCACGCGCTCACTGTTCCTCTCATTGGTGAGCCTCCCGGGGCTTGCGGGTGAGGCAGGATCTGCCCAGGCCTCCCTCTCTTGCCTCTTTCTCACTCTTCAGTGGCACATCCCAAATGTCAGGCCCTGAGGTCCAGCTCTGGGTCATGGCTTCTCAACTTTGGCACTGTTGGCAACTGGAGCCGGGGAACACTGCCCTGTGGGGCTGTCGGAAATGAGACCTGCAGGAGCGTCTCTGGCCTCTACCTCCTAGGTCCTAGTGGCAGTCCCATCCATGCCCCATGCCTTACCCCTCACCCCCTGTTGCGACAATCAAAAATGTCTCCAGACATCACCACATGTCTGTTGGGGTTTGAGTTGCCTGATAAAATACAGGACAACCAGTTAAATCTGAATTTCAGATAAACAGGGAATTATTTTTTAGTATAAGTATGTCCCAAACATACACATAAGTATAGCATAAGAATGTCCTATGCGGCCGGGCGCGGTGGCTCAAGCCTGTAATCCCAGCACTTTGGGAGGCCGAGACGGGCGGATCACTAGGTCAGGAGATCGAGACCATCCTGGCGAACACAGTGAAACCCCGTCTCTACTAAAAAATACAAAAAACTAGCCGGGCGAGGCAGCGGGCGCCTGTAGTCCCAGCTACTCGGGAGGCTGAGGCAGGAGAATGGCGTAAACCCGGGGGGCGGAGCTTGCAGTGAGCTGAGATCCGGCTACTGCACTCCAGCCCGGGCGACAGAGCCAGACTCCGTCTCAAAAAAAAAAAAAAAAAAAAAAAAAAAAGAATGTCCTATGCAATATTTGGGACATACTTATGCTAAAAATATTCATTGTTTATTGAAATTCAAGTTTAACTGGATGTCCTGTATTTTATTTGCTAAATCTGCCAATCCTAACTAGGGGGCACCATCGCTACCAGTTGGGAACCACTGCACTAGAGCCTGGGTTCTTCACCACAATGCCTCAGTTTCCTCACCTGTACAATGGGTATGATATTAGTTCCAACCTTGTCAGCATGTCCAGGCTCTAACACAGCCGAGACAGGAGGGGAGGCATGTGACATGCTCAGTGAAGGCCAGGACATGCTGTGGGGGCCTCAGTGATGCTTCTGGGCCTCTTTCAGCCGCCCTGTTCTTCCCCCTACTTTCTTCTGCTCTTTGTCCTGGATCTCCCATGGGTGACTTGACCAAGGAAACACAGACACCACCCTAAGAATGGGCAGCAGAGGACAGGCCCTGCAATCTAAGTACATCTCGCGTATTAGTCCGTTCTCACATTGCTATAAAGAACTACCTAAGACTGGGTAATTTATGAAGAAAAGAGGTTTACTTGGCTCACAGCTCTGCAGGCTGTATGGGATGCATAGTTGGGGAGGTTTCAGGAAACTTAAAATCATGGTGGAAGGGCGAAGGGGAAGCAGGTACCTTTTCACACGGCAGCAGGAGAGAGAGCACGGGTGTGAAAGGACAGTGCTACACACTTTCAAACAACCAGATCTTGTGAGAACTCACTATCATGAGAACAGCAAAAGGAAACGCCATCCCCATGATCCAATCACCTCCCACCAGGTCCCGCCTCCAACGCTCGGATCACAATTCAACATGAGATTTGGGTGGCGACACAAAGCCAAACCATATCAGGGAACCAGCATCTACTGCACAAAGCTCCTTGTGCCTAGTTCTGTGCTAAGCACTGGGAACAGCGGTGCTAAAACACAGATCCAGGCCCTGCCTTCCAGAGCTCCCTGGTTCCTGGGTCCCACTGATGCCTCCCTCCTTCCCCGCACCCCCCACATCTCATCCATTGGCAAATCCTGGAGCTCTACCTCTGTTTTAAAAATAGCTCTATTGAGGCATCGTTGGCATACAATCAACTGTACCATTTGGTAACTTTTGATCTATGTACACACCGTGAACCCCTCAACTGTCCACATGCTGAATATCTCTGTCACTCCCGGTGAGCTCTCTCTCCCGCCCCCTCTCTCCCAAGCAGCCACTGATCTTCTCAGTCACTATAAATGACTTTGTATTTCCTCGAGTTTTATATATAAATGGAATCATACAGTATGTACTTTTTTGGGTCTGGCTTCTTTCCTTCACATAATTATTTTGAGATGTGTGCACGTTGTTGTGTGTATCCGCAGTTCATAGCTTTTTATTTCTGAGTAGTAGTCTGTGGCATGGATATACCCCGGTTTGTTTATCCATTCACTTGTTGATAAATCTACCTCTTTTTTACAATGCAATTATGTATTGAAGTATAACATGCATGCAGCAAAGTGCACAAAACATTCATGATAGTTTGATAGAAAAATAAGATCTAGTGTTCGATGGATCAGAAGGGAACTGGAGTTCATAATACTCTATTGTATATTTCAAAACAGCTAGAAGAGAATAATTTGAATGTTTCTAGCATAAAGAAAAGACAAATATTTAAGGTGATGGGTATTGTAAACAGACTGATTTAATCTTGTCTAATGATATGAATGTATTAAATTATATGTACTGAAAAAAATGATATGTGACCAGATGAGTGAATTTTCGTGAAGTGCACACCCTCATTCATGTAACTATATAGCACCAGATTAAGAAACAAGACATGGCCAGACCCCAGAATCCCCTCTGAGCCCCTCCCTGTCTCTGCCTTCAATTCCCCTCTGTGTTCTGACACACAGATCACACTGAGGGTTCTTGATCTGAATGGATAACACGATATGTTATTCTTTTGTGCCTGGCTTCCTCCACTCTATGTTATGACTGTGAGATTCATTCTCGGTGTTACGTATACTGGTAGCATGTTCCTTTTTACAGCTGAGTAATATTCCACTGTGTGAATACACCACAGTTTGTTTCTCCGGTCCCCTGTTGCAGGACATTTGGGCTGTTTCCAGTAGTTGGCCATTTCAGATAATGCGCCTGTGGACATTGCAGCCATAGCTTTTGTGCCTGTGTTTTCATTTCTGTTGGGCTGTGCCCAGGAGTGGAGGTGCCGGGTCCTAGGATGTGCATAGGGTCAGCTCTACTAGATATTCTTCCTCTTAAATTCCTTGTAAGACCATTTGCTCTCCAGCTGTCCACCACCATCCTAGCCCCAGACACTGCCATTTGCACCGGGGTGACTTCAACAGCCTTTGAACAGATCCCTGTTTACCCCTCCCCAAACCACTCTCCACATGGAAGACAGAGTAAGCGTTCAAAATGGCAATTTGGGTTATGTCATTGCCCTGTCTTCTCTTGGGCCTGAAGCCCATGAGGCCCTGCCTCGTCCCACCCCTGACTGCCTGGATGAGTTTCTTCTGGCTGCTGTGACAGATTGCCATGGACTCCATGGTTTAAAGCAGCACACATTATCCTAAGTTCAGGAGCTCAGACGTCTACCACAGGCAGCAGGACCCATCCCTTTGAGGGGCTCTAGGGGATAATCTGTGTCCTTGCCCTTTTTCAGGCTCTAGAGGTCACCTGCATTCCTCGGCTGCCTGCAGGCCCCTTCCTCTGTGGCCTCCATCCTCTAATCTCCTCTTTCACTGTGGCTCTCCTTCAGCTCTCTTATAAGGACCCCTGTGCTTGCACTGGGGCCCCGGCTAGTCCAGGATAATTTCCTACCTCCAGGTCCTTCACTTCATTACATCTGCCTGGTCCCTTTGCCTTGTAAAGTTGCATATTCACAGGTTCTGCAGATTAGTTCATGGACATCGGGGAGCCACTGCCTCTCTGCCCACGGCCCTCTCATCCCTCTCTGGATACACTGGCCTCCCTGCTGCCCCATCTCAAGGAACAAGCCTTCTTCTCCTTCAGCTTTGGCAGATGGCCCTGGCTTTTGCATACCTGGTCTCCCTCTGTTCATATTTTCCACTTGTCTGCCACTGCGTTGGCCAGCATGACCTTGTTCACTTACCTGTTCGAACATTTCTGCATCCCCATCCTACTCCCTCCCTACCCCTGTCGGTGCCCTGAGCAGGGGCCTTGGCTGTTTGGTGCCCCGCTGTGGCTCTGGCTCCTAGGCATTGTGTGACTCATGGAAGGTGCACATTCGTTGCCTGCCTAGGGCCTCCCGCAGTGCCGAGCACTTTACTCATGCTTCCCGGGTCAACTCTAACAGCAACCTCTGCGGTGAATGCTAGTAACAGGCATGAATTTGCAGGTGAAGAAACCACAGCATTAACAGGTGAAGTACTTGTTTGAGGTCACACAGCTTTTAAGTGGCAAAACCAGGGTAATTTATAAAGAAAAAGGTTTAATGGGCTCACAGGGCCACGTGGCTGGGGAGGCCTCATAATCATGGTGGAAGGTGAAAGGCACTCCTTACATGGCAGTGTCAAGAGAGAAAATGAGCCAACGAAAGGGGTTTCCCCTTATAAGACCATCAGATCTCATAAGACTTGTTCACTACCACGAGAACAGTATGGGGGAAACCATCCACATGATCCAATTATCTCCTGCCATGTCCTTCCCACAACACGTGGGAATTATGGGAGCTACAATTCTAGATGAGATTTGGGTGGGGACACACCCAAACCATGTCACTTGGTCATCCAAGGTCACGTGGCTGGAAGGAGGGCGGTCGGCAGAATCCCAGCCTAGATTCCCCTGACTTCACAGCCTGATCTCATTGTTTATTTATTTGTTTGTCCAACAAATGGTGAGCTCCTACAATGTGCTGAGCAGTGTTTCGGAAGCTGCAGATAGAGCATGGAATGAAACAACCAAAGTCCTTTTCTTCAAAGAGCTGGCATTCTTGAGCAGCAGAAAATAAATGCAAAGGTTCTTTACCGCAAGGTTGAGCCTGGTGAGACAGAACACTCACACAGGAAGTCAGGCAGAGCAGACGTCACTCCCAGATAGGCAGCGAGAACAGGCAGAAACCTAGGACCCAGCAAGCCAGTTGCTCGCGGCTCAGGAAAGCTGCCCAAGGCGGAAGGTGTTTCATCTGTGCATGCTCCACCTTGCACTACAGCCGAGGGACCCTGAAAGCACCCTACCTCAGGTTTCACATCCCGGGTGACACTGGGATTGCTGAGTTCCGGCATCGAGGGACACCCTGCTCTAGGAGGAATGAGGATATATACAGCCCGGGCTGGTCTGGACAGCTCCTTCTAACCTCAGGACATTGGATTTGTAGCATATTCCACAGTGAACCGGGGACCAGCACTGATCCCCTCTCCCCTCCTCCCAGGGACTATTTTTGGTTGTCCATTCTCATTCGTTGGACTTCTTAAACTGTTGGGAACCACAGGTCAGGTTCTGAGAACACCATGGGAGGAGGTGGGAGAGCTGTGTTAGCCAAGGCCGTGTGAGGCTCTGTCCTCCTGCAGTAAACAAGCCCATCTTATTGACACACACACACACGCACTACACCCTCTCCTTAGGGACACACACACAAAGCCTCCTTCTTTGTAATAATTACAGCAGAAATACCACGGCTGGTGCTCGTTGGCCTGGCTTGTGTCACATGCTCATCCCTGAACCAATCACTGTGGCTGTGGGGATGGAGTCAAGCTTACATCACATTCCGCCCCCAAAGCAAGATAAACCGTCAGACCCACCTGGGCCACAGGGACAGAGCATGGGGGTGGGGTGAGGTCCCAAGAAAATCCAGGTGCTCTTATTGGAAGGGACAGGGATGCTGGTAGGCAAGAGGTCCAGTAGTCTTGGCATGTCTGTGGGTTGATGACTCCTCCACACTTCCCCAGCCCAAACCCACCCTTGAGCCCCGGACCCACAGTTCCAACTCCCTCCTGGCCACATTTGTTTGAAAGTCCTATGGGCACCTCGAACGCAGTGCCTTCCTCCCCACAGCAGCTCCCTCCCTGGTGTTCCTCGCTCTCAGCAGAAACCTGAGTACCTGCACTGATCCCCTTTCCCCGCCTCCCAGGGAATATTTTTAGTTGTCCATTCCCATTCGTTCTATTTGTTAAACTGTTCAGAATCACAGGTCAGGTCCCACCTGCACCAAAGCATGCAACAAAATGTTTTCCTGTTGCTCTTGGAACAAAGCCTTGTCCAGCAAATTTCACACAGGCTATGTGCTCTGAGCCCTGGCAACTGGGTGATTTCGGATCCTGCTGAAACGCCCCTGGTCTCAGCCCTCTGGCCACGCTGACCCACGTGGGCAGCACTTAACGGGTGTCTGGCACAGATGTCTGAACAACATCTGGAATGTCCCTTTGTCTCTTGTTTCTCCCTTTCTCTTCTCTAAGCTTTTATGAGTGTTGCCCTGCTGCATGGAATATTGCCTCATAACTAACCTAGCTAAGTCCTTCTCATCCTGCAGGCCTCAGTTTACCCATGGCTTCTTCCAGGAAACTTCTGCCCATCTTCCAGGCTAGGTGTGTGTACTCCTCTCACAAGCCCTTGTACTTCACCTTAACATGGTGCTGAGCAGATGGCATCATTTCTATCTAATGCCTTTTCTTCTTCCCTCCCTTCTTCCTTCCTTTCCTCCCTCCGTGCTTTCTTCCTTCCTTCTTTTCCTTCCTTTTTGCCTATCTTCTGCCTCCTTGTCGCCTACTGGACCATAATCCCCTTGAGGGATAAGACTATATCTTACTTACCTTTGTACTGGGGTGCCAAGAACTGCAGAGTCATAGACCCTCGACTAAACTCTTCCAAAGGAGTGGGCTTATTCCCATTAGATGGGAGAACATCAGGGAGAAGTGGGTCCAGCCTTCCACTGTTCTCTGCTGGGAGTCCTGCAGGATTTGGGGTATGTTCTGGCCCAGGAGACCTGAGATATAGGAAAGCTTCGATTTAGAGACAGTGATATGGTGCTGAACATTAGGGGTTGCAAAAGAAGCACTTGGAAATTGGCTTCATCTTTACCAACTTGACCCTGGAAAGTTGTTTCCAGGGAGTCCCCGCGTTTGCTGCCCAAGACCTGTTCAGCAAAAAGTTGGGATATGCTCAGCCTTCTGACCTCGGAGAACATTTTTTCCATAAGGTCTAACATAGGGTGGTCAGATAAAATACAGGACACCAAGTTAAATTTGAATTTCTAATAAACAATGAATAATTTATTAGCATGAATATGTGCCAAATATTGCATGGGACATACTTATACTGTTGATTGATGATTCACTGTTTAACTAACATACAAACTTAACTGGGCATCCTGTATTTTTATTTGCTAAATCTGGTGCATTTCTATCTGGTGGAGCTGAGTTGGATGAACAAACTAATGAGTTTGTATTAGTTATCTACTGCCCTGTAACAAATTACCATAAACTCAGCAGCTTAAAACAACACACATGGATTATTCTGCAGCTTCTGTGGGTCAGGAGTCTGGGCACGGCGTGGCTGAGCTCTCTGCTTCAGACCCTCCCCAGGCTGAAATCAAGGTATTGACTGGGGCTGTGGTCTTATCTGAAATCAAGGTGTGGAATTGGAAAGCAATCAGCTTCTAAGCTCTTGCAGGCTGTTGCCAGAATTTATTCCTTCACGGCTGGAGGACTCATGGTAGTTTGCTTTTTCAAAGCTGATAAAGAGAGTAAGATTCCAGAGTGAGTGCTGGTGGATGGGGGGGGGGGGGTCTCATGACATGACGTCATCATGGGAGTGACACCCAGGAGCTTTGCCATGTTCTGGAGGTTTTCAGCAAGCCAGAAATCCCACCCACAATCCAGGCGTGGGGATTATATGAGTATGGCCACCAGGAGCTATGGATCATAGGGACACCTCAAAGTCTGTCCTACACAGTTTTGTTTCCCACCACTTCATTTTTGCCCATGCAGTTCCTCATGCCAGGGATACAATTTCCTTTTCTGAGTGGACACCAGATGTTATCCTTCAAGGCCCCCCTTAAGAGCTTGGGCTTCTGAGCCGGACTTCTCTGCCTCACTTGGGCAGGTTTTGCCTCTCTGCATCTCTGTTGTCCCATCTGGAAGCTGGAGAGGAACAGTTCCCGTCTCCTAAGATGGTTTGTTGATTGTGACAATTCAGGAAGAATGCTCAGCTCAGGGACAGGGAGCACTCAGTAGACATAAGAGCCTCACGAGCTCTGCCCCAGGCAGTGCCCAGGAACAGCCCAGGGTCATGCCATTGGTGAGTTTCACGGCTGTCATTAGACCCCAGCGGCAGGCAAAGCCAATGCAAAGTGGAAACACTGGCGGATGGTGTGCTGGGTGATTTTTCTTAACAGAAATAAATACATTTCGAACTTGGTTTTATTTTTGGTGTCTGTGAAGGTGGGCAGTCAAAGTAACTACATGCCAAGCGCTTTCTGTGTGCCAGGCCCTCCCTCAGCACAAAGACACAGCAGTAAACACTGGGTGTCAAGGGCTAAGTCTGGCATGGCTGATCCGTGGAATTGGCCTGTGGAACTCTGAGATGTTCTAAGGTCCAGGCCCTGCCTCATAGATGCCCTTCATTGGTCTGGAGTAGCCATTTTCCAACTTCAGCAGGTTGGTGAACCACCGGGGCATCTTGCTCAAAATCAGACGAGTATTCAACAGGTCTAGGGTGGGGTCTGAAGTTCTGCATTTCTGAGCAACTCCCTGGTGCTGCTAGTCCATGGGAGTTACAGTGGAATTGGAAGAGTTGATATTTATTAGGCTACCCCAACAGTGATGGTCTTGAATTAAATCCATAGGTTCTTTGATACTCCTCCCTTTAAGAGGTAAAACTGACTCCCCCCACTGCCACCTCTTGGAGTTTGAGCTGGACTTCATGCTCTTTTGAAGAGTAGAATATGGTGGACGTAAGAGTGTGTCTCTTCTGAGACTTAACTCATAAAAGGCACTGGGGCTTCTCTCTTTCTCTCTCTTGGATCACTTGCCCTGGGGGAACCAGATGACATACTGTAAGAGCGCTCAAGTAGCCTACGGAGAGGCAATTAATGAAGGCTGGGAACATGCCCATGGCGGGACCTAAGGTCTGCTGCCAACGTCTAGTGAGGAGCTGAGGCCTTTAGCCAACAGCCACACAGTGGATCCTCTTGGAAGCAGATCCTCCATGCGGTCAAGTCTTCAATGGCCACAGCCCTGGCTGCCATCTTGACTGCAATGTCAGGGGAGACTCTGAGCCAGCTCCATCCAACTGAACCACTCTTGATTTCCTGACCCACAGATACTGTGAGATAACAAACACTCATTGGTTTAAGCTTCTAAGTCTTGGGTATAACTAATACACCAAATGATCTGAATGTGCAGCTGGGTAAGAGAACTGTTGTAATGGAAGAGACAGATGGTAGTCAAGCAGTTATTGAAGTCAGTGGTTCTTAAGCCTGAGTGTGCCTTGGAATCAGCTGGAGGGCTTGTTA
Organism: Macaca fascicularis; assembly: GCF_037993035.2. NCBI lineage: Eukaryota > Metazoa > Chordata > Mammalia > Primates > Cercopithecidae > Macaca > Macaca fascicularis. The sequence continues at coordinate 113,805,955 of NC_088384.1, forward strand.
AAACACAGATTCCGACTGGGCACAGTGGCTCACACCTGTAATCCCAGCACTTTGGGAGACCAAGGCGGGCGGATCACGAGGTCAGGAGTTCAAGACCAGCTTGGTCATTATGGTGGAACCTCGTCTCTACTAAAAATATAAAAAATTAGCTGGAGGTGGTGGCGTGCACCTGTAGTCCTAGATACTAGGGAGGCTGAGGCAGGAGAATCACTTGAACCTCGGAGGTGGAGGTTGCAGTAAGCTGAGATCATGCCACTGCCCTCCAGCCTGGGTGACAGAGCAAGACTCCATCTCAAACAAGAACAACAATAAAACTCACCAGATTCCTGGGGCGAGGACTGCCGCTGAATAAGTAGCTTCCTACTGGGCCAGGTTTACTGCCCACCCATCTTCTCTCTCCCTGCTCACTCCCCACTCACCTCTAAAGCACCCCCTTGTCTCAATAAATGGGGGTACCATCCCCGAAACCTTTCTGATCTAACCTTGCCTAACTTGATGATCCATGACTAGGGAGATGGTCAAGTAAATAGCAATACCTCCAAGCTCCAGAATACTGTGCAGCAGTAATAAAAAAGGATTTGGTTTCTATCTGTGGATCTAGAGAGGTGCCCATGATTTATCTTGAAGTACAGAAAGCAAGTTGCACATTTTTCAAAATGAAAATAGCTAAATTGTTTTTCACATCTCCACCCGCCCCCAATTATAAAAGCAATACATGCTCATGGCAAAAAATAGAGAAAACAGAAAAGTATAAGGAGAAAGAAAGTGGAAAGGATCCAGAATCTTACTGCCCAGAAACACTACTTTTAACATTTTGATGCATTTTCTTCCAGTCTCATTTCTATGCATATTTGCACACATGGGTGTATATATATATATATATATATAAAATATGTATATGTATATATATATATTTAAATTTATATTGAAGCAAAAATAGAATCACACTACGAATGCTATTTAGTGGATTGCTTTTTTTCCACTTAACTATCACAGCTTTCCATGCTAATGAATATAGATTTATCATCATCTTTCATGGCAGCAGAGCATTTGAGTTTGAATATAGCCCACGTTATTTGAGCAATCCCCTGTGGATGGACATTTAGGCTGTTTCTGGATTTTCATGACTATGTAAACAGTGCTACTGAGGACAATGCTCCACTGTACCTTACCCACTGGGTACTGGCTTGATCCTCGCCTTGAGATCAATTCCTGAGTGTGGATTCGCTGCTTCAAAGGTTGTGCACAGGTGGCTGTCTTCACAACGATTCTAAGGGTGGGTTCTAGAGCCAAGGGCTTGGGGGTGAGTCTGGGCTCTGTGCCTCTGTTTTTACAACTGTTTTTATCTGGGGCACGTTCCTTAACCTCCCGGTGCCTTGGTCTCTTCCTCTCTAAAATGGGAATAACAACTGGATGTCCTTCCTGGAGCTGCTAGGAGGAGCCAATGAGATGGAAAGTGATTAGGGCTCAGGACTGGTGCCAGCCGGCTCCTGGGTGAAGCCAGAGGGCCAGTTGGGAAGGTGCCTTGGGGACCTTGGTACCTCCTTGAAAGTGGAGAATTGGGATAACATAATGCTGGCTAATTGTGTATTTTCCCTGCACAAGGCACTGTTTGCAACCCTTTGCTAACTCACCTCATCCTTATATAAGCCCATGAGTTAGGCACTGTTATCCCATTTACAGACAAAGAAGATGAAACACAGACAGGTCAGTGTCACGGCTTGGAGGAGGTGGAGCTGGGACCCAAGCCTGGCGGTGAAGCTCTAGATCCTTCATCCCACTGTGATGCTGGGGGACAATGATGGAGAGGAAAGAATCACTGGGGTCAGAGAGATGGGATTCAAATCCCGGCTCTGCCTCCTCACAGAAGGATGAGATGTTGAGTGTGAGTGGGCGTTCTGTGAGGGAAAGGGGAAGTGGGGGAGGAGATAGGCAGTAAACAGCAAACACATGTGTGATAACTGCAGATAACTGGTGCTACTGGGAAGGACATGGACAAGAGAGTAAAAGGAGGGATTGGCATGTCTGCAAGATCCTCCCTGAGAATAAGACCCCTGAGCTAAGACGAGGAAGACAAAATGAGGAATTACCTCTGGAGAGGAGCTGGGCGTGGGGAGGATTCTGGCATGTGCAAGGGCCCTGGGGTGGGCGAGACCTTGGTGAGTTTGAGAAACTGGAAGGACACCCGTTCTGGGGCCACTGGAGGAAGGAGGAAAGTTGTGCTCTTGGCAACCCACTTGATTGCAGGGGAAACTGAGGCACAGAGCGATAAGTGGTTTGCCAAGTCCATGGGGCTGGTAAGCGCAGAGCAGTGCTTTTGATGCAGGTGGTCGGACGCCTGAGCCTGGGCCCTTCATGAGGCATGTGAGTCATGTTCACTGGCCTTCTGAATATTCAAGAGAAGCTGAAATGCTGATTTTTGTGTGAAATGTCCTTATGTTTAAATTTTGGTAGCCACTTAAAACATAAAGTAAAATAAATCCTATGGAGATATGACTATGTTTGTTAAGCCAGATCCACCCAAGGGCCATGACCTAGTGTGTTCTGATGTCACCTCTCTGTCCCTTTATCTAACCTCTGTCCGTTTATCTAACAATGCACACGATGCCAGTCCCTACCTCATGGGATTGCCAGAGCCTGTTAGAGTTATGCAAGCGAGAGCTCCAGGAGGGGGCCTGTGTAGCCCAAGGCTGAGGTTCCACTCATGAAACATGGTTCCTATTTCCTCACTCCCCACCATCTCTGGCAATAGCCTAGGTGAGGTCATGTTTCTAGAATGGCTTCTGCCTTTGTCCCCAAAACGACAAAGTAGCAGCAACTGATCCCTTGCTGTCCCTCCCAGCCGCTGCTTTGCAGAAGCTTATGATTTGTGCATTTAAAACCTGACTAGAAAACTCTCAGGGGCACCTCCTCCATTACCTAGCAAGCCTGGTGGGAGAAATGTGTCTCCCTGGCGCAAATGCCCAGAGATCTGAGTAAGAGATAATATTAGTCCGTTTTCACACTGCTGATAAAGATATACCTGAGACTGGGACATTTACAAAAGAAAGAGGTTCAATGGACTCACAGTTCCCTGTGGCTGGGGAGGCCTCACAATCATGGTGGAAGGTGAAAGGCAGGTCTCACATGGTGGTAGACAAGAGAAGAGAGATTGTGCAGGGAAACTCCCCTTTATAAAACCATCAGATCTCATGATACTTAATCACTCTCACTAGAACAGCATGGGAAAGACCTGCCCCCATGATTCAATTACCTCCCGCCAGGTTCCTCCCACAACACATGGGAACTGTAAGAGCTACAATTCAAGATGAGATTTGGGTGGGGACACAGTCAAGCCATATCAGAGATTGACAACCACTGTTTGAAAAGTCAAACTTGGGAAACAAACTAAATGCCCACTTAGTGAGGACTGAGTAGTTGACTGCACAAGTCAGTGAATACCTAGGAGCTATCCATGAGGGCGGGGCTAGAGCAGGGCTGGCAAATGTCAGCCCTCAGGCCAAGTCTGGCCCACAGACTGTTTTCCTACATAAAGTTTTATTGGCACCCAGTCACACCCATTTGTTTACACATAGTCTAGGTCTGCTTTCAAGCTACAATGCCAGCAATGAATAGCTGCATAGTTGCGATAGAGACCATATGGCCCACAAAGCCGAAAATACTTCCTTTTGACCCTTTTCAGAAAAGTTTTGCTGACTCGGGCAGCATCAATAAACACCAAGGTGGAAGGTTCCCCCTGACCGACTGCTATGTGGGAAAAGACCAGAAGGGGAAGGGGGAGGGACAGGAATGCTAATAGGGTGGCTTCAATTTTGTAAAGAACAATGGAAGGAAACAACATCACAGAAACATGCACACAGATGTATCTTGTAGGTGAACAAACGTCTGAAAGGATACAGCCCAATCTGCTAATCATGCTACCTCTGGAATTTAATAGGTAATGTACATTATTGAGCATGAACTAGATTCCAGCCACTATGCTGAAGGCACAGATTCTCTCAATTTTACAAGACTGATGCCCTTTTCACAAGTGAGAAAATGAAGGCACAGAGAGGTGAAGTCACTTGCCCAAGGTCGCACAGCTTTTGAGTAGCAAAGCTGGGATTTGAACCCAGACCTCTTTGATTCCAGACTATGAGGGAAAAGGCAAACACATATTTGTTTTTGTCTTTATTGTTTGATAAGCATGAAAAAGATCAAACATGATTTGTTTAGCATAATTTGGATCAAGAGCCCTCTTAACACCCCTCTCCTATTTCTTAGGGGCGTTCCTCCAAGTGGGGCTCATTGTGATTTGCCAGAGAGGTCACAAGGCAACAACTGCTCTAGATAATAGGTGAGAGGCTGGGTGGGGGCAGATGCTGAGCCCTGGGGTAGGACCCGCACGCTCTTTTAATTTGAGGCCTGCCAAGCCCAGGACACACATTCGCATGGGAGCTGAGAGCTCACCTATTCTGCCCAGATTTTCCAAGACATTGCATTTTATGAGTGCTATCAAATGGTGACATTTGGGAGCACAAGTCGTGGAGTTGTTGCTAATACTGATTTAATGGTGCTAAAATGATTAAGCATGGCAGGCTTTTAAACAATGAGGTTCATAAAAGGTGTTAATAACCTCTTAAGTACCTTAATAATATCTCCACCTACCATAAACTGCTCCCAATTAGGCCTCTTTACTTTTCTTTGCCCCAGGAATGAGTCAGGAATCCACTGGAAGGCTGGATGGAGCCTTCTGGAATAGAGGAGGACTGTGCCCAGTTTGGGAAAGTCAAATAGGAAGGCCAGGAAATGTTCACGTGCGTTCTGAAGGACAGCCCATTTCAGGCTTTCCAGAAAGAGGACCGTGGTCATCCAGGCACCAAGAATGTGGTGAAGGGGGTGGGGGCACAGGCTCTGGAGCCCGACAGCTCCACCTGTGACTGCTGTCAGTGGCAAAACCGAGACTGCAGTGATGGAACGGAGGCTTAGTGTCTTGGCTGCTGCATGTAGACCTGACTCTACCTGCTCTCGCCTAGTCAGTGTGGTCAGTTTGCCTCCCTCCGTGCACTGCACCGATGCAAAATGCAACTGTGCAGCCCTTTGTTGAAAAGTTACTAAAAATTTCAAGATGGCAACAGCAGAGCCTTCAACCAATTGTGGAGCCCTTCTGAGCCTGGGGCCCTGCATGACTGTGGATTGCAGCCACGAGGCCAATCCCTCTCTGTGTCCTATTTCCCCTTCTATAAAATGAGTTAAACATATATATAATTTAAAAATTTTTAGTAGTCACATTTAAAAAAGTAAAAAGAGGCCAGGCATGGTGGCTTATGCCTATAATCTCAGCATTTTGGGAGGCCAAGGTGGGAGCATCACTTGAGCTCAAGGGTTCAGGACCAGTCTGGGCAATATAGTGAGACCTCGTCTCTACAAAAAATTTAAAAATTAGCCAAGCGTAGTGGTGTGTGCTTGTAGTCCCAGCTACTCAGGAGGCTGAAGTAGGAGGATGGCTTGAGCCTGGGAGGTGGAGGCTGCAGTGAGCTGAGATTGCGCCCCTGCCCTCCAGCCCGTCTCAAAAAAAAAAAAAAAAAAAAAAAAAGCAGTAAAAAGCGACAGGTGAAATTCTTCTTAATAATATATCTAAAATTTAAAATTATGTTTAACATAGTATATCCAAAATATTATAATTCCAACATGTAATCAAATAGAAAATTATCAATGAAATATTTTACTTTAAAAAGAAAATACCAAACGTGTGGAACCCAGCACATATTTTACAATGACAGCACAGGTCATTTTGGAATAGCTGGATTGTGGGTGCTCAATAGCTACTTGTGTCTTGTCATTGCCGTGTCAGACAGCACAGATCCGGATAGAGTGCACCACTGTGTTCGGAACTCATTTGTTTCTGTGCCTCAGTTCCCTTAGTTGCCAAGGGCGCATCGTTAGGTGGGCCTGGCAGGGCCATTCCGGACTCCCTGAGACAGCATGCTTGATGCACAGTAACTGGCAAGTCCATCACTGTCGCCAGATAGGAATTGCCGCCCTGTGCATGCCAGCCGAGTAAACCTGGGCACGTTTCCCCTCCCCGGCTCAGGGCGTGGAATGCATCTGCCAACCACCGCCTCACAGGCTGCTGCGGGAACCAAAGGAGATCCAGGCAGTGGTGAGGGTGTCGTGTGGGCAAGGGACAGGACGTTGCGCACGCACAAGTCAGCCACTGGTGTTCACAGGCTTTGCTTTCTCTCTGCAATGCCTGCCCCCTCTAGGGATGCCTTGAATCTCCCACCTGAACATGGAGGCAGTGACCATCCATCCTGGCCTCTCAGTGCTAAGACTCTGGGAAGTATCATCATCCCTTCATATTTACAGCTCCTAGAACCGTCCCTGGTATGCAGTAGGCACTTAATAATCATTAAGTAACTGAACGAATGAATGCACGAATAAATGAATACCTATGTGAAGGGAGCCATGCTGCTGTCTTGTCGTTTGGGAAGGGCACAGATTTGAAGCTGGGTGGGGACTCGGGGGCTTCCTACCTTTGCCTGGTGGGCTCGTGATCTGCTGGGTGAGACCACTCAGGCCAACTGTCAAAGCCCAGAGCCCCTCGGGATCTGCTCTAGTTCTACCAGGGGGTTTCACCCTCCCTGGCACTGGGCTCTGGGTGGACCAGGAGGCCTGTGTGCTCCCGGAGGGGCCAGCAGAGTGGCCTGTGAATGACCTCTCCCCCACCCCCACCCCAGCCAGGTCTGTTTACTCCTAATGCATTGGATTTCCAGATGGGAATCATGTGGGCAATTGTGCACTTTTATATCCTTGAAAGGAAAAGAGAAAATGGCAACGCTTCCCTTTCTGCCCTTCCCCTCAAGGTCTGACAGGATGACATCAGACCCCCAACCTCACCAGGGGGCTTCCATGGGTTGGCGGGGACCAGAGGGGCAGAGCTTTGAGGGAAGCGGGAGAGGGGGCCTGCCCCTCCCCTTGCTTCCCAAAAAGGAAATCATGAACTTGGAAATGTTGGAAGTATGTCCTCTGTTAACCTTCTGCACACCTCAGTCGTCTGCACTTCACCGTCATACTTTCTGCCGTGGCTGGGTGCCACTCACACTATTTCTTTGCTTTTTCCTTTAAGATAACTTCAAAAAGTTTTTATATAGCATTAAAATGTTTTCATTATGGAAAATTTTAAATACATACAAAAGTGGCCTGAATAATATAATGTAACCTAATCTAATACAATATGCTCATAATATATAATGTATGTATTATATATAACATATGTCATATTAAATATGTTGCAATATAAGATACAGTATTTGAAATTATATGTAAAATACCCATTACCTCGCTTCCAAAAGTGTCCACTCGTGGCTGATCTTGTTTCTTCCATGTCTTCACTCGCTCCTGCACTCCAGATTAGTCTGAGGCATACCCCAGACATCATGTCATTGCATCCACAAATATTTCGGTATCTCTCTGCCTCTGAAATGTTCAACTAACTCACAAAACCTAATTTGTCTTAAAAGTGAACTCTGTATCACTATCCTAAGAGGAAATCTGGGTAACTTTCCAAAACTAGATGGAAAAATAAACACCGAGAAAGTAAAATAGCGTTATCCATGTCTACGTGAGCGTGAGCCTGCTCTCTTGGTTCAAAAAGAGAATCCAAGTGCTTAGAGAGTGTTGAGGACAAGCTAGCACCCAACTGACACTTTCTCCGTGGCAGATAATTAGGAAGGGTGAAAGACAATTGGAAGGGGAAAACTTTCTCTCCGTTTGGTTCATTGTTACCTGACATTGAACCATGACCTCACTCCTACCGGCACATCTGCCCGGGGTGCTGGCCACTCCTGGGTGCCACAGCTGCAAGCATGGGCACCCATGGGCAGGGCTGGCTTTCAGGGAAGTGCTGCTGCTGGGAGAGGAGGAGCCCAGCCTGTGCGGGAGGCCCCCCGGTTCAGATCCTGGTGTAACCCTTCCTGAGTATGTGAGCTTGGGCACACAGCAAACTCCCCAGCCTCAGTTTCCTCATCAGTGAAACGGGGGCAGGAGTAGTGACACCACACATGGCTGTTGTGAGGCTCACATGAGATATTTCAAATACAGAGTTTAGAACGGAGTCTGACAGAGCAAAATCTCAATGAATGGCAGCTGTTGTTGTTGTTCTTATTGTTATTATTACTAGCAGCTAAGTAGGCATCCCGATTTCTTCCAAAGTGTCCCCTAAACAGTGGAGCTGGAGTTACCTTTTCTCCCTCGTCTTCCTGGTGGGGCCTAAGTCTTGCCCTTTCTCCTACCCCAGGCATTTTGGTTTCTGAATTCCTGGAACTTTGCACCGCAGCGCTGGGGTTTTCATGATCCCCTGAGCCACCCAGCCTGCCAGTCTGTGAGTCACCTCTGTCTCCTGGGGAAAACCAAGCAGCCCAGAAAAAAATCCAGACTCCCATGGGCGTCCCCAGCTGCCTGCTGCCGGGATGAGCAGCGCCACCGCCACCCCCATCCCTGCCAGACAGCTGGGCAGGCTGCCAGGTCCGCGGCTCACACCCAGGATGGCAGCAGACAGCCCCACCGGGCTGGGCTCTGCATGTGTGTGCGTGTGTGTGCGCGTGTGTGTGCGCGCGTGTGTGCGCGCGTGTGTGCGCGCGTGTGTGCGTGTGTGCGTGTGTGTGTGCGTGTGTGTGCACGCGTGTGTGTGTGCACGTGTGTGTGCGTGTGTGTGCGCGCATGTGTGTGTGCGTGTGTGTGCACGCGTGCGCTGCGTTCTCTCCCCTCTGCTGGCCTGGGTTGTTTTGCTTTGGGCTGCGCATTCATTTTTAGATTCCGGCCTCCTCCCTCCCCGCCATCTCCCGCTTCTATTCTTAGAAAGCAAACTGGGGTGTGCTTGGGCTTCGCAGGGAAGTCAGACAGAAGTTTGCCCACGTGCTCCGGCCGCCTGAGATATGGAGTTAATTAAAAAGGAGGCTTTGAGCGGCAGGTTCATTGGCCGGAAATGCAGCTGGCGGGGGCCAGGGCGAGCCTGGGGCGCGTGGCCCTGCTGCTCTAGGTGGACTCGGGGAGCTGAGTGGAGGCTCTGTCCAGCCCAGCTCCCAGGGCCTGGGAGGGCAAGGCTCCTGGGAGGGCCTGCCCTGCCCGGATGTGTTGGGGTGGCCGTGAGTGTTGGTTAAATATGAACTCTTCCAGCATGTTGAGCTGCTGAGAGATTTTTAATTAGATAAATAAATTGTAAAGGGTTTGGAGGAGGGTTGCCTTCAGGAAGCTGAGCTGGCTGAAATCTGCTGTCTGCGGAAGGAAGCCGACCTTCCTCAGTGCCAGCCTGGCAGTGCAAGGGTAGGAAGGCAGGGAGAGAGGAGAGGAGGGAGGGAGGGAGGGAGGGGTGAAGGGAGAGAGATGGGAGGAGGAGGAGGGTCTGGGAGGTACTGGGGTGTCTCAGTGTCAGAGGCATTGGAACCAGAGCGACTCCATCTTGAGTGAGGGCTGGAAAATGAGGCTGAGACCTGCTGGGCTGCATTCCCAGAAAGTCAGGCATTCTGAGCCTCTAGATGTTTATGGTTAAGGAACAAATCGATAATGTTTGCTAAACAGACCCAGACTTGGGAGTGTCCAGATATCCTGATAGCTGGAGAACAAAGGCATTCCTAACTTTGCTTTAAAGATAATAATATTAATTCTTATAAAATATAGTAAGTAAGAAAATTAATCCTTTCTCACAAACCCTTGTAGCAGAGCGTATCTGCCCATACATACAAGCACTGTACCTAGGGTGGACGTGTTCCTCCCCTCACTTTAAGGAGCGTCCTCCTCTGTCTGTGGAGTAGCTGTCCTTTCACCACTTGACTTTCTCAGTAAACTTGCTTTGACTTCGCACTGTGGACTCACCCTGAAGTCTTTCTTGTGCAAGATCCAAGAACCCTCGCTTGGGATCTGGTTGGGGACCGCTTTCCTATAACAGCAGAAGAGAGTGAGCAGCTGGAAGGAAATGTGCCCGAAGAGAGAGGGAGCGCGTGGTTGAAGGAACCAGCCTGAATGGGTTCAAAATCTTGGCTCTGAATTTTCCAGTTGTGTGATCTTGGGCACGGTACTTAAGCTCTCTGTGTGTCCACTTTCTTCTCTGTGAAATGGGGACGTTGATCATAATGGTGCCTCTCTTAAACTTAAGACAAAGGACTCAGCACCGTCTGGCACAAAGCAGTGATTATGAAGTCACCCAAATTTATGTCTGCAGCAGGGAACAGAGGAAAAAGAGAGGCAAGGACCCGATGGTGTTTAGAGACAATGGTTACCCCTCTCCGTCTTAGCCTAGCAAATCCCAGTGGCATTGCACGTAGGAAGGGGAGGCAGCCCTATCAGGACTTCTCCTATCTTCTTGGAGAAGAAGCAGGTGAGACCTAGAGGGTCCCTTTTCTGGGGCTGATCCTCCATTGACTGAAAGAGACACAACATTGTCTGAGAGCTCAGATGCCTTCTCCTCCAGGAAGCATTCCCTGACAGCCAGCTCCGTGTAGTGGCTCCCTCCTCTCCCCTTACCATACATTGTGCTGTAGGACAGTGTCTCTCTCTTATTTAAAGTTGTGTGTTTTCTCACCTAAGACATTTTCACAAATGTATTGTGCCAACACTTTCTCATTATAAAACATTAAAAATTTCAGAAGCCTGAGGAATAAAATGAAGAGGTCTTATCCAACCTCATTCTACACCCATCTCGACAGTTTGATATGTAACTACTCCTTATATACCATTTTATTTTGTGCATAAATGTGATTGTACTATGCATATTAGGCAAACCAAGTGAGCTTTAAGATAATGTCTTGATATCACTTCATGATGGTGCTTATCTAACTTATTGTTTTATTTTTAATTTTTATAAAGATTTTCCTCAAACCTATGTATAGACATATGTAAAAAAAACTGTGCAAAAGGATAAAAAGTGAAAATGAAGTGTCTTGGCAATGCTGCCATTTCTCTTCCCCAGAAGCAAGCCTGCTGCCGATTTCTCATGCATCCTCCCGGAGCTGGTCTGTACACATACGGGCACATGTTGTGTCTCCATCCCTGCTTTTTCTGTGCACATTAGTAGCAGCACATACTATCTATGCTGCCCAGCTCCTAGCTTATTTTCACTTAACTCTGCATCTTGGGAGATCATTCCTCATCAATACAAAGCCTCCTTTTTGATGGCTGCCTAGTATTCCTTTGTACAGTTGGGCCATAAGTTATTCAACAACTAGTGCTGGGTGTGGGATTTCCAAACACATCACCACATCCTTTGACATTCCTCCCCTGGAAAGGTAAGGTCCATATTCTCTCGCTTGAGTGTGGGTGGGCTTGTGACTGCTTCAGCTAACAGAGCATGGTGGAACTGAGGCCATCTGGTTCCTTGGTAGGTGGCAAGTGGCCAGAGAGCTCCTGCCTTGTCTGCTGGGCCACTCTGAGCTCGCCATGCTGTAAGGAAGCCCAAGCCACACAGAGGGTTTCTGTGGAGGTGCTCTGTTTCCCAGTTCTGGCGGGGGCCAGCCTACCAGGTTCCCCAGCCCAGGCGCCAGACGTGTGCGTGAAGAGGCCTCCCGAAGAGTCTCTGGCTGTTTGAATCATCTCAGCTGAGAGCCCGAACACCGTGAAACAGAGACAAGCTTGTGTTCTGTCTGAGTTTCTTATGCATAAAATTTCTAGCAAAATAAAATGAGTGTCTGAAGCAGCTCAGCTTTGGGTACTTTGTTACCCAGCAATGCATGATCAGATCAACGGGCTTTAGCGTGTCCTTGCCCACTTTACTTACTGGTTTGCCTTCTCTGTGATTCCTCAGAATAGGGATTATCTATTGATTTTTTAAAAATTGAGGTGAAATTCACATAACAAAATTAACCACTTTAAAGTGAGCTGCTCAGTAGCATTTAGTGCATTTACAATGTTGTGCAACCACCACCTCTATCTAGTTCCAAAGCATTGCATCCCCTAAAAGGAAACCCTGTAGTCATGAAGCAGTTGCTCCCCATTGTCCCCTCCCCCAGCCCCTGGCAACTGCAAATTGACTTTCTGTCTCTACGATTTTTCCTGTTAGGAACATTTTGTATCAATGGGATCATGCATCATGCATCGTGTGGTTCTGTGTCTGGCTTCTTTCACTTGGCACAATGTTTTTGAGGTTCATCCATGTTGTAACATCTATCAGTACTTCAATTTTTTTTTTTTTTGAGACAAGGTCTCACTCTGTCACCCAGGCTGAAGTGCAGTGGCCTGATCATGGCTCACTATAGCCTTGACCTCCTGGACTCAAATGATCCTCCCACCTCAGCCTCCGGAGTAGCTGGGACCACAGGTGCTTGCCACCATGCCCTACTAATTTTTATTTTTTGTAGAGATGAGGTTTTACCATGTTGCCCAGACTGGCCGCAAACTTCTGGGCTCAAATGATCCACCCACCTCAGAGTACCTTCCAAAGTGCTGGAATTTACAGGTGTGAACTACTGTGTCCAGCTAATACTTCATTTCCTTTTGTGGCTGTGAATGATAATCCGTTATATGGATATACCACAGTTTGTTGATTCATTTGCTGATGAATGTTTGGGTTGTCTTCACCTTTTGGTTACCGTGAGTAATGCTGCTATGAACATTTATATGCACATATTTGTTTGAGTACTTGCCTTCATTCTTTTGAGTCTATACCCAGGAGTGGAATTGCTAGATCATATGGTGATTCTATATTTAACTATTTGAGGAATCACTAAACTGTTTTCCACAGTGGCCGAACCATTTTCTATTTCTACCAGCAATGTAGAGAATTCCAATTTCTCCATTTCCTCACCAATACTTGGTACTGTCCTTAAAAAAAATGATCCTAGCCATCCTAGGGGGTGTGAGGTGGCATCTCATTGTGGTTTTGATTTGCATTTCCCTAATGACTAATGATGCGAGCATCTCTTCCTGTGCTTGTTGGCTGTCTGTGTGTTGAGTTTGGAGAGAGTATTGATTTTGTATTCCTGGTGCCTCATGCAGGGCCTGTTACAGACCCAGTGCTCCAGACGGCTCTGCTGAGTAAAGAACAGGAGAAGAAACAAGTTGCGTTCACCCTGCCCTGGTCCACGCTGGGCTTCTTGTGGACACACCTGTCTCATGAGGCAGTGAGACCCCCTTTGACACTCCAGCCTGGGTGAGTCTTACTGCACTGCCCTGTTCCCTTTTATCCCGACTCTACAATTGAGCTAGAAGCCTGCTTTGCTTGCTGATGCCCAGGCCACAGCCCAGAGCTCTGCCAACGCTGCTGAGCTCCACCTGGGTCAATTGTGATTCAGTCCAGGGACTGTTGAGAACAAGAGGGAAAATTTCCTCCTTGCTCCCAGGAGGGTGGACTGGAGCTGGGGGCCCACATGGGCTCAACAGAGCTTGGGGCTGCCTGAGAGAGAATTGGTTTGCCCGCTCCCCCTGTGCTGCTCTCAGGCAGTGTGGGAGCCTTCAGCTGCTGCAGGGGGCTGTGCCTTGTGAGGTGAGAGTGGGGGTGAAGGAGAGGAGGAGCGGGAGAGAGCAGTTCTCCAGCGGTAAATGCCAGGGCTCTTTGCCAGAGGGCGGGCTCAGGAATGAAGAGGAGGCCCCAGGAGCCAGATGGCTTGAGCTGCCGCATCTATTTTTAAAGTACATTTTAATTGAGGTCTAGAGTAAAATTAATTAATCTTATTTGTACAGCTTGATGAATTTTTCCATATGTGTACACCTGTGTAACCATCTCCCAGAACCCCGGAAGACTCCTGCACCACCATTCCCGGGCAACGACCCCCTCCCAAGATAACCACCATTCTGACGGCAATCACCCATCGCTGTCAGTGAGTTTAGCCTGTTCTTGAATCTCATACAAATGGAACCATGCTCTGGGCACTCTTTTGTTTTTAGCTTCTTTTGTTCAATGTCATGTTTTTGAGATTCATCCATGTCATTGCAGCTTTGCCTGTAACCTATACCAGTTATCTAGTATTTCCCTTCCTCCCTCCCTCCCTCTTTCCCTCCCCTTCCTTTCTTTCACTCTGTCACCCAGGGTGGAGTGCAGCCCTGTGATCTTGGCTCACTGCAACATCCACCTCCCAGGTTCAAGCAATTCTCCTGCCTCAGCCTCCTGAGTAGCTGGGATTACAGGCACGTGCCACCACACCTGGCTAATTTTTAGTATTTTTTAGTAGAGATGGGATTTCATCATGTTGGCCAGGCTGGTCTCAAAGTCCTGACCTCAGTTGATCCACCCTCCTTGGCCTCCCAAAGTGCTGGGATTATAGGCATGAACCACTGCACCCAGGCCTTCCTTCACTTCTTCCTTCCCTCCTTCCTTCTCTCCTTCTTTTCTTCCTTTCCTTCCTCCTTTTTTTTTCCTTCTTTTCCTTCTCTTATTGCTCTACAGCAGCGGTTCTCACTGGGAGGATTCTACCCTCTGGGGACATCTGACAATGCCTGGAGACATGTTTGGTTGTCATAGCTGGGAAGGGGGTGCTCCTGGCATGTAGTGGGTAGAGGTCAGGGATGCTGCTAAACATCTTATACCGCCCAGCACCCCCCCCAAAAAAGAATTCTCCATCCCTGAATGTCTGCAGTGCCGAGGTTATGAAGCCCTGCTCTACAGTATCTCATTGTAGGGATAAACTACAATTTATTTATCCCACCTGTTGTTGATAGACATTTGGGTTGTTTCTAGCAATTATAAATAGTGCTGCTGCGAGCACCCTGGTACGTAGCTCTGAGCGTCTCTGTGTGCATTTCTCACGGGTACTCTCCTGGGAGTGGAATTGTTGGCAGGCGTATGTTTCACTTCAGCAGATTCTGCCAAACAGTTCCCCAAAGTGGTCATGCCATCTTAACTCCCACCCTTATGTGACTGTTCCAGTTACTCCACTTTCTAGTCAACACTTAGTATCGTCTGTCTTTCTAATTTTAGCCATTGGGTGGGTGCGCTCTGTGTATTTTTCAAATGTTCAAACTTCTTGTCCCAGACACCTGAGTCCTCACACAGTGTTGGGGGTGTCGTTTTTTGGCTGCCCAGAGTCTGAGCTCTTCCCTTATGTTTGGAGAATCCCCTACATTATAAATCTTGGTGGGAGGTAGAGTTTCCGCATTCAATCCCTATAGATCAGATACTCACTTTCCCAGTCTCCTTTGCAACTAAATTGTGGTTACTTATTCCCCATGACATTGCTGTGGGGTAGATCCTAATCTTAGCTTCAGCTCAGCAATGCTCAGTGAGGTGAGGTTGTCTGCTTGGGATTATACACTGGCAGGTGGTGGGGGCTGGCGATGGCTAAGGCTGTCTGCCTCCAAAGCTGGTGCTAAACAACATCAGGATCAGGGCCTCAGCAGTCCCACTGTACATCTCTCTCTCGCTTGTTTACCTGTAGGTTTCCCCTTCGGGGCTATCGGGGCCTGATCTAAATTTGTGCCTTCAAACCCAACACTGCGTGTGCTTATTGGATGAATTAGTGAATGTTTCTGGTCTTGGGACATCTTCACAGGTCTTTTGTCTCTCACTTTTTATTACATTAGAACAGGCTGTAAGTCCTTGAGGTCAAGCCCTAAGTTGGTCTTCTTCAGTGACACAGCCCCAGGGCCTACCACAGGCCTGGCACAGAGGAGTCACTCAAGAAACCTATGTTAAGTGAAGGAAATAAACAGTTTAGCAACCTACATGGAAATAGAAACTCTGAACAAGAAGATTTAAATGAGAAAAAGAAACTTATTATCTGAAATAACCAGAAGTCCAGAGAGAGGGAGGGCTTCAGGCCTGCTGCGATCAAGGCTCTGGTTCCATTTTAGCTGCAAGTCTCTCGGCTCTGCCCTGCTTCATGTGTTGGCTTTGTTCTCAAGCTGGCATCCCTCACATCATAAGATGCTGCCAGCAGCAGCAGGAGTTCTTGTTCCTCTCCAAGGGGAGAAGGAGAAAACCTGTCCTCCAATCATGGGACCCAAGTCCCCCTTTTCTTAGGGCTGACTGTGTTAATTTATGTCACATGCCCATCACTGAAACAGAAATAGTAGCCTAGTGATTGCTATGAGCTGATGGGCTAATTGAACCAACTTCTGGCAAGGGAAATAGGATTACCACAACTGGCTTAGGCAGGTTACTGAGGGACTGTCTCAGTTACTATATCTAGGGAGGGGCTCAGCTTTTCCTCAATTACAGCCGTGGTGGGGGTCCTAGGCACCAAAATAAAATTAAGGTTCTGTTGAGAAAGAAGAAAGGGCAACAGTTACTATTAGGCAGCCAAGAGGGTCCACTGTGTTACTCTTTACATGAAGTCTCTTGGTAACATGGTAAGAATAAACTCCACAGCCATTTATTCAGTTAACCAACTGAAAACTTATACTAGTTATCTAGTGCTACGTAATGAGCTTCCCCAAAGCTTAGTAGCTTAAAACTTCACGTGGTTGCAGTCTAGACGTGGGCTGGGATTGTAATCATCTGAGGCCAGAATCTGCTTGCAAGATGGCCCACTCACATGGCTGTTGGCAAGAGGCCTCAATTCCTTGCCACATGGCCCCCTCTGCAGGGCTGCTTGAACATCCTTACAAGATGGCAGCATCTTACTCAAGTGCCAGTGATCTAAGAGAAAGAGCTCGGAAGAAGCTGAAATGCCTTTTCTGTCCTAGTCACTTCTGCTATATTCTGTTTGTTAGAAGTAAGTCACAAAGTCTAGCCCATACTCAAGGGAAGGAAATGAAGCACTATCTCTTAATGAGAGGAGAATTTGTAGATGTATTTCAAAACTTCCATGGGAGCCATCACCTCTCAGCTCTTTCCATGTGAAAGTGTAGAGAGCGGGCCTCCTCCTGCAAATTCTCTACTCTTGGCTCTGACACCTACATCCCATCTTCATACAAGCCTGGAACTTTCTCTGGGTCAAGGGGCTTTCTGCCAAAGGTTGTCTCTGCTGGATTAGAGAGCAGACACCATGGTGCCCTCCATGGGGATTTTCCTGGTGACTTTCTAGATGAGTTTGCCAAAAGGCCAGATCCTAGTGGGTAACTCTTACAGGGAAGCTCTGGAGAAATTATTTATTCAAGTGCCTACCTTGTGCCAGGTAATTTGCATGTATTTCTCTCATTGATCCTTGCACTGCCCCCTGAGAGAGGGAGGACCTTTGTTATTGTCACTGAAGGAAGCTGGGAAACAGACAAGACGGCTCACCCCAGGTCACCTGGTGTGTGTGATGCCAAACCCAACTTTTTGCCCCACATCAATCCCATGTGGGAGAGGTTTCTGTTTAAGGGAATATCTTGAATCTTGATTCTTGTTGATTGAAACCAGCTTGGTCATGTTTTAGACTTCAGGGGCCCCTTGGAGAGATGGGACAGGAACAGGCTGCACAGGAACCACTCTTCCATATTTAGAGGTTGACAGTAATTAATATTTGCTAAGGATGTTTGCTGTACTTGGCACCATGCTATGGTCTTTTCTGCCTTGTCTTATCTCTTCTGCACATCAGTAATATTGTAAGGTAAGGATTTCTACAATCCCCCTGCCAAAGATGAAGAAAAGAAGTCTCAAAGACATTACATAATATGCCTGAGACCTGGCTGCTACTGAGTAGCCGTGCTGGGATTTCTATCCAGTTTGCCTTGACTCCAGCCCCAGTGCTCCTGACCACTGCCTAATGAGCAGCCCAGTGAATGCTGAGGCTCTAGCACACAGTCCACTGTCCCGAGGCAGCTTCTGCATCCTTCAGCAGGAGCTTCGGCTTGGTGCTGATTGGTGGCATCAGCAGGATGTGGATGGAGGGAAAATGATGGGGAGAGGCATTTGCTTGTCAGCTTGTAGATACTCAATCAGCTCCCAGGCACACAGAAAAGGCCTGCCTTCCCAAATCACATCTATATTCATGATGGGGCCGACAGGCTGCAAGGGCAAATTACACATATTTCCTTCTGATTTTTCATTTATTTCCTGGTGATATATTTCATCTCGGCAAAAAGCAGGGGTTCCAGGCTCATGCAGAGAGGCAGGCATGCCATAGCTAGACTGGGCATCAGAAACTCTCCTGCACAACTAAAGGAAGCATAGCGAGCAATGCCCGGTGCTGTGATTTGTCTATTTTGGGAGGCTGCAGGGCCCGAAGGTGCTTCAAGGTCATCTTCATGTCTTCATTCTCCATCGATGCTGGTGACCACCCCATCCCTACCCCTCCAGCCCAGACCTCTTCCCTGAGCTGTAGACCAGCACTGTCCCCATAGAACCTTTGTGATAATGAAAATGTTCATTCTCCTCTACCCAATACTGCAGCCACTGGCCACAGATGGCGACTGAGTCCTTGAAATGCGGCTAATGCAACTGTGGGACTGAATGTGTCATTTTATATAATATAAATTCATTTAAAAGTAAATCTAAACAGCTGCATATGTCTGGTGGCTACTGTATTTGACAGTGTCATTCTAGGGCTTTATTTCCTTTATTACCTTGCCTTAGAGTGAGCTCCCCAGAGGCAAGGATACATGTGGAAGCCATTTATAAGGGTAGCACTTCCAGAAGAAACAGGGTAGGAAGGGAGGCAGCAAGACAGAGACAGAAACCAAGGCAGGTGCAAAGGTGCAATTTCAGGGCAAGCCCAGCCCTGGCCTCATCCTCTGGAGTCTGGAGTGTCAATTATGCCTCTGAAATAGTTCTGTTTGGAGTT
Organism: Macaca fascicularis; assembly: GCF_037993035.2. Lineage (NCBI taxonomy): Eukaryota > Metazoa > Chordata > Mammalia > Primates > Cercopithecidae > Macaca > Macaca fascicularis. The sequence goes on from NC_088384.1 coordinate 113,824,566, forward strand.
GGGGGAGTTGGGTGTTCGTGGTCTCTTGGACAATCAATGGCTACGACTTGCCCCAGGATAGGGGAACATAAACTTTCAGGCACTCCTGACTTCCTTCATGTCTGGTAGGAACAGCTTCAGCTGTCCATGGGAAGTCCTGTAGGAGTTCTACAGGTGCACGGTGTTGGGAGAGTGGCCAGAAATGGGGTAAGGGGTCCCAGGGATTGAGCAGATCACTGGCAATATCCTCTGCATCACTCCCGTGTATCCCCTCACACTGGAGGGTCCACAGCCCTGTAAACTTGGCATGTCCAAATGTAGACTCCTCATCTGTATTCTTTATTATTTTTTTTTTCTTCTGTCTCACTCTGCCACCCAGACTGGAGTGCAGTGACGTGATCTCAGCTTATTGCAGCCTCTGTCTCCTGGGTTCAGGTGATTCTTCTGCCTCAGCCTCCCGAGTAGCTGGGATTACAGGTGCACGCCACCATGTCCAGCTAATTTTTGTATTTTTAGTGGAGACAGGGTCTCACCATGTTGGCCAGGCTGGTCTCGAACTCCTTACCTCAAAAGATCCACCTGCCTCTGTTTCCCGAAGTGTTGGGATTACAGGCGTGAGCCACTATGCCCGGCCTCTCATCTGTATTCATTTCTGATTGCTGGTGTAACCAATCACCACAAAGCGAGTGCTTTAAAGCAATAGAGATTTCTCATCTTACAGTTCTGTAGGCCACTGGTCTTGCTGGGCTAAAATCAAGCTGTCAGCAAGGCCACGTTCCCTTCTGGGATCTCCAGGGCAGAATCAGTCTCCTTGCCTTTGCCAGCTTCTAGAGGCTGCTCATGGCCCTTGTTTTTGTCAGAGCCAGCAATGCCCAGTGGGTCCTTATCATGTTGCCTCTCTCTGATCCTCTTCCTTGTTTCATCTGTTTCTGACTCAGCTAAGAAATGTTCCTCCACTTTTAGGGCCTTATATGACTAGGTTGGGCCACCTGGATGGGCCAGACCATTCTTCATCTCAAGGCCTGCACCCTTCATCACATCTGCAAAGTCTCTTCTCTCATGGAAGGCACACAGCTTCTGAGAATTGAGGTGTAGGCATCTTTGAGGGGCATTATTCTGCCTGCCACATTCCGTGAGCTCCCAGAATGGTGTCTACTCTCAAGTTCTCTTTCTTGATGAGTGGTCCCCTCCATTGCTTTCATGGTGTTGAAGCTAGAAACCAATTCCAGTCACCCCACAACCAATATACTCCCAAATCCTATTAATTCTACCTATTGATGGTCCTCAAATCAGTGTACTTTTCTGGATCCTAACTGCCTCTACCCTGGTCTTGTCTGAACGTCTGTAACATCCTCCTAGCTGGTCCTGCCACCTTTCAATCTTTCCTTTAAACAGCATCCAGAGGGACCTATATCAAATGAATATCAGGGTGTATCTGTCAGGATAGGCTGGATTACGCTGAGTAACAAACAATCCCTACACTGCAATGACTTAACACAACAAAGGGGTGTTTCTCACCTATGCTGCCTGTCAGTGCTGGTCAGCAGGAGCTTCTGTTCCTTGCAGTAACTCAAAGATGAAGGCTGACAGAGTCTCCATCTGGACTCATGTTTCCACCATCACAACAGTGGGAAGGGAGAGTGGTAAAATCGTACACCATCTCTTAAAGATTGTGTCTAGAAGTCACACGGTACTTCTGCTACCAAATGATTGGCCAAAGCAAGTCACATGACCATGCCTAACATCAAAGGGGGTGAGGAAGTTAAGTCCTCTCCACAAGTCCAGAAGATGGAGAGGCTGAATATTTGGTCATCAGGCTAATGGCTGCCATGTTGGGTGTGTCCTTCAATGGTGCCTGACTGGCTGGTAAATGGAATCTTAGTTCCCCCATTTGACCCACAATTCCCTCTGGACCTGACCTTTTCTTGCCTCTCCAGCCTCACCTCATGCACCCTGTCTGGCTCCTGCCACCCTGGCCTCACAGTGTAGATGCCCAGCCCTGCAACTCACCAGTCCTCTCTGCACCAACCTCCCTCTGGTCCTTTGACCCCAGGTTCCGGAGCCCTAGACTGAACAGCATGTTCAGACTTTTGGCCTCTCATCTACTTTTCCTTGAAGCTTCGGCCTCCGGCCCTGGACTGGTATAAACCTGCTAAGCAAGGCGAGTTTGAGCTGCACAGGGTCAGCCTGCAGAGGTGAGCATGTGATTGTGAGTCAGCCGACAAATACTTGTGAAGCACCTACAATGTGCCAATCACTGAGATACACAAATGAGAGAGAATCCTTATCTTCAACTTCAAGATTTTATATATATATATATTTTTAACCATAGAGACAGGTTCTTTCTCTGTCACTCAGGCTGGAGTACAGTGGCATGATCGCCAGTCACTGCAGCCTTGAATTCCTGGGCTCAAGTGAACCTCCCACCTCAGGCTCCTGAGTAGCTGGGATCATAGGCACACACCACCATGCCTGGCTAATTAAAATTTTTTTTTTTTTGTAGAGATGGGTGTATTAGTTAGTCCGTTCTTGCATTGCTATAAAGAACTACCAAAGACTGGGTAATTTATTTAAAAAAAAAAAGAGGTTTAATTGACTCACAGTTCTGCAGGCTGTACAGGAAGCATGACCGGAGACACCTTAGGAATCATGGTGGAAGGTGAAGGGGAGGCAGGCACTTCTTACATTCCTGGAGGAGTAAGAGAGAGCAGGGGGGTCCCACACACTTTTAAACAAGCAGATCACATGAGAACTCACCATCACGAGAACAGCAAGGGGGAAATCTGCCCCCATGATCCAATCACCTCCCACCAGGCCCCTCCTCCAACATTGGGGATTACAATTTGACATGAGATTTGGGTGGGGGCACAGAGCAAAACCATATCAATGGGGGTCTTTCTATGTTGCCAAGGTTGGTCGTGACCTCCTCGGCTCAAGCATCTGCCTGCCTAGGAATCCTAAAGTTCTGGGATTACAGGCATGCGCCACTGCACTCAGCTGGAATTTATATATCTTATTGAGAGAGGCTGGCAAATGTAGTAGTGTTAAATTGGAAGTTTTGGCCAAGAGGCTGAGATAATGGATTCTAGATGGCAAAGTGAGTCAGCAGAGAGATCATGAAGCACCTCCCCAAAGGAAGTGGCCGAGAATCCAAGTGGGGACTCTTGAAGTCCTCGCCTTCATCAAGGGCATGAAAGAATCTGGGATGTGAGACTAGGAAGAAGCTGGTAAAGAAAGGATATTAGCAGGAGCTGCTGAGGCTTTGGGGGTGTCTTCCCATGAGCAGGGTGTGGGCCGTATTCCCTGCATTTTAGGTCAAGAAAGAGGATGTGTAAGGAGACCACTGAAAGCACCCAATATATGGACCCTGCTGTTTGGAGGTCGTGGAGGGCAATGCCTGACTCCTTCCTCCCTCTGGAGATTTGCAAAGGGGAAATGCCTGCGCAGCAGCTCCGCTGCAGAGAGTGAAGAGGTTACCGCAGAGGGCATCAGCCTGCTGCCCAGGGTGTATGGGAGCAGAGAACCTGTGTGTGCCATGACTTGGACAATGACCTGCATGCAAGAGCCAGTGCAGGGCTATTCAATGTCCTGACTGAAAGGCCACCTGAGGATGGCATCAGTGAACAGACCACAGAAGAAAGCAGCTGAAGAAGCACTGGGCTTTCCATGCATTGCTACAGGCTTCCTAGGGAAGAAGCCTCTGGCAAGAATGAAGATAACTTTACACTCTACAAGGGAACTATAGAGAAGAGACTTAGCAATTGGAGGTGGGTGTCTCCAAAGTGCTCACCAGGAAGAGTCCATGAGGCTGTGTCACCAGACAAGTAAGGACTTCTTGGGCCCCTTACCTCTCCGAATGCATCCAGACTCCAGATCATCAAAGCCAGGTGAGAGAGATATGGGACAGCAGGTAAGCCAACAGACAGGGCAGAGCCAGGAGGGAGCATCCTTCCAAGTGAACAGACTCCCCATCTGCAGCAAGCCTGGAGCTGGCAAGGGGCAAAGCTTCATATTAAGCGAAGGTCAAGGTTTTGACCATCACATGGTCTGGCATTTGGATTATAGGTGGGAGGACTTTGTATCTGGTCATTTAAGATGACCAGAGTCATGGGGCCTGTTTTAAGTTTTCTTCCAGGCTAAAAAAATAGTCCCACTGAATAAATTTAAACAGAGGGTGGGAGACAAAAATAACACGACTTTATGAGTACATCTCGAGCTGTGCCTGTTCACTGTGATATTTACACAAATAAATAAAACTACAGAGGTACTGAGAAGGCCAATAAAAAATTTAAAAGGATTTATATGATGAAGTGACAGAGAAATTGCTTTAGCCAGAGTAGAAGGGGAGACTCTCTGAGGAGGTGACACTGGAATTGAGGCTTCAATCATGAGAGGGAGCTGGCTGTGGGAAGGTCCAGGGAAGGGTGATCCAAGCAGAGAGAATAGTTTGTGCAAAAATCCTGAAGCAGGAGCAAGCTTGCAGCAGGATATGGAAAGTGAGAGGAGGATGGGAGAAGCTGAGGTGGAAGGAGAGGCTGGAAAAGAGCACCAGGTGGGGTCAGAAAGGGGGGTTGTATCTCAAGTGTGATAAGAATTCATTAGATGACTTTTAGCAGGGAAAGAACTTCTGATTCATGCTTTAGAAACGTCAACTGGCACTATTAGAATGGGCAGGAGGCAAGGGCAAGATTGGGGCTGCAGGGAGCACAGCTTGTCCAGAACAGGATAGAGATGATGGTGGCTTGGACTATGGTGGTTGCATAGAGGAGGTGAGAAACATCAGGTTTAGACTATAATTTGGAACCATAAAGCTCCATGTGTGATGTGAGAGGGTTAAAGGTGAGGATTAAGGAGGGTTCTGAGGTTTTTGACTCATGCCACTGAGTAGATGTTGGTGCCATTTCCGAGATGAGAGAGAGTTGGGAGGAAGCAGATTTACACTGGGGAGGGGAGTGTATTAGTCCGTTTTCACGCTGCTGATAAAGACATACCTAAGACTAGGTAATTTATAAAAGAAAGAGGTTTAAATCACTCACAGTTCCACGTGGCTGGGGATACCTCACAATCATGGCAGAAGACGAAGGAAGAGCAAAGGGATATCTTACATGGTGGCTGGCAAAGAGAAAAATGTGAGCCAAGCGAAAGTGGAAACCTCTTATAAAAACATCAGATCTCGGCCAGGCGCGGTGGCTCAAGCCTGTAATCCCAGCACTTTGGGAGGCCGAGACGGGCGGATCACAAGGTCAGCAGATCGAGACCATCCTGGCTAACCCAGTGAAACCCTGTCTCTACTAAAAAATACAAAAAACTAGCCGGGCGAGGTGGCGGGCGCCTGTAGTCCCAGCTACTCGGGAGGCTGAGGCAGGAAAATGGCGTAAACCCGGGAGACCGAGCTTGCAGTGAGCTGGGATCCAGCCACTGCACTCCAGCCTGGGCGACATAGCGAGACTCTGTCTCAAAAAAAAAAAAAAAAAAAAAAAAAAAACATCAGATCTCATGTGGCCGTATTCACTACCACAAGAACAGTATAGGGAAAACCGTCCTCATGATTCAATCATCTCCCACCAGGTCCCTCCCACAACACATGGGAATTATGGGAGCTACAATTCAAGATGAGATTTGGATGGGGGCACAGCCAAACCACATCAGGGAGTCAACAATTCTCTTTTCACTGAGTAGTATGCCCAGGCAGTCCATTACTAGATAGTGAGGAGGCCAAGAATTAAGGCTCTGGTGTCAAACAATTTGGGCTTAATTGTGTGACCCTGGCCACATCAATTAACCACTTTGAGACAAGTTTTCTCCACTACAAAATGGGAGTAAAAATAACAGTACGTAGGTTCCAGGTTTGTTATGGGGAGGGAAAGATCTGCAATGGGCCTGGCACACCATAAGGGCACAAGAAATGAAAGCAGTTATTGGCTCCTTGTTTGCAAAGGCCGTACTTATGAGTGCTGCTCTGTGTTGAGTGTAAAACTGCACTTAGGACAGTTTCATTTTTGTCTGCCATACTTCTGAAACCTTCAGATCCTGGAGTCAACCTGCAAGAAAACCAACTCTTGCCATCCCTCACTAACATTCCTATGGTAGGCTACACTCTGGCCTGGCATTTTCTTTGTGGGAAAGTTTTGTGGATGCATTCCATTTATTTAAAAGGTGTAGGCTATTCAGATTTTCTGTTTCCTCTGGTGTCAGTTTTGGCAAGTTATATTTTAAAAGGAATCTGTCCATTCCATCTATATTGTTGAATAAAAGGGCATGAAATTGTTCACAGTACTTGCTTATAATCCATTTAATGTTTGTGGGATATGTAATGATGTCCCTGCTTTCCTTTTTACTAGATCAGACTTATCAATTTTATTAATCTTTTTACAGCACTAGCTTTTGATTTATTGATCTTCTCTATTATTTTTCATTTTTCTATTCCATTGATTTCTGCCCTTATCTTCATAATTTCCCCCCTCATACTTACTTTGGCTTTAATCTGCTCTTCTTTTTCTAATTTCTTAGCTCATAGAAATGCTCGAGATTTTTCCTCTTTTCTTATATAATTATTTAAAGTTTTCACAGACTAGTGGCTAGGAAAAAAGAAAATAATAATAATTATTATTTAAAGCTATTAATTTCCCTTCAATCATTGCTTTAGCTACATTGGACAAATTTTGATATGTTATATTTAATGTTCATTCAGTTGAAAATAATTTCTAATTTCCTCTGAAGTTTCTTCATTGCCTGCTGTTAATTTTACAAGTATGGGGGATTTTAAAATTATCTTGTTATTGATTTCTAATATAATTCCTTTTGTTTTTTGTCCTATGATTTCAGTCTTTTAAAATGTATTGAGACTTGTCTTATAGCTCAGCATATGATTTGTAATTGTAAATATACCATTAAAAATGTGCCTTTAAAGTCCAGGCATGGTGGCTCACAATTGTAATCCCAGCACTTTGGGAGGCCAAGGCGGGAGGATCAGGAGGTCAGGAGATCCAGACCATCCTGCTTAATACGGCGAAATCCTGTCTCTACTAAAAATACACAAAATTGGCCAGGCGTGGTGGCAGGCGACTGTAGTCCTAGCTATTTGGGAGGCTGAGGCAGGAGAATGGCATGAACCTGGGAGGCAGAGCCTGCGGTGAGCCAAGATCGCGCCACTGCACTCCAGCCTAGGTGACAGTGCGAGACTCCGTCTCAAAAAAATAAAAATAAAAATAAATAAAAATAAAAAATAAATTAAAAATGTGCCTTTAAAAAGACACATTTAAAAAGAATGTCTTCTGCCATTTTTGGGTATGGTGTTCTACAAATATCAATTAAGTGAAGATGATTTTTAGTGATGCTCACATTTTTTATGTGCTTGATAATTTTTTTTGGCCTTGTTGTTCTATCAATGCCCAGAGAGGAGTATTAATAATCTCCATCTATGATTGTAGTATTATTTATTTCTCCCTTTGATTTTGGTACTTTTTGCTTCATGTAATTTGAGGCACTGTTATTAGGTACACATACATTTATGATTGTTATGTCTTTCTGATTGATGGACCCTTTTATCATTTTACATGAAGTTGTCCAGTATTAACTGTCAGTAAAGCATTAAAAGTTAAGGACATCTATTCTAATCTCTATAGCAACCATTTAAAAAAACGCAGAGAAGTATATTTCTTCTGTCCATCTTTATGGACATAAAGAAGTGTCTATCTTTATCTCTGATAATACTTTTTCTCTTGAAGTTTATCTGATGTTAATATAGCCACGTTCTTATGTTTACTGTTTGCATGTTGTGTTTTCCATTCATTTACTTTCAGTCTATCAGTGGTTTATTGTTTCGCTTGTGGACAGCATATAGTTTGGTCATTCTTTTTTCCTATAATTTTGTATGGACTCTTAATTTGAGTGTTTATTAGTGTTTAGTGTAATTACTGATATGATTGGATTTGGGTCCACCATTTAATTATTTTTCTGTTTTGTTCCAAAACACAAACAGAATATCTGAATAGTTTTTAGAATTCCATTTTAAGGCCAGGCATGGTGGCTTACACTTGTAATTCCGGAAATTTGGGAGGCTGAGGTGAGAGGATCGCTTGAGCCTAGGAGTTTGAGACCAGTCTGGGCAACAGGATAAAACTATATCTCTACTAAAAATTTTTTAAAACATTAGCCAGATTTGTGACCACACACCTGTGGTCACAGCTACTTGGGAAGCTGAGGTGGGAGGATTGCTTGAGCCCGTGAGGTCAAGGCTGCAGTGAGTCGTGATCATGCCACTGCACCCCAGCCTGGAAAACAGTGTGAGACTCTTCTAAATAATAATAATAGAAGTCTCATTTAAATTTTCCTATTGATTTTTTAGCTACACTTGTCTGCATTTTTTAAATGATTGCTATAGGGATTAGAATAGATGTCCTTAACTTCTAATGTTTTACTTACAGCTAATGTTGTACAACTTCACGTAAAATGTGGAAACCTTGCAATTGTGTCAGTTCATATTTCTGCATCCTTTATGTTATAGTTGTTGTATATAATATGTGTGTGTGTACACAGAATAAAGAGAAAAGAAGATAATTGTCTTTTGCAGGCACCCAGATCCTATTTTCTGAGGATCTGAGTTTCCATCTGGTGTCATTTCCCTTCAGGCTGAAGAACTTCCTTTAGAATTTCTTGTAGTGCAGATCTGCTGGCAACAAAGCCCACAGCTTTCTTTTATCTAAGATATATTTGTTTTGCCTTTATTCTTGAAAGATATTTTCCCTGGATGTATAATTCTTGGTTGACAGTTTTGTTTTTTTCTTTCATCACTTTAAAGATGTTTTTCCACACCTTCTGGCCTCCATAATTTCTGGTATGAAGTCAGCCATTAATGGAATCATTGTTTTCCTATATGCAATGTGTTATTTTTCTCTTGTGGCTTTCAAGTTTCATTGTTTAATTTGGCTTCAACAGTGTGACTAGGATGTATCTTGGTCTGGGATTCTTAGTGTTTATTTTGCTTGATGTTAACTGAGCATCTTGCATCAGTACATTTCTCTCACCAAATTTGGAAAAATTTTGGCCATTATTTCTCCAAATATTATTCTGCCCCATTCTTTCTCTCCTCTCCTCTAAGACTCCATTTACATGTGTGTCAGACACTTACCTATTTAAATGCGTTCCTGAGGCTCTGTTCATTTTTTTCTTAAATCACTGTTGTCCTTGTGTTTTGCATGGAATAATTTCTATTAATATGCTTTAAGTTCATTTAATCTTTCCTCAGCCACCACGCCCGGCTAATTTTGTATTTTTAGTATGGGGTTTATATTTTAGAGATGGGTTTCTCCGTGTTGGTCAGGCTGGTCTCAAACACCCAACCTCGGGTGATCTGCCCACCTTGGCTTCCCAAAATGCTGGGATTACAGGCATGAGCCACCGCGCCCGGCAAGTGCAGTTTTTTATAGCCGTGTGAGAGCGGACTAATGCAGATAGCCACATCCTAATCTACAGCACCTGTGAATATGTGACCTTCCATAGCAACACGGACTTTCTGTATGTGATTGGGATTTGGAGATTACCCTGAATGATCCTTGTGGGCCCATTATAGTCACAGGGTCCACTATAATAAGGAAACAGTAGGGTCAGAGGCAGAGAAGGAGACGTGACAATGGAAGGAGAGGTAAGAGTGATGTGAGGAGGAACCACAAACCAAGAAATGCAGGCAGCCTCTAGATGCTAGGAAAGGAAAGAAAATGGATTCCCCTAGATCCTCCAGAAGAAACTCAGCCCTTCGGACCTGCTTTAGTGTGAGATGGTCAACGTGTGTTTTTAAGCCATGAGGTTTGTGGAAATTCGTTACATCAGCAATAGCAAATGAATACACCTGGATAGAAGGAACGCTAAACTGTGACCATTCTGGGCTTCTTCTCTGATGAGTGCTATTTCTTGTGTTTTAGCAGGCAGTTACCTTGGTGGAATTTGAACTTCAAATCCTGTTTCGAGGATGGCATTTCCTGTCTCAGTTCACATCTTTATCTTACCTGAGCTGAGGTTTCCGATTGTGTGGCGGGAATCCTCCTGGTGTCCCTGTGGCCTGGGGCCTGCACTTTGTCAGCTACCCTTAGCCTCAGGCCAGAAGCCACAAAGAAAAGCCCTTGCTTTGAGCAGTGGCCTCCTCTCCGGCTCTCTCCACTCTCCAGCCTTTCAGGTGTTCAGATCTGGGGGCACTTGGAGTGTTCTCTTGTTTCTGAATTGGTTCTCAGAAAGACAGAGTGGAAAAGATGACAACTTTTCTAGCACTGGGTTCCAGCCTGGTTTCGTTACTTACTCGCTGCATGACCTTGGGCAGCTGAGCCTTTGTCAGCCTCAGTTTCCCCATCTGTAGGACTCTACATCAGAGGATAGTGTCTGCATCGACGAGCAAATGCACATATTTGTACGGTGCTGGGTCCAAGGTTGGTTTCTTGGTTATTTTCCAAGCATCTCTCTGCTGCTCATGGAAGGACAACCACAAAGCTAACTGCTGGACAGGTTTTCAAGCCTCATCAGTTCATCCAGATGGTTAATTCTAAGTTTCTTTCCTGTCAGAAAAAATAAAACTTTAAACAAGGATATGGAGCCATGAGTTGTTATTCAGGATTTTCAAATTTTATTTCCCCAAACGAGCTTTGCTACATAGACTCTGCTCCTAAGCTATTGCACACAGCAAACAAGAAGGGATCTGGAGGCCGGGCATGGTGGCTCACACTTGTAATCCCACTGCTTTGGTAGGCTGAGGCAGGAGTTTGAGACAAGCGTGGCCAACATGGTGAAACCCCATCTCTACTAAAAATACAAAACAACAACAACAACAACAACAACAACAACAAATCCCATCTTTACTAAAAATACAAAACAACAACAACAACAACAAAACTCGTCTCTACTAAAAATACAAAAAAAAAAAAATTAGCCGGAAGTGGTGGTGGGCATCTGTAGGCCCAGGTGTTTGGGAGGCTGAGGCAGGACAATTGCTTGAACCCAGGAGGTGGAGGTTGCAGTGAGCGGAAATCATGCCACTACATTCCAGCCTGGGTGACAGAACGAGACTCTGCCACGGGAAAAAAAAAAAAAAAAAAAGACTTGGAATGGAATGCTTTGTGGGAGTGTGGCAAGGTCTCCGAGCCTATGGAATACATCCGGGTCTGGAGCTGGACAGGGGTTCCACTGGGCTCTGCAGTCCTGGGCCGGGGGCTGGCTCATCTGTTTATGGGACATTTGCTTCCTGGGAGTCTACAGCGTGTTGGTCTCTGCCCTGGGTGCTGGACACAGCAGCAAACAAGGCAGACACAGCTCCGTCCTTGGTGCGTGGACATCCGCTCACAGCGCTGGGCACATGCCTGGGTGTAAAACCACAACTGTGATCAGGGGAATGGGCAGGGGTGTCCTGTGAGTGTCTGAGATTAGCATTGATTGGATCCTGGAGGCTAGTGGGCCATGCTGAGGTCTGATGGCTGAGTAGAATTTGCCTGGCCAGGTGGGAGGGAAAGGACAAAAGGAAGTGGCAAGAGCCTGTGCACAGGCCCTGTCGGGGGAGGGGGCATGGTAAGTTCCAGAACTGGAGGAAGGCTTTGGAGGGCTGGAGCTCGGAGGAGGGCGTGTGGGGAGGATGGGAAGTTAGGGAGTGGGCAGTAGGGTTGCTAGACTTAGTAAATGTAAATACAGGATGCCCAGTTAAACTTGAATTTCAAAAAAAGTCAAATACTTTTTTAGTATAAGTGTGTCCCAAGTGTTGTAAGGGACATACTCATACGTACTTACACTAGGAAAGTTTTCATTGTTGAGTTGAGCACAGCATGGTGGCTCACTCATTGAATCCCATTACTTTGGGAGACTAAGGTTGGAGAATCACTTGAGCCCAGGAGTTCAAGACCAGCCTAGCAATATAGCAAAAGCCCCCATCTCTAAAAAAATCTAAAGAATTGTCTGGGCAGGGTGGCACGTGCCTGTAGTCTTAGCTACTCAGGAGGCTGAGGTGAGGATCGCATGAGCCCAGGAGTTCAGGCTGCAGTAACCCGTGATCACGCCACTGCACTCCAGCCTTGGCAACAAAGCAAGACCCTGTCTCAAAAATACTACTACTACTGGGCTGGGCGTGGTGGCTCACACCTGTAAGCCCAGTACTTTGGGAAGCTGAGGCTGGTGGATCTCCTGAGGTCAGGTGTGGTGGCATGCACCTGTAGTCCCAGCTACTCAGGAAGCTGAGGCACGAGAATTGCTTGAGCCCAGGAGGTGGAGGCTGCAATGAGCCAAGATTGCACCACTGCACTCCAGCCTGGGTCATAAGAGTGAGACCCTGCCTCAAAAAAACAAAACAAAACAAAAAACTACTACTTCTGTAATAATAACTCATTGTTTATCTGAAATTCAAATTTAACGGCATCTTGTTTTCTATTCGGTAACCCTATGAGCAGGGTCTTGCAGAGCAGGGCAAGGAGCTTGTTTTCAAACCAGGAACAACAGTGGGCTGCAGGGCTACGCTGGGAGCGGCAGTATCCAGGCAGCATTTTAAGGTCAGCTTCGTGCTGGGGAGAATGGATGGGAGTGCATGAGGGGCATTGAAGGCCTGGTGGAGGCTGCTGCTGTGCCCAAGAAAGCCCCTGGTGTCGGAGGCTTGGGGAGGCTCCAGGTGCGGCTGGGCAGAGAAATACACTGAGTGGAATCCTGCCTGTGTCTGCTGCTGGAAGGGAAGCTGTCCTTTGTTACAGGGCGATTACTCACTGGGTGCCAGAGGATGTGGTACTGACGAAGCAGCCAGGCTGGGATCCTTGCTTCATGTCACTTGATGGCTCCTTGATGTCACTAAGAGCCATCATCCTGCTCACAGCCCCTCCCCACCCTGAAATGAGAACTGCTCAGTCCAGACAGACATCTTACCCTCTGCTTGTTTTTGTGATTCAAAATGAGTCATCCATCCCAGGCAAGAGCAGGCTGAGGACATTTTCCTTGGCTGGGAGTTTGGGGGGTTGGGTGGCTCTTCCTGAGGCTACAGGGTTCAGTCAGCCTCCTGTCTGCAAGATTAGTTCCTTCCGGTGCAAGAAACTTAAAGGGGCCAGATGCGGTGACTCACACTTATAATCCCAGCACTTTGGGAGGCCAAGCTGGGAGGATCACATGAGCCTAAGAGTGCAATATCAGCCTGGGCAGCACAGCAAGACCCCATCTCTACAAAAAAATAAGCAAAATTAGCTTAGCTGAGCAAGGTGGCATGCACCTGTAGTCCCAGCTATTCAGGAAGCTGAGACAGGAAGATCGCTTGAGCTCAGGAGTTTCAGGCTGCAGTGAGCTGTGCTTGTGCCGCTGCACATCAGCCTGGGAGACAGTTCTGTAAAACGAGAACAAGAATAGTGCCTGATTCCTGGGGCTGTTCCAGGATTAAATGAGATAGAGCTTATGAAAAGTCTTGGGATATAGTAGATGCTCAGTTAATATTATTTGCCTTCTTCCCTCCCTCTCATGTCGACAGAGAAGCTGGCAAGGTGAGAGTCAAGAGCAGAAGGTCAGCAAACATATTCCTGTAAAAGCCCAGATGGAAAATACTCTAGGCTTTGTGGGCCAGACAGAAGCCGCCACAGGCAACACGCAAATAACGAAGGAGGGCTGTGTTCCCATAAAACTTCATTTATTGAACTTGAACCTACCGTTTGAGTTTCAAATAATTTTCATGTAATTTTCAAATGTCACATGACATTAGATTTTTCCCTCAGCCGTTTAGATATGTAAACACTAGTTTTAGCTCCTGGAGTGCACAGAAACAGGGTGTGGGCTGCACGTGGCCCTCAGGCTGCAGTTTGCACCCTCTGCCGAGAGTGAGGTTACTGTCTGGCCTGGCTGGGGCCAGGACTTGCTGATCTGTGAGTTTTCTGACTCTATGAGGGAAGCGGTGAGGTTGTCAGAGTCTTGAACTAGACAGAACCAAACTCAAAATTTTATCTTTTCCTAAGTTTCCAGAACCAAAAATATTCCCTGTGAGGCAACCTGAACTGCAAAGATACTGCTACATTTTCTAGAATTCTTTACTGGAAGCTCCCCACTGTTCCTCACATTGTACCTGAATCAAATCAGTGAGTCCTGCTGGAGTCCCTGGAGCTCCTGGAGTTGGGGCTTAAAAGGATGAGAAGGGCCTGGGGCAGACCTAGTTTTTACTATTGAAAGTCCCACAACTGTGGGACCCCTTCAATCCAAGGCAAACTGGGCCGGTTGGTCACGGGATAAGTGGATTAATTTGTCCTCTCAATGGGAGGGGAATTTGAGGCCACTGGATGCGTTCCTTCCCCATCATCTCAGGGATGTAGCCCTCTGGGGACCCTGGAGGCTTTCCTTCCCCATCATCTTGGGGGGAGCACCCTCTGAGTGCTCAGGTCCCCAGTGCCCCGTCCACCGTGGATAGGGGGCCCTATCGCTTCTCGGCCTTTTGGCTAAGATCAAGTGTGGAAAGGGGGCCCTGTGTGAGGCTCATTTTCCAGCGGCCACAGTCTCCAGGGCGGTGTGGGACCTGCATCTGGCACCGCAGGAAGCACAGCTCATTGCGGTGGGGGTCAGGGGTTACGGGATGGCCTGAAGGGCAGTTGTGGTGTGTGGGATGGGGGACCTAGAAGGTTCCTTGTCCCTTAGCCTTGACCTGTTGGCTGGGAGATGGAGAGAGGGCAGGAGGCTTGAGCTTGGCTTTCGAGAGGCCACCAGGGTGACGGACTCATCCCAGTTTCATCCCAGTTGGGATTGACTGTCCCACTTTCAACAGTGAATGTCCTGCATCCTGGGAGCTTCCTCAATCCCCAGCAAACTGGAAGAGTTGGTCACCTTAGAGGTCACCTTAACCTCTGGCAGGAGACAGCGAAGCCTGTTCCCAGTGCCCTGGCTGCTCCAGATGTCTTGGGGACCATTGGCCTTGTAGTTGCTGACCGTGAAGGCCCAGAAGGCAGGCCTACCAGGGTCTAGCCTCTCTTCTTCATAGCTGCATGACCTGGGACAGTTCCTCTACCCACTGAGCCTCAGTTTTTCAATCATTAAGGATGATATCGTCACTCAAGAACCTCTGAGCCTGTGGTGTGGAAGTTTTAGAGTACAGAGTGGGTGCTTTGTAGAAGAAGCTCTGATGAGGAAGAAGTAGAAGATGGTGCAACAAGCTGGGATGCACCATGACTCAGTTCTTGCTTGCTGGAGAGGAAAAGACAAGACATGCCAAAGGAAAAGCAATGGATCTCAGTCCTGGGGCTGGTGATGCATCCTGAGACGGGTGTCTGGATGGTCAGGCTGGGAGATGAGGACTCTGGTCTGAGGAGGGGCTCAGGAGCTGCTGCACTCCAAGCCCTGCTGGCCCAAGTGATTTCATGCATGACCTAGGCAATCCAGGGCCTGGGTTGGGACAGAGGGGTGATGCTTTAAGACTTGCTGCCAGTAGGTAGGTGGGCTGTGCCAGGGCAGGAAGAAGACAGCATGCCTGCTTCCTCCCCCATAGCTGATTGGGAAGAATGAGGCCCCGGGCCCCACTCACCAAAGGCGAGACCTTCCTCAGCAAAGCCTGCCCCTGAGCCAGACAAGTGGTAGCTTCCAGACCAGCCCTGAACAGGAAGAATGATAATCGCTAATCCCAGATTTTACTCTCTTCTGTGTATTTATTCCATTTAGTTCATGCTCCTAACTGGCACCTTCCAGCAATATTCAATGCTTGATGTGACTCTTTTTCTTGTTAGGTGTTCCTGCAAAAGACATATTGTTGTTTTGTGTGTGCATGTATTTTATTTTATGGGACTGACAGATGTGACATAGATCTCATTGTTTCTTCTCTTCTCTCAGTCAACATCACATCTTAAAGCACATCCATGTTGTTGTGTGTACATTGGGTCCATTGCATCTCAGCAGTCTAGAGGGTTCATCTCCCATTGATGGCTGGCCAGGGGGTCTCCAGGACCCACACCACAGGCAGGTGTGTGATGCACATTCTCAGATACATCTACCTCTGGAAGTGAGTATGGTTTATTGGGCATAGAGACCCAGAAGTCAGAGTTGCTAGAATGCCAGAAAATTTACTAGATCCTACAACTCCCTGGGCAGAGCCCAAGAACTCCTACATCTGTACACGCCCTTCCAATGCCTGGCAATAACTGCCTTTTAAATTCTTGTCAGTTATTGTTTCATTTGCATATCTCTGATTACTAATGAATTTAACAGCTCTTCATATGTTTATCAGCTTTTTAGGTTTCCTTGTCTGTAAATTTGCCTGTTCATATCTTTCATCCATTTTCCCATTGGGGTTCCTCTCTTTTTTTGTTTATGTGCCAGGGTTCTTCATGTAATCCACATATTACTCCCCTGCTGGTTTTAGATATTATAAATATCTTTTCCCAGGTTATCATTGTTCTGTTAATTTTGTCCATGGTATCTTTTGTCAGCCGATGAAGCAGAAATTCTCAATTTTGATGTAATTAAATGAATCAGGTTTTGGCTTTATGGTTTGCGCTCTTGAAATTTTGTTTCATAAACCATTCCCAATGTCTAGGTCACAAAGCTATTATCCCCATTTTCTTGCATGCTAACATTTAGTTTTTCCTCTTAAGTAAGGTCTTTGAATTATATGGAGTCCACCTTATGTGTTATACTAGGCAGGTACATGCCTATTTTTCTTTAGCTCTCAAGCCCGTTATTCCAACATCTACAAAATGACCCTTATTTCGCCCATAGGTTTCTGGCCCCTGCATCACCACATCTTCAGTCTCTATCAGTACATGGGCCTTTCTCTGCCATGCAACTTTCGTCTATGTGTCTGCCCTTGTATTAGCACTGCATGGTTTTTATGACTGTGTCTTTGTAGTGGGTGTTATGAGGCAAGAGGCACTTGGGGTACCCTAGTCCTGACCCTGAGGAAGACTCCTTTTTACTCTCCTTTTGCAAAGTAGGTTTAGCTCTTCTTCATGGTTTATTATTCTTCCATCTAAATGAATGCTAGTTTCATCTAAATCAAACTTGATACGTTTGATTAAAGTTGCTTTGAATTTATAGGTTCAACATGTGAATCAGAGCAAGATACATCTATTTATTCAAGTCATCTTTTATTCAAATTAAATCTTTTTCTACATAGAGCTCTTTTGTGCTCTTGACGAAATAAACTCTTAGATATGTTCTAGTTTTGATTACTCTTGCAAAAGTTATCTTTCTTTTAAAAATGTTTCTAAAATGTATTTTTAATTAAATAATAATTGTGTCTATTTATGGGGTACAACGTGATGTTTTGGTCTATGTATACACTGTAGAAAGACTCAGATAAGCTAATTAATATATTCATCATCTCACCAACTTATCTTTTTTGTAGCGAGAACATTTAAAAATCTATCCTTTCACTAATTTTGAAATATACAACACATAGGTGTTAACTCTGACCACCATCCAGTGCAATAGATCGCTAAAACTTACTCCCCTAGTCTAACTGAAACTTTGGGCTCTTTAATTAACATCTTTCCATTTCTCCCGGTGAATCCCAATCTTTCTACTCTGTTTCTTTGAGATCCACTTTTTCAGTTTTCACATATAAGTGAAATCATTACAGTATTCATCTTTTTGCGCCTGGCTTATTTCACTTAGCATATTCCTCCAGTTCCATCCATGTTGTTGCAAATGACAAAATTGCTTTTTTTTTTTTTTTTTTGAGACCGGGTCTTGCTCCATTGCCCAGCAGGCTGGAGGGCAGTGGCACCATCTTGGCTCACTGCTACCTCCGCCTCCCAGGTTCAAGTGATCCTCCTGCCTTAGCTCCCCTAGTAGCTGGGATTACAGGCATGTGCTACCATGGCCGGTTAATTTCTGTATTTTTAGTAGAGACGGGGATTCATCATGTTGGCCAGGCTGGTCTCGAACTCCTGACCTCAGGTGATCCACCCGCGTTGGCCTCCCAAAGTGCTGGGATTACAGGCGTGAGTCACTGCGCCTGGCCAATTTCCTTCTTTTTAAAGGCTGATGAGTATTCCACTGCATACATATACCACATTTTCTTTATCCACTCATCCATTGATGGACACTTAGATTGCTTCTGTATCTTAGCTATTGCTAATAATGCTGAAATGAACATGAGAGTGTAGATTTCTCTTCAATGTATGTATTGATTTCAATTCTTCTGGATATACACACAGAGGTGGGATTGCTGGATCATGTAGTAATTCTATTTTTAGCTTTTTGAGGAACCTCCATGCTACTTTCCAAAATGTCTGTACAAATTTACATTCCCACCAACAGTGTACAAGTGTTCTCTTTTCTCTGCATCCTCACCAGCACTTGTTCCCATTTGTCTTTTTGATACTAGCCATTCTAACAGGTATGAGGTGATATCTCATTGTGGTTTTTAATTTGCATTTCTCTGATGATATGACATGTTGAGCATTTTTTCCTGTATCTGTTGGCCATTCTGTCTCTTCTTTGGGAACTACCTATTCAGGTCCTCTGCTCATTTTTAAATGAAGTTATTTGAGGCCAGGCACAGTGGCTCACACCTGTAATCCCAGCACTTTGGGAGGCTGAGGCAGCGGGATCACTTGAGGTCGGTAGTTCAAGACCAGCCTGGCCAACATGGTGAAACCCCGTCTTTACTAAAAATACAAAAATGATCTGGGTGTGGTGGTGCATGCCTGTAATCCCAGCTACTCAGGGGGAATGAGGCAGGAGAATTGCTTGAACCCAGGAAGCAAAGACTGTGGTGAGCCAAGACCATGCCATTGTACTCTAGGCTGGGCAATACAGTGAGACTCCATTAAAAAAAAAACAAATTATTTGTTTTCTTGCTATTGAATTGTTTGAGTTCCTTAGATATTTAAACCCTCATCAGATGTATGACTTGGACATTTTTCTTTCAATCTGTGCATTATCTCTTTACTCTGTTGTGTCCTTTGCGTTGCAGAAATGTTTTAGTTTGTTGTAATCACATTTGTCTATTTCTGGTGTTGTTGCCTGTGCTTTTGAAGTCCTGTTCAAGAAATTGTTGCCCAGACCAATGTTATGAAGCTTTCCTCTATGTTTTCTTCTAGTAGCTTTATGGTTTCAGGTCTTATATTTAGATATTTTAGCCATTTTGAGTTGATTTTTGTCTATGTTGTGAGATAAGGGTCCGATTTCATAGAAAGATATCTTTCCTAAAATTTCATTTTCTAGTTCAATACTGGAAAGTGTAGAACACTGCTTTGGGTATAAGTCGATCTTGCTTCTGGCATTTCTGCTGCTTTCTGTTATCAGTTGGATATTGGGGTGCTGTTCTGTGCCTGGCACTATGCTGGCCCCTTTCAGATTGCCTCCCCACTCTGAGCCCAATAGATTGGAGTATGTTTGGGGGAGATGTCCACACCAGCAAGAACACCTCCAGATAAAGGAGAACAGAATTTGTTATTGAGTGCACTCAAACTGGAGTATCTTTGTGCAAAAAAATACCACATAGATCTGATTGTCGTTTAGAGAAATGAGGAGGTGGGGGTGTCTGCTCAGCTAGAAAGGGCTGGAGGCAACTTGGATAAACTCTCACTTGAGTTTAACTTGCTTAATAAATGGCACCTACCCTCAAATCGCAAAGAGATCATCCTACATGTGCTCCCATGCTAACATGTAGATTTCCTTAAACATTTAGGTCCTCAGTTCACCTGGAGTCCACCTGTGTGCAGTTTAAACAGGTACACCATTGTATTCTTCTTTATATAGGGAGATGGTTTTCCCAACATCATGTACAAAACTTGGGGTTCCTGTTTGTTTTCCCCACCCTACCTCAGGTGAGGGTTTGAGGCTGAGATTTTTCACCTGTGCAGGTAGCATTTCCCCAGACTGTCAGCTCCAGGGCAGGAATCACTTCTTGTTTATTTACCTTTGGGGACTGGAAGCTCCAGGGGGCAGGGCTCTTGTCTGTTCTGCCTACCACATCCCGCTGCATTCCTCAGCACCTCCCAGGCAGCCCTGGCAGGTGATTGGTGCTTTATGAATGCTTGGTAAATAGATGAGTGAATGAATAGGTGAGGGAACAAAGGGATGAGTGGAGAGTCCCTGTGCCTGGCACACAGTGAGTGCCTTGTAAATGCTTATCGCTCGCCCATTTAAGCTCCAGTCTCCCCATGTGTGATTTGTAAGAAGAGCTCTGTCTCTCTCCTCCCTCCGTGGGTCACAGCGAGGACCAGCTGATGTTACGGTGACAAAGGGTCTTTGGAACATGCAAAGTGCAAACTCATGACCATGTTCTTGAGTTCTGGTCCATTCTTGAAGCCACATATGGCCTCTCCCCTGGGGGTGCCTGCAGAGCTCACCTGCAGATTCGTTACTCATAAGTGCCATACACCAAGAGGGACAACAGCAGCCCCATCTTTCCAGTACTTTTCAGCTGATGTAAGCACAAGAAATTCAAGTGAAGAAAATGACAAAGCACTCAAGATCAGCCACAAAACCCAGGTCAGGGCTTTATTTGATCTGTAATGGGAAGGAAAAAAAATCCCCAAACTTTTGTGGTGATAGGAGGACCAAATAGTAAGAAATAAAACCAGCACTTTGGCATAACTCTGTTGAAAATGTCGCTTGAACCCATGATCTCATGAAGAGACCTTCACATTCCAAAGGCAAGAGACTGATTCCTGCCCACGCCAAGACCACTTCCTCTAGAAATTTTGCCTGTAGGATGGAAAAATCATCTCCTGGTTTCTGGTCTGACAGCAGTGAGAACATACAACCCTACGACTGCCCACAGTTGCCGAGAAGTGCTGGATAATGCCCCTTCCTCTTCCTTCCAGCCAGACGGCCCAGCTGAGACCTTCACAGCCCAGTCTGGGACTCAGGTCCAGGCAGGAGAAAGGTTCACAAGGAAGCAGCTGTTCATTTGGCAGAAAAAGGTCCTGGAGAAAACACTGACGTTAAATTGCAACAGGGAAATGATGCAGGGAATAGGTATGTTCTGGCAAGACAAGGGCTGCAAGGAAGGACTGTGCCTCTGAGGGTGCAGGAGCACAGCCAGCTGCACAGGGGCCCAGGAGACAACTGTTCCTGCTGCACAGGGGCCCAGGAGACGACTGCTCCTGCGACTGTCCTGGGCTCTGAGAATGCCTGTCCCCAGCAACAGAAACCAAATCAGGACACTTGCAGCTAGTCTCCACCCATCTGTTCATCCCTGTATCCACCTGTTCACCCATCTACTCATCTATCCACCCACCCATCCACCTATCATCTGTCTATCCATCCAGCCATCCATCCACCCATCCATTCATCCACCCACCCATCCATCTATCCATCAATCTATTCATCCACCCACCCGCCCACTTATCTATCTATCTATCCATCCATCCATCCATCCATCCATCCATCCATCCATCCATCCATCCATCCATCCTTCCATCCACCTATTTATCCATACATCCAGCTATTGATCCATTCATCCACCTATCCATCCATCCATCCATCCATCCATCCATCCATCCATCCATCCATCCACGTTTTTATCCATCCATCCAGCTATCGATCCATTCATCCACCTATCTATCCATCCATCCATCCACGCATTTATCCATCCATCCAGCTATCAATCCATCCATCCATCCATCCATCCATCCATCCATCCATCCACCTATTTATCCATCCATCCAGCTATCGATCCATTCATCCATCCATCCATCCATCCATTTATCTACCCATCCATTTATCCATCCATCCATTTGCCCAGTCACCTGCCTATCCGTTCATCTCTCTATCCACATGCCCATCCATTCTTTCATCCATCTTTTTACCCATCCTTTCACTTATCCAACTGTCTGTTGATCCATACATTCATCAGTTTGTCTGTTTGTCCATCCATTCATCCATCCATCCACCTAACTACTGATTTATCCACTCATCTACTCATCTGTTTGGTTTGAACTTCCCTAGAAAATATGATGATGGTGAAGATGGTGATGGTGATAATGACGGCGATGGTATGGATGACATATTATATGTGATATGTGATAGTGATGATAGGATGGAGGGAAGGTTCTAGGATGAGGCTGTACAGGTTGATTCTGACTGTCTTGTACCAGTGAGGTGACTTTGGGCAGTCACTTTTTTTTCCTGGGCCTTGGTTTCCCCAACTGTGAATTGCAGCTAATCTTTGTAACTGACTCCCAGGGTTGTTTGTGAGGAAATGATGAGCTAGCTCATGTGAAGTATGGTGTATGCATTCAATAAATGTGTTTGGATAAATAAATGAGTGCCCCCCAGCCCCTGAGTGAAGTTAAAGGATCAATCAGTAATTGTGGTCACTTTTGGAGTAGGGAATGAAAGAGGAGCTTAGCAACTCACTCATCCATTTACGCATTTATTTACACATTCATTCAACAAGTGCTGAGACTGACTGTTGCTGGGCCCTGTCTTAGATATTGAGGGACACAGATGAGAAAGGGCTGTACCCTCATGGAGCTTTCTGTCTGGTAGGGCAGGCAGGTGAGGTGGTGAGCAGCTGGTGGTCATCCAGATAATAACGGCATTGGCAAATGGAAGAGAGAAGCAATGCCTGGAGCAGCCTGGGGTGTGGGAGAAAGCAAGGGGGGCTTCACAAAGGAGGTGGCATCTGAGTGTATGTGAAGGTTACCTGAGAGGTGACCAGGCTGTGTGTTGGAAGGGGTGCTCCAAGCAGAGAAAACCATGCAGTCAAGGAAACACTGGCAATGAGAGACACCTGAGTGACCTCGGGCATGTGGCATTACCCAGCTCAGTGAAGTTAATAAGCCCCTTTCTTCGGAGTTCTCAGAAGTAAATATAAAATGTTTAGAGCAGAAAAATCTTCCATCCATGATAGCTAAAGTCATTTGAAAAAATAAGCAGAAAGAAGTTCATTGGAGAACCTTCTGGGTGTGGAGAGAAAACTAACAACAGCCCTGAGGTGACATAAAACCCACAGGCTTATTTACCAGCTCAAACCAACTTGAACTTTCCCAGGTTCCAACAGAGAGGCTTGGAAGACAGTCCCTGGAGCCTCCTTTCCCACCCCCAGCTGGCCTGCTGGGCGCATCCTGCCCAGTGCTCCTCACACCTTCCTTCCTGAGCTCCACCCTGGCCCAGCCTCCATGCCTTTTCCTTAGCTAAAATGCACACTCCCTTCTCCACTCCCCAAAGCTGCCTTGCCCAGGAAGTCCTCTGGATTAATCAAGACAATTTGTCTGCACACAGCAGAAACCCAATTGCTCAATTGCCACCACGTGTAGCCAGCAGGTCCCTGGGCTCGCGTGAAAGACTGAAGGGCACCTGTGGTGACCAGGCCCTCAGGGACTGGAGTCAGGGCGGTGTGGCAAACTTGCTCTCACTCTCGCTGTCTTTTCTGAGGGCCACGTTCTGTCCTGTTGCCGAAGGACTTGCCCACTGTGCAGGGAACCCAGCAGCCACTGCTCCGTCAGCCCCAGTGACTCTGGGGAGGATGTGGATGGGCCCCACTAAGTTCCCACGTCCAGTCGTGGACAAATCACTGCTGTCAGGGAGCTGGGGCCTCTGGCTGAGCTGACTTGGGTCCTCACCTCAAGGACTGTCTTGGGTTGGGTTTCCTCAGGAGCGGGTTCTAGGAGGAGAAATTGAGTAGAAGGAAGATATGGGAAGGTGAACCCCGGAAGCACAGCTGGGATCGGAGGAAGTGAGGCAGGAAGGGAAAGCAGGATGGGGCATGCCCTCAGCCAGTCCCTCGGTGGCCAGCTGGGTGGGCTCCCTCCTTCCAGGGAGCACTGGAGACTGTGGGGGAACACAGCACACACAGAGTGACCCAGCGAGGGGCGAGGGAGCCAGGGTGCTCACCCCCACCCCATGTCACTGCATAAGGGCAGATGAAGGGTGCCAGCCAGAGGGCAGAGAGGGCCCTGGTGGTCAGGGGATGGCGTCTCTCAAGGAGGGGGTCCTGGCAGCTGGACAGAAAGCCAGAGGGTGCAGAAAGGGCCATGGCCAGGGGCTGAGGGTGAGTCCCCGAGAACCTGGGCTGTCCTGGGTTCTTTTCAGGAGTAGGGCAGGTGACCCCAGGTGACAGGCTCCTGGCTATTGAAAAGTACCCCCCTCAGTCCTCTGAGTTCCTCTGCAGGGCTGAGCTCCAGTTGTCCATGGGCATAGCCCCCAGGGATAAGGTACCTTGACTGGCCTCCTTTCCTTCCCTGTCACCTCCCCACCTCTCTACTGCTGCTCCCTGGTGTTGATTCTCAAACACACCACTGTACTTGCACTTGAGTTTTGTCTCAGGATCTGTTTCTGGGGCACCTCAACCAAGAGCGTGCTCCCTAAATTCCCTCTGGGGTCGGGATAGTACCCCAGTGGGCCTATCCGAGTGGGCCCCGAGATCTTGTTTTGAAGAGCTTGGGAACAATCCCTTTGTAGGAAAGGAAGGAACTAACATTTGCCCACCATGGATAGGAGAGCCAGCAGGCCCGTCACCTTTGCTCCTTATGCAATTACCCTGGGAAGTCAGTGCCAATATGAGCCCCTTTTTACAGATGAGAAAACAGAGGCTCAGAGAGAGTGAGACCTTGCTCAGCTCACACAGCTACCAGGTGACTAGGGGAGGCAGGACTTCAGCCTGGGCTCAATGACTCTCCAGCATTGGGATAATGATGTTTTCCTCATCTCCAGGACTCATCTCTAGGACTTATCACTTGGGTAAACCAATTCCCTTTGATGACACGCTGGGCTGAGCTTTGCAGCTCTTGCTTTTGGGGGCAGGAGGGAGCGAGGATGTTTGCCGCAGAAACAGAAATCTGGGGACTTGGTCCAGTCACTGGCTCAAAGCAAGTGAGCCCAGGGGGAAACTGAGGTCTGGAGAAAGTGCCACATTCTTTCCTTGCTTCCTCTTCCCCTTTCTTAAATATGGAGCCCATTCATTCATTCATTCATGGGGCACCTGCCAGCCCCCAGGCACTGTGCTGGGGTGTGGTGTGAGTCTGACATCCCACCCTGATCTCATGGGCTTATGTCATAGTGGGTAAAACAAACAGGCTAAACTAATTACAGGTTGAGGCAAGTGCTTTGCAGGAAACAAACAAGCAAATGTGTGTTTGTTGCGGGGAGGGAGCCGTCTTTAGAGAGCAGAGCATGGGAAGGAGATGAGGATCAAGCAGTTCTGAAGACATCTGGGGAAAGACTGCTCATTCAGGGGCAGCAGCACATGCAAAGGTCCTGAGGTCGTAAGCTTCCCAGCACCTACAAGGAGCCAAGAGAAGTCTGGCTGGCAGTGAGTGCACAGTCAAGGTCAGGGCATGTAGAACAGGTCATCTTGGTACCCACAATGGCCCCACAGAGCCTCTGTCTCCATCTCCCCAGTGCAGGGAGCCATTTTCTCCTTGGGAACCTGGTTCAAAAATTTCCCAAAATATTGTTCACATTCAACAAAAGGAAGCCATCAGGCTGCCAAGCAAGAAGATGGGGACAGCCTGCAAGTTATCAACCGCAGATAATTAAATCATGGCTTTGCACTGGGCCCCTGGGGACCAGGCACACTTTCTCCTCCCCATTGAAGGTTTGCTGCCAGCAAAGTAGAGAGCGCAGGGGGTTTGCACCCTGGAGAGAGAAGGGAAAGCTGAATACTCCTCATCAGAGAAAAGCAAAAGAATCGGGAGCAACGAGCTTGTCCGCAGGCCTTGAGCAGATTTCTCGATGTGCGGGAAGGTGTTGTCAGCCACCAAGGATGGGACGTGCTCTCGGGGCTGGACTTGATGCTGAGAGGCCTTGCCCTGACCACTGCTGGCCTCCCAGAACAGTTGGCTCCGAAGGTCTGGGAGGCCCTTGGCAGTTGCCACAGCCACCATCTTCTTGAATGACATGGTGGACATGAGCTAAGGGCCTTGTGCATTGGTCTCGTCTAATACCACAAAGACGCCACAGGGGAAATGTTAGGCCATTTTACAGATGAGGAAACAGGTTCAGAAAGTCACAGAGTAAATGCTAAAGCCAAGGTGCAAGGCCTGATTTTGTAGCAGCAGACCTAGGGTCTGGCCTTCTCTGCGATTTTCTCCTGTGTTTTCAAAATAAAGACAGGAGGCTGTGCAGCGGCTCCTGCCTCTCATCCCAGCACTTTAGGAGCCTGAGGCAGGAGGATTGCTTGAGAGCAGGAGTTCGAGACCAGCCTGGGTAACACAGCGAGACCCCATCTCTACAAAAAATACAAAAAATTAGCCAGGTAGGGTGGCACGTGCCTGTAGTTCCAGTAATGGGAAGCCTGAGGAAGGAGCATCACTTGAACCCTGGAGATCAAGGCTGCAGTGAGCTATGATCATGCCACTGTGCTCCAGCCTGGGTGACAGAGTCAGACCCCGTTTCAGAGGAAAAAAAAAATGACAGGAGCCCTGGGCTCTGGGTAGGGCTTGATGCTGAGCCTAGCTGAGCCCAGTGAGTGCCAGCCCCATTATGGTTTATTACTCATCCCTGCCAACTGCCTCTGTGAGTCGCTGGGAGCAATTCTGCTGAAAAATAAGATTGGGGTGTCTCCCAAGCACAATCTGTGTGTGTGTGTGTGGGGAGTTCAGGAATGGCTTGATCAAACCTCCAGGGACTGCGGCCCCACTCTCCTTGGGCTCCCTTTCTGGTTCTATCCTTGGTATCCTAAAGGGACACTCCTCAGAGTCTGCTTTTTGATGTTCAGGGTCACATCACATGCAGTGACGGTGTGACGGAATACAGGCACGGCTTGGAGTCCCGCTACCTTGGAACCACACCTGGCTTCAAATCCCATCTGCTGCTTCCTGGCTTTATGACTTTGGGGCAGTGACTTTACCTCTCCTAGCCTTGGTTTGCACATCTGTAAAGTGGGGCAAACATCAGTCCCAGGGATGTCATGAGAACGCTGTGCATGATCTTGTAGACTTGTCTGCTCAGGGTCTGGAAGGTGGTGAGACCCAATAAAAGGAAGCTGTCATGACTGTGCCCGACCCCGGCCCCACCACAAGCACCGGCTGCGGTTGCTGTGGCCGATCCCGACACAGACAGGCGTGGGGGACTTTCCTACTGAGGCCAAGGCCTACGCCAGGGTGGCTTACCGGGTTTGTGAGCAGAAAATGTAACTGTGGGAACCTATTATAAAAAACTATGAGGACTTTCAAAACAGTGACAGCCAAGCATTAAGCCAAAGGCAGGACCCTTCTGAGCTCAAGGCCCTTCCGGGCTGTCCCCCACGACGCCGGCTCTACCACACCCAGCTAGGAACCGGAACTGTTATGACCGTGCATCTTCTTTGGTGACGTGCATGTTCCAATATTTTGCCCAGTTTTCGCAAACTGGTTGTCTGTCTTTTTCTCATTGATTTGTTGGAATTCTTTCGTGTATTCTGAATGAGTCCTTTGACAGCAGTTTTTGTTGTTGTTGCTTCTGAAATACAGACTCAAAAAGGATGAGCAAAAGGAAAGGAAAGTAGGAAATTATGACAACAAGATTTTAGAACTTTTCAAGCAGAAAATGTGGCTGCTCAGTGAGGTGTAGAAAAGAAGGTGCTCCCGTGCCTCCTCTCTCTGGGGCGGGGGATGAGGCGTTTGAGGCTTAGGAAGGGGGGTCAGGTTCAAGTCTCCACACCTCTTCCTGGCCCAGAGCCTCAGCCTGGACTTCACCCACCTCAGGCTGCCTTTCCTGGCTGTGGAGTCAGCATCGCGCCTCCTCAGGAGGATGAAGGAACTCAGCTGAGGATTTGCCTGTACCCTTTTGTCCCCAGTGGGCAGACTCAGTAGCAGAATTCCAGGGGTGTGTTTGGAGGGGACCAGCGGGGGTGGAAGGAGCGCTGACCTGGGAGTCTGTACCCAGGTTTCCTGTAGGCTGGGTGGGTTCCGTGAGCCAAGGCAAGCAGCTCCTCCGGGCCTGTTTCCTGGGAGTTCAGGGCAGGGTTGCTCCAGCCTTCCTCCTCCCCCAGGGAAGAGTGATGAGCGGATTCAGGAGGAATCCAGGGCTGCACCCACCCCCTCAAGAGATGACCCTGGAAGGCTGTTCTGTAGGCTCCTACCCCAGCCCCCCAGGTGAGAGAAGGTGGTGGGGCCTGCAGGGTTTGAAAGGACCCAGGTCTTTAAATGGGCCCACTTCCCAGAGAACCCTGGCCTCCCCCTCACCCGTGGGAGGTACAGGAGGAAAGAAAAAGCTAAAATCATGGGCCTGGAGGAGTGAATGGAGAACCAGACAAAATGAACCCATTGGCCCTGGAGGGCAGGACAGCTGTGGCTTTGGGGCTTGAGTCTGCAAACATCTGTTCCTCCCCAGACACCCAGGCTGGGGTGAAATGGGCCTGATTGGGAGGGTGTTTCACCCACGCTGTGAAATCATCAAGAGTGAGAACAGTCACCAGCCACATGCTTCTCAGCAACCATCGCCCGGATGCCCCTCAAGCCTGCTGGCATCTGAGGGGAGGGGACTCCAAGACCCAGCAGCAGGGGTGGGTGAAGGAGGGGGATGGAGGGTGGGGTAGGTGGGGTGGAGGGCAGGGGTGTGGGTGAAGAGGAGGGGATGGAGGGTGGAGGGTGGGGTGGGGAGGGATGGGGGATGGACAGAGGAGGGGATGGAGGGTGAGGTGGGTAGGTGGAGAGGAGGGATGGAGGGTGGGTGGGAAGGCTAGAGAGGGATGGGGTGGGTGGACGCAGGAGTGGAGGGGGGAGTGGAGGTGGGGAGGTGGGGTAGGGTGGAACAAGGTGTGGGTGGATGGAGAATATGTGGGGTAGGGCAGGCTAAGGGGCAGTGGCACAGCATGCACCACCCTTTCCTCCAGCTAGGTCTGCCCCTGCTCCCGCCCTTGCCCCCTGAGCAGACCCCACCCTCCTCAGGCATGTACACTAAGGCCTGTGGACCCCTCCAGCTACCTCCCGGTGCCCAGCTCTCCTGCCTCTGTCCTGCTGCCCTCCAGCCACGCTGGTCTCTTTCTGTTCCTTGAAGGCCCCAGGCTGTATCCCAGCCCTGGCCTTTGCCCCGGTGGCTCCCTCTGCCTGGAAGGCCTTCAGTGCCCTGTCGCATGGCCACTACCTAGTGCATGGCAGAGCCAGGCTGTGGCCCAGGTCTTCGGTCTGAGGAGGCCATGGGCTTCAGTATTTCACCATGTTGTTACCACCGTGTGCTCACCAACTTGGACAACTTAGTGGCTGCCCAGGGCCACCACAGCTCCAAGAGGGAGGGGCTCAGCAGAGTTCTGCCTCTCCGGGTCACAGGCTGTGGTCAGGAAGTGACTTACCAGGGTCCCACAGTTAGTTCCGGAATCTATGACTCTTGTCCCCGTCCTGGAGGTGGGGTCCGCCCTCTGTGACTTCACTCGGCTCCCTCTCCTGTTCTCACCAACTCTGACCCTGGAAGGAAGGACAGAAGGGAGGGAGGGAGGAAGGGAGGGATGACTGTCCCATCCACAGGCAATCATGATGCCCACAGGCATAGAATTCAGTGGACCCACAGAAGGAGGAAGATAGGGAGAAAGTGGAGGAAGAAGTTGGTTGGGGAGGGCAGGAGGGACCCGAGAGGCCCATTTTCTGACCTTGGGTCCACTGGTTGGCTCACACCTGGGCTTTGGAAGATTTGAGGAGGGTACCTGGGGTGACTTTAAGCAGATAACCTGTGGGGTCTCTGTTTCTTCATCTATAAATTGGGGTCACAACTGCTCCCACCTCGCCCCCAGGGCCAGGACACTTGGGATGAGCACTCATGATCTTTAATGAGCCAGGGACTGAGACTCTCACTCGGGGAGCAGAAGCAAAGCCCCCTGGGGAGGGAGGGCTCACGAGGGTGGTATCTGGACGTTCCCACCCTGGGCTAGTGTTCCGTTGTATGACCATCCTGACAGGTGTGATGGTTTCATCTTTGAACTTGTGTTTTGTAAGTAAGACCAGGGACAGTGACACATGTGTGTTAGCAGTATGTGTGTGATCCCATTCCCTGTTGCCCCATCTGCATGGAGCGTTCATGATGCCCACGTACACAGGATTCTGTGGATTCACAAGGTGAGTGAGACCCAGGCTTGTGTGAGATGAGCGGTTTGCATCTATGACTGCCCGAGAGGCCATGCTTTGCTTTGGACACAGAGACAAAGCAGGGGGCACCCTGCGCCGTGAGCAACAGAGGGACCCCATCATTCCCCTTCTCACATCACTTCCCCATGTCAGCCGACCACTCACGTTGAAACAATGATGCATCATAGCCCCCCACTTTATTAGGCCATGTTGGCAAAGAGGGTGCAGGGAAGATGTGTAGCTTACACCGTGAACTGGAGAGACAACTGTAAGAAGTTCAACCTACAATTGTGAGGGTATTATCCCCATGACTGGAGCAGCAGGTGTCGGCCACGTGGGGAGGGACACAGCACAGCCAAAGGTAGGCGGTGTTGGTAGAATGTGCACGTATCGAGAAGCTAAATAAATGTGAGTGATGGGAAATGTTTCTACTGTTAGTTACGGGCGAGAACACCCCTATGCACGCACAGGCCACGAAACACAAATTGTGTAATTTTGAGAATTCTGCACACGGGTTAAATGCCCTTACATTTATATTTAAAACGGACCTTGCATAATATAAAGATGGATGACCAAATTCATGCTAGTAATTTACATATTTTAATTTACTTAGGATGATTTTGAATAGCAAATAAAAAACACCCCGGCAAGTCAAGAGAGAGACCGCAGAGAAAAGGAAAAAGCTTTATCGCTAAGGAGGTTGAATGGCACTTTTTTCCTACCTTTGGAACAAGGGACCTGACGTTTTTATTTGCACTGACCCCCACAAATGATGCAGCTGTCCTGCTTTCATCAATGAGCCAGGCCGTGGTTCTCTAGTCTGTTTGTGCCCCGGATTCTGACATGTTTGCTGCTGGGAACTGGACACGGGGCGTATACAGTGCAGGATGTAACATGGAACCAGCGCTTGCTAAATGCCCCAGTGCCCTGCGGCGGGCTTTGCATCCATTACTTCACTTAATCCTCCCAAGGGCCCTCAGAGGTGGGTCCTGCTATTATCCCCAACTTACAAAGGAAGAAACTGAGGCTTAAGAGGTGAAATGACTTGTGACCAGCGGACATCAAGCTCCAGCTCCTTCTGTCTCTAAACCGCATGCCTTCCGCAGCCCCCATCAGGCCATCTTGCAGCTGTGCGAAGTCATCTCCAGTGGGTCCTTTGATTTGCAAGATCTGCTTCCTTTCAACCTTTGAATCTAGAAGTCCCTGCCATCCTCTTATTAACTGTGTCCTTCCTTTCTCAAAGAAGTTTCCACATAAAAGTTCAGAGGGAGACAGCATGGGGAGGCGAAACTGAAAAAAGGCAGCAGATTCTTTATGTTTTATTAATTGTCAGATGTTTCTTGTTTCTTTGGTTCAACCTGGTTTGAATCCTGTTAGCCTCGGCTACGCAGACCAGAGCATAAAGAGCCACCACCCAGGTTTGCGGCGTCAGTTTAAGTGTTAATCATGTTTTCATATCTGCCTATAAACTCCTGTTTGGGAGAACCTGGGTGTTTTCTTAAAATAAATGGCAATATAAAATTGAAAACAGCTAGCATTCCTGAATCAATTTTCACATCTTATAACTTTGAAGCATAATTCATTTCTTCCTTTTGAGCTCCTGTGGCGACGGGGACAGCCTCACGCCTGCCATGTAATTTCATGAGGAGCAAATCAGTTAGTAATCTGCAGCATCTTCGTGCCTCCCTACCCTTGGAGCCCTTAAATAAATGCAAGAAATGACAAGTCCCCCCACTTTATTAGACCATGTTGGCAAAGAGGGTGCAGGGAAGATGTGTAATTTATGCTGTGAAGTGGAGAGACAACTGTAAGGAGTTCAACCCATAATTGTGAGGGTATTATCCCCATGACTGGAGCAGCAGGTGTCGGCCACATGGGGAGGGACACGGCACTGAGCTTGCACGTGTCAGAAGTGTGACACCAAGGCGATCCGTGGTTGCCTTAGTTGCCATGTTCCTTGAATAGGCTTTTCTTTAAATATACATATATTTAAATTGAGGTATACCATACATAGAGCACACAAGTCTTACAAAACGTGCCACTTAGTGCATTTTTGCACATACGCCTGCCTGTCTAACCCCCACTGTGATCAAGCTATAGAGTTCCCCTCTCCCCCTTCCCGGGCTGACCCTCCTGCTGGGGGAACCCATATTCTGCTTCTGTCACCGTAAATTAGCTCTTCTTGTTCTTGTATGTTGTATACATGGAACCATACAATATGTGACCTCGGGCACTGTCTTTTCTTTCTCTTACTCCTCATGATGCCTCTGCGGTTCATCCCTGTTTTGTGCATAGTGGAGTCTGCTCTTTTTCACTGCTGTGTGGTATTCCATTGCATGACTCTGCCATTATCGATTCATCCGTTGTACTGTGGATGGGTATTTGAGTTGTTTGCAGTGTGTGAGCTGTTATGAATTGTGTTGCTATCAGCATTAGAAGAGATTTAGCTTCCTTATATTAAAAACTGGATACCCTCCTCCCTGCCACCCTGTGCACACAGTCACACACACAGACACACACACACACACACACAACACACGTGCATGAGCACTCATGTGCACTGGAGTTTTTACCCACGCATTCTCACTGCTCTTCTTCTCTGTTTTGACTGACTTAGGAGTCACAGGAGCAAATGCCCTGTCCTCAGCGCCTGGCTGGGAGGCTCTGGTCTCTTTCAGGAAGCGAAGTCATCATTTCTAAGCCACAAGCTTCTGATTCCGCAGTTCCTCTGAAGTCTGCGAGTTCCCAGGAGACGGCGTTTCCCTTCCTGTTCCTGGCCGTGCATTGCCTTTATTCCGAGTTAACTACTAGACCTAATTAAAAAGCACCATCTCCTCAGAGTGGCTGATTTTCTTCCTGTCTGAATACAAATTAAACTCCCATGCCGTTAACATTCAGGTCAGTTGATCAGAATCAACCTCTTTTAAAACTCAAAGGCCAAAGTGATTTCAAAGTCAGTCACACACCTCGCGTCTGCTGGGAAGGGCCTGGTATGGTTATCTTCAAGCAGACCCGGCTTGGGAGCAGCCTGAGGACAGAAAGTTTCTTCACAACTGAGTCAGGATGACACAGTACACGGGCTGCCCGGCGGGGTTTGCTTGGGAGGTCCAGGGTGATCAGAGACTGTGAGCCTAATTTGTTTGCTATTTCACTCCCTGCATCATGGAGATTCAAAATTCTTTTTTTTCATTTACCCAGTCCCTTCACTGAGCAAATACGGGTTCAGTGCCAGGTACTGTGCTGGCCCTGGAGCTGCTGAGCACACAGCGTGATGTTGCATCGGGCCGCGCGGATTGCACACATGTGGGCGAGATGCGAGACAGCCAGCGTCAAGAATGTCTCAGGCTGTAACCCTGATGGTGCACAGGGAAATGCCATGTAACGCAGTCACGCCCTTCCTCTGCAGTGCACACCTGGTTCTGCGGTTCTTCAAGCGGAGAGCAGCTAAGTTCTCTGCTGGTGGGTTCCCACTGAGAGCCTGAGCTGACGGTCCAGTCTGTCCCACCCAGGTCATTCTAGGTAGATGCAGACCCGGGATCGAGAAGGGAGCTCTCCAGGGTGTCCCTACTGTGATGATACTGCCAGATGGATAGGACATGGTGCCCGCCACCCCTCAGCAAGGCGGGAAGAAGCCAGGGCCCTGACCATCTCCTACAGTGTTTCTGCGGATGTGAAAACATTCCTCACCTTCAGAAGTGGGTGTGTGAAGTGCAACGGTTGACCAGGGCCATACTTGTGAACGCTTAGGAAACAGGGATTGTTTCCTTCCCTGGCCGTCTGGTTCCAAGTCAGGGACGCAATGGATATACAATTTGGGGTGACCACGGGCTGGGCCCTGCCGACGGCCTTGCATAGTTGGCTTGTTTAGAGTAGAGCAGGTGTCAGGGAGTCTGATTGAGAGTGGATTAATGAGGGCACAAGGGCTGAAGGTCCACAGTGCTCGGTGTGGGGGTCGGGTGGGGCTGTGTGTGCGCAGGCTGCAAAGCCGGCCCAGGACTGACTCACCTGTCATGGGAGCCCTGGAGGGGTCTTCAGGGCTGTGATCATTTGGAATCGGAAACAAGACATTTTGGCTGAGCTGTGCCAGTCAGGGTTCAAGTTCCCTGTACTCAGTTGGCCTCCTTGGCCTCGGTTTCCCCACCTATAAATGGAAGTGTGTAGCAGCCATGGTCGTCTGCTTCCCAGCAGCCATGCTGCCGTTCTCTCTCCTACAGTGTCCTGACTTTGTTCAGGGATCTGCTGTCATCCAGGTGGCCTGAGCCCTGGCTCTAGCCTAGTCAATCAAGGCAATCCTATTTCTCCAGGGGTTAATGTGTGCCCAGTTGTGACCAGTGAGAACTGAAGAGGGGCGGTTCGGGGACATTTTCTTTGTTCTGAAAAGAAGATGTGCCTGTAGCCATGTCCCCGTCCTGTTGTGTGTAGTCCTGTCTGCATGTGATTCCTGGGGCCACGGCAGCCATCTTGGAACCATGGCGGACCCATCACAGCCAAGCCAACGTGTCAAGGTGGTGAAACAGCAGGGGGTTTGGGAAGAACCTGATTCCTTCGTAACCATGCCATGACTGACCAACTCTAAAGCTCCCTCACCTCTGGGTTTCTTGGCAGGCCAGAAATTCAGGTCCTCTTCATGTATGCCACTTTGAGCTGGGTTCCCTGCTGCTGGCAGCTGAAATCCTACAAGGTAGGGGAGGAGAGAGTGAGGAGGGTGGGGATGGTCACTCAGGCAGGACGCTCTGCCCTGATGCCCTGTCATTCTTCACAGCGTTGGAGAGCTCAGTTCCAAATACAGCAATGATAGTGGGGGATTTATCACTGGTGAGCAGAACAGGGGGCTAGTTAGTGGATGGAAAATTAGTGAGAGGTGACATCTCTCGTAGGAGATTTCTTGCTGAACTGACTTAACGGGATCCCTGCTGAAGGCAGGCCAGGGTGATCAGATGGAAAGTGTCGGGGATGAGGAGCTGGATCCGGTGCCAAGGGAGGGGGAATGACTTCTCAGCGTTCTCCATTAAAGCTGGCCTGAGCAGGCGACAGCAGGGCCCAAACTTGAGGCCTGGCTGAAAAGAGGCCTCAGAGGATCCTGCCTGAAGTGTGGTCAAGGACAGAGTCGTCATCGGTCCTCAGCAGTCAGCACCTTTCGAGGGTGACTTTGGCTGAAGGAAAGTGCCTCACTAAGCTCACGCCTCCTTTCAGGATGGCCCATGCCCAGTGGCTGATCAGTGTATGGATGGTAAGGCCTGGACCTTTGCCCCAACTCAGAACAGGTCTAAGGGGCCACTCCAGCTCCAGAGCTGCCCGTGGAGTTGGCTGAGGCCCGTGTTGAGGCCACGCTGCATCTCCCCATCCTGCCTTTGTCCCCTCCCAAGGGCGTCCAGCTCAAGGGTGCTCTCTAATAAAGTCGTGCCTGGGGAAAGTCGTGCCAGATGAGCCTACAGACCCACGGTGCTGCTAGAACAGTGTGGTTAGCAACTCCCCAGTGTTTGTTTTGCCAAATTGCTCTGGAAAATAGAGGGGCTTTGGGAGGGGAGAGTGGGCGTGAAAGAGAGCAGGATGTGAGAGGGGAGGAGAGAGACTGCGGTGGCCGGATGCAGCTGTCCGCAGTGGTGTGTGAACAGGTGTCATCCTGTTCTTCAGCTCCTCGGGAACCTCCAGTAAAATCTGTTTTACTCAGAGTGTTTACTCACCGTGGCTTCTGAGGTTGGAATTTTTGTGGGGGAAATGGAGGGACTTGTCTGAGATTTGCAGCACAGGGAGTATGGGGTAAAGCTAGAAGCCACCCATGGAGACCAGGTTCCATCAGGCCTCATTACTGGACAACCACTGTGTGTGCCCTCCAAAGTGGATGGGTCTTATCACCCCTGTCTTACAGAGGAGAAGACTTGGGCCAGAGTGCCTGGATAACATGGCAGGGAGGTGCTTGGGTTTTTGAGTGAGATGGGCCTGGGTTCGAATCTTTGCCCCGTGACTCACCAGCTATGTGACCTTGGGCAAGCTCTTTAAGCCTCCACATCCATTTCCCTCCTCCATGAAAATGTGGCATTGTGGATCGGTGATGGGCAGCAGGGGTAGGGGCCAACGGCCAGGAGCCAAGTCCTGTCATCACTGTTCACAGGCTTTGTGACTCTGGGCAGGTTCCTTAAGCTTTCTGTGTCCAGCTCTCTCATCTATACATTAAGAATAATGATAGCTGTTCAGATGAGAAAAGTTATTATATTGGAAAACACTAGAATAGTGCTCAGCACATATTAAGTGTCACATTCACGTTAGTGCTTAGTATTTTCATCAGTATGCTAATATTATTTGTTTATGGTAGGGGTTAGATAAGTAGCTATACTTCTCTCTCTAATTCTGTCTAAAAGGTGTACAGGCAAAGGGTCACCAAGTTTCAGGGTCCAGGGGAAACTGCACTTCACTTTGACCTAGAAAAATGGTTTTCCTATTTTTTCAAGCACCCAACCATTGTGATTGGTTTCTGGAACACCGCTGTCATGGTTTTGGACTTGACCTTACTGTTTAGAGGAGAGCTTTTCCTATGTCTGTTGCAGGCCTGTGACCACCCAGGCTGGGCCTCTTCTCTGCTGTGTCCGCTATGAAATGGTCTGGTGTTGTCCCTGGGTGTGTGGGCCTTCGGCTACTTACTCGGGGAGGAAGGTCCTGTTCCAATCCAGCCAATAAACCAACAGACCGGAAACAGAGTTGAGGGGGTCAAGAAATAAATCAGTGTGTGTATGAGTGCATGTGTGTGGGTGAATGTGTGAGCGTGTGAGGGAATGAGAGTGTGTATGAGTGTGTGACTGTGTGAACATGTGAGTGTATGAGAGCATTTGTGTGTGTGTATTTGTGTGTGGGTATGTATGAGATAGCACTTGTGTGTGTGAGAGCATTTGTGAGTGTACATGTGTGCAAGTGTGGGAGAGTATCTGTGAGCTTGTGCCAGTGTGTGGGGGACAGGCACACTAAAGCAGGGAAATGGGGAAGAAAGAAACACAAGTACAGTTATTATTATTATTATTATTATTTTGAGACACAATTTTGCTCTTGTTGCCCAGGCTGGAGTATAATGGTGGCATATTGGCTCACTGCAACCTCCACCTCCCGGGTTCAGGTGATTCTCCTGCCTCAGCCTCCCGAGTAGCTGGGGATTACAGGCATGCGCTACCATGCCTGGCCAATTTTTGTATTTTTAGTAGACACAGGGTTTCACCATGTTGGCCAGGCTGGTCTCGAGCTCCTGACCCCAGGTGATCCACCCACCTTGGCATCCCGAAGTGCTGGGATTACAGGCTTGAGCCACTGCATCCGGCCAAGTGCAGATATTTTTATCACTTTATTTCAGAATGGAAACCTGATTTTAGATATGAAAATAATGTATGCCCATTGTAAAATAAAATCAGATAATTTAAAAAGTCATAAGGGAGAAAATAAAAATTAGTAGGAATCTCATTAACTGGAAACAGCCTCTAGTATAATTTTTGTTTATGTCTTTCCTGAATTATTTTATGAGAGAAAAGGTTTTGCATAGGTAATATATTCACATGGCTCAAAAGCCAGGAATACACAAGGTACCCAGTAAAGCCCGTTTGCGTCCCTGTGCCCCTTGACCCTGCCCCTCGCACCCCACAGATGACATCCTTCGCTAGTTCTTAGTGACAAGGATCTCCCTCCCTCTCTCTCTCTCTCTCTCTTTCTCTCAATATATGTATTATATTTATCCTGTGTTTTATACTCAAAAGATATATCATATATATTTTTCTACATCTTGCTGTTTGCAGCAATACATATTAGAGATTTTTCCACATCAACACTTAAGAGTTCCCTGTTTAAAAAAAATAGCTGGGCTGGGCACAGGTCCCAGCTCTTTGGGAAGCCAAGGCAGGAATATCATTTGAGGTAGGAATTTGAGACCAGCCTAAGCAACATAGTGAAACCCCGTCTCTACAAATAAAAATGAAAATAAAAAATTAGCTTAGTGTGGTGGTGCTCACCTGTAGTCCCAGCTACTTGGGAGGCTGAGGCGGGAGGATGGCTTGAGTCCAGGAGTTTGATGCTGCAGTAAGCTATGACGACACCACTGCATTCCAGCCTGGGCAAAGAGTGAGGTCTTGTCTCTTTTATATATATATAAAATATATTATATATAATATAATAGATATTATATATTATATATAATATAATAGATATTATATATTATATATAATATAATAGATATTATATATTATATATACACACACGTATATATAGTATATATAGATGTATGGTATTCCATCTTATAGCTGTACTGTCACTTATTTAACTAATCTTCCCAAGACTTTTTTATGCATGCAAAAATATACCAACACACACAGTTTTAAACAATTCTAAGGTTGTCTTACACATACAATTTTATTCACTGCTTCTTCGTGCATTAACCATCTACAGTGAACATTTCTTGTCACTCAATATTTGTTGACATCATCATTTTTAATGATTTCACATTATTCCATTGTTTGAATGAATCTTCATTTATTTTACCATTTCCCTACTATGGGCATTTAGATAATTTCTGCTTTTTGCTCTTACAAGTGGGGCCAGGAACAAATGTCCTTTTTCATTTTGATGCGCTTGTCTCAATTTTTCCTTAAGATGGATTCCTGGAGACCGAATTCATCACATCACAGGGCACACATGACTCTGGTGCTTTTGTGACATGTTGCTAATTGCCCTCTGGAAAAGCTGTGCCAGGCAACCACCCGCCAAGAGCAGATGCAGGGGCCCCTCTTTGCTGGGCATCAACCTTGTATGCAAATCTTCCCCATCTTTGCTGATTAAACGGGTGAACAACAGTTCAATTATTTTAGTGAGCATGACCCTACATTTGTCTTCTGAAATAGAAACCAAGATCCTAGGAGGCACTGAAAAAGAAACGGGTGGGTTCCAGGGGGGCCTGGCCCTGCTGTGGGACCCCTGCAGCCTGTTTCCCAGAGTACTGAATTTGGGTCAATGCTCTGGTCCGGGAGAGATGAGGGTAAACATTGAATATCCTGAAAGACGATTCTCTGTGCTTTCTGAATTTATTCTGATTGGGATCCTCTGGTTAGAGCTGGGGGTATTCAGTTCACTGTCTTCTAATAATGCCAACATTGAGCACTTATGGGGTACTTCCTGGGGACCAAGCACTAGAACTGAGAACCCACATGGATTGTCTCATGGAATACTTCCAAGAACTTTAGGAAGATTTTTTTCTTTCTTTTTAATCATCATCCCAATTTGATGAATGAGGAAGGAGGATCAGAGCCTTAAGGTGATTTTCTCAAGGTGACCCTATGGTAAGGGATGGGGCTGGGTTTTTACTCCAACTTCTTAATATGAAAATTATTAAATACACAGAACAGTTGGAGGGACAGCACTATGAATGCCTGTGTGCTCACCACCTACATTTGACAGCCGTATTTGGGGGGTGTGTGTGTGTGTGTGTGTGCACTCTTTGAATGTATGTTGCAGGCATCATGACAGTTATGCATCCTAAGGAAAACGTCCTTTATGTCCTCATCACCATCTTCTCACCTAAGGAAACTAACAAAAACTCTCTAATATAATCTATTATTTAGTCTGCAATCAAATTTCCACATTTGTTCCCTTGCTCCAAAATCCTTTGAGCTGTTTTGCTCTTGAACCAGGATCTAACAACTTTCTCACATTTCATTTAGTTTTTACATCTCTTGAGTCTTTTGCAATCTAGAATGTTCTCTCCTTACTTTTTCTCCCCAGAACACTGACTTTTTGGAGTGAATAAACTGGCTGTGTTGCAGAGGACCCTCAGTGATGCCGAGTGTGGTTGCTTGGAAAAGATGATGGCCACCACCCATTCTGTGGCGAAAGCTGCCATTTTCTCTTGGAAATTATTCTGTAGGAGGGTATTTTGGCCCCTTGCGAAGAATTTATCCCCCCAATACTCTCTCATCTAATGGCTTTCGGATCCATTGATGGTTCTTTTCTGGATCGATTATTTCACTGGGAGTTGCAAATGGTGAATTTGCTAAGGCGCTCTTCCTCTTGCATTGATAAGCAGGCATTCTGCTCCAGAGAAGAGCGTCCTCTCAACCAGTGCCTCAGCCAGTCGCTTCTAAGATGCCTGTGTCAATGGGACCAGTGTGTGCACAAAAGTCCCTCCATGCAGGTCCACAGCAGACATAATCACCCTCTTCTGCACCCTCCTCTCTCTCACAGCACACTTCAAACTTTCATTTCCAGGCTCTGAACGAGCTTCCAAAATCATGCCCTCGCACTCCTCCTTGGACCAGGAGGCGACCACTTTAAAGGTTTTTGGAAATTTTGCCCACCACCTCTCAAACAAGCAAACTGCTGGAAGTGTTTGCTCTGGGGCTGGTCTTAGGAGGTGTGTGCCTTGGCTTGGGAGCAGCTCGGGTCTGGGCAGCCTCAGGTCTTTGCAGGGCAGGTTGAGTGAGAGACAGCGTCACCCTAGGAATAGGCATAGCCTGGATTTTGGGGACTGAGGGAGTGAAGTTTCAATCCTTACCCCACTAGCTATGTGGCTTTGGGTGAGTGACAACCTCTCCGAGTCTCAGCTTCTCTGCCCTCATCGTGGGCACTGATGGTAAGGCTTATCCCAGAGGCTGCCCGTGCTGTTCCCATGAAATAATGTAGGGGAAAGGGCCTGCCACTGTGTACCAGTCATTTTCCTATTATCTGCTTTTTTTTTTTCCTTCACAACAACCGTGCCAGGATGATTCTGTGGCTCTTTGTAGTAATAGGACTCTTTGGTCGTAAGCAACAAAAGCCCATCTCAAACTAGCTTAGGTGAGATGGGTATTTCCTCAGGTACAGTGGCTCATGTAACTGGTTAAGCCTCAGATACGGCTGATCGAGGGCCTCGAGCACTGGGACTCAGTACCTCTCACTGTCCTTGCTTCTGGACACTGTTTTTCTCTGTGTTGGCCTCAGCCTTAGTCCATCTCTCCATCTTGGTGCCTAGACCGCCTCTAGATGCTTCCGGATTTTCTCTCACTTGCATTATTGGTTTAGGTGAAGAGAATGTCTCTGTCCCTCTGGCTCCAACAGAAATTCCACAGAGGTCTGACTGGCCTGTTTTGAGTGATGGACACATACGTGAACCAACCTCTGTGGCTGGAGGGATCCAGTTTCTGATTGGCCATATCAGAGTCAGACACCGCCCTTAGAGTTGGAAGTGGGGTCAGCTCTATTCCTCAAAAGAAAACTGGGGTGCTGTTCCCAGAGGAGATGGGACAGATGCTAGCTAGACAAAAATAACACGTCCCTTGCACTTTGGGTCTGTGGATCGGCGGGGGGGAGTGCTTGTTGGGTGGGGGAGCCCCCACATGCCTGGTCAGCAAGAAGCAGAGGAGCAGAATCGTCAGTGGTGCTTGGGAGGAGGACCACCGACTCACACTGAACTCCCAGCCTAAACCGCGATTTATATTTAGCACGAGGAAAGCTGTCAAGCTCTTAAATATGTATGGGATTGGAAGAGCCAGGAGGGAGAGAAAGTGCAGATTCTGCATGTGCCAGCGAGGAATTAATTAGAAATAAACCATATACGAGAAGCTGTCTAAATTCTGTTCTGCTTTTGATCTGGCTGCCAACCGATGACTTTGGGAATTCTCCACCAAGCCGTGACCACCTGGGCCTCGCAGGCAGCCCCTGCAGAACACCATACACCCGTTCCGTGTCCCTGATAGGTGGGGAAGACTGGGGCCTGCCTTCCTCTGCCTGGCCCTGTTGTCACAGCTCAGCCTGGGAGTGACTCACTCCCATGGGGGGTGCAAATCTAGATGCCGTCATTGTGCCTGTCCCTTGGGAGGTGGGACTGTTTACAGAGCAGGGGGCCGGCAGGACCTGGGTGTTGGTGGAGACCATCTGCAGCCCTTTCTTTCTTTTTCTCTTTTTTTTTTGAGACGAAGTTTGACTCTTGTCGCCCAGGCTGGAGTGCAGTGTCACAATCTCGGCTCACTACAATCTCTGCCTCTGGGTTCAAGCGATTCTCCTGCCTCAGCCTCCTTAGTAGCCGGGATCACAGGCATGTGCCACCACACCCAGTTAATTTTTTGTATTTTTAGTAGAGACAGGTTTCTCCATGTTGGGCAGGCTGGTCTCGAACTCCTGACCTCAGGTGATCCACCTGCCTTGGCCTCCCAAAGTGCTGGGATTACAGACATGAGCCACTGTGCCCCGCCCATCTGCAGCCCTTTCTAGTGCCACCCAGGTGGCCTAGAGTGCAGACCCTCTGCCAGAAACCTCTGCACCCTCAGCTCTCACTCCACTTGCTGGCATTGACCATGATCAATGTCCATTATCACCAGCCAGGTGTCAGACAGGGCACAGGCTGGGCCTCTGCTGAGTCTGGTAACGCCTGGTCCTGGGCTGGATGCACAGTAGGTACTTTTCAAGTGCCAGTTAGAGTCACAGCCTCTGAGCTGGAAGTGACCTGGAGCCAGAATGATTTTTTTTTTGAGACAGGATCTCACTCTGTCTCCCAGGCTGGGCTCAGTTGATCCTCCCACCTTAACTTCCAGAGCTCCTAGCTAGGACTACAGGTACACACCACAACACCCAGCTAATTTTTGTATTTTTTGAAGAGATGGGAGTTTTGCCATGTTGCTGGTCTTGAACTCCTGGGCTCAAGCGATCTGCCCGCCTTGGCCTCCCAAAGTGCTGGGATTACAGGCGTCAGCCACCACGCCCCGCCCAGAACGATCTTTTAAAAACATAACTCGTCATGTCGCACCTCTGCTTAAGATGCTTTGGGGACTTCTCCTGGGCCTCAGGATAAAGCCTTGTGCTGTCTCACTGTGCTGTGCAGGCCCTGCCACCTCTGCCCTCACCAACGCCTCCACCACCTCTTCCCTCCTGCCCCTTGTGGACCAGTGTCATTCCCACTGGAGTGTTTCTGATCCTCAGAAGGGCTGAGCTTACTCGCCGCCCAGACTGTGCCCTGTAGTTCCCTCTTTTGGAACTCTCCAGCCCCAGATCCCCATGGATTGGGTTCTACTTGTGAACTGGACCTCATGTCATTTGTCAACCTTCAAAGTATCCCTGTGTTTTATGTTTTTAAAGCATTTATCATCATGTGACAGCATCCTCTGTAATCAGGTGATTACCTAGCTGTAGTTTGTTTCTTCTGCAAGATTTAAGTAACGAGAGGAGAGAGAGAGAGAAAGAGAGAGAGAGAGATCAGCACTGGCTGGCTGTCTTGGTCCCCAGAGCAATGCCTGGCACAGAACAGTGCTTAATGCATGTAGTTTGAATAAGATAAGTTTATTTGATTGCATTTTTAGAATAAATTAATGAACATGTAAAGAGCATTCAGAAGTCTTCATACAGCCTTTTAAATATTTCTATTTTTTATTGCAGTAACTGTAAATTCAAATGCCATTGTAAGAAA
This sequence comes from Macaca fascicularis, assembly GCF_037993035.2. NCBI lineage: Eukaryota > Metazoa > Chordata > Mammalia > Primates > Cercopithecidae > Macaca > Macaca fascicularis. Next base: position 113,867,847 of record NC_088384.1, read on the forward strand.
TAATGCAGAGAGATCCTTCGTACATTTACCTGTTTCCGCCAGTGGTAACATGCTGCACAGCCACGGTGCAGTATCACAGCCAAGCTGCTGACAGTGACAGAATCCATTACCGTCCCTCTGACGTCCCCAGTGGTCCTTGCTGTCATCTGTGTATGTGGATTAATGTTCTTTTATTGCCTGTGTAGGTTTGTGTCTCCACCACCACAGTCAAGATGCTGGGCAGTTCCAACACCACCAGGAGCTCTGAGCTGTCCTTCCTATAACCACAGCCGCCTCCCTCCCATATACTATTTTGAAAAGCCATACGGTTTTTGTTGCGATTAATTCCATGCAGAACTCCGTTAGGAAGTGCCAGGTGGATAATGGTGCTGGCTGGTTCTGCAACGGCCGCACGCCTCGCTCTGCGTGCCCATCAGACACCACCCTGGGAGCCCTGGCCCAGACTTGGGATCAGGAACAGCCAGGATCTCAGAATCCACTATGGAGGTGGCTAGGAAGCTCCAAGGAGCTCAGTGTCCAGCCCTGGAGGCCCTGGTCCACTGCTTGCTTTCCTGGGTGTCAGTCAGAGGTCCTGGGACCTGAGCTAGAGGCAGGACATGAGCTGGGGCGGGGGGGGGGGGCAGCCCAGCACTGATAGCCCCGGGGGTGTCTCAGGCTTTGTGCCTCAGCTACGGGGTCCTGGGCTGTGGGATTAAACCCACAGTCCTGATGGCCCAGGGTGTGAGCAAAGGTCCCTGCCCAGCACTGGCAGTCACACTGGGTCCCCACATGGTCGGATCATGCTTGTCTCACTCCCTTTTGGAGCCCAAGTCTCCTGCCCGCTGGGCAGTTCTGTGAGTAGCCGGGTTTCCCGTCAATAAACTCCTTGGCTGAGATCAGAGTCAGTATTTGTCCTACAGCTCAGAGTCCCCACCCCCGGCAGGCAGCGCCTCACCTCCACCTCTGCAGAGTGACCTCCCTGCCAGTATCCAGCCAGTGCCAGTATGGTACTCCGTTCAGATCTCAGAGGGCCCTCCCAGGAGGCAGCAAGGCCCAGGGGTGCTTTTAGGCATGAGCTCACCATCAGGCCTCTTTCCCCTGAGCCACCAGGGCCTACTGTGCCACAGGGACTTGCTCGAAGTCTTTTGCCCATGATCTTGAATTCCAGTTAAGGAAATCGAGGCACAGAAAAGCAGCCCACATACTGCAGGGTGGGGATTAAACCCACACAGGCCACTCCTGCAGCTCAGTTCCCCCGACGCCCCACTGACTTCTGGGGTCCTCTGGGACAGAAGCTGGGCAGGTTCCTTCTCAGAACAGTCTCCGCCAGCAGCTTCATTTATGCCCTCCGCCAGGACCAGCCCATCTTTTCCCAGTTCGGGCCCCCTAATCCCTATGACCCAGCTCCGTCCACGTTCACCACCAGTCACCATTTCATTTACACCCAATCATGGGGGCCCATCCTTGCTCTGGTTTTGAGAAAACTACTCAAGATTCTGACTTCATCCATTTTACATTTTTTCTTTGTGAAGACTGGAATTCAGGGATATTTATCTTGCTGGGCCTGCAAAAGCTTAAATAAAATAAGCTTTATCCGTTGGAAGCTGTCAGCTGATAAAAAAGAAAAGAATTAAGCATATTCCTATTTGATGAACTATGCAGATGGGGGCAGGCTTCTGTCTTTTGGCTTCATTGTTCTCTGCAGAAACAGCCACATGTCCACTTTGAGAACTGCCGTGGGACTCCGGTCTCTGACCCCCAAAGCCTGTCTGGACATTCACACGTCTTGCTAACAGATGGACTGCTGGGGTAGTGGGGGAACGTTTGGCACTTTAGGGACAGCCTTGGAGGGTGCTTCTCAGTAAAAAAGCACATCCATGTCCCTCCATTCCTGTAAACCTTTCTCTGGGTCAGGATTTCCCAAGCGGGGAGCCTCATTCCTCCTCCCGGGGGAGCCCCCTATGGCTGGATCATCTGCGCTTCCATTCTGAAGGTGCTGAGTCTGACAGGCTGGACCTTGGAGACTGACGTCTAGAGGGGACCGACATCCTGCTGGGAAGTGCAGGTTCCCCAAGATGCGCCCCACCCAAAGTCCCTCTCCACAGGGGCAGAAAGCCCCTTTCAAAACCTGTGTGGGTTATACCACTCCTGCCCACTTCCACAGTCACCACCCAGGGCCAGGCCACCAGCCTCTCCTGCCTCTCTTCCCTGGTCTCCCTGCTCTGTCCTCACCCTACTGTGCTCCAAGTAACAGGTTACAGCAGATCACTCCTCTGTTCAAAACCCTGCCATGTTCCCATTTCACGCGCGCCCCCAAACCTGCCCCCTGCCCCACTTTTCCTCCTCTTACCCCACCCCCTGTACTGTATGCGGTACTGCAGGCCTCCTGGCAGTGCCTCGAATATGCCAGGCACATTGTGGCCTCAGGGCCTTTGCACTGGCTAGTCCCTCTGCCTGGAACGCTCTTCCCCCCAGACACTGGCACAGCTCACATCATCCCTCCTTCATCTTCCATCAAATGCCACCTTTTCAATGAATCCTTCCCTGGCCACTCTATCTTGCATTCTTCCCTGGCCACTCTATCTGGCAGTGCAACTTGTTCCCACCCACCCCCCATCCTTAGTATCTTGTCCATCTTGCTCTTTCTTTCCATAGTGCTCATGGTCTTTACAAATAGTAGTTTCTTTATTTATTATGCTTTTGTTCATTGTCTGTCTCCTTTGGCACAAGGGCAAAACTCTGGCTACTTTTTTCTCTGTTGCATCCACAGAGCCTGGACTAGTCAGTGTTTGATAAAATGCTTGTTAATGAATGAACAGATACAGTGGCTCACTGTGGAATGCAGGGGATTCTGGATAGAGCTGGGTTCGTACGCAGGGACGACTGGATGCATGTTCATCGAATAAACAAGTTCATTTTCTGAGGATTTTACTTACAGATAATCTTCATGTTGGCAAATGACCAAGGTCATTTCCAATAAGAACTGACAAACTCAACACCGATTCCTAAAGCTTTGCAGAAAATCTCAAACATTCTTTTTTGCTGGGAACACCTGACTCATACCGGCTTAAGCAAAAAGGAAATTTATTAGATCCTGTGATCCCAAACCATCAGGGAGTAGTTCTGGCTTCAGGAAGGGGTGGATTCAACACTGGGTTTCTCACTCTGTTGCTTGGTCCTGTTCTTCTCCACATTTTCTTCATTCCCAGGATCCAGTGGTGGCAATGTGCCTGCCAACAGCCCCAAACCTCTATCTTCCAAGTCAGAAGGAGGAAGAACTCTCTACCTGTTAGCTCCAGAACAAGTCCTAGGATTCACTTGGCTTGAACCAGGAGGACATAGTCAGGCAGGGTCACCTGTCCCACCTAGGAGTGAGGCAAGGGCAGTTCGCAAGGCATATCCAGGGTCCCTTTGCCAGAGTAAGGTGTGGTGGATGCTGGGTGGCAATAGCAACTTACGTCAACCTCTGGAAAATCATCTGGAAAAGTCCCTCCAGGGAGCTGGCTAAAACCTGCTGGCGGAACGTGTCCCAGTGGCTTTTGTGGAGCAGCGTACATCAGGTCATCATTTCATGTCCAGATGCCACTGCAAACATTGCTCCATGCTACAGGCTGCCTGGGAACCCAGAGTCATCTTTCTAAAACTTGTTCCTTTCTGGCCTCAAATACCTAAAGCCTGGGCTCTGCCTTGGCTCCCAAGAGCCAACTCCAGTCAGCCTCCCAACTGCATCCCCCAATATGACGACGCGTGGCCCAGCCCTGGGTGCCTGCCCTGAGCCCACCAGCCCCACCATCACTGCCGTCGCTGCCCCTTTGCCACAGGAGTCCTGGAATGACTGGTCAGTCCACCTCTCCATTTCTCCAACATGACTGATTCTTGCACACCCTCTCCCCAGCCTCCAGGGCAGTCAGCCCCAGCAGCCAAGCCACTGCAAGGCCTCCTGGTGCTATCGGTCTATTGCCACACCTCCTTTACCTGCAAGGACTCACAGAGTATCTCTGGTGTGTGTGGACATCTTTCTCTCCTTCCTTCCCCTCTGTTGTGGTCCCTCCCCTCATCTGTGTGCCTGTCATCTAGTGACATGATGATCATGGCAAGGACAATAATAGCAGCTGTAGCAGATACTGGCAGATGCCCATCCTGTCCCCACTGCACTCAACCTATAGGGTGCCAATGGCTTCCTTCATCTCCCACCTCACGGTTTCTCCTGGCACAGGAGGAATATTCTGGACCCACATGTAGAAGTGGAGAGCACAACTGTTGGGGTGTCAAAGCCTCCCCGTTCCCCTCCCCAGGAGCAGCCCTCAGCCAATGGCAGCCGAGAGTTGGGTGAAGATCCCTCGGCCCTTGCTGCATCCATGCTGAGGCATGTCCCATGCACTTTCTAAGCAGGTCCCTGACCACAGGGTGACCCCTCAAGAGCACAGCTTGTGTTGATTTGCCCTCCCTAGCGCCTCACTTCCCCACTCTCGCCCTGCCTGGATCACCTCCTGAAAACTGCCTGCACCAAAATCCTTGTCTCAGGCTCTGCAGGTGGGGGACCCCAAACTAAGAAAACAGCAAACCAAATGCTGGCCCAGTGCTAAGTGCCATGATGGTGTTTCTTCTGGAACATTTATTTAAGCATCATATGGACTCATGCGGAAGTTATCATCTCATTTATAGTAGAGCAGGACAGAGGCTTGGGGAGGATGAGTGATTCCGCAGCCAAGGTCACACTGCTGACAGGAGCTGGCTCAGGACTCAGTGCAGTCCGCCTGTCCCTAGTGTCTCGGCTCCCTGGTGACCACTCTGCGATGCTGAGTTCTGAACGCATGCACAAAAGACTGGCATGTGGGCCTACTCCAAGACTAAAGGGGAAATGGACCCAGATGGGGGAATGAGTGTGGTCACAGTCGCAGGCACATCAGAGCACAGCTAGGAGGAGAGGATTCTCTGCTCAGTAGCCAGCCCACTCCTTCCGGAACAGTCATGACAGACCTGTGCCTTTGGGAATAACTGAGAGCTCCCTTCACTCACCGTGTTGTGCATGTGTGTGAGCATGTGTGTATGTGTGTGAACATGTGTGAGTGTGCATGTGTGGGTGGGTGCCTGCCCTACTAAAGAGAATCAGTGTGTACACCATGCCCCATACCACCGTGGGGTTTATGCTGTGGGGAGATAGATAAGGGCGCAGGCAGCAACATGGGGTAAGTGATGCCTGCCTGAAGGGTCAGGAAAGGTCCAGAAGTAGCTGAGCCAACTCCCACAAGGCGAGCTGTCAGGGTGAGGTGTTGCGGGCACCAGCCGGGCAGGCCCGAGCTGGCTGGGGCTGAGAGGAGGTGAGGATTTGCTTTTCTCAGCTGTGCTCTGGTTGCTTTGTGGCTCTAGCTGCATCCTTTCCCTCTCTCAGCCTCAGTGTCCCCACTAGTAAAGTTCCAGGAGGACCAGCGGTGCCTTCCGACATCTGAGTGGCCCTGGCAGTGGAGTCAGCTTCTGGAATGGGAATAGCCATTGGCTATCTTCCCACTGGCCTGGCCCAGCTGCACTGAGTGTCTGGAGTGGGCCTTGTAAACACAGGGTCAACCCCAGGATGGGCCTGAGGCTGGAACCAGGGCTGCGGGCAGATGGACCGGTGTCTGTCCTGGTCCCCCCAGACCCACTGCTATGGCTCACACCTGGCAGTAACCTTTCCAGGGCCGCCTTCATGCTTTGTCAGATCGCCCATCAGTCTTTTCAGAATCCAGCTCTAACAAGACGATGTTAAAATATGCGTTCTCAGGCATGGAGGCCCATTGTGGGAGACATCAGCTTGTTTGAATTTGGAAATGAGCTTGCAGGGGTGACATGCGAATGCCGTCTCTGCCTGCAGTGGGGGCTGGCTGGGCTCCTGTCTCATGTGGGGACACGGAATGCAAAGTTGACATTTGCTCTGCGGATGTTTCAGTCCCCTTGGCCGATGTCTGGAGAGCACAGGGCTGTGAGCTTCCTGGAGCACCCAGCTTGCCTGAGGCCAGGCCAAGAGACTTGTCTGGGGTCTGGGAAGCGACAAAAAGGACTGTTCCGTGTCTTGAGCCCCTCGTTTCTAATCCTTGGAATTACTCCAATGGGGGAGAAAATGTCCCCTTGCAAAATGCTGAGTGACCGCCACCAGGGTGGGGTTGAGTGCCTGGGTGAATTCAGTATAAGTCAGGGACCAAAGCTTGCAGGCTGAGAAACTTGATGGGGCCAGCTTGCTTAGCGTGCCCATGTCATGCCTTAACCAAGTTCATACATCCAACCAGAAGGCCACTGGATTTGCTTAATCTATGCTGGGGATGAGTGTCCAGCCCATTTCTATTCGGATGCAGAAGGTGGCTTTTAGAGGGCAGAATCACAGGGCGAGTTTGTCAGCTGCTGTGAACGCTCCACGCACTGGCCCAAGACAATACTAACAGCACTCCCCTGCAATATACCCCTGCCGCTGAGTCTGAAAGGTGTACACGTTTTATCTTGTTTAATCATTTCAACCACAGGACCTTTGCATGTGACAAGGTCAAGCCCTCCTACCACAGTCCCTTTTCTTTGTAGCATTTATCACAACCGTACTTTTGCCCTGGACTGTGAGGGTGAAGTCTCATTAACCCTGTTCACTGCTGTATCTCCCAGGCCTCGCATAGGGCCCTGCACATAGTAGATGCTTGATAAAGACGTATTGAACGAGTGGATAAAGACTTTGATAAGGGAGGCTCCCTAATGATCTGATCCTTTTACAGATGAGGGAACCAAGACTCAGAGAGCTGGAGTCACAGGCTCCAGTGGCGCAGCTGCTACGTGGCAGAACCCAGATCTGTCCCCGGTGGGAGGAGGCTCTGCACACCCCTGCATGGGTCTCTGTGCTTTGATTTCATGATGGAGCACCAGAATGCAATCTCATGGCCCACATTTGTTTCACTGCGTCCCTTATCCACTGACAGTTGTAGCTGCCAGCAGCCCGTCTCACCGACGACGAAATGGGAGCACTGGGAGGTTGAACAACCCACTCGGAGGCACCAGGTGAAGGGGGAACTGCACTCAGCCTTATCTGGCTCCAAAGATGACAGGTTCCCTACGTGGTGCTGTCTCCCCGCCTGCCCCTCCCGTCCCCATCGTGCCTTTCCTGGAGCATCTACCATGTGTGGGAAGTGCGTGCCAGCCCTCACTGAACTGTCACCACCATAGCATGAGCTTTGCGTCTTATCCCAGAAGTGCCTGCCCTGGCTTAGCTCTTGTAGAACAGCATGCAGGACAGTCTCTGTGCCACTCAGCTGTCAGGCTGTATGGAATCCAGAACCTTCTCTCAGGTTCCGTTTTCCGTCCCATCTTCTAATGAAAGGCTTCGTTAAGTTGCACAGAGGCACTTTGTCCTGAGACAGGCTTCTTGGGAAATAATATTCTTTTCTTTGTCAAGCCTGATAGGCTTATTTCACATACAAAATGAAATCTCAAAGTTGTCATTCTAGTAAGTCCAAAGAGAGGGTGGGGAATGGAATGACTTTCTCAAAGATGTCAGGAAGGTGCTTAGCCTGAGATGGAAGGTAACGTGTTGTAGTGGGGAGGTGTGGGCCAGCCAGCCAGAGCCAGACAGCTGTCACCTTAGGCAAGTGGCTTAACATCTCTGTGCCTCAGTTTCCTTATCTGTGAAATGGAATAACAGTATCTGCCTCGCGGGATTGTTATGACATAGACTAAATAAGCGAAGGCACATATAGTGCGTAAATGCAAAAGAAGCTGTGTGTGTCAGGCACTGTTACTGCGCTCACTACCACGACTGCTGGCGGCAGCAGCGGTCGGGCCGTAATGGGCACGAGGAGTGTGGCCATCGCGTGATGCATCAGTTGGGAGCATTCAGCTGCTAGTAATAAACACCAAGAGTAGCTGTGGATTAATCTCGGCATGGATTCTCCTGGACTGCAGGTAGGCTGTCCATAGCTGTGGTGGCAGCTCCGTAGTGTCGGCAAGGACCCAGGTGTTTCTGCTTGTTGACTCCTCCATCTGAGCACTGGGCTTCCATCCTCCAGACTGCATCGTGGTCTAACATGACTGCTGGAATTCCATCTGATGCCTCTGTGTCCCAGGCAGGAGGAGGGAGGGCTGGGCGTGTTACCAGCCGCCTCTGACTCACTGGTCTTGTGTACTCACGCCAGGAGTGTCCCACCTCAAGCCCTGGCAGAACGTTTACCCTTGGCCCCTGCAGGGTGAGCTGGTAGGAGGGACGGGAGAAGCCATCAATGATGACAGGGAGTTGGTGGATAAGTGCCTCAGCTTCCTTGCTTCTGGGGTGGGATAACTCTGAGAGGCACGTTCTATACATTTCCCCTAAGATAGCCACATGATTGGCCTCTAGTTGCTCTGGTTGCCATAGCCGACTCATTCCTATGCTCTTTGCTGACTTTCTCCCTTTGCTCACCTCCCTCCAGCTTGGAAAAATTCCATTTGCACTTGAATACTTGACTTACAGTCAGCTTCTGGGGAACCCAGTGAAAGATGGGGGCAAGGCAAAAGCAGCAGCTGTCTGTCCACCTCTTAAGGAGCTCCTCCCGCTAGCAGTTCCAAACAGCGTGTTCCTCTCACTGTGCCCTGGCTGCAGGGCGGCTGGGGAACGCACTCAGCTGGGGGTTCTCTCACTCAGGAACAAGGAGCTCCGCTAAGCCAGCATTCTCTGCCACTGCTAAAGAAGGAATAATTATGAAAAGTTTCTATCTTCATGTCAGGCCAGATCTGACAAGGAAGTGCTAACTCCCTTGGCCCCTTGAAGCTTCCTGAGAAACTTGTTCCTTCATTTCAGTCCACAGACATTTAGTGAGCCCCTACAGAGTACTTGGCCCTGGGGTGCCATCAAGAATGAGCCACAGCTCTTGATCTCATGGTGCTTATGAGGAACAGGAAGGAGGGGAGGCAGCTGAGGCTGGAGGCAGAGGAAGGGGCTAATGATGGGAGATAAGGCAGGGCTCCACAGTCCCCAGACCTCCCAGGCCGTGTGGACCACAAAGGAGTTTGAGCCTCATTGTGGAAGCAAAGGGAGAGTGTGCTGGAGAATTGTTTTATTTTATTTATCGTTTTTGAGATGGAGTTTCATTCTTGTTGCCCAGGCTGGAGTGCAGTGGCCTGATCTTGGCTCACTTCAACCTGTGCCTCCCAGGTTCAAGTGATTCTCCTGCCTCAGCCTCCTGAGTAGCTGGGATTATAGGCATCTGTCACCACGCTCAACTAATTTTTTGTATTTCTAGTAGAGATGGAATTTCATCATGTTGGCCAGCCTGGTCTCGAACTCCTGACCTCAGGTGATCCACCTGCCTCGGCCTCCCAAAGTGCTGGGATTAAAGGTGTGAGCCACTGTGCCTGGCTTATTTTTTTAACTTTTATTTTAGGTTCAGTGGTGCATGTACAGGTTTGTTATATGGGTAAACTCATGTCACAGGGGTTTGTTGTGCAGATTATGTTGTCACCCGGTACTAAACCTAGTACCCAATAGTTATTTTTTCTGCTCCTCTCCCCCTCCCATCCTCCCCTCTCAAACGGGTCCCAGTGTGTGTTGTTTCCCTCTACGTGTCCATGTATTCTCATCATTTAGCTCCCACCTGTAAGTGAGAACATGCGGTATTTGGTTTTCTGTTCCTGCCCTGGTTTGCTGAGGATAATGGCCTCCAGCTCCTTCCATGTTCCTGCAAGACATGATCTCATTCTTTTTTATGGCTTTATAGTATTCCATGGTGTATATGTACCACATTTTCTTTGTCTGTCTGTCATTGATAGGCATTTAGGTTGATTCTATGTCTGCTACTGTGAACAGTGCTACGACGAACATTTGCGTGTATGTGTCTTTATGGCAGAACGACTTACATTCCTCTGGGTGTAACGGGATTGCTGGGCCTAATGGTAGTTCTATTTTCAGCTCTTTGAGGAATCGTTACACTGCTTTCCACAGTGGTTGAACTCATTTACACTCCCATCAGCAGTGTAAGTGTTCCCTTTTCTCCACAACCTCACCAGCAGCTGTTATTTTTTGATTTTTTAATATCATGTGCTGGAGATTTGAAGCAGGGGCTGCATGTTGTCTTTTGCTGCTGCATGGAGGATAAATTTATGTCATGGGTTTGTTGTACAGATTATTTTGTCCCCAGGTACCCAATAGTACCCAATAGTTATTCTATTATTCTTCCACCCAAGCTTTGCCATAAATTTGATGTTTGTTCTGCAATTTTAGCAGGGCAGTCTGTGCGACAGAGAGCCATGAGTGGCCAGGGGAAGTCAGGGAGGAGAGTTGCAGGGGGCCCACTGTCAAGAAAAGCTGGGGAAGCAGTCCCTGGGGAACTGGGGCTCCCGCATGTGGTTTCCCTGCCGTCTGCCCTGGACCATTCTCTGCGCCCCTCCGAGGGCTCTGGGAGGATGTGTCTAATCCTATTGATTCCATTTCTCTGGAGAAGTCTGACTCATACAGGCCCAGAAACTACAGTCACTTCCCCTCATTTTACACATGAGTAAACTGAGGCAGCGGCTGGGTCCCACTCCTGAACATAACCCAGTGCCTGGCTTATGGAAAGTTTATGGGGGTACTCAACACAGACTTACTGGGTGAATGAGTAAGTGAAGATTTCAGTGACTGTGGGGGAAGCAGCTCAGTGCAGAAGCTCTGGCCACCAAGTGATGGATAAACAAGCTTGAACATTTCCTGAAGATGCTGTGTCTGTAATTCTCAACCAGGGCTGATTTTTTTTTCCCCCTAGGGTACATTTGGCAATGTCTAAAGAACTTCTGGTTGTCACAACATGGGGGTGGTGCTACTGGCATCTGGCAGGTGGGGGCCGGAGATACTGCCAGTCATGCTCCAGTGCACAAGGCGCCCCTCAACAGAGAAATCTCCAGCCCCAGATGGTGGTGGGTTGAGGAGCCCTGTGCTACATGTAACTCCTGTACAGCACTAACCATCTGAACAAGATCATCTCATTACACAGCCATTTATAGGAGGCCTCTGCTGTGTCCTCTCTACTCCCATCAAACACTCCCCCTTCCACAAGCACCACTGGGGCACCAACCTGCGCCCATCTCAATTGTGAGCTGTCAGTGAGGTTGAGCCTTTCCCTGCTCACATGACCAGGCCCAGCCAATCAAAGCATCATCCTCTGGCCACAGAGAGTGGTTCTGAAGGCAAGTGACCCAACCAGGACAGCATCACCCAACTGGGAAGGCAGAGTTCTCCTTCTCCTGGTTCTGAAAACTGCCAGAGGTCATGCAGGTAACAGTCATCACAGAAAAACAAGACCAAGGATGAGGCAGGCCCAGTCTCCAAGGCATGCTTTGTGCTCCAGGCTGTGTGAACTCGGCTTCCTCACTGTAGCCACAAAGGGCCTTGGTGCACATGAAGAGAATCAGTAGTGGTTGAACACGTGCAGTGTCCCAGGCACTCACCTGCTCCCGCACCTCCTCAGCACATGCCCTCCTCTCGTGCCCTCCTGGGAAAGACAACTGTTTCCACTTAAATCAGTTCCAGGGGTTCACTCATAACCTATGGATAGCCCAACACCACCTGCTTAGGTAATCAGGGAATTTAATGCCTCAAGTACCTTGAAAGTCCATAAAGACTCCAGACCAGGCTTGGTCCCACAGCCAGTCAATGTCCCCAAATTCCCATCTCTTCACTCTGTCTGCTGCATTGTTGTTTTCACTCTGAGGCTCCAAGATGGCTCCCAGGAAAGAGAGTGGGTCTCTGTCCCAGAATCTCAGCCCGAGTCCCGACCTTCACTTTGATTGGACTGCATTGGGTCACATGACCACATGGGATCCAATTCCTTCTGCCAGAGAGATAGACTTTAGGTGATTGGCTTACCTGAGGCCACATACTCCTAACAAGAGCAGGAGGTGGAGTTGACTACTTGAGAGGTCAACTTGCAGCCCCCACTGGGAAAGGGGAGAGATGGAACCATGCAGGAAACTGTAGGGAAAAGGCTGCAGCCAAAGAGCAGGCAGCTGGGAGGGTGAAGTGACTTGCTTTGAGTGGTGTTTTTCATCATTGCATATCTGACTGCCCAGACATATTAAAGATTTCCCCTTAACAGCCAGAATCCCTTGCTGCACCCAAAGGGGTGACAAGAGAATCAGCAGGGGGTCTTGTGAGGGCCATAGGAAGGACTGGGGGCATTGTGGTCAAGATGATAACAGTATGAGCTGCCACTCCCTGTGTCAGACTCATGAAGGACTTTCATATTGTCCAGATCAGTAACTTCTCAAACAGCCCTATGTTTGAGTAGGTGGGGGAGGGGGAAGGAGTGATTATTATTATCCCCGGTTTGGAGATGAGGAAATTGAGGTTCCAAGGGTCTGTGCCTCATGTTCAGGGTTCCATACTAGGAAGGGGTAGAGCTGGGGCTTGAACCCAGGCTGATGTGACTCAAAACTCCCTCAAAGGAAGTGGCTCATGTGATTGTGGAGGCTGGCAAGTCCAAAACCTGCAGGGTGAGCTAGCAGGCTGGAGACCCAGGACAGCTGATGCTCCAGTTGAAATCCAAAAATGGTTTGCCAAAGAACCAGGAAAAACTGATCTTCTTTATGAAGTTCGAGGTAGTTTGTGAGAGAATTCTCTCTTGCTTGTAGGAGGCCCATCTTTTTGTCTTATTCAGGCTTTCAACTGATTGGATGAGGCCCAGACACATTATGGAGGGCAATCTGTTTTACTCAAAGTCCACTCATTTAAATGTTAATATTATCCAAAACACCCTCACAGAAACACCCAGAATAATGTTAGACCAAATATCTGGGCACTGTGACCCAGCAAAATTGACACAAAATTGACTTTCACAGTCCACTTCTTGCTCCAAAAGCCAAGACTCTTGGATGCTGGTTTTTACTACTTTTCTTTGCTAGCTTTATCATTCTTTGAAATTATTAATTTTAACTGTACACAATTCATGTGTATAGATCGTACCATTAATTGCAAAAGTAGTGCACAACCATGTTCAATTTGTAAAGAGTAAAACATTACAGTCCGGTGCCCTTTGTTCATTGTACCCAATCCCCAAGCTTTTCCTTGGGGGATGACACAGGGCATCTGTCAGGGAAGGCTAGGTTATTCTGTAATCACAATAACAACATACAACCCATATCTCCAGGCTTCAGAGCTACATGTACATCTGGGTTGGGAAGGGGCTCTGCTCGTTGGCACAAGGTTGGCAGGGAGCTGCCCTCTTGGAGATGATTGATTGTCATGCCAGGGCAAAAAGAACTCTGAGGAATTGCACATCAGCAATTAAATGCCCGGCAGTGGCCCTGTGATACTTTTGCTCATAACTCATTGGCCAGAAATAGTGACATGTTCCCACTGAACTTCAAGATGCTCCAGTAGTGCAGTTGGTCAGAAATATTCGGAAACCAGATGGTGACCTCCACACACTGGGATCAGTTTGTGTGTTCCTTTTGAGGCCTCTTTGTATGCGTTTGCATACATAGGTAGAAAATCTGTAATGTATTATATTATAAAGACCATTCTGCAACTCTTTTTTTTTCCCTAAGAAGTACCTTAGAGAATTTTCCATGTCAGGATGTGTACCTTGGCTTCCTCCTTTTAAAGGATGCAAATGATGTCATGATTTGGACACTTGATAGTTTATTTTGCCAGTCCTCTGTGGAGGTGTTGTCAGTTTTTGCTGCTATGAGAAATCCTAAAATAGATGTTCTAACCTGTGCTCTTTAGTGCACATTCCTCAGAAAAATGGAAAGTGCTGGGTGCTGGCTTGCATATTAAACATTTGATACTAAAAAATTATCCTCCAAAATGGCTATACTAATATATACTCCCACTGGTGGTAGATGGCAACTACCCACTTATTCCCTAACAACTAATAATGAGTGAACTTCAAAAAGTTGACGGAAGAATGAAATTAGAAGATAAAAATAAAAAACATAAACTTTATAAGGTCCAGCAAGGTCAAAACACTTCTGTAAGCAGTGGTACCAGCTATTTAGTCCATCCCTAAATTACTGAGGGTCCTGGGAATTTAGCCATGTCATTGGAGTCTTTTTTTACATTATTAACCGAAGAAAAATAAGTGCTCTTTAATGATTTTAAAAGAGTAGCAAACAAATTTTTTTACAAAGTCAGAAGGAGCCAAATCAGGACTTTAAGGTGGATACCTAATGATTTCTCATCAGAACTCCCCCAAAATTGCCATTGTTTGACAAGAGGAGTGAACAGGAGTATTGTCATGGTGGAGATGGATTCTCTGGTGAAGGTTTCTGGGCATTTTTCTGCTGAAGTTTTGGCTAACTTTCTCAAAACACTTTCATAATAATCTGATGTTATAATTCTTTGGCGTTATAGAAAGTCAACAGTAAAATATCCTGAGCATCCCCCAAAAACTGTGGCCATGATTTCCTGACTGGTCCACTTTTGCTTTGACTGGACCACTGCCACCTCTTGGTAGCCATCGCTCTGATTGTGCTTTGTCTTCAGGATTGTTCTAGTAAAACCATGTTTCATCTCCTGTTAATAATTCTTTGAAAAAAATGTTTCAGAGACTTGATCCCCCTACTTGTTTAAAATTTCCATTGAAAGCTCTGCTCTTGTCTGCAGCTGATCTGGGTGTGAGGGTTTTGGCGCCCAGCGAATGAAAAGTTTGCTCACCTTGACTTTTTCAGTTAGAATTGTGTAGATTGAACCAGTTGAGATGTCCATGGTGTTGGCTAGCATTTTTGCTGTTAATCATTGGTCCTCATCAATTAGGGCATGAACAAGCTGAATTTTTTTTCTCACAAATTGATGTGGACGGTCTGCTTCTGTGAGTTTCATGTTCAATATCATCTTGTCCCTTCTTAAAATGGGTTATTCTTTTGTAAACTGCTGCTTTCTTTGGGTCATTGTCCCCACAAACTTTTTGTAAACCATCAATGATTTCACTATTCTTCCACCCAATTTTGCCATAAATTTGATGTTTGTTTTCAATTTTAGCAGAATTCACATTGTTCTGTTATGGGCTCTTTCCAAACCGCTTTCTTATCCTTCTTAGTGCCTCAGAGTAGATTCTGTTCAGACATAACAAGTTAGTATAAGTTAATTTTGGTGCAAAAAATTTTGAGATCTATGCATAGTTTTTTATAATACACATTTTCTATGAACTTTTTGAAGACCTCCTTGCTTATAACACATTTACATTTATTTCTAATCTGATGAGAGATCCCCTCTTAATTTTAAAAAATTTTAATAACTGTTACTTCTAAAAAATTAAACAATGGAAATGTATAGAGAAAAAAACCCAAGTCTCCTATCTGCTTTTTTCAATTTCTGATTTCGTGCCCCTCTCTGGAGGAACCACGGTTAAAAGTTTGAAGTGTTTCTTAGAGATTTCTCTCTGCATTTACGTAACATAAATTAATAATTATATATTGATTGTTAAATGCATAAGTGTGATCACTCTATTATATATTGTCCAGAGCTTGCTTTGCTACCCCCTGTGCTCCCTCCAATTTTTAGCATCTCTTAGCATGTTGGTTTTTATGAAATTAAGTTACTGGCTGCTTGGGTTTTCTTTTCTCTTATTGTTCTGTCTTCTGACACAAGCTTTTTATCTACAGATGAGACACGGAGAAAGGGAGGGGAAGTTGATGACAGGGTTGCCTGTTTTTCCTCTTCCCCTTCCCGGAGATGAGTTTCATGGGTGGAGTGACCAGTGTCCAGACATCTCTCTGGGTGGGGGCAGGATGAGGAGAAGGCAGGCTGGCTGCAAAGTCTCCGATGAGGGAGAGGGGAGGTTGGGGGCTGGCATGACTGAGGGCTGGGGATGTAACGCAGACAGGAATCGTTCCAAACTCCGGTGGGGAGAACATCTCCTGTGGCAAAATCCTGCAAAATGCTATTAAGGATAAATTTTTTATTGCTCTGTCCTGTAGGCAACTTGGGAAAATAGCATAGTCTCAGCATAAATGAGTTCCCCTGTTTTATTTAATTTTTAAATGACGCTTTCAGCACTAGTTCTGACTCTGGAAGAATGAAGCAGTCACTGCTGTGGCCACAGTGAGAGAGAGAGGATGGGAGCAGACGCAATCAAGTGAGGCAGGAGACCGACCCTTAAGTAGGGCAGGGGGACCCCAGGGGCTGGCCCTGCTCTCTCCACACCATTCCCCTCCCACACTTCTCTCCCCAGCCGAGGGTTATGGGAGGGAAAGGGAGCAGTTATCTGTGTGTCTCTGGCCAAAGAAAATTTAAATGAACCAAATAACAAGACATAATGCAGAAACCATGCGTGGTGCCATTTTCTCATAAAATGTCTAGACTTATTGACTTATTTACAAGTATTTCTGTGGTGCTTCTTATGTGTCTCTTACTGTTTTAAGAGCTTTTGGAGTGCTAATTTATTTATTTATTACAGCAACATTATTGCAGAAGGCTCGATCACTTTGCCTGCCACAAAGATGGTGGGGTGGTGGGATGGGGCATGCACGCAGCCACAGGACATCTGGTAGAAGGGCATGTGTGCCAGCCCACGTGCCCTCTCAGGCTGTGCATGGCCCCACTTTTGCTCAGCTGTCTTCCCCAGCAGTGGATCGCCCTGTCCCTGAGGTCGTCAAGCGCCGGCTGCCTCTGCTGTCTTCTCAGCCCCATACCTCAGCCTCCATTCAGATGAGGGTAGGTCTTCCGCACAGCCCACATCACTCCCTCGTGTGTGATCATGGCTGCTGTGGTGCACGAGTTTACCTGGAGGGGACCCTTAGATGCTCTGGTGGCCATCCCGGGGCCATCCCAAGGAGCAGCACAGCACACCCTGAGAGTGTGGGGAGAGAAGTCAACATCCTCCAGGCAGAACATCAAGCAAAGCGAGACAGGAGACAAGAAGGAACCAGCAGACAGGTCACTCCGTCTCCTTGCTGGGCAGGCCAGTCCAGGATGCAGTGGCTCTGCACAGCGTGTCACAGGACATCCTGCCTCACTGAGCAACCAGCTGGGTTTCCTTGACCAGCTGTGGCCAGCTGGGACATGTGCCCCTGGTGTACTCTCCTTCCTTCCTTGCTTCACGTCCCCTCACCCCTCAGGCTGGCTTTCCCTTGGGCTGCACTCCTGGATGAAATATGTAGCTTTGCATCCAGCTCTACTTTTCAGGGAATTGCTGCTGAACTGTGTAGACTATATAGACGGAGGCTTCATCAGGGCAGCCACCATTTCTGCAGCCCTGCCCTCCCCCAGTCCTACGTGGAGCACTTTGCTTGGATTCACTGTCTGCATCCTATGGGAGGTCTGGGAGGCTGGTGCTATGAGGCCCTTTGTAGAGATAAAGAAGCTGCAGTTTGCAGCTTGAGGCCACCAGGTGAGCGGCATGCCTGAGGCCATCAGGTGAGCAGTGTGCCCAGGATCACCAGGAACCAGGAACTAGGAGTAAATAGGATGTGATTCCAGGCAGTTTGGATCCAGAATATCCGCTCTCAAGTGTCATGCTAGAGTCAGAGGCTGGTGGTCACCTGACCGTGGCCACGTGTGACTCCAGAAGCTTCATATAAAGTATCCCAGTTAGTTCTCTGGAAAACCCTGAGGAGGGAGGGAGATCCTGTGATTCCTGTTTTACAGATGAAGAACACTTGGCTCTGAGAGGTTTGAGTATTTATGCATTCAGCACACATCTGCTAGATGCCTCTCCTGTGCGAGGCGTTGGTCCGGATGCTGGGGCTGCAAGCGTGGGCAAGAGACTCATGGCCTGTTGAACGTGTGCATGTGCGTGTGTGTGTACATGGACATGTGTGTTCATGTGTATATGTGTGTAGGAACAGACAAACAAATACAGAGTAATGACACATTACAATCCGTCCCACCAAGACTTCCTTTGTTTAGGGTGGCCGGGAAAGTCCTCCCAAGGAGGTGCCAGCTCAGTGATGTCAGAAGGCTCTCCAGGACCAGCCTGCAAGGGTAGGGGTCGGGAAGAGCATCTTAGGCTGAGGGAACAGTGCCTTCAGAGACGTTGGTG
Organism: Macaca fascicularis; assembly: GCF_037993035.2. NCBI lineage: Eukaryota > Metazoa > Chordata > Mammalia > Primates > Cercopithecidae > Macaca > Macaca fascicularis. The sequence continues at coordinate 113,885,765 of NC_088384.1, forward strand.
TAGGAAACGTCTCAGAAGGCTGGAGGAAAAGGGGACTTGGAATTTACTCCAAGGGTGATGGGAAGGGGAAGGGGAAGGGGAAAGGGGAGGGTCTGTTAAGAAGATCCCCAGTGTGGGAGGGAGTGGGTCTGTAGGGATGGATTGCAGGGGGGCAGGGGTGGAAGGAGGAGCCTGAGAAGGAGCTGCTGGAGCATGTGGGGGCCTCCTTCTGTGTGATCTGCACAGCCCAGTGTCTCACCCAGATCCTGGTTGAGGAGCCTGGGGCTGGGAGGCTGCTCTGTGCCAACCAAAGCACCAGAAGCCCAGGGGTCCAGACACCTTGGTATTTGCAGGGCAAAGGAGAGAATGGGGTTGGAGAAGGAGAAGCCTGGGGGTAGGTTCTATAAGGGTTTGGTGCTCACTACAAGCATTCCTCAGTGCTCTTGGGGTACAATCGAGAACATCCAGATTCCTTAGCAGGCTACACGTGGCCCCCACCTTGAGATCTGTCAATACCCTCCACCTCATCCTGACTCTCTTCCTTCTGTAGTTCCACAGTTGTCATCTGGTAGAACTCACAGGTCCTCCAGAGGCCGTCTTTCATCCTGGGGTCTTAGCACCTGCTGTCCCCTATGCCTGGTCCCACCCTTCTGCCACCACTTTCCAACACGACAGGTCTCCCCCTACCCAAAGTTCTCTCCCTAGTCTTACCTCAAGCATTTGCTCTGGCAAGCCTCCAGACCCCAAGATCACGTTAGGTGCCCCTCCTTAAGGCTCCCCAGCCCTCTTTATTTGCATGTTGATTTGCATATTTGCCCCATTCACCTGGGAGCTCCCTGGGGCAGGGACTGGGTCTCTTGTTCATGGCTGTAGTATCCCCGGCACCTTGGGCAGAGCTTGGCACATTGGAGGTGCTCAGTTAAAATTGGGTGAGCAAATGAATGCTGAATGAATATGAGGGAATATCCATGGGGAGGAAGGAGTAGGTTTATTCCCTGTGGCCTCCAACAGGCAGAACCAGTTTCAATGGCTGAAAAGTACCGTGAGGCTAATTTTTATTCCCTGTAGGAAAAAGCCTCTCCAATAACTGACACTTTGGGATGGCGCAGAACTTTCATCCCACTATGGAAATTTTTAAGTGGGTGCTGGGTGGGTCACTTGCCCATCTTCCCACTACACAATGAACATCTGGGAGGCAGGGATGGCATCTTTTTCTTCTTCTTGTGCCCAGAGGCTGTGTGGCTCATGCGTGCTGCAGAGTTGCTCAGTCTGTATGCCCTGAAAGGGGGGATGCGGTCGTCCCCGCCCCTGAAATCTTCTAAACCCGCACTTTCCTGCCTGGCAGCCGCTCATCACATCTCGCTACAGTTGGGTCTGAATGGAGCTGTAATGGGTCTGAAATACAGCTGGGTCGGAATGGAGCTGTACGGCCAGTGTAAAATACACAATAGATGTTGAAGACTTAATATAAAAAAAGAAGTGAAAATGTTGATAATTTGCTTACATGTTGAAATGATAATATTTTGAATATGTTGGGTTAAATTACATATATTATTAAAATTAATTTCACCTGTTTCATAGTTCTTATTTTGTTTTTTAAGGCGATTACTAGATAATTTAAAATATGGCTAGCATTGTATTTCTATCATAGAGGGCTGGTCTAGAGTAGTGCTTCCTACCTTTCTTGGGTTTACTGTACGCTCTTACATCCAGTCAGTCCTGCACTGCGTAAGGACATTTCAGTTGATGACAGCTGCATGTGATGGTGGTTCTGTAGGATTATAGCAGAGCGGATATAGAAACCTAGTATATGGCACTTGCTACTGGCATTGCAGATCAAGTAAGGGAATGATTGATATTCGTAATGGTGCTTGGGCATTTGGTTTTCCAAATGAAAAAAAAAAAAAAACACAAATACATGTTGTTTAATGACAGGGATCTGTTCTGAGAAATGTGTCCTTAGGTGATTCCAACCTTGTGGCAACATCATAGAGTTACTGACACAGCCCCAGATGGCACAGCCTACTATACACCTAGGCTATTTTGTGTAGCCTGTGGTTCGTAGGCTACAAACCTGTACAGTATGTGACTGGACTGAATACTCTAAGTCATTATAACACAACGGTGAGTACTTGTGTATCTAGGCATGCCTCCATATAGATAAGGTACAGAAAAAAATAGAGATATAAAAGATAAGATATGGTCCACCTGTATAGTGCACCTCCCATGAACAGAGCTTGCAGGACTGGAAGTTGCTCTGGGTGAGTCAGTGAGTGAGGCTGAGGTGAGTGAATGCAAAGGCCCAGGACATGACTGTACACTGCTCTAGACTTGATGAACGTCATACACTTAGGCTACACTAAATTTACTTTTTTTTTTTTTTTTTTTTTGAGACAGAATTTTACTCTTTTTGCCCAGGCTGAAGTGTAGTGGTGCAATCTTGGCTCACTGCAACCTCCGCCTCCAGGGTTCAAGTGATTCTCCTGTCTCAGCCTCCTGAATATCTAGGATTACAGGCGGGTGCCACCATGCCCAGCTAATTTTTGTATTCCTAGTAGAGATGGGGTTTTGCTGTGTTGGCTAGGCTGGTCTTGAACTCCTGACTTTAGATGATACACTCACCTTGACCTCCCAAAGTGCTGGGATTACAAGTGTGAGCCACCAGTGCCCGGCCTAAATTTACTTCTAACATTCTTGTTTCTTCAATAATAAATTAACCTTAGTTTACTGCAACTTTTTTACGTTATAAACTTTTGAATTTTTATAAACTTTTTGACACCGTTTTAATAACACTTAGCTTGAAACACACATTATAAAGCTGTAACAAATATTTTCTTTCTTTATACCCTTGTTCCATAAGCTTTTTCCTATTTTAAAATTTACTTACTTACTGTTAATTTTTTTGTTGAAAATGAAGGCACAGAAACACTAGGTTAGGCCTTACATAGGGTCAGGATTGTCAATAGCACTGTATTCCACCTCCACATCTGTCCCACTGGAAGGTTTTCTGGGGCAGTAACACCCATGGAGCTGTCATCTGCTCTGCAAACAATGCCTTCTTCTGGATACCTGCTGAAGGACCTGTCTGAGCCTCTTCTTGGGAGGTGACACTCTTTTCAGAAATCAGTCCATGATGGTTTTCTTAGTTTATCTCTTTTTTTCATCATAGATCTACTCATAAGCGGGTGATGTGTCATGAATATTCCTCTCTATTACTGAAAACTTTTTGATGCTGGGGTCTATGTTTTCAGACTTTGTAAGGAACTTTTGAAGACTGTGAAAGCTGCTGCTAAACCCTTCACTGTGAATTTTCTTGGGGATCCTCTTCTTTTTCTTTCTCTTTTTTTTGAAACAGTGTTTTATTCTGTTGTCCAGGCTGGAGTACAGTGGTGCAATCATGGCTCACTGCAACCTTGACGTCCCGGGCTCACTCCCACCTTAGCCTCCCGAGTACTCAGGGATACAGTTTCCACCATGCCCAGGTAATTTTTATTTTGTTTTATTTTGTAGAGACAAGGTCTCACTATGCTGTCCAGTTTGGTCTCGACTCCTGCGCTCAAGCAGTCCTCCTAACTTGGCCTCCCAAAGTGTTGGGATTGCAGGCATAAGCCACTGCATCTGGCTCTTCTTTTCCTTCTTTCTTTTGCCTCTTCTTCAGCTGTGCATTCTTGTTCTAGTTTCAACAACTCTTCAAAAGTCAATTTCTCAGGAATCATCTCTAGAACAGGAATTTTTCAGCTTCATTGTAATCTGATGGGACCACCACCATATATGCGGTCCATTGTTAACCAAAACATTGTTTAGCAGCATATGACCATATATATAGAAAAATATATACAGCATCTAGGTTTGGGTAAGTACATCCTATGATGTTCGCATAACAAAATCACCTAACGATGCATTTCTCAGAGCGTATCCCCATTGTTAAGTGACACATGACTGTGTACCGGAGTTTTTAGCCTTTTATCGGAAAGGATCAAAAGACCATAAGCAGCTTTAACTATGACAAACTCAGCATTGTCCTCAGTGTACTTCCTGGGCTGGCACAGTTGAGTCACACAGGGTGTCTGAGGGCCTCCTCAGTCCCTGGGGCTCCCCCTGGTTGGTGGCATGTGGGCGGCTACTAGGTGGGACTCTACTTCAAAGGCTTTGCTGTTTTCTGTACGTTGAATATGCCATCTGTCTTTGCAAAGAAAGTTTCTTCCTGATTCGTGTACCCAGCCCAAGGCACCTGACACATGCTGAGGCATTCAGCCAACTCAGCCCAAAGTTCTTTCATGCAGAGATCAGTGTAAGATTTTTGTATCCTCATTTGATGTATATATATATATATTTTCCTGGAATTCATATTAAAAGTGCACATCCATTACATTAACCCAGCAATCCCACTCGTACAAATCCATCTTAAAAGGATCAAAGCGTGGCACTTAATCCAAGTTCCTTTGTTGAGGACCAGGATTCTCTTAATGCTTGCTGGTTCTGCCTCCCAGATGTTGAAGGCCAGCCTCTGTCTGATGGTTAGACCTGAGCCAAGTACAGCTGTAAAATATTTAGACTCACACCTGCATACACAGATGTCGATTGCAGGGTTGTCTGTGGTCAAAAAACAAAACGAGAAACAACGTAAGTGTGATTGATAAGGAACATGTTGGTCCGTCTGTATTGAGGAATATTTGCTGCTATGAACAATCACACGTTGGAGCCACACGAATAGATCTGGAGAGATGCCACTGTGGGTTTTGGTGGAAAGCAGCAAGTTTTCAGTAGTGCTTACCGTATAATTACACTTTGTGAGGTCTGCAGGTCTGTTTGTAGGAGCAGAAAACAGGCATGAATAGGGGTGTGCGAGACTGGTAGTGGGATGGGATATATCCACTGTTTGTGCAGTTTTTGGTTATTTGACATTTATTTTTGGCTATTTGACGTATTTTGGTTATTTGACAAGTGTGCAATGCATTTATATTTTTTAAAATAGGAGAATATAAGAAAATGTGGATGTTCTTCATCGGTTGGTTCGGTGGCCCCTTCTGAAAGAGGAGCATGCCCCAGCATGCTGTGGAAAAGACAGATGACCCTGTTCTAGACCCCTGCTTCAGAAAATCAAGCTCCACTCAGGTGGCCACTGCTTCTTCCAACCCTGGAAATAAACATCTTTTGCATGCAAAAGAATGTGCATGGCCTTTCCAGGCAGGAGACTGATTCTCATCTTGCACCGAATCTAGCTCCCCTCGATCTTGTCAGGGATCCTGCCAAGACATGGAACCAGAAAAGAAAGAAAACACAAGAACAGCCAGGTCGAGCTGCAGCGCTGGTTAGATTCATGGCCCACGTGGAGCTGCAGCACTGGTTGGACTCATGGCCCACGTGGAGCTGCAGCGCTGGTTGGACTCATGGCCCATGTGGAGCTGCAGCGCTGGTTAGATTCATGGCCCACGTGGAGCTGCAGCGCTGGTTGGACTCATGGCCCATGTGGAGCTGCAGCGCTGGTTGGACTCATGGCCCATGTGGAGCTGCAGTGCTGGTTGGACTCATGGCCCATGTGGAGCTGCAGCGCTGGTTGGATTTATGGCGGTTTCAGTTCAGGGCGGGGGCTCCTCTCTGGTCTGCTTTTCATTTGCGTGAGTTGAGTTCCTCCTAATTTCTGTTTCATTGTTCACCTCCCAAATAATTCCAGAAATGAGAATGCCTTCCCTGGCCAGCAGCCTCCTGGCTCTGTGTGTCTGAACCAGTAAGGCATGCTTCCTCTTGCTCCCCGCTTCTGATGTTTCATCAGGCTCCACAATGTGTTTCTCAGGCTGTCTGCCCTGGAGTTTACGCCCTGAACCATGTTCAGGTGAGGAAATTCCTCGAGAAGATAAATCGCCGCAGAGATAGCAAAGACCATATCTGGCAGGGCTCCTGGGTTGAATGTGGCCATATGTGTTCCCAAGTGCAGACCTCCAAGGTCAGTCAAGCCCAAACAAGAAAGCTCAAATTGCAGAGGCCTCTGGAGTAGATGCCTTGTTGCTGAAGAAGCCTGCTGCACACCTGGGCACTCAATGGTTGTATGCCCGGGACGTGTCTTCACTAGGAAGCCTGGGATTCACTGCTCCATGCACGAGGTAGGTTGGCCAGCTTGGTTGCGACACAAAACTCAGCTCGAACTGGCTTTAATCATGAAGGGAGTTGGAGCCTGCTGTAACTGGAAAGTGAAAAGCGTATGTGATTTCAGATAAGGCTGGATTTAGCAGCCCCAGCCATCTGGCCAGAAAGCTCCCCACCACCTCTCCATTCTGTTTCCATTGTGTTGATTTCATCCTCTGATGGCCTCCTCTCTTGGCCCCAAGATGTCAGCAAATGCCCCTTGTCAGCTGTCTGCTTCCAGATCTCAAATCGGTATAAAAGAGAAACTTCACTCCCCAGAGAGCTCAAAACAAGGTCCCAGAACTGAGGCCTGCTGACAAGGGCCATGGGCCCACTCTGGAAGCCGTGCCTGTGTCTGGGACAGGTAGGCTGCGTGGCTGGGTTGGTCAGGGCATCCCTGAAGAGTGCTTGGGCCTCACTCAACTAGGGTGGCCAGGTTTAGCAAATACAAGGGCAGGGTCCCTGGTTAAACTTCAGATTTTAGATAAATAATGAAGAGCGTTTTTAGCATGAGAGGTTTTAGTATTTCCCGAATATAAATGAAAAATGGGACCGGGCATGGTGGCTCACGCCTGTAATCCCAGCACTTTGGGAGGTCGAGGTGGGCAGATCACCTGAGGTCAGGAGTTCGAGATCAGCCTGGCCAACATGGTGAAACCCCGTTTCTACTAAAAATACAAAAAATTAGCCAGGTGTGGTGGCGGGTGCCTGTAATCCCAGCTACTTGGGAGGCTGAGGCAGGAGAATTGCTTGAACCCGGGAGGCAGAGGTTGCAGTGAGCAGAGATCGCACTCCAACCTGGGTGACAGAGCGAGACTCCATCTCAAAAAAAAAAAAAAAAAAAAAAAAAACAAGAAATTTAAAAAAAAAACAAGAAAAATATTAAAATATTTACATGTATGTGTACTGAGAATGAACTTGCCGGGCACCCAGGCAGGACCTCTGCTCCGTCAGTTCAGCTATATGTAAAGATAGCTATCAGTCTAAATATATTTAAATTAATTGTTTATTTAAATTCAAATTTAACTGGATGTTCTATATTTGTCTGGGAAATACACACACATGGGAAATTTGAGGCCCTGACAGGCTGGGGGATGGAAAAGAGGATGGAGGGTGGGCAGCCAGGGATGTCCGCTGTGGACCTTGAAGAAGCTTCTGCCTGAGCTCAGATTTGGTTGGGCTTATAACAGCAGGAAGGCAGACAAGAGGATGTTTTCCAAGCAGGGCCTCCACCAGGCTGTGACTTTATTCATTTGTTGATTGATTGCTTTTTTTGGGCTTATCATACAAAATTCAGGGACAACAGAATGTATCATTTAGAAAGCAAAAACATCCTGCCTCCTTAGTCCCCACAAATTAATCGCCATTAAAAGTTTATAACATGCTTTCCAGGAAGTTCTTCATAGGGACCATCAAGCCCTAGGTATTCTAGAAATGGTTAGTTTTACCATGAAGTATCACACTGTATCATTCTTTTTTGCAACTTCCTTTTGCCTGACAACATACCTTCCACCAACTTTTAAAAGTTGGTTTTGGGGTGTGCCAAAAAAACTTCTGTTGTTTTTCAGGGGTTTTGAAGACCCAGTTAATCAAGAACGAAATGTTTTAGTTACAATCTGTTGAGAAAATAGGAATGACTGGTGTCTTCCTCTCTCCCTCGGTGTTTTCCTACTTTCTCCCTAGAAGTGGTTTTACTCAAGGAATACAGGCCCGCCCCTCTGAAGCAAGCAAGAGCATGGCATTGGAACATAAAAGTGGTTCATGAAATTCACCCCACCCAGCTCTGCCTGGAGTCATATGGACTTGGGGCTGAGTCTTGGCCTTGATCTTATAAGCATTCTGAGCTTGAGCAAGTTTTTTTAACCTTGGTGGCTTTGGCCTCCTTGTCTAGATAGTGGAGATGTTAATGTCACCTCCCAGAGCTGCGATGCAATGACATGGGATTGGTGTGAAAATGATGGTGAGACCGGGAGACATGTCAGTTCCCTCTCAGTTGCCCACTGTTCAACAGAGTTGCCAAGTGCCCGCCACCCGCCAGGGACAGTGCTGGGCGCTGAGGCCCCTCTATAGCCCCTGTTTGGGCTGGGGAGTGGGCGGGGGTATGTTACTCAGATTCATAGCGACGTCCTGAGAAACCCCCAACCCAAAGGAAACTGACAGTGCTCCTGTAGGGCAGCAGAAGGGCCACTGGAGAGCCCCAGGCATGGGAGCTGCCTGAAAGATGAAGGCAGAGCATCCAGGCAGGACCCTCTGCTCCATCAGTTCAGCAGGAGAGAACTGAGATCCAGAGAAGAGAAGGGGTGGGTGCAGCTCTGAGGTTCAGGAGGAGGCAGTCCCTGTGGGTTCCTGGTGCAAGTGGTCCTGAGGGGCAGGGCAGGGCAGGTCCCCAGCTGCTATTTTCACAAATTCCTCTCCAGTGTGGCCCCAGCTCCCAAGTCTTCAGACTGTAGATTGACAATTTACATGAGGTTTTCCTTACTTGAAAAATTTTTTACAAATCACATTTCAAACTAGACGAGTGACATATACTCCTTGTAAAAAGTCAAGAGATACATATAAGCCAAAAGTAGAATAAATTGCTTATATATTGCTTATATAAGTTGCTTATAATTCCAATACCTAAATATTGTTACTATTTTGGAGCATATTCTTTTGAATCTTTGAGAGTTTCATGTAAGAAGTATTTACTGAGAGGCTGCGGGTGTCGGGCTCTGGGCTGGATGCTGGGGCCGGCGTCAGATGAGGCTGTTGAACCTCTGCCCTCAGGGTCTCACGGCTGTGGATCCAGTACCCCCATCCCGTCCCTCCTCCACCCAGGCCGACGCTCTGCACACAGCGAGTGTGATGGTTAATGTTATGTGTCAACTTGACTGGGCCACAGGATACCCAGGTATTTGGTTAAGCATTCTGGATGTTTCTGTGAGAGTGTTTCTGGATGAGTCTAACATTTGAATAGACTGTGTGGAGCTGGCTACCTTCCCTAATGTGGGTGGGCTTCATCCAGTGACCTGAAACTTGAATGGAGCAAAAATGCCGACCCTTTCCCAAATAAGAGCAAATTCCTCCTACTGTCACCAGCTTTCTCCTGCCTGGAGACTGAAACTGAAACGGTGGCTCTTTCTGGGTTGTGAGCCTGCCAGCCTTTGACAGGAACCACTCTCTCGGCTCTCGTGGGTCTCTGGCTCACCAACAGCAGCTCTCAGGATGGAGCCTCTACAATCATGTGAACCCACCCTTTAGGATGAATCTCTTGTGTACACATCTGTCGCTGCTATTTCTCTGAAGAACCCTGTCTGTGTCTGATACAGATGCAGATCTCTGCCCCCTCCCCTCTTCCTTTAACAAGCACTTATTGTGCACCTGCTGTATCAGGCTGATGGCTCAGTAAGTGCTTGTTAAGGGAAGAGGGGAGGGAGCAGAGACCCACCCATCCAAAGGCACTGCAGTGCACCCCTGCTACCTGTCACTGCTGGCTGTAGCTGCTGAGTGGCCCCGCTGCAATGAGAAGAACCACCCAGCTGACCCGCAGACTCGGGATTCCAGCCACAGCCAACTGCACACGGCTGGGGCCTGGTACAGGTGGGGCCAGGGGAGGGCCTGGCTCACACCTGCTGTCCCATAGATTCTGCTGGTGAGGAGCAGCACCGGGATTGCATTCGGCTTCTGACTAACTGAGCTCAAGGGCCTCTGTCTTTGTCAGGGTTCTTCAGAGAAACAGAGTGGGATTTGTGTATTTACTTGTCTGGCTCACCTGACGATGGAGGTGAAGTCTCACAACCAGCCAACTGCACACTGGAGACCCAGGGAAGCTGGTGGCCCAGCTGGAAGGCCTGAGAGCTGAAGAGGTGATGGTGTTGATTCCAGCCCCGGTCCGAGGGCCGGAAGACCAGGAGCACTGAGGGCAGAAAACAACGGCTTGCCCCAGTGGTCAGGCAGAGAGGGCGGATTCCTCCTTCCTCTGCCTTCTGTTCCATTCAGACCCTCGCCGGGCAGGAGGAGGCCCACCCACCCTGGGGAGGGCCATCCGTGTGACTCTGCCCACCAACTTAAACGCGACTCTCACCGGGAAACCCTGACAGACACCCTATTTCCACGTAGCATTCCTTCTGGGGCACTGGGGGTACAGATGTAGACATGTTTGGGGGACACAGTCCAACCCGTAACAGGAAGGGACAGATGCCTTAACCGGCTGCAGGAAAGCTGGCATGAGAGTTGTAGAGGGCACAAAGTCCTGGGCCTGCACACCGTAGGTGCTCACTCCAGACAAGCAAATGTGGTTCAAAATCACACTGGGCTGGAAGAGGGAGGGATGCCCTGTTCTGAGTGTGGGTTTTGGTACCAGGCAACCGTGGGTTTGAATCCAAGCTGTGTGACCCTGGGCAGCTTCCCCAACCTTTCTGAGCCGGTTTCCTGTCCTGTGAATCTAACCTAACCTGTAAGGTGGCAGTGAGGGCGAGATCTGTATTGGGTGAAAGCTTGTTGAAGGCACTGAATTCTTAAACCATCCTAGACCTCAGTTTCCACACCTGTCAAAGAAGGATGGGGATTTTGAGGTCCGGACAGGACGCTGCAAGAGCCCAGAAGGAGACCAATGATGAGGAGCTCTGAACCCAGAAGCCGTGGCAGTCGAGGCTGCAGTGACTAAGCTGCGTGCTCTCTATAGAGGGTGGATGGCCGGCCCCCACCAACCCAGCCCAGCTGAGGAGCAGGTGGCCTTTCAGTGGGCTCCTTGGATCCATGTCACCTTTGTGGGTCACCTGGACAGCTTGGCACAGGGCCTTTGGTGTGGGAGTTCCTCAGGGCATGCATTTTCACCTCCAGTATACACTGGGATTTTCTTGGCTGATGAGATGGTGGGAGCCCCAGGGTTTCCCTCAGCCCCAAAGATTCTCAGCCTGATTCAGGAGAGAAGGCTAGCACCCCTGGGGATGCAAGACGGCCCCACTCCTGCCCAGGGGCTAATTCCCTGTGGGAGACCTGAAGAGGCTCTGGAACAACAGTGCCACTTAATTTCAGCTTGACAATCGGCCTGTGGAGGAGATGTCAGCACAGGACTGTTGATAGCGATTCCTGCCCCCTCTATGGTCACTCTGCCTGCGTGGGTTGGACTGAATTTTGCTTAATGGCCAGATGGATTCAGACAAGCAGATTTTTAGTCCAAACTATGTCAAATGACCATTTAGATGACTTTCCCTCTTCAATCATTCATTGCCTTGTTCAATGAATCTTTCTGGGGCAATGACAGTGTGCCAGGCAGTGTCTCGGCACCGTGGAGACACCAGCAAAAGAGACAGGCCAGTCCCATTCCCACACAACTCACCCTCAATGTGAGTGAATAATTGACCACTGGCAAAGCACCTACTGTGTGCCAGGCAGTATTTTAGGCAGGCTTCCCTGGTAGACAACTGGGAACAGGACAGATCAGTCCCTGTCTTTGCAAAACTCTCAGTCTATTCAGCCATTGAAATGAATAAACTTTGACACAGTACCTACTATGTGCAGTGGTGATGGGTGACGGTAGAGGGACTGCGTGGCTCAGCCCTGCTCAGGCTGCTCCTGGCCTCACTCACAGTGCGAGGCGAGGGAAAGGCCAGCACGTGGTGGAGCAGGAAGGAGGCTGAGGTGAGCCCAGGGACGCTGGCTCTGCCACTGGGCGTTCTGTGATGAAGGGCAAGCCCCCAGCTTTGCTGGCCTCAGTTTCCACACCTGTAAGACATTTTGGGGTGCTGGTATCTGCAGCTTCCAAAAGGTGGTGAATGGGGGTGCCTTTGAGTAATGAAAGAACCAATCATTTCTGTGTGTTTTTTTTTTTTTTTTTGTGAGATGGAGTCTCACTCTGTCACCCACGTCGCTCAGGCTGGAGTGCAGTGGCATGATCTTGGCTCACTGCAACCCCCGTCTCCCGGGTTCAAGTGATTCTCCTGCCTCAGCCTCCCGAGTAGCTGGGATTACAGGTGCGTGCCACCACACTCGGCTAATTTTTTGTATTTTTAGTAGAGACGGGGTTTCACCATGTTGGCCAGGCTGGTCTCGAACTCCTGATCTCAAGTGGTCCACTCACTTTCGCCTCTCAAAGTGCTGAGATTACAGGCATGAGCTACTGAGCTTGGCCTGTTATCATTTGTTTTCATATGAACCAGGAAAAAAATACACCCCTGGCATTTCAAGCCCAGTCGACAGAGTTTCCTTGAAAGGGGTATATTTAAGTTAAAGAGAGAGGGGAGTGGTGATTGAACTAAGAATATGAAGTAAATAACAGTGCCAAGGACTATGGCACAATCTCCAAGCAGGGACTCAGTGGGGTTGGATGTGGGGGTGTAGAGGATTTGGAAGGTTCAACTGGATGTGCGGGGTCTTTGGCTGCAGGTCCCCAGTGCCCCACTGTGACTCCTACTGGTGAGGAGGGCTGGGACATCCTGTTCAGAGTAGGTCTTGGGGTGAATCCACTCCATAGCGTGCATGGCTCTTGGAGCAGCTCTGTGCCCAGCAGGGGCTATTGTGACAGGCAGGGCCTTTGCAGGCAATTTGGGAGGTCCTTTGCAGGTGGCTGGGGACCGGGTGTCCCCGAGCTTCCCAAGGAGGCCTCTTCAGGTTTCTGCGCGGTGCCCTCCTGCTTGCCCCTCTACCCATCCATGTGGTCTTCAGGGCTCCCTGCAGGTACCAGCCCTGAGCTTCTCCCTTCAGGGTTGGGGGCCTCTGAGGAAGGTGCTGGGGCCCAGCTGTTGAGGGAGGAGCTAGGGTGTCTCCCCTCTCCCACCAACCTACAGAGAGGAGGGAGCCTGTCAGGAAGGAGCCCTCGCTGGGAGAAGGGACCCTCGCTGGGAGAAGGAGCCCTCGGTGGGAGAAGGGACCCTCCAAATTGCACCCATGCCATCGTCACTCTTTCCGTGTGCCCTTCCGCAGCTTGTCAGGTCTTCAGGACAGAGTTCCACCACTTCGGCCCCACCCAATGGGGTCTATTTGCCCCTCTGAGCTTTTCTCCTACCTCCCAGTTCCATTGCCTTCCTGAGCCTGAAGTAGGGAAAGTCACTTGGGGTTGTTGGATGCTCAGTTTCCCCATCTGTAAAATGGGCTCACAGCCACTTCTCCATCTCAAAGCGCTGTCGTGAGGATTGGCGCCTGCCTGTGTGAGTGCCCAGCACAATGTTGTGATTTTCCGGCGATGGCATTAGTTTCCTAAGGCTGCCGGAACCAAAGTCTACAGCTGTGTGCTGCACAACAAACATGATACTTTACACTTCTGGAGGCTGGAAGTCTGAAATCGAGGGGTGGGCAGAGCTGTACTCCATCTGGAGGCTCTGCTGGCTGCGGGCCGCATACCACATGTCCTGGCCTGCAATCACCTTGTCCCAGCCTCAGCCTCTGTCCTCACATGGCTTCTTCCCTCTGTTTCTCCTCTTCTTCTAAGGACACCAGTCAGATTGGATTAGGGCCTGTCCTGATTCAGCATGACCTCATCTTCACTTGATTACATCTGGAATGACTCTATCTCCAAGTAACATCACCTTCTGAGGTCCAGGTGGATTAATTTTGGGGCGGACACAATTCACCCCAGGACAGTGGCAATTTTGTTTACTTGCTTCAGCGAGCCTTGTGAGGTATCATCACACCCATTTATCAGATGTGAAAACTGAGGCTGGAGGGACTGAGGGCCCCAAGAGCTGCTAACTGGCAAATTCAGGACTTGTACCCAAAGCCTTTTAGAACCCAGTGAGGGCAGGGAGTGCACGGGTCCCGAAATTCATGCTGCCTCTCCAGCTGTACAGCTCGCGAAATTGGTGGTAAACAGAAACATTAAAGAAGGAAAAAAAAAAAAAAAGAAAACTCAAATGGGCTCTGTCTGTTTATAACCAAAGACTTTCTCCGGAGAGTGTGGTATAACATTTTAATATTTTAGGCAGGCAGGCAATACTTCTTGTCTAGACATTGAGAAATGTTCAGACACAGAATTATTTCCAAGCTCCAGCCAACACAGTGGCGTCCCCCGCATTCCCCTAGATGAGGGGTGTCATTTACTTTGCATTTGTGAGCAGACACCACAGAGGCCTGATTGCTGCTGGGAGGCCTGGACCGCCGCGGGTTGCAGCGTCGCTGTGGACCCCAGAGATGCCAGCGGCCGCGTCGTCTTTTCCCAGACAATTGAGCTGCTTACAAATCAATAACACCAATGTTGACGGGGATGGCGGCTTGATCACACTGAGGTGCACACAGCTGTCAGACGCTGCGACTGTGCACATGGGATCATAAACTCCCTAATTAGCTTTTGAGGAGAAGGCGTGAGGGCTGAGGGTCGGGCTGGCACTTTCTGCTTTGCTTTCTGTCTCTCTCGTCTGCCTTCTGGAAAGGTGAGCAGGCAGGCCCTCCGTTGCTCACTCCAATGGGTGATGAAGACAGGGACTGGCGCTCTAGTGCCGGATGTCTTCTGTGCTGTGTGCCCTTCAGCTGGTTCCTGGCTCTCTCTGTGCCTCAGATTCCTCATTGTTACAATGAGCTCAGGCTCCTGGGGGCTTGCAGACTTCGCAAAACTGGTCTCTTGACCTCTAACAGTTCCCATGGGACCCAGGGTAGAGACCAGCAGAGGCAAGGCTGGGAGACAGTGGAGGGCGAGATCAGTCTTCTAGGCTCAAAGGCTGCTCTTGGCTCTTCCCATCCAAGGAGAGTCTTGCGTGGTCAGCACCAAGGATCTCTCCCACTTGGAGGTGAGGAAACTGAGGCTCAGAGCCAGGGCTAGGACTCTAGTCTTCCTGCCCTCGGGGGTCTCTCCCAGCTGCATCTTTGTTCTCCAGCATTTCCCGAGTACCGAGCAGCGGCTGGGTCCCAGGCTGGGTGCTGCAGGGTCCTGGTCTCGCATGGTAAAACCAACAGCACTTCTGAGCCTGAGCAGGGCAGGTGGGACCCGCACCATCCCGGACTAAACCTCCCTACTCATCTCATTGTCATTAAGATGAAGAGCATTTATTGAGTAGCTGCTGTATGCCAGGCACCTCTGAACACTCAAGCTGCTATGGTGGATGGTGGAGAAAGGGGCGAGTTAGTGGAGGGGAAGCTGTCAGGAACCCTGATGTCCTTGAAACAGAGCAGTCCCCACCCTCCCAGGGTGGCTGTGGACTTTTTCCTTCTCTCTTGAGCCCTCACATGCAGTGGTGTCTGATAGAAACGTGTACTCTCCACCCGTCTAAGCAGCAGTAGCATAAATAGCACCAGGAATGTTGGGGATCTCAGGCTTTGAGGCCCACAGTTCAGTTGCTACTTTACATGATTTAATTACTGAAATAAACTGTATGTTACTTCCCTTCCAACAAAACCTTGCAGCATCTCAGAAATGCTTGCCGAGCAAGCCTGCAGAAAACTTTGGAGGCTGGCGGGTGCTCCCCTTGCTTGTTAAGCACTCACTGTGTACTAGCCTGTGTGCTTAGGACTGTCTGTGCACCGTCTGCCTACAGCCTTACAACGACCCTTTCAATGAGTCATACCTTTGTCCCATTCTACAGAGAAAAAGAATGAGAACTGGCAAAGCTGGTGTGGTCAACAGCAGGATGGCCTCTCAAAGATGTCCATGTCCTAAGCCCCAGAATCTGTGCTACGTTATGTTACAGGCCCAAGGGGGACTAAGGCTGCAGATGGAATTCAGGTTGCTTATCAGTCAACCCTGAGAAGGGAGATTATCTGGGATTAGCAGATTGGCCCAATGGAAACACAGGGGCCCTCACACCTTTGTGGTTTTGGAACCACAAAATAGAAGAGGAGGCAGGAGAATCGGCGCAGAGGGATGTGATGTGAGAGAGGCCCGGCCAGGCTCTGAATGTGGACGAAGGGTCACAGGGCAAGGAGCGTCGGTGCCTCTCCCAGTGGGGAACATAAGACATGAATTCTTCTCTGGAGTGTCCAGAAGGAACACAGCCTGCTCGACATCTTGATTTCAGAGACCCACTGCCGATTTCTAGACTGGCCTCTAGGTCTGCAAGATCATAATCGTGTTTTGTTTTCAGCCACTAAGTGTGTGGTCGTGTGGTTCCGCAGCTGTGGGAAGCCCACACAGCGGAGTTCTCGTCTACGTCCGTGATGGGGGCCTCATCCATGCCCAGCCTCAGCCATTGATTCAGGGATGGCCACATGGACAAGGCTGGGAAATACAAAGCAATCCTTGGGCTCCGCTGGAACCAACAGGGGCGGAACGCTGTCTTTCCATCAGGGCTGCTGAGGGGATGTAGCAGGTGTTACGCTGGAGCTGCTGGGGGGTCGATTTGCGACCACGAGGTGCGTGTTCATCTGAATGAAAGAACCGAGTGAGAGGGAAGCGGGACGGTGACGTCGTGTGAGCTCCTGGGTAGACCATGCCTGAAACCAACTGGCCTTTATGTTCCAAAAACCTCTGTGCTCTGTGCTCAGTAACTGTCCCTCTGTGCTCAGGTTGCTCTGAACTGTGCTTCTCATCACCTGCACCGGATAGACTCCGGGCCATCCCAGGATCCAAGCCTGGCTTTTGAAAGCCTGTAGGATTCGAACCTGCCCTTGCTGTTCCTTATGTACGCTCTCCCTTGCAGAGTTTCAGAGGCAGAGAACAGAAAGTCAGACATCAGGGAAGCTTAGACTCATAATTGTGGAAAGATTGTGGAAAGGGACACGTGGAGAAACCTTTCAGTCTTTTTTTTTTTTTTTTTTTTTTGAGACAGGGTCTTACTCAGGGTCTCACACTCGCTCAGGCTGAGTACAGTGGTGCAATCACAGCTCACTGCAGCCTTGACCTCCCCAGCTCAAGCGACCCTCCCACCGCAGCCTCCTGAGGAGCTGGGACCACAGATGTGTGCCACTACATCCGGCTGTTTTTTGTATAGACAGGATTTTGCTACGTTGCCCAGGCTGGTCTCGAACTCCTGGGCTCAAGCAATCCTCCTGCCTCAGCCTCCCAAAGTGCTGAGGTTACAGGTGTGAGCCACCGCACCTGGCTTTGTTTAACACTTTTTACACTGAGGTGCAGAGAGGGGAGGTAACTTGACCAAGGTCACCCAGCTGGTAAGAGACAGTTGGAATTAAAATCTGCTTCTCAGCCTGCTCCGCCCCTCTTGGCCCTCTACAGTGCCACAAGAAAGGGCTTCGGGTCTATAATTTCTGGCGGGATTTTTGCTGACAGAACTCAGGAGAGACCTGAGCTTGCCCGGCCTTGTTTTTGCCATGCTCATAACACAGCCCACATTTTCTTGCGGTAGAGCTTTCAGAAGCTGGCATTCTGGCTGGGCCACTCTCCAGCCCAGGACTCGTCTGGAAGCCGTTTGTGGGGTCTGCCATCTGGTGAGCTGCGGCTGTGCGGTTAATATTTCACAGACTAGGCTCCTTCCTGGTCCCCCAGCCTCTCCGGCCCCCTCAAAGTGCGGCAGAGAGAGGAATGTGCTACAGGCGGGTCCCCAGTCCACGCACGTCTCTCTCCTGGTTACCTGCCATGCTTCCAGGAGACAGATGGCTCCACTTAACGTGTGGCTTGGAGCCAGGAGGTCCTGGACCCCAGGCTGGTGATACCAAACACCAGAGCGTTAGATGCAGGACAGGCTCCCATCCACTCAGTCCCAGCTGGGAACACATGCTTTGTTTCTCCCTTCTTCCCAGTTCTCTCTTCTTTGTGTTTTTCAGCCTTGCCACCATTTTCAAAGATCTTTTTTCATACACACCCCCACCTGGAGTTTATTCCAGAGGACTGTTCTCCTCTTACTGCCAGTTTGTCTGAGTGACTCCCTATCTCTCATGATGAACTGGATGTTTACTGAGCACCTACTAAGTGCCAGGGAGTTGCAGACAGTATTCGCTCTGTAACAACCTGAGACAGGTATGATTCTGACCCCATTTCAGTGCCAGGGAAGGCACCCAGAGCTGTGGAGTGACCCTCTGAGGCCCACACAGCTGGGAAGAGGTAAAAGCAGGGGCCATGGTGACATGGATCTTATTATGCCCGTTTTACTGTTGAGGAAACTGAAGCCCGGCACAGCCATGTGACTCCCTCAGAGACACACAGCAGATGAGCCACCAAGATGAGGCCGGCCTCCGTTTCTGACTTCCTTCTGGTTTCCTTTCTCCTACAGGGACCCCACTGAGCCATGAGCTCTAGATTCTGTACAGTGGGCAGACGACCTTGACCACGGGACATGTTCCTTCTGGATCGTGCCCCAGGTGAAGGTGGTTGGAAGCCCTGCCTGGCCTGGAAGCTGTTCAGGCGGGTGAATGGGCAGGAGGGTGGTGGGAGGTGAGGTCAAAGAGCCACCTTCTTAAATAGAGGAAGGAACCTGTTGGCGGCATGATCTGTAACCCAGACATCCAACTGCCACTGGTTAAGGCAAGTGAACCACGTGTCACATACAGTGTCCATGCCACACTTGTGACTACAGGAGGATGTGTGCGATCTTATTATCCCCAGTTAGCAGGAGGGGCCAGAGGCTCCAGGAAGTGACCAGGTAGAGGAAGCCACTGCTACCAAGGCGGTCCCCACTGGGGCTTATGAGCTGAGGGAGGTGGGCTCGGCTAAACATGAAAACCAGGAGAGGAAACCTGCCCGCTCGTTGGCTTTCACTGGATGACAATGTGGCTCCACTTTCCCTATTTCCAGCCAAATGTTTCGGAGACTCTTGGCAGCGTCAGTCCATACCGCCTCCGGAGGCACCAGCCACAGTGTCTGCTTGTGCGTAGCTGGCGGGAGTTGCCTCTACTGAACTTTCTTCCCATGGGCTCTGAGGGGCTGCTCCTGAGAGCTGGACCTGAGAGCGGGCACTGTTCTGGCTGTGTGTACGGATCCCTGGCTTCCGGCGTGCTGGGGAAGGGAGCCACAGAGGTCGTCCGTGGAGGCTGTGTCTGTGCTTGTACTGGAGACTCTGGGTGGCCCTCTGCGTTTGGTCCAAGTGACCCTCCCACTTGTGTGCTGGGCCCAGATACCCCTGCTTGGGAGCTCATACCTGCTGGTAAGTCAGGGGGGTACGTGAAGGTGTCTGTTCACTCATTCACACAAAATTCCTCCTTGATACCCACAATGCTGGGCACCAGGACGTGGCCCCAGGGCTGGTAAAGTCTTTTCTCCTGAAGCTCATGTTCTACCAGAAGAGTCACAAATAAAAACATAAAAACATAACGAAGAGGAGTGACGAGGGATGGTGGGGTCCGGGAAGACCGCTCACAGGAAGTGGTCTTTGTGGGGACAACTGAGTGGAGAGAGACCTTACATGACAGAGGGCATGGAGGGCCTCATGCACCGATGCCCTGCTGTCTGCTGGCTCTGGCCACATGCACTCACTGAGGCCCATTTCATAGGTAGGAAACTGAGGCACAGGGAAGTTAGGCAAGTTGCCCAGAGTCCTCGTGCTAAGAAGCAGCATAGGCAGGCTTCAAAGCCAAGCCCCCGGCTCCCGGGCTCAAACACATAACCCCTGGGCTATACACAGTCCTTCCCTTCACACTCACCATTTCCTGTGGCTCCAAGTGAACATCCTGTGCATATCTAACGCCAAAGGATGGCAACCCTGGGCACTAGCTGCCTGGCTGACAGAAAGCAGACTCCCCCACCCCGCGCCACATTCCCCCACCATTTCTGGGTGTCCTCAGGGGAGCCTTGAGTCGGCTCATGGGGAAGTCAGGCAGCTACAGCTTCCCAAGCTATCTGAGCCAAAGGGCTGGATTTGTGTTGCTAATCAGACACCCATATGGGGTCCCCTGCAGCTCACGCCACACACGACCCACTATGTGAGTCTGACATCACCCAGACTGGGTTGAGCTCTGACCACGTGCTTGGGGGTCATGGCACTGTCATCATCATGCTTTTAAAAGCACCCCCAGTGTCTGTGCTTGTCTCATCACGGATGGGCCACAGAAAGGCCTCATGCCACAGGAAGCACTCAGCTTTGTGGCTGAGTGGCCACGCAGCATCCATCCATTTGTCTCCTACAGCCCGGCCACACAGGTCCCCTCTGCCTGCCTGAGGGGCCCCTGGCATGTCTCACTGACATCGTCATACAAACAAAAGCATGCAGATGGAGGGTGTGTCCCCAAATGCCTCCAAAGCCCCAGTCATTGGTTCAAACCCTGAGTGGTCTGAGCGCTGAGCTTCCGTGCTCAAACTGCTGCTGACCTTCATGAGTTCAGTACTGCAGCTCTGCTGCCATGGGTCCAGCCTGCAAATCTCCAGCAACTCTCGCAGCTTCTGGCCTGGAAGCAGCTGCCCACCCCAGTGTGCCTGTGCCCCCACACTCCTGTGCTTTCTCTCCAGGCTGGGCCTCACATCACCATGGCCCTCTCCCAGGAGAGACCCAAGGCTAGCACAGCTGTGCATGGCAGGCATGGTGGATCAGGGCACCTGCCCAGCTCAGCCAGTCTCTGTTGCCCCTTCCTCTGAGCCAGGTGGCAGCAGCACTCCTGGACAGAAGAGAGCCAGGAAAGTGGTCTCATGGAAGCCCAGTGGAGCAGAGAAATGAGAAAATAAAGCACATTCTATCCTACTTTAGGCGTGAAAAGCAGGGATTCGCCCCCTGCCTCATTTTCTTTCTCTTCCCAGAATAATTATTAAGGTTTTCCCATGCTCAGCTCCCAATATGGATTCAATCTCTTTTCAGGTTTGCTTTTGCTGTGAGAACAACTCCAGTCATGTTTTGTGTTCTCAGGCACTCAGTGTTCATCTCCTAGAACAAATTGGGATGCCCTGAACCTCCTTCCCTTGCACCATCTTCGTCCCTGTTTCAGAAACAGAAGACATTCTTTTATTATTATTTATTTTTATTTATTTATTTATTTTTTGAGGCGGAGTCTCGCTCTGTCACCCAGGCTGGAGTGCAGTGGCACAATCTCGGTTCACTACAAGTTCTGCCTCCCAGGTTGACGCCATTCTCCTGCCTCAGCCTCCTGAGTAGCTGGGACTACAGGCGCCCGCTGCCACGCCCGGCTAATTTTTTGTATTTTTAGTAGAGATGGGTTTTCACCGTCTTAGCCAGGATGGTCTCGATCTCCTGACCTTGTGATCCTCCCGCCTTGGCCTCCCAAAGTGCTGGGATTAGTCGTGAGCCCAGCCAACAGAAGACATTCTTGAGCATGCGCTCCTGGGAGGTACGGGACTAAGGTTAGTTTGATTTGTTCTCTGCACAAATGTGGTGGCTGCTTCATTTTAACATGCTAAATGTTATGAAGTCACTTTGAATTACTGTGGGGAAAAGATGTAGAGACCCATCTCCTTTCTCAAGCCCGACAAAGCACTTTATAATCACATTCTTTATGGAATGTCTATCAGAAACACGTTATATTAAGATGCAAAGCTATTTGTTAAAGTCGTCAAACTGCAACTGAAAAACACGATTTTTTATTTTTGCCATTTATGTTTTTTTCTCTCATCATCACCAAGAAAATTGAAGTCTAAAATCCAGCAGACAATTAGGCCTCATGGAGTGGTGTCATGTCTGTGGGCTTCTGTGATGCTTGCAGTGGCCTTTAATTAGATTCAGGGTTCTCTATATGTGGGGCTCTAGCTTAATGCAATTTGGAAACTAATCAGGTTTAATTAGGTTGTATTATTAGAGAACAGCTGAGCAAATGGAAGATTGTGCTGCATACTCAAGAAACTTACAAAAGCAATATCACAAAACACACAGTTATTACCAGCGAGAAGAGCAAAAGTCATCTGCATTACATTTGAGTGATTTGATTTGCGTCCACCTGGAGAGGTTCTGAGGCTTGTCCCTTCTTTAAGGTGCTGTGTTTAGTTGTGTCTAGGCTTGGGCAGGCCTCAGGGCCCCCCCTCTCAGAATGGAGGTAACCTGAATTCAGGCAGTCGTCTGGAGAAGTCTCCTGCACCTGGGCACACTTCGGGGCAGATATTTCCCTGCTGCTTTTTCTTAGGGCACATGGTTCAAGGACAGCCCTGGCAGCTGAAACCCAGGGTTTCAACCCCTCTCCAAGCTCACCTGGTGCTGAAAACCTCCATCTCACAGCATAAACCTCTGTAAGAAAGCAACCAAAAGATGTCTGCATGGAGACTGTGTGAGTCCAAGTTCAAACTGAGTTCATCTTCTGACAGCTGAGAAAGCTGTGAGACCTGCGGAGGAAAAGGCCGCTATCTCCAGCTCTCTGAGCTCCAATGAGGCTGTTCCTGGGGCAGTAAAGATCTTCATAGAAGTATGAAGAGTATCTCAGTGACCCACCTGTTTATATGAGAATGAGGACTCTGGTTTAGACATTAGATCAATTTCTGGACTGAGAGTCCAAAGAGAGGGTCACTGGATTTACTTCCTCTGTGTCTTTACTTCCCTTCTGTAAAATGGCTCTATGAAAATTCAACGAATTGATTAATTCATTCCTTGAATATTTTATCTCCAGTCACTGGAGATTTAAAATAATGAGTTAAGACATGTTCCTGCCCTCAGGGAGCAGGGAATCTTTAGAAAGCAGGGCCTGAGGCAAGGATGAAGCTACTGATGATTTATTGGGGGGTGCAAGTCCAGGGCAATGGAGGTAAAAGAAAAGAGAGGTAAGGTGGTGAGGGAAGGTGCAGCCTGGGGTGATGCAAGTGGTGGTGATTGTAGAGTTTTCTCCCCAGGCCTCACAGCTTTCTTGGCTGTCAGAAAATAAATTCAGTTGGAACTTGGACTCATGTGGTCTCCATGCAGGCATCTTTTGGTTGCTTTCTTGCAGATGCCCATGCTGTGAGACACTGAGCTTTTCAGCACCAAGTGAGCTTGGAGAGGGGTTGAAACCCATTGCGGGGCCCAGCCATGTGTTCACCAGGCACACGGGCTTCTGTGGAAAGCTGAAAGGGGGTAGGGGGTACACCTCAAAGCAATCCACAGGACAGAGAATCAGAAGGAATTCTCTGCCACTGAGAGTGACCTCCCACGCCCTCCAGGTTGCTTCATCCAGGCCCTCTGAGGCTGCTCAGGAAGCCAGAGACCATGCCTTGCTCTGTGGTGTCTCCATGTGTGAAAGTGAGGACTCGGGTGGTGCAGCAGGTGCTGTCCAAGAAAGGGAAGGAAGGAACACCTGGGGAGCCTGCGAAGGTGAAGTTTTTGCCTTGATATGAGCAGACATGCCGGTGAAGAGGCAGGGGTATAAGTCAGGAGGGACCACAAGCATTGCCGAGAGAGCATGGAGGCATCTCACGCGGTTTGTGGGGCATGGACGGACCACCTTCCAGGATGAAGGAGCGTGCATCTCACACCCAGCAGTTGAACTGAATTTGGTCAGAGGAGGAAAGGGATGGGGAGTGCTCCAGGCCGCAGGCACAGCTAGGCCAAGACTGGGAGGCAGAAGAGAGCTGGGGAGTGTGGGAAAGCTGAGCTCACCATGGCTGGAGAGAACAGGAGGGGTCTGGGATGAGCTGCAGCAGGGAGGTGCAAGATCCCAGACATGCAGGGCCTCACCAGCATGGAGAGGAGATTGGACTGAGTTCCTAGGGCAGTGAGGGGCTCCCCTCTAAGCACCCAGGCCAGCTCATGGCTCTCAAGGTGGCAATCTCGTTCTCTCTTTTTTCACTTTCTCTCTTTCCTCTCTCCTTCCTTCTGGGCTGGAGCCCAGGGAAATTTTAGAGCCAGCCACTAGCCAGCCACTGTCTCCAGACACCAGAGGTGAGAAAGTCCTGTCTTTCCTGCTAGAGTCATAACGCATCACCCTCACACCTTGCTGACCACAGGGGACATCGGCTCTGTGCCTGAGGCTGGCAGCCTTGCCTGCTGCTGACCCAGTATCAGAGCAAGAAGGGAAAACAGGGTGGTGCCCAAGGACGGCTGGCTCTACTGTCCTCGCCAGGGCCTCTCTGGTCATCTCTCTGGCTGAGGAAAACCTCTGAGGTGAGGCTGAGTCAGCCTGTGGGAGGGGGACCTGGGGAGTGGGTTGAGTGGGTCTTGGAAAGTCTTTTCCTGCCTTACTGTTCCAGGTTGGTGTCGGTTAAGCACAGCTCCACTTGACAGTGATTGGGCCAAGCTGGCCATGAGAATTATCCCCTGGGGCCATGACCCGGCTGACCATAGGCTGGACCCATGACTCTCATCTAGCCAATCAGAGTGGCCCACTCCTCAGGCCCCAGTGATTGGCTCAGGCATGAGCATGTGACCCAAACTGGACCAATCAGAAGTCAAAGATAAGGCTCCACGATGTAAATGAATGAATCAATAAGGAGGCCCTCCCTGGTCCAAACTAGCTCAGTCTCTGGGTGTGACAGGCAAAAGAGTGGCCTCCCAAAGTCCTAATCTCTGGGGCCTGTGATGTCACCTCACAAAGCAAAAAGGACTTTGCAGACATGAATAAGTGATGGATCCTGAGATGGGAAAATCATTTTGGATTATCTCGGTAGGTCCAATGTAATCACAAGAGTTCTTAGAAGAGAGAAGGAGGAGGGTTCAAGAGAGAGAAGGAGCGGGGAGAGAGAGAGAGGGAGGGAAGATGGTGGAAGCAGAGGTTGGAGTGATGCAGCTACTGGCTTTGAAGATGGAGGAAGGAACCACAAGGCAAGGAATGCCATGGCCTCTAGAAGCTGGAAATGGCAAGGACATGGATTGTCCCCTAGAGCTGCCAGAAGGAAGGCAGCCTGATTTACTCCTTGATTTTGGTCCAGTAAGACCCATTTCGGACTTCTGACCTCCAGAATTGTAAAATAATACATGTGCATTGTTGTAAGCCATGGATTTAAGCCATATTAACTTGTTAGAGCAGCAAAAGGAACCGAGTGCACAGGGCGCATCAGCTCTTGCTGTCAGGAGCTTCGTTTCAGAATAACACCATCTTCTCCTCATCGGAGACCTGGGGGTTAGTATTGCTTGCAGGAATGTGAGGCTTGATGCCTTCTGGGCTGCTTCCTGGTTTTTGGGTTCCCCTGCAGTCAGGTGTTTTTACTGCCTGATTCTCCAGTACCAGGTTACTCTCCCACAGCCACAGAGGTCCTCGTGCCATACTCTTTCTCTCTCTCTAAATAACTGATGGCCTCTGTTGCATTAGGCTTGGGTTTCCTGTCCACAGTGTTTGAAACTTCTCCAGGCTTGGAATCAGCCATTATTCTGACTGTACTGTCCATGGGATCTCTCTTTTTTGACAGATGGCTGTGACATGGTCATGCCCCTCCTCCCTGCTTCCTTCTCCCTGTGTCCCACACATAAAGTGCATCTTGGTGAAATGTACATGGGCACACACATGTGTAGCCCCCACCTAGATCAAACACTGACCATCCCCAGCTCACCAGCAGGCTTCTGCATTCCCCCTTGGAGCTGACAGGTGCCCTGTATATACTGACTTCCACCCCCATTGCTCGGTTTGGCCTGTTCTTGATCCTCATGTAAATAGAATTCTTTCGTATGTATCCTTTTGTTCTGACTTCTCTCACCTGGAGATTCGTCCATGCAATTGTGTGTGTCAGTAGTTCACTCACCTCATTGCTGAATAATGTCCTGTTGTTTGGCTGTATCACAGCTTGTTTATCCATTCTCCTGTTGATGCACATTTGGGTTGTTTCCAATTTTTGGCTATTACAAATAAAGCTGCTCTGAATATTTGTGTACAGCTCTTTGCCTGGACAGATGCCCTCACTGCTATCACGGAAATCCTAGGAGTAGAATTGCTGGGGCATAGGGTATGTGCACGCATGGTCTGAGTCCTTTCTCTGATTAATCTCTTACTGATTGAATTTCAATGTCTTAGTTTTGTGTTGCAGTAAGGAATTACCTGAGGCTGGGTAATTTATGAAGAAAAAAAGGTATATTTGGCTCATAATTCTGGGGGTTGGAAAGTTCATGACTGAGCACCTGCATCTGGTGAGGGCCTCAGGCGGCTTCCACTCATGATGGAGGGTGAAGGGGAGCTGGCATATGCAGAGAACACATGGAGAGGCAGGAAGCCAGAGAGAGAGCAGGGAGGTGCTAGGTTCATTTTAGCCACCAGCTCTCTCTGGAACTAATAGAGTGTGAATTCACTCACCCCATTTAAGGGAGGGCATTCACCTATTCATGAGGGATCCACCCGCATGTCCCAATTAGGCACCACCTCCAACACTGGGAATCACATTTCAACTTGTGGTTTGGAGGGGACAAACTTCCAACCATAGCATTCATTGTCAAAAAGTTTACTGCAATTTTCTTTTTTTTTTTTTTCTTTTGAGATGGAGTCCCACTCTGTCCCCCAGGCTGGAGTGCAGTGGCATCATTTCTGCTCACTGTAACCTCTGCCTCTGGGGTTCAAGCAATTCTCCTGCCTCAGCCTCCCGAGTAGCTGGGACTACAGGCACCCGCCACCACGTCTGGCTGATTTTTGTATTTTTAGTAGAAATGGGGCTTCACCGTGTTGGCCAGGCTGGTCTCAAACTTCTGGCCTCAAATGATCTGCCTGCCTCAGCCTTCCAAAGTGCTGGGATTACAGGCATGAGCCACCACACCCAGTCTACAACTTTCTTCAGAAGATCTGTGCTCAGGGAAGTTTCTTCATGGGCTGAACTCCCTGAGTTTTCTCACATGTGGGAGCATCTCCCTGCTGTCTTGACGGGACACAGTGTTCACAGTGGCACTCACATTCCCTCTGGCTTTATGGAAGTGGTCTTCTTGTTTTCTGGCATTGGATATTGACGGGACATAGTGTCTATAGTGGCACTCACATTCCCTCCGGCTTTATGGAAGTGGTTTTGTTGTTTTCTGGCATTGGATATTGCTGTAGAAAATCTGGGACCAGCCTGACATTCCCCGCTTTTCCATGAGTTGTGTTCCTGCCTGAATGCTTGAGAAGTCTTTCTCTATCTTTGAAATTCAATAATTCGATTAGGATATGTCTCAATGCAGAACGTTTTTAATAACATTTTCATGGAACATAACATGTATTTGTTTTTCTAAAATATAAGGTTTCAGAGGTTTTTCTTTATTTTCGGAAACATTTCCTGCTTCATATTTTTGAATACATTGTCATTGTTGGGCTTTTCCCTTCAGGGACACCCAAAAGCCCTGCTACTGCTTCCCCTGCAGTGGTCTCCATGCCTGAAAGCATTGCTCAGTTTTCTTTTTTTTTTTTTTTTCATGTTTATTCATTTTATCCCAAGCTCATTCTCCTTGTCAGTATTTTGACTTCTACTTGTATCTAATCTGCTTTCTGTCATTTAAAATTTATTTCTTAGGTATATAATGATGTCATTTTTGTTATTAATCTGTTTCTTTAAGTCAGTTTATATCCTAAATAGGATTTTCTGTTTTTATCATTTTGTCTTTGAGCTCTCATTTTATTGAATGTATAATTTTTGTTAAGTTTTCTATAAGGTTAAGCAATTGGGAGGTGTTGTCTTCTGTTTCTGGAGATAGTCTTTCTTCTTGGTTGTGCTCTCTTTGAAGCATTTCTTCTTTCTCGCCCTCCTTTATTCCTTCTCTGCCCTCCTTCCTCATTTCCTTTCTCCCTCCCTCCTTTTCTTCCTCCCTCCCTTCCTTTCTTCTTCTCTTTCTCTTTTTTCTTCTAATATGTGTGTTTGTTTGGTTCCCATCTGTTATGGATTGAACTAGTCTCCCCCTCCAGAATGATACGTTGAAGTGCTAACCCTCAGTACTTCAGAATGTGACAGTATTTGGAGGTGTAGCCTTAAAGAGGTGATTAAGTTAAAATAAGGCTGAGTGGGCACTATCTGACTAGTGTCCTTATAAGAAGAGGAAATTTGGACTCTCAAAGAGGCATTAGGGATGTTTAGATAGAGAGAAGACCATGTGAAGACCCACCCAGCAAGAAGATGGCTGCCTGCAAGTCCTTGGAAGACACCAAAACTTGCCAACACCTCCATCTTGGACTTCCAACCTCCAGAACTGTGTAAGCCACCCCATTGGTGGCATTTTGATATGTCAGCCCTAGAAAACCATTGCATTTTTTTCACTGATCTTGGCCTTAAGTAGCTCATCCAAGACCGTCTTTTGTTTCCCTTGTGCAATGTATGAGAACACAGAATTTCCCGCTTGGCACTAGGCATTGAGATCTGGGTGTTTCATATTCTACCACTTACTTGAAAGCCCAGGAATGGTTGCAGCATCAGGAGAGCTTAGGGAAGAACGTGTGTGGCCACGTGGCTTCCTGGGCTTTGCTGACTTCCTATGCCAGGCTGTTCTGTCTTCTGGTTGGGTGATTGTGTGTGCATACACAAGAGTGACCCTCAGATCAAGGCTGTGTTTTTGGGTTAACCTGCAATCCTGAAGCATTTACTGCAGTTAGAGCAGGGGTCCCTCACCTCCAGGCCATGGTTTGTGACCTGTTAGGAATTGGGCTGCACAGCAGGAGCTGAGTGGCAGGTGAGTGAGCATGACCGTATAAGCTCCCCCTCCTGTCAGATCAGTGGCGGCATTAGATTTTCAAAGGAGCCAAACCCTATTGTGAATTGTGCATGAAAGGGTCTAGGTTGCATGCTCCTTATGAGAATCTAATGCCTGATGATCTGAGGTGGATCAGCTTCATCCCAAAACCTTCCCTCACCTTCGCCCAGTCCCGTGGAAAAATTGTCTTCCATAAAACCAGTCGCTGGTGCCAAAAAGTTTGGGGACCAGTGAGTTAGAGGATCAGCCCTCCTGTTTGCCCAGCCCTGGTTCCTCCCAGGCCTTGGTCAGAAAAGGTAATGATAAGAAAACCCACTCAAGTGGCATTCCTCAGGTCTTCTCCAGACTTTGTCAGCTCCCAGCGCCAGGTCCTGGGAATCAGGCTGTCAGGGTTAGGAGGTTGGCAGGATTAGGAAACCTGCGTGCCGTGCCCTGAGTTTTCCGATTCTTCTCTTGGCTGTCGGTTATTTAAGTTTGATCCTGTACATGCTTGGGTGATGCTGTTGGCTATTTTTTTCTTTTGCTACTTTTTGCCCATGATGTCAAGCACAGGGGGAAAGGAATTCTATGAGAAAGTTTCAACCTGCCATTCTCATCCTGGAGGCCTAATTTATTTCATTTCAATTATTATTATTATTATTTATTTATTTATTTATTTATTTATTTATTTATTTTTGAGACGGAGTCTCATTCGGTTGCCTAGGCTGGAATGCAGTGGTGCAATCTCCACTCACTGCAACCTCCGCCTCCTGGGTTCAAGCAATTCTCCTGCCTCAGCCTCGCGAGTAGCTGAGATTACAGGAGGTGCCCACCACCATGCCCAGCTTATTTTTGTGTTTTTAGTAGAGACAGGGTTTCGCCAAGTTGGCCAGACTGGTCTTGAACTCCCGACCTCAGGTGATCCACCTGCCTCGGCCTCGCAAAGTGCTGGGATTACAGGTGTGAGCCACTGCCCCAGCCTCGTTTCAATTATTCTTGGTGGTTGCAGTGGCTCTTCCTGGGGTGTAATATGTGCCTGTAAATCCAGGCAGCTCAGTCATTCTGGTACCACATGTATGATCTCAGTAACCAGCTCCCTACCTGCTCTCATCGAGCAATGGCACTAGTCAGGGGCTGCCATTATCCCTGTCTGTAGAGGAGTTACCTGAGGGCCAGAGAGGAAAAGCACCCTAAAGTCCCCTGTGGTGAGCCTTGTAGCCAGGACGCCTCCCCAGGCCTCAGAATCTGCAACTCCAAACTCCCACAGGGGCCTGGGAGAGGAAGGAAAAAAGGGGAGAAGGGATGAATTGAGGGAAGACAGGAAGGAAGGAGGGAGGGAGTGAGGGAGGCCTTGGTCCGTTTGGACTGTTACTGCAAACTTATCACAGACTGAGTGGCTTAAACAACAAACTTATTTCTCATGGTTCTGGAAGCTGAGAGCCAAAGACCAAGCTGCTGGTAGAGTTGGAGCATGTCGAGGACCCACTTCCTGCTCCAGTGTTCCCTGAATCCAAAACTGGCAGAGCTCAGGGTTTGAAGTCTGCAGACCTGGGTTCAATACCCAGCCATGGTGGGGGAGGAGGACTGTAAGGTGAATCGTATGACCCTGAGTCTCAGTTTTCTCATCTGAACAATGGGCTCCTCGGCATCCACGTCACAGAATTGGGGTATGGGGCTGGGATGTGAAGTGGCTCTGTGCGCTGGGAAATGTTCTGCAGATGTAGACTATTTTAGGACCAATGTTTCCCGTAACATGTTAGGAAAGAAGACATTCTGGTCCAGGCCTGGGAGAGAACACTTTCTCCTGAGGGACAAGACAGTCAGAGAGGTCATTTAGAGAGCAGGGAGGCAGGTCCAGAGGGCTCAAGAGGAAACCCCAGGGGGACCCTGACTTCTGCTTCTGGGAAGAGACTCCCAGGAATTCTCTCTTCTTCTTTCCTCCGCCTCCCCCGGCTGGCCTCAGCACTGGGATGACAGCAGCAAGGCTCTGGGTTGGGGGCTAGGGTCACCCCCGCTCATTGTCTCTGGGATTCCTGCCCCTTGGATAGGACAGCTGTAGCAATGGTGACTTCCCAATTCTCCACAAATATATGAGTTCATACATGTATACACTTTTTATTTTAGTTATATATACATATGATATATAATTTTTTTCTCTGTTCTTTTAAAATGTACTGTTTTTTGCCTCTTTTTGTAACAGTAGCTTAATCTGTTTAAGAGATGTAGAGCCTCTGTGGTATTGTGTACCATCATCCAGCCAAGTCCCTCTGTGGGGGCATGTGTTGTTTAAAACAATCGTGCAATGAACATCCTTGCATGCTTTTCTTCCTACACCCTGGAATGGTGCCACATTGGTTGGGAAGGCATTACCCTGTAGGCTGAGTAATAACTGACCTAAAATGACCCAGGCAATGAGGAGTTATTTTTCCCACATGGAGGGAAGTTCGAAAGTTAGCAACTGAGTTGATTCAGCAATTCAATAGTGTCAGGGATGATTTCTCTGCTTCTCTTGCTCTTACAGTATGGATGCAAGATAGCCACTATAGCTCAGCTATCACATCTGCATTTAAGACTGGAAGAAGAAAGGAGGGTAGAATTCTGAGTCAGCCACATCTTTCCTACAAACCCAAGCCAACAAACTGGGTTACGTGGCTGACTCTAGCTGCAAGGGAGGCGGGAGATGGCAGAAGGAAAAGAGATGGAAATGAACTTGGGGTAGGCTTCAAATAAAGAACCCATTGCTTAACCTTATTGATATAGACCCATGCCCTTGTGTAGCTTACAGTCTTATGGGGAAGAGAGATGTTAATCAATGCAGCACACTAATGAGCGTATAATGACAAACTGATGTCGAGGTTCTGCAGCAAAGCTTTACATTCTACATCCTTAGGATCTTTACTTTAATGCCACCATTCTTGGTGCTCCTACATCCCAGGGCCTGTGCCAGCCCTTGCTATACATGATCTTCCTAAATCTGCAGAGTCTCTGTAAACAGATATAAGTATCCCCACTCTTCAGGTTGGGAAATTGAGGACTAAGTCACATCCCATTGGTCCCCAGTTGGGTGGGAAATATCCCAGGTGGGATTCACACCCAGGTTTGGCTGGCACCAAAGGTTGTAGTTTTGTTGACAGGTCTTCCTAGGGGTTGGCTGACTTGATTAATATTTTCAAAGAATCGAGTTTTCACTTTGTTCCTTTCTTTATTGTGTATCTATTTTCTATTTTGTTTTCTGCCCTTGTCTTTATTAGTTCCATTCTTCTACTTACATTGAGTTTAATTTGCTCTCTTTTCATAGCTTCTTAAGACAGAAGTTTAGAGTATTGATTTTATACCTTTGCTTTTTTTGAATGTGTGCATTTAAATCTCTAAGTCTCCCTCTAAGTTTTTTGCTTTAGCTTGTCCCACAGATTTTGATGTGTTTTATTTTCATTACATTTATTTCAAAACATTTAAAAATATTCTTTGTGATTTCTTCCATGATCCAGTTGTTTAGAAATGTATGGCTTAATATTCAAAATATTTGGGAATAGTTATATTTTTGTAATTAATTTCTAGTTAAATTCCATTGTAGTCAGAGAATGTTATCTGTGTGATTCCAGTCCTTTGAAATATATTGAGATTCATTCTATGGTTCAGCATATGATATATTGTAGTGAATGTTTCATGTCACTTGAAAATAATATATTCTGTGATTATGGGGTGGGATGTTCCAAAAATGTCAATTGGCCAAGTCGATTAATAATGTTGTTCAAATCTTCTATAGCCGTACTAATTTTTCTATCAATCACTGGTTTTTAAAAATCAATTATTCACAGGGCTGTTTTAAGTGCTAAGCTGTGATTGTGGATTTGTCTATTTCTCATTTTAATTCTGTCAGATTTTGCTTCAAGTATCTTGAAACTCTGTTATTAGATGTATTCACCTTTAGCATTGTTTTATCTTCTTGATGCGTTCACCTTTTTGTCACTATGAGGAGTCTCTCTTTATCTCAGGTAATACTCTAGTTTCTTTTGTGATTGGTGTTTGCATAATGTATCTTTCCCCATCATCTTACTTTCAACTCATCTGTGTCCTTAAAGAGTGACTATCAAAGTGACTCTTGTAAACAGCAAGTAGTCAGGTACTGTTTATTTTTATCTAGTCTGATAATTGGTGCCTTTTACATGAAGTGTTTGGCTCACTTATATTTAATATCATTATTGATATGGGTGGGTTTAAGTGTAGCATGTTGTGATTTGTTTTGTATTTGTTTCTTATATTTTTGTTCCCTTTGTTCCTCTTTCCCTGCCTTTTTTTGGATGGAGTATTTCTTAGTATTTTATTGTATCTCCTCTATTGTATTGCTTTTCTGTGGTTCTCTAAATTTCAGGGTGCATTCATAGCTTATCCCAGTCCACATTAAATTAATATTATGCAATTTCATATGCAAAATTGGAACCTAAAAACAACACACACTAGTTTTCTATTGTTACATAACAAATGACCACAAATGTAGTGGCTTTAAACAACAACTATTTATTACCCACCGTTTTGTTTCTATGGGTCAGAAGTCCCAGCAGGGCTTAAGTGGGTCCTATGTTAAGGTCCTCAGGGTCTCACAAGACTGCAAGTGAGGTGTCAGCTGGTGTTGTAGTTTTATCCAAGTCTCAGGCTCTTCTTTCCAAGCTCACATGATTCTTGACAGAATTCATTTCCTTGGGACTGGATAACTAAGACTCTCCCCATCCCTACCTCCTAGGCCACTCCTTTCCATAGGCAGTCAAAAACATGGCTGTTCAGCTTTTCAAAGATAGCAAGACTGTCTCTTTTAAAAGCTTGCCCGATGAGGTTCAGCTTACCCAGGGATATTTCCCTTTTGATTAAACTCAAAGTCAAAGTGATTAGAAACTTCAATTACATCTATAAAAATCTCTTTCTGGTTGACATATAATGTGACCTAATCCTGGGAGTAACATCCCATCATATTCCCAGGTCTCACCCATACTCAGGGGGAGGGGATTGCATCGGACGTGGATAATTTCGGTATAATTTCATTAACCGCTTAGTGGTTTTTTTGGTGCTATTTTTATCATACATTTTCCTTGTATATATGTTATAAATGTAGCAATACCTTGTTATCTTATTTGTTTTCAATAGTCAATAGTTTTTTAAAGAAAATTTTAAAAGGTACTCCCATATTTATCTATATATTTCATCCTGTTTTTAAATTTGATTTTTTTCCTGCCAGATCCAGAATCACTTCTATTAATCCTGAAGAACTTCCTGAGTATTTCTCATAGCCCAGGTGTGCTGCTGATTAATTCTCTTAGCTTTCATTTGTCAGAAAATGTCATCATTTCACCTTCAGTTCTGAAGGGTATTTTCACTGGGCAAAACACTTTAAGTTGGCAATTTCTCTTTTCTTCAGCTCTTTAAATACGTTATTCCCTTAAATATCTTAGCTTCCATCATTCCTGATGAGTAGCCAGCCATTATACTTACTTTATTCTCCCAAAAGCAATGTATACTTTTTGTTCTGGCTGCCTTTAATATTTTTTATTTTTGCTTTAAAAAATTTTGATAATCATATAGCTAGTTTTGCTTTTACTCACACTTATTCTGCTGGGGGTTTGCCGAGCTTCTTGACCTGTCTGTCCCGCTGTTGCAGCTAGAAGAATTCCTTGTTTGTGGTAGAGACTCAATAAATGTTTTTTGAATAAAATAAACAGATACCGTGAGAAGCAACTTATAGTCATAATTAAGAGTGTGAACTCTGGAATCAGAGAGACCTGGATTTGAATTCTGTTTCTAGCAGTGTTATTTGGGACAAGTTGTTTAGCCTCTGTGAGCCTTGATTTCTACATCTGTGAAATGGGGATAATAGCAACACCCACCTAATGCAGTTGCTAAGGATCTTCACTGTGCACCGAGGACAGGGCTTTTCACCCGGGGGCATCCCAAGCCTTCCTCCTCACCCACTGGAGAGAATTTTCCTTTTGCCCCTCAGGATTCACATCCCTCCACACCTTCTGAGGAAATGTCCTTTATATTCACATTTGTAACTTTTATGGAAAGCCAAGATAGTGAGCCACATAAAAGGAAACTAAAGCGCTGAGAGAAGCTAACTAGATTTATAGGATAAATGAGATGAAAGAGGAAAGAGACAGAAAACTGAGTGGAATAGAGATTTCCGGGGGTTCATGAGCAGCAGGCTCTGAAGCCGCAGAGGAGAGAAAGGGGATTCTAGGGTGTTGTGATGTTGCTGTGGGTTATGAAAGATAGTCATGTATCACTTAACGGTGAAGATACATTCTAAGAAGTGTATTGTTAGGCAATGCAGTCATTGTGGGAACATCATGGAGTGTATTTATACAAACCTAGATGGTACAGCCTTCTACATACCTGGGCTATGTGATATAACCTATTGCTCATAGATTACAAACCTGTACAGTGTGTGACTGTGTGGAATACTATAGGCAATGGTAACATAATGGTGAGTATTTGTGGTTCTAAACATAGAAAAGATACAGTAAAAATATAGTATAATCTTATGGAACCACTGTCATATATGAATCTGCCATTGACTAAAATGTTGTTATATGGTACATGACTGTAGATACTTACAAAGTTCTTGAAGAGATTCAAATAAAGATGGAGATTTCAATTCAATTACTTATTGCTGGGTATGCAGTTCTTTGAATGCAACTCTATGTGGAAGCTGGGCTGTTTGGAGCTCCAGAATTTATTTGGGTTATAAAAGAGAAGATGCAAAGATCTTAGCAAGTTCCTGACCCATAGTATGTGCTGTGATGATAATTATTATTATTACCACTGCTCATCAGAGTACTCTGTATGGAGGTAGAGCCTGTGCCAGGCCCCATGTCCGCTGCACACATTTATTGAGCACCTACTGCATACCAGTTTTCACTCAAGGACCTAGGGACACAGCAGTAAGCAAAGGAGCTAAAGGTCTTTCTTTAGGAACTTGTCCTCTGTCAAGGGATCCAATGTGTGACAAAACTCAATGCCACCTTCAGATAGCTTTCCCAGGATGCAGACATTTAAAAAACAAATCAACCCAAGACGGCTTTGCTCAGCTTTGAGGGTGTGAGTCAAGTTTTGGGATTTCAGAGGAAGAAGTGGTTTTCTGGGTGGACACTCTGTGAAAGCCTCTAAAGCAGTCACAGCTGGTGTGAGGCCTTGGTGCAGAAAAGGCAAGCCTGGCAGAGTGGGGAGTGACCCCTTCCTGAGGAGGCACCCACCTCACCAGCATGCACATTTTTATTGCACGCCATGTAGGTTTAGCTTGTGGTTTGCAAACATAGCTGACTTAGTCAAAGAAGTTTAGGTAGTAAGTAACAGGAAATCACTTACACCATTGAAGTGAGACAAGGTGAGTTTAAAAAACTGGTAACAAAAACCATAGGGTTGGAAGTTGAGCTGTTCCTTACAAGTGTCTGTGACCAGTAAATATGTAAACCAGCCTAGGACAAGACAGTACCTCCATCTTTCTTTGTTCTGAGGGCTCACTGACCTTATCTCAATTTTTCTCTGTAAGTTGACCTTAAATCTTCATCCTTTCATCTGCCTATCTATCTATCTATCTATTCATCCATCCATCCATCATTCCATCCATCTATCCAGCCATCCATCTATCCATCTATCACCTATCTATTTGATCTATCTATCATCTACCTGTGTATCTATCTATCCATCCATCCATCATTCCATCCATCTATCCAGCCATCCATCTATCCATCTATCATCTATATTTCTTATCTATTATCTATCTATCTATCTATCTATCTTTCTATCATCTACCTATCTGCTCATCTATCTATCTATCATCTATCTGTCTGTCTATCCGTCTGCTGTCTATCCATCTGTCTTTCCACCCATCTATTCATTCTCTCCAGACTTATTTCCACTTACTTGAAAAGCACAGAGTCAAATTTGGCTACCCTTCAGCTCACAACTTTCTATCTCCTCTGTTTATACAACACAGGGATGGATTAAACCCTCTCAGTCCTAATTGCAAATGCTCACAGAAGAGACACCAGTTGTTCCAGTTTGAACCCAGTGTCTGTCCTTGGTCCAGCCATCTGTACCAAAGGCAGTCAGCTCTTATCATATAAGGAAATGCTGAGGCTCACCAGTGTGGGTGAGGGGTGGACACACACCTGAGAACAGTCCTTTGACAGAACGCAGCTCTTCAGAAAACTTTTAAGTAATAACTATATTGAGATATAATTCTCATTTTACAGAATTTTCTCTGTTAATGTGTATCATTCAGAGTTGTGCCACTATCACCACTATCTAGTTTTGGAACATTCTCATTACCTCCAAAAGTCCTGTTCACATCAGCAGTCACTCCCCATTCCTCTCCCTTCCCCAAGTTCTAGCCGACCACTGATCTCCTTTCTGTCTGTCTGGATTTGCCTATTCTGAACATTTCAAATAAATGGGATTATATCATATGTGTTCTCTTGTGTCTGACTTCTTTCATTTAGCATAATGATCTCAAGGTTCATTCATATTGTAGTATGTATCAGTACTTCATTCCTTTCTGTTGCTGAATAATATTCCCTTGCATGGATATACTACATTTTGTCTATCCATCCATCAGGTGGTAGATACTATGTGATGAGTAGTAGAAGCACCTCGGCATTCGCAATCCAATTCTCCATCTGTCCTTTGTGACATTGCTTTCATTCATTTCATTTATCCATAAAATATAATAACCCAATGCATTTTTACTATTATTATTTTGAACAATTTTCTATTAGATCAGTTATAAGAAAAATAAAAGATTTTATTTTTCCCTTATTTATGCATTATCAAATGTTCTTCCTTTCTTTTTGCAGATTTGAGATTTCCTTTTGTTTGAATAACTTTTAAATCTATTTCTTGTAAGGCAGATCTACTGGTGGCAAATTCCCTCAGTTTTTGTTTGTTTGAGAAAGTCCTATTTTTTCCTTCACCTCTGAAGAATAATTTTATTGAATATAGAATTCTAGATTGGTTCCCCCCGACCCCCGCCCGCTTTCTTCTAACATTTAAGTACTTCATTCAAGTCCCTTCTTGCTTGAATGATTTCTGAAGATTCTCGTTCCTCAGTAGGTAAGATTTGTTGTCTCCCTGCAACCTCACTTCTGGCTTTTTTTCAAAATGGGTCTTTCTTCCTTTCCCTCTCCTCTCCTCTCCTCTCCTCTCCTCTCCTCTCCTCTCCTCTCCTCTCCTCTACTCCCCTCCCCTCTACTCCCCTCCCCTCTCTTCTCCTTTCCTCTCTTCTCTTCTCTTTTCCTTTCCTTTTTCTTTCTTTTCTTTTCCTTTCTTTTAAATACTTCACAAAAAAAGCTTAGGTATGAATTTTTTGGCAAAAATATGCTTAGGTGTGGGTTTTTTTTTTTTTTTTGGCATTTATCCTGCTTTATTCTCTGGGTTTCCTGTTGTCTGTTATTAATTCTGGAAAAATCTCAGCTCTTATTACTTCAAATATTTCTTTTGCTTCTCTCCTTCTTTTGCTTCTTCTCGTTCTGGAATTCCCATTACACATAGTTATACCTTTTTTAATTGTCCCATGGTTCTTAAATATTCTGTTGTGTGTTGCTGTTTTCATTCTTCTTGCTTTTCAGTTTAGAGTTTCTACTGACATATATTCAAAGCCACTGAGTTCTTCCTCAACCATGTCCAGTCTACTGATGGTCATCAAAGACTGTCTTACTTCCTGTTACAGTGTTTTTAACCTCTAACATCGCTCCTTGACTCTTTCTTAGAGTTTCCATCTCTCCATTTACATTATCTACCTGTCCTTGCAGGTTGCCCACTTTTTCCATTACAGTCCTTAGCATATTAATCATAGTTATTATAAACTCCCAGTCCGATTATATAAAAATCTCTGCCATATTTTGGTGTGGTTCTGAGTTTTTTTGTTTGCTTGTTTCATTTATTTTACTTTTAGTATGCCTTGTAACTTTTTACTGGGAGTTGGACAATATGTATTGGGTAATAGGAGCTGAGGCTTTGGTGTGAAGATTTTGCAAATCTGGCTTGGAGTTGGGATATATTTAATGTTTGTTTTCAATGTAGGTGTCAGAGGCTTCACCTCCCTCTAGTGTCCCTTTTTCTCCCCTTTTGTCTTTGAGTTTCAAGGGAAACTCCTTTGAAATGAAGTCTGTGTCTTGCAGCTCTCTTGGTTGTGACCGGCTGTTGTGGTAGAGCCCTGTTGATGTAATGGTAAGGATGTAACGGTGAGGATGTAATAGTAAGGATGTAATGGTAACCTGGGGAGGAAGTGTTCTATAATCTTATAATTACATCTCTGGGTTTTTTAAAAAGGAGAGGCCAGACTTCCTAGGCTGTGACCTCCAGAGAGTTTTTTAGCCATTTTTTTTTTCCTCTCCCCAGAAGTAAGACAAGAAGGCTAGAGGGGGATCCAGCTGTCTAATTGTCTGTCTTCTAGGGCAGATAAGGCTGCGGTAAAAGATTTTCCCTTGAGTACAAATCTTTGTTGAGGAGAACAGAATGTTCTGGATATATTTCAAAATGCTCACTTTTCCTTCCCCCTGCTGAAAGCATGAGGGGATTTTTCTGAGAACTTGGTGGGGCTCCTGGGGAGAAAACTCATGAACGTGTGGGGGCCCTTCTGAGACTGGCCCCCGAGGCGTTTTCCATCTCTAGCTAAGTCCACACAGCCTCCAGCTGTGCAGTGACTCATCAGTTACCATTTGCGTTCCTACCTGCCATTGGCCTCAGCAGCTTCTGATCCCTGTATGCTGTGATTCTAGCCACCTGTCTGTCTCCCAGATTTTGGGGTAATGGTCTACACCGTGATCTCAATTCTCTAATGGATCCAAGAATTGTTGATTTTCAGTTTGTTCAGCTGTTTTCTTGTTGTGAGGATGAGAATGACCACTTCTAAGGTCTTTGTATTTTGGAGCAGTAACTGGAAGGCTCCCTGAATACATTTTTAAGTCAAGTTGTAATGTATTTTATTGCCAGTTACGTAAAGGCTCTTGAAAAACTCAGATCAAAGGCAGAAATGATCTCCTAGGTAAGCTAGCTGCATAATTGCCTCCGTGACTCCAAGAGCCTTCTGCATGTGGAGGCATGTGGCCCTAAGTCAGCGTTAGAGCCGGGACAGCGCATGTTCTCAGCTCGGATTGGCAGATAATGCATAGCCATCTCAGGCAGCACCTGCGAGGAGGGCTCATCCCAGGTGGTAGTTTGTGCAGAGTCATGAGTAGGGCCAAAATGACCGTGAGGCAGAACCCTGAGAATGATGCCCCCGTAAAATTTGCATCTTTGTGCCTTCTCACCTCGCCCTGGTTCCAGCCCTGGTTATAAGCACAGGCTCAGAATCTGGTCTGCCTGAGCTCATCTCCATCTGCCACCTGCTAGCCATGCAACTTTGGGTGAGAAAGGAACCTCTCTGGGCCTGTTTCTTCACTTGTAGAGATAAGCATAGTGCTTACTAGCAGGATTGTTATGCAGATTAAATGAATTAACATGGGCAACACTTAGAGTGGAGCCCGGCCAATCCTAAGCCTCCAAAGTGTTAACCTGTTTCGCTGTCCTCTCTTGCCCTGTGTAGCAGAAGCTGCTGGCCCACTGAGATCCCCTAAGTCCCTAAGTTGGCCTACACCTTGGCCCACCCACCTCGGCCATCCTCCCTTCTCTATCTGACTGCCAGATGGCTTCTTCCTGAGCCCCAGGAGCCTGCTGAGTTCAGGAGCCTGCTTAGCAGGGGCCGCCTGGAAGTGCCAGGTCTTAGTGCTCCTGGTGGGCCCCAGCCACGAGCAGCAGGAATCGGGGTGAAGACCCCACTTTCCAGGCCTCAGTGGCACAATTCTGGGGTGACTTTTGCACCATTCTGCAGAGGGAACATACCCATAACCGCATCTTTCTTGACCTGCCCCCTTCTCCTCTCACCCTCCTCATCCCGTCACTCCTTCTCCCCAGAATCTCATCCCTAATTAACTACATCCCCCCATGCTCTTTCTCAAGGGCTGCTTGGTGGGGGAACTCAAACAAGGCATCTTCTCAGTGGTGGTTTTCATCTATGGAAAAGCCCTCTCTGTTTTGTTTCCCAGAGCTTTCATCCCATGTGCACGCATGCGGTGTTCCATCTGGGTAGCCAGTGTGTCCTTTGTTCAAAAACACGTCCTGTGCACCTACTGTGTGGTGAGGCACCAGCTGGTAATCACTGGGTCAAGCTCTTATCCAGGGCTTGGGGCTGCCTGTGGTGGGACATGTCATGCCCCCTTTGTGGCCAACACTGATCAGAGGAGGTGGCTGGTCAGTGCGGAAGGGTGTGAGCTCTGGACTCTACCTCCGGGACTGGACCTTGGCTCCTCCTCATGACAGCCATGAGACCTCCAGGTAGTGGCTAACTGCTGAGCCTCAGTTTGCTCATCTGAGACCCGTGGGAAGAGGTGACACTCAGGAAAGGCTGAACCCTTCGTGCCTGAGCTCATTTGCTCTGTTGGAATCTGGTGAGGAGAAAAGAAAAGCAGAACTAAAAGGGTTGAAAGCAATGGGAGCCCATTCCTGGGGGCACCAAGGGAGTTCTGTGGAGCTGGCAATGTCTTGCTTCTTGATTTGGGGGCTGGGTCATATACCCAACCTCACCTTGTGGAATCCACCCCGCTGTAGGCTGAAGCCCACTCATGTGTCGGCGGAGATTTCCAGTTCAATATGAAATGTAACAAGGTCCGTTCTTCCCTTCACTTCCTGGTTCATGGTGGTGGAACTGGATGAATTGTACATCATCTATATAAACAGAAAATTACCTCCACCCCTACCAAAAAACCCCAAACAAAACTGCTTTCCCTTTAGGAGAGAGAAAAGCCACAGAATCACAGGGAAGATTTGCCCACAGAACCCCCAAAAGACATTTCCTTATTCTCATCACAGCGAATCATGATGATGACGTCTTGTTGAAGATTCATCAAAGCTGATGCTTTTGCCCCCAGTAAAATTAACTTTTTCTTAAGGATGTGACAGAGAGACATAGCCAGGAAATTTTATTACACAAAAAAAATTAAAAGGGATTGAGGAATCTGACTTCTCTTTCATGGCAAGCCTCTGTGATTTTGACAATTCACTGATGAAAGAAAAAAATATGAAATGAAACATGTCTTCTTAGCAGTGGAGAAGTCTGTGTGGTGAGGAGGTTTCAGGGGAAGAAAGTGGAAAATTTCCCCTTGCCTTCTCCTTCCTCGAGTTGCATAGCAGCCTACGTGGGCCTCCTCCATGCCTCCTCTCTCACTGGCTCTGTCTCACCTGGGTCTATTCCCATCCCTCATTCTCTCCCTCCAAACCAATCATTTCTAATTCTCCAGCCACATTTGCTCACCTGAGGCCTTCCTGACACTCCCCTCTCCCTCCCCTCTGTCTTTTAAAAGAATCTCCAATTCCCCCACCAAAGGATTCTCTCTGGTCGCAGCTGTCAGCTGTGAGCTTGGATACCTCACTCTGCACACCTGACATGGGCTCACTCCTGAACACTTTCCTGAGAACTGTCCCAGCCCTGGGGGTCAGCGTCTCCACCCAGAGAATCTTCCTTCAGCACCCTGGACTGTCCCCTCCCGCCAACACATCCCTCCCACTCCAGGGGATCTGGGTTTTCCAGGGAATGTGTGCAAGTGTGTACAACACTGGCAAGTGGCAGGGATGGGATTTGAAATCAGTACCGTCTGACCTTGAAGTCCTGTCCCTCGGTGGGCTCTCCTCCCTCCATTCCTGCCTCACTCCTCCCACCCGCTGCACTCTAGCCCCCCAGGACCACCTCTCAAATGAGCCACCCAGGTCATTCCGCTGCTGCTCCTGGGGGCTAGGCTAAGACGCCGCTCCTGCCTCACCTTGGTCCCTACTGATCCCTCTGATCTCCATGATAAGCTGGCATCCATGTGTCCAGAGGCTGGCACAAGTGGTTGCCTGCAACGTGCTCTCCACACACTGGCTTAATCACCTGCACTCTTCAGAGATGGCCTTGCATCTCCATTTTATAGATGAGGAACATGGTCTCAGAGAAGCTCCAGGTCTCCCAGGTGCCTGGTGGTGGCAGAGCAGGATCTACCCGATTCCAAAGCCCATGCTGCTTCATTTT
Organism: Macaca fascicularis; assembly: GCF_037993035.2. NCBI lineage: Eukaryota > Metazoa > Chordata > Mammalia > Primates > Cercopithecidae > Macaca > Macaca fascicularis. Next base: position 113,928,200 of record NC_088384.1, read on the forward strand.
GACTCTGAGCCCTCAAACCTGAGAAATCAGCAGATGCTGTTCTTCAGGTGGACTTGCGCTGGGAGCCCCGATATGTGGAACAGCGGCAGGAGCCGCCCCGGCCAAGCAGGGGAGGCCTGGAAGATTTTCCCCACCGGCAGCCCTACACCCCAGGGGCCATCCAGGGAGCCCAAGCTCCTACCTGAAGGACTCAGTATCTTGGGAAAATGGCACAGTCAGGAATATCTGCTGAAATTCCAGGCTTCCCAGAGCTTTCCCTGGGGGTACTTCAGCCACTTGGGCTCCAAAGCTGAAATTAAGTTCACTCCCACCAACCTGTGCTTGAGGGGGCAGCCCTGGGCATGGAGGGCTGAGGACTCACAGGCCTTGGGCTCAGGAGCCCATTTGCAGAGGAAGACACGAGGCTCAGGGCAGTGATGGGACTTTCAGGTCACTCAGACAAGTTCCCCAACACCAACCCCCAACTTCCAGGTCACCAGAGCAAGGGGCTGAAACAGAGGCCTCAGGGCCAGGGGCTCAGTCACCTCTGAGCTGGGAACACTGGCCAAAAACTGCTCTTCCCTGGAGGAATGGCAGGGAATAAAAGGACTAGAAAGACTTGTCTGGTGCTGGCCTGTTGGAAAACTCCGTTCTTCCATTTTAATACCCCACAAAGACTTGGGTACCAGTGGACATTGAACCTACCTTTCTCAGAGTCCCCAAATGTTCTGAAGCCTGCACCCCACCTTCCCTGCAACCAGCTGTCAAACAACCTCCCTCAGGTCCCAGCTCCAGGTTCCCCTCGCTGACAACAGGGGCTACCTCTGCCCTGTGGAGCAGCCTCTTCCCAGCCCCAGGTCCCAGTCCCTGTTGCCCCAGACACAGCAGTTTACAGACACTGACACTGAGCTGATGTCCACCCATCAATGGTTTTTATCTAATTTATTTGCTTTCAGGTACAGATAAACAAGGTGCTGTGTCTGACAGTGATGGGCAGGGGTCTGGCGAGCCCCACAGAAGAGCTGACAGTGTCATCCTGTCTGTGGACAGGATGCTGGCAATGATCATTTTTCAAAGCTTTGATGTGGTGTCTGTGAGTTGCTGGGTGCTGTCCACTAGAAGCAGCCCTGTGGCCTGAGCTGTCCCTTTTTCCAGTGTCTCTGCTGGGCCCCACCCGCCTCGTCAACTTCCTTTTCCCACTCCACCTCCCATGCGGGACTGGCAGTTTCACATGAGTGAGGTTCACCGAGACGGGCCTCCTGTACCCGGACACAGAGCCATGTTTCCTTCACTGTTTGTTTTGAGCTTAGGAATTTTACAAAATGACTGTGTAGGTTGCATCCATGTTTGCGCCCCAGATGAAACCTGAGCAACAGTGTTCCTTTTTCCCACAAATAATTCCAAATATTCCAAAGTAAGTTCCAGACCCCAGGAACATGTGGGTCCAGACACATGTGGTCACAGGCCTCAAGGGACTGATTTGACCTCGGGAGGCCTCAGTTTACCTACGCTGTGAAACAGGGCTGCCAGGAAGCATGACAGATTTTTGCTGTCTTGACTCTCTGGGTGAGTCTGGCTGTTCCTTCTCAAGGGATTTGCAGGAAGCGGGAGGTGGGGCAGAGAAATTTCATGTCTGCCTGAGTTACTTCCGTTCAAGGATAGTTCCTGCAGAGACGCCAAGAGAGCTGGATCTGATTGCAGGGTTGCATACTGGCCCTACTGTATTAGTTTATTCTCATGCTGCTAATAAAGACATACCCAGGACTGGGTAATTTATATAAAGAGGTTTACTTGACTCAGAGTTCCACATGGCTGGGGAGGCCTCAAGATCATGGCAGAAAGTGAAGGGGAAGCAAGACATCTTACATGGCAGCAGGCAAGAGAGACCGTGTGCAGGGGAACTGCCCTTTATAAAACCATCAGATCTTATGAGACTTATTCACTATCACAAGAACAGCATGGGAAAAACTTGCTCCCATGATTCAACTACCTCCCACTTGGTCCCTCCCACGACATGTGGGAATTATGGGAGCTACAATTCAAGATGAGATTTGGGTGGAGACACAACCAAACCTTATCACCTACTAAGGGCTAGCCATGTGACTGGTGTAAGGTCCTCTAATCCAGGTAACCAACTTTTCTCTCTTGGCTCAGGACGATTCCAGCGTTAGCACTGGAAGTCCCACATCACAGGAATCCCTGTAGTCCCAGGTAAGCCAAGATGGTGGGCCACTGGGCCTTGGCTTCATCATCAATAGAGTGGGGATAGTAATAGGTTGTCATGGAGACTTAATGAGGTCATGCAAGCAAGATGCATATAGCCAGATGGAGCTCAAGGCAGGGTCATTCTCACAGCTAGCCAACAATGGAAAGAAAGGGAGTGGTGCCCTGGCAGCTGGAGTGGCAGTGGGAAGACAGCTTCCGCTCTGTCTCGGGCCTCCCTGCATTCCTCCTCTGCAGGGCAGTGCTCGTTACTCCACAGGGCAATACTCTGCACCAGGCAGGCCACGCTCTGTGACTCACGGGCATGGCTGGGTCTGCGTGAGGTTCGCTCCTCCCCACCTTCATTCCTCTCACCGTGGGCACGGGGGCTTCTGTGCCAGCCATAGCTCCAAGGTGAAAACCTGGCTCCTCACAGCACTCTGGCTGCCCTTGCCCTGCCCTGATGTCTGTGGTCCTGGCTGGGCTGGATTGAATGCAGAGAGCTCTCGTTTCTGAGACCTTCCCTTTCCATCTGAGCCCAACACAGTCAGAGGGATGGGGGCAGGCAGGTCTCTGTAAAAAGGAGTAAAATGAGCTTTCTTTCATTTCCCAGAAATAGTCCTAAATGGGTTTTTTATTTAACTCACATCAAGTCATCTCAAGACAAGTCAACTCAGATCATGTCCATTTAAGTCTGTGCAGATAAGATCAGATCAAGTCAACCCAGCGCAGTTGAAGTCCACTGCACTCCACTCCTTTCCATCCCAATCAGCTATTTATTGAGGGGGTTGGGGGTGGTGCTGTAGAAGGCACTGGTAGGGTTTCCAAGGCAAGTCATGTGGGTCCGTCTTAGAACTTCAGAATCTAGAGGACAGGTGTGGTACAAAGTGCTTAAGCCGTAGGGGGGCAGCTGAGTGAAAAAGAGGTCAGAAGTCCCTCTGCACTTGCAGAATTAAGCTGGAATCGTTGCCCTGAAATCTACTGGCCATGTAGCCTGAGAAAAGGTTTCTCACTTTAGGCGATCAGGCCCCTGGTTAGCAGGGCCTAACCAGGCTGGGCCTCACTTCTTCCCTTTCTCCAGAAAATGGGAATGAGGATGGCAGCGAGCTTCGAATGTCAATGTGAGCAGGAGACAAGATCATATGTGTAAGGGTTTTAGAGCCATGCCTGGCCCGGAGGCAACACACAGCACATGGGAGAAATATATTATATTATTGTTTTATTGCTATTGTCAGGATTATTCCTCCGGCTCCTAAGGGCAACCCCAGTGCAAGGTGAGATAACTTAAGAGATGAGGAGAAAACTTCTGTTTTCCTGAATCTTGAACTGTCCACCTCCCCAGTCACAGCTCGACATTGGATCTCATCAAGTGGACTCAAATGCTGACCTCAAGCTCTTTGAGGGAAACAACAGATATTCAAAGCCCACTGAAGTCCTTCCCCTCCGACTTGTTCAGAAAAACTTCAGGGGAATAAATAGAGCCCTTGAGCCCAATATGATGAAGAGGTTTCAAATAGAGCACCTTGAAGATGGCGTGGGCTGCCTTGGCCTCCTCAGATTCCGTGGTGGCCCAGGTGTCCCTCTGTCGGGCCCTCGTTCCATCATGAGCCCTGAGAACCCCAGTTCACTGACCCTTCCTGGTGCTGACTCTTATTTAGTGCCTGAGCCTTTCTCTTCTCCCCGACCCCAAGAGGCTCCCTAAAAGCACTGCTTCCCGGGACACTTTCACAGGCTGGAGGCAAGAGCTGTGTTCAGAGCACAGACAGATCGGGGTTTGAGGACTTGTGGGTCACTTGCCATCTGTGGTTGGAGTAACCTAACCCCTTGAGCCTCAGCATCATTGTCTCTAATGCTAAAGTACCAACATTGGAGGGTTCGTGTATTCGTTTCCTGGGGGCTGCCATAACAAATGACCACAAACGTGGTGGCTTAGAGAAACAGAAAGGTATTCTCTGAAGTCCAAAATTAAGAAATCTAGAAATCTTACTGGATATGGTGGCTCCTTTGGGAGGCTGAGGAGGGTGGATGCCTTGAGCCCAGGAGTTCTGATACCAGCCTGGGCAAAGGGCAAAAACCTGTGTCTAGAAAAAATACAAAAAATTTGAGCTGGGCATGGTGGTGTGTACCTGTAATCCCAGCTACTATGGAAGCTGAGGTGGAAGGATCACTTGAACCCGAGAAGTTGAGGCTGTAGTGAGCTGTGATCGCGCCACTGCACTCCAACCTGGGTGACAGAGTGAGACCCTGTCAAAAAAAAAAAAAAAAAAAAAAAAATCCAGAAATCCAAAATCACGGTGTTAGAGGGCTGTGCCACCTCTGGAGGCTCCAGGGAAAGATCCTTTCTTCCATCTTCCAAGCAAGAAAGAGGTATCTTTGGCTTGAGGCAGAGATTCATCTTCTGGCCACAAGATCCAGAAGATGGATATCCACCTCCACCTTCACATGGTTTTCCCCCTCTCTGTGTCTCTCCTCTGTGTGTCTCTTACAAAGACACTTGTCATTGGATTTAGGGCCCAGCCCAAATAAAACAGGATGATCTCATTCTAGATGGATCTAGAATGAATGAATTGGTGAATTACATTCACAAACACCCCTTTTCTAAATGAGGTCACTTGCACAGTTTCTGGGGAGCTGTGACCTGCAATACAAGGGCTGGACTCAGGAGTCCAGGTCCTGGCTTCAAGTTGTGGTTTCATGGCTCTGCGCTGTGATCTAAGGGAAGACCTTAGACTTCTCTCTGCCTTAATTTTTCAAGCTACAAAGAGGGGATTCTAATAGAATATATTTAAGGGGTTATTTGGATGATTAAATGAGTTAATACTTGTCCAGGGCTTAGCATAGTCCTGGCCATATGATACATGGCCGCTAAATGATAGTAGCCAACATTGTTATTTTAAAAATAAAGTTGATATTTTATGCTACCGTGCCTCAGTCCTTTACCTAATTCCTTTCCTCTTGCCTGCGATTGGCTCCTCTCTGGTTGGCCCTGCTCTGGGGCCTTTTCCACACCTTCCCAGGAACACCTGCTTACCTGCAAGCTCCTGCGCCCATTTGTCCCTCAAGCCTGTGACCGGGGGAGCCTTCCATCAATTAAAAACATTGCCGCCCCCCATCCCCTTTGGGGCAGAACATTAAAGTGCAATTTCTGCAAAGCCACTTTATAAAATGAGAGCAGTTGAACGCTCTCGGGTGTAGGAGTAATTATAATTCCCAAGTTTCTCTGAACATTTTTCTAACTGGATCTTTTTGTGTCGTTGTCTCAGAATAGACACACTTGTGGGCTTTCCTAGGCTCAAAATAGTTGTGAGATAGGGGTTGAAATCGACATCCGAGTTTGAATTACAACAACTTGGTTTTAACTTTGGATTGGATGAATTTCACCAGCCAAATGTGGTTCTTTCTGCAAATATGGCTTCCTTTTATGGAATAACAAAATTCCTGCACCAGGGCTGTACCTCTGAGAAGTGGTCCTTTAGCAGAAGGGTGGGTGGCCCTGGGCTAGAATTGGAGCATCTACAGTTGGCCGCATCTATCCACTGTCTACTCTGGATGAGGCCTCTGATGAAGACTGAGCTCCTGAATCTGGGCTTAGGAGTCTCCAGGTCTGTCCCTGTCTGGGCTCATCCTCCATCCTGTCTTCCACATATCTCAGTGGGTGAGAGCCTCGACCCTGGGGCCAGGTCAGTGGGGTTCTCCTGTCTATTCCACTTATGGCTATCATGATGGGGGACAAGTTACCATTTCTCTGTGCCTCAGTTTCCTCTTCTGTCAAGTGAGGATAGCCATGTACACATCTCCTGGGGTTTCTGTACAGATTAAATGAACTGATACACGTGAGGTCCTCAGAACTGTATCTGGCACAGGGTAAGTCCTGGCTATTTTGATTGCTGGACACATGGTAGGTACACACTACATGTTTGGAAGTCACTGGTCCTCCACTTCACAACTCAAGGAGTCTTAAAAGACAAGCAGGGGTCTCTAACAGGGGATGTTCTCTGAGAGACCTGGGTAGCTGCCACCAATAATTCAGGGATGGCCAGTGGGGAGGAGATGGCCTTAGTGACATGCAATTGCAGGTCCATGAGGGAAAGGGAATTTTCCATCCTGGACTCTGCATTCCCTTTCTTCAGTGTGACAAAAATGCACTTAAAAGGCATTAAAAAAATTGTCTTCCACGCCCTACCCCCTTCCAGGTGCTGTTTCAATAGACAGAATCATTCTGCAATGCAAGAGCCCTGGCAGCAGCTTACCTAGAGGCATGGCTTACCTTCAGGAAACCTTTGTCTCTGGCAGTGTCCTGGGGTAAACCCTACCCATATAACAGAAAAATAATACACTTCCTTTTTTAAAAAAACAATATTTTATCAATTTAACTGAAACTGTCTGATCAATGGATCCCCTCCTGTACTGCGTGAGGTGTAGAAAGGGAGGGAGAGGGGCCTGTCTGCATTTTGTTAACCCTTCCAACGTGTGACTAGAAGATCACATGCTCTCAGAGCGTGCGTTAGGGTGGGCAGGCCCTGAGTCTGGATCTGCAGTGCCTGATCTGGGTGCAGGTCGCCTGGTGCATGCCAAGGGTCTCTGCACTTTTCTGAATGTCTGTTTTACTGCAGTCAAAGGAAAAGACGGCAATACTTCATGCTCCAAGAGCTTTTCCACTGCCGAGCTTTCTTCTCTCATAGAAAGTGCAAGGGAAAGAGGTAAAGTAAAGAGGCCAGTCTCAGTTGCTCGGGCAAAGGCTCCAGCAATGAGGCAGCTGGAGCTGCAGGTTGCCTGGCGCACTGCTGCCCTGAGCCTCTTCTTGGCTGATGATTACTTTATCTGAAGAAGATAAGATGTCGTGCATTTGATTACAGCATCACTCCATGCACTCTGACAGAGCTTGCAGCACTGGGCAAATCGTCATCGGAACGGTTTCGTTATTTCTGTACCATGTGCCTCTGAGTTAAGGATAAAGCAGGAATAAATATGGAATTGGGGTGGGGGGAAGTGCTAGCAGTTCTTCCTCACTGCTATGAAAATCATTCTTTCAAAGTCACCACGTCCTCCCCTTCATTACCCTTTCGCCACTATGCGTCCTGCTCATAAGAGTGTCCAGCGAAAGAACCAGATTTTGTCTGGTTTCTCTGAGCACTTTGGTGAAATATAATCGTACTTAAATTGCAAACAGTAGGAAGAAGAGCTGGCAAAGGTAGGAACCACTTTGAGACCCAGCCTATAGTTTTTCAAAGCTGACATGGCTATATTTAACCAAGAGGACATGATATTAAACTTTTTTTGTTAATGGAGGGAACTTTTGGAGGGCACCAGACAGGGCACAGGTGTTCCAGCCTCAGGATGTGGCAGCAACATCTGCCTCACAGGGCTTGTGGTCTATTAGGACTAGAAGGTCATCCTCCAAGGAGAAGACAGCATAAGATAGTTGTAGCTTACATATATTAAATGTGCACATTTTAAGTCTACAGTTCAACGACTTTTGACAAATGTGTACACCTGTGTAAGCACCATCTAATTCAAGATATAGAACATGCCCCAAACACCAGGAAGTTCTGAGCATCATTTTAACAAGAGAAGCCATTTGACAAATAAAAAACAAAAAATGAATGAAAAACTCTCTTATTTATTTGTGAATTTAACATAGTTTTTCCAGCTTGAGGACTTCTGGCTTATCACGGCTTAAAACAAGACCGTTTTCTGCACAAAATAAAAGCTTATCAGCAGTGAGAATCATTCTTTTCCCAGGGAAAGACAGGAACATTTTTATGGCATGGCTAGGTGGGAAGGCAGTTGGGGCACCGTCCTACTGACTCCGTGTTCTGGAGAGTCTCATGGTGTCTCCTTCCTGGAGAAGGACCTCTGGCCCTGGTAGACCACAATCCCTGCAAGGTAGAGGTTGCGGCAGCACCCTGAAGCCAGAACACCTACACTCTGTTCCAGCACCTTCTCAGAGTCCCCAGCCCCTGTTCTGAGGCCTCCTTCTGATTTTTGACGGGCCCACGACACCTGGATTGCTCTGACCTGCAAGGGGAGGTGGCTGACCCCAAAGCAGGTTGGGCTGATTGGCATGTGATGACACTGGACCCCAGTGAGTGCCCCTCATGCTCACCCCCAAACCCCAAATATGCTTCCAAATGCCACCCCTAGACTCATCACAGAGATGGGGTTGTGATGACCACAAGGTAGAGGAGGAAGAGGACGCCGGGGACTGGGGCAACACTTGCTGGGGAGGGTCTGGCTGGGCACTGTGGCAACACTGTGTCAGGATAGCCGAACTCAGAGAAGCAGGTGTGATGCCTCACGTCATTGTGTTCCCAGAGCTCAGGGACACATTCAGCCTGACGTTCAGGCTGGGCTCTCTGATGCCTTCGAGACTTCGCACCTGTGGTTCAGTCTGCCTGGAAAACTCCTACACATCCCTGAATGGCCCAGCCTCAATGTCACCTCTGTGGAAACGTCTCCTGAGTCCTTCAGTCAATGCCCTGGACTTCCCTCCCTGTGCTTCTCCCAGGTTCCTTTGCTTTTTGTGCTTATTTTTTTTTAATGAGGTTTGTTTCTTTAATTTTACTTTTTTGGACCTCAGAGGCAGAGATTTGAATAAATTGATCTTCTGGGCTCAAAACTCCTAATCTTCCCTGGTCCCTGGAAACCCCCTGCCTTGCTTCATTTACTCTCCTTCTTACTCCCTCTCTGCATCCATCCCTACCCTCATTCCCACGCCTGTCTCCCCACCCTGCACAGCCCACACCCTGGATTTGATGTGTGTGCTCAAATCCTAACTCTCTTCCCAAGGAGAAAAATACCCAGGAACACAGAATCACATAGAACTCATGACTTTTGCCTTCCTTCCCTCCCTGCCCCTACCCTTGTAAAGCTTTATTTTTATTACCAAAGTTTCTGCTGTCATCTTTGGGACCCCAGGGAGTGGGAGGCTTTGAGACCAGAGGATGGAGCTGCGGCTCCAGATGTTTCTCTTCTCCCACATCTGGGTCTTTCTTTTTGGATGTAACGATGGTAAGATTTTATTATTATAAAGTCCCAACAAGACCTGCCAACATCCACTGCCAGCACTGTGTCAACTCCATCTCACAGAGTCGGCTAAGAAGGCTCCCGCTTAATTACCCGCACCACGAGCCAAGGAGGGGGACCCCAGGGCGTTTTCATAATCAAGACACAGATTTCAAATCAAAGTGATGATCCCAGCCAGGATCAGCCATGGTTTCTCACAAACACTTGGTCAAAATGAGTTTCCAAGAAGAAGTTCTGTCTTAAATTATTCTTATGGATCGTTCAAGTTGTAAGTGAATATTTAGACTGCAGTTCACAAAAACCTCTCTCTTTGGGGGAAAAGAAAACTGGCTTTCATTTGGCAGTTTTTGATTTTGTCAGCATTTCTAATGGCAAGAATGACAAAGTCGGCTTGGGAAATGCCGGCACCGACAGCTGTGTTTTATTATTGAATATTTCTGGTGGTGGGGTTGGCCACCACTCTGTTTATGTTGCTTGTAAGATTTCACGCAAGACTCTGCAAGGTCGTGGACTTAAACCAAAGTGTCTGATCTGCTGGGTAATTCATTCCATCCCCTTCATTCCTAGGCCCTTTCTTTTTGTTTTTTTTTCCAAGTGCAAATTGAGTACTGCCAGAAAATGGAGTCCAACAGCAGCCCTGGTTCCCGGTGCAGTTCCCAATTGCTTCCTTGGTCTGTGGGGGTGCAAGGTGGTCTTCCTTGCTTGGGTGACCCTGTAGTGTCCACTTCTCCCCTGAGCTGCTTATCTCCAAGGTCCTGGTCTGTCTTGACACAGGCCTTTCAGCAAGCACCTCCCCTCCCTCAAGCCATTAGGTCCTGCTGCTTTCTTTTTCTAGGAGCTCCCTACCCAGACAGAGAGGGAACTGCACTTTGTTTGCCAAAATCTTACTTCAAACCAGTCTGCCTGTGTTGGGACACTAAACCTAGCTTTGGAGGCTTGAACAGGGGGAGGGTCTTTCTTAGTATTCTGATCTTTTCCCCTTTTTTCTTCATGAACATGAAAAAGAAAACTTGCAAGAACAGACATCCGGGGAACTGGACCACACCCTGGCCATTTGTTTATTCATTTGCTTTGTCCACAGACTTTCGCCAACAGCTTCTGGGTGAGGGTAGAAATAGGATTCAGGTATCAGCTGCCACCTCCCTGTGCCCAAAGAGAAGATTGTTTCAGACCCCATTTGCATGCACGGTGGAAATCCACAACTCTGTGCTTGGTGTCTGCAGATTCGGGGAGGGGAGTCATTCTGTCACAGTCACCTCTGGTCTGTCCTCAGGGTGCATTGGGGGTCCAGGTCTGGAGTCACTAGCCATCTGTGGTCTCTGTTCTTTACGGTGCAGATTAACACGAAAGATTCAGTCCTTTATGACTATCAGTGGAGCCTTCCCTAGAGTCCCCTCTCACCTTTCATCTCCCTTAACCCAAGAAATGACCTCCTGCCTCCTGTCAGTCCGTGTTCCACACTGAACCCCCGGGGTAGGAGGATGGGGATCTGCTCTCTCAAGGTTTCTAAGCTTTTTCCTGCAGATGTTTTCTCATCTGTGAAATGGGACGATAAACGTGCTGGGTTTGGTGAGATAACCCCATGCGGAGGCACTGTCCTGTGGCTTTCATTTGATGCATGGGAGAAGCGGGGCTGCAGTTGATTAAGTGACTTCCTTGAGGCCCAGGGCTGGTGGGTGAAGGAATGGAGACAGACGGGACGCAGCTCAAATGCAGCCCCGCCTCCTCTTCCCGCATGGCAGGACGCAGCGCAGACCACCCACAGCAAATCCCATACCTTCTCTGAGCCAGGCGCTGTCCTGTCCTGAGCACTCTGGACACTCGAACTCAGTCCTTACAAAGTGAGGTGCTGTCATCCACACCTTCATCTCACAGGTGGTGACACTGGGGCCCCAACAGTTTCATAACGTACCCAAGGTCACACAGTCAGCAAATGGCATGGCCAGAATTAGGTTTTGAGCCTTACCCCGCTACACCAGGCTGCCCCTTAGAGCTGAGTCCTGGTGGGCCAGGCCAGGCAGACCCTGCTTCCACCTGTGCTCCTCCTCCCTCCCCTATCCCTCCCCACGGAGGACCACATGGTCAGTTTCCATAAGAAATTACCTTGATCATAAAAGACATTCAACCAAGATCAACAATGTGAATTGCCTGGGGGCCCCTTGGATTCCAGATGCTTTTTGCTAATTCCAGATGGTTGTTTTGTTGGTGGTAAACTAGCATCTCTGGGCTCTTGGCTTCCGTTCGAGAGAGCTTGTTCCTTCCCCAGCCCCTGTCCAGAGTCTCTTCTCCCAGAATCCAGGTGGCCAAGGCACAGACAGCCAGACATTTTGTAGCAGTCAGTATGGGACTGTGGATGGGACACAGCAGGTGTGGGGACTGCCAGGCTCGCCACTGGACAGGAGCAGCAGGGGCCTGACCCTGAACCTGACCACAGAGGCAACAGCCTCAAGAAGTCTGTAACCCCTGAAATGTGCACACTTAAGGACACTACTCCGTTAGACCCCTTTTCTGGATGGGGCGGGCTTTGTTGTTGTTGTTGTTGTTAAATGGTTAGTGCTGGGCTTCTCTTAGATTTTAACGCTCCCACAAAACCTGGGGGGGTCGTGTTAAAATGCAGATTTTGATTCAGCAGGTCTGGGTTGAGGCCTAGAATCCTACACATCTGACCAGTTTCCAGGGACCGCACTGGGAGGAGCAAGTGGGGAGGGATGGCTGACGGCCATGTGTGGTTTATGGGTGCAGACCCAGCCTTGGGAGGGTGGCGCTTCGGGGTTTGGGAACTGAGCCGGGACTGGATCCCCCAGAGGGCAGTCGGGGGTAAATTCAGCTTTGGAAACAGAGACGCGTGGTGACTCTACCCACGTCTGACTCATCCTCCAGGCTCGGGTACTGGAAGGAAGGGCGGAAGGGCAGGGGCAAGGGCTGAGGACCTGAGATCTGGCTGCCACCGACAGCTCCCTCCTGGGTGCTCACGGGGCTCTGGGAACACTGCCCTCCTCTCATTTCACTGTACGGCCAAGACTCACCTTGCACTTTTCCTTAACCCAGCTCTGCCCTGGGGTTAGCTGACGTGGGGCCTCCCGGGGCAACCCGAGCACTCAGGAGGCCTCAGGTTCCACGGCTGTGTCTTAACAGTGCCGTCCCCTTATAACTGGCACGCTCCACGTGCAGCCCTCGGCCCAGGAGAGACACAGGCTTATGCTAAAAGACATTCTTATTTGGAAGTAATTGTAAACTTTACAAAAAAGTTGACAAACTAAGAATTGTACAAAGACATCATAAGCCCTTTTCCAGATTTACCAGTTGTTACCCTTGTATCGTGTTGCCTTATCTTTCGTATTTTTTCCTCTCCTTTTATATCGCTTTCTCAGCCTTCACCTCCCCACCAATCACCCTCCCATGTATGTATAAATTTTTCTTAGCCTTTTAAGGGACTCTTGACCCCTCAATACTACAGTGAGAATCCCCTAAGAAAAGAGACATTTTCCTACATAACACAGCACCATTAACCACTTCAGGAAGAAAATTTAACATTGGTGCAGTTCTTAGATCGAACCCGTCATCCATATTCCCATTGGTCAATGGCCCAGTAAATGTCCTTTATAGCATTTTTTCCTCCAGTATTGGATCTGGTCTAAGACCAAATTTTGTATTTACTTGTCAGGTCTTTTTAACTTCCTTTAACCTGGAACCTTTCCACAGTCTGCCTTCCTTTGTCTATATGCCATTAACCTTTTTGGAAATTATACTATCCCCATCTATCCCTACTTTTAAACAACAGAATGCTCCTCCTTCTGAGTTGATCTAGTGTTTTCTACATAGTTAGAGTGAGGTTAGGCATCCTGGGTGGCCCACCAATATGTGATGTTGTGTTATTTTCAGGATGTCTTATCTGCCCTGCACTGGCAATGTTAATCTTGATCACTTGGCCAAGATACTGTCTGATTTCTTTGCTGTGTAATTACTATTTGATATGGTTTGGATCTGTGTCCCCACCCAAGTCTCATGTTCAACTGTAGTCCCCAGTGTTGGAGGTAAGGCCTGGGGGGAGGTGGTCGCATCACAGGGATGGGTTGCTCATGAATGGCTCAGCATCATCCCCTTGGTGCTGTCCTTGTGATGAGTGAATTCTCGAGAGATCTGGTTGTTTAAAAGTGTGTGGCCCCTCCCACCTTGCTCTGTCTCTTGCTTCTGCTCCCATCATATAAGACACTTGCTGCCCCTTTGCCTTCCACTATGATTAGAAACTTCCTGAGACTTGCCCAGAAGCAGAAGCCATTATGCTTCCTATACAGCCTGCAGAACTGTGAGCCAGTTCAAACTCTTTTCTTTATAAATTACCCAGTCTCAGGTTTTTCTTGACAGCAATGTGAGAATGCACTAATACACAATTCTTCTCTTGACGCTAACAGCCAATCTCCGGGGAGACCTCTAAGACCACACAGTGTCAGCTCCTCCACAAATTCCCAAATCCTTCCTCCATGACTCTGGCCTGGACCAATCTTCATGTCCTGGTGATGTTTCCCAACTCCAGCCCACTCACATCCTACTGCAAGCAAAGGCTCTTTTCTCGCCCTCCAGTCATTCATTCATTCATTTGTTATTGATACGGACTAACGGAGACCTATTTTTTCTAATGGTTTATAACTTATTACTGTTCTTAATTATTTTGGTGCCCAAGTTGTCCCAGATTTGGCCAGTGAGAGCCTGTTCAAGCAGGCTCCTGTATTCTTATGACATGTCTTCATCATTTTTTCTTAACACATCCTCACTTTGGGAAATAACAAGCTATGTGAGGCTCATCTAGTGCCTTCCTCACCCTAGCCCTGGAACAAGCCATTTCTCTGAGGAGCCTGGTTTCTTTTCATGGCAGGTGGTATTAGAATCCGGGCCTGCTGTGATTTTTGCAACTGGGCTGACTTTGCTTCTAGGCTTTGTCACTGGACTGAGTTAAGAAATATTTAGTGATGTATATGCACCTGGACACAAATGAAGTTGCATATATACATACGCGCAGACACATACATGTCTAAGTGAACATGGGCATGCATAGACTAACATCTTGAACATCTTGGGTACATATATCTCAGAAGCCATGCATTCACCTAATTTCTCTGTGCAAACACAGAGTTGCCCTCTCTCATCCCCCAGCTGTGCAGTGTGCAGTCTTCAGCTGTTAGCTCACCTGAGGCCCACCTCAGCTTTCAATCTGAAGTTTGTCCTCCTCTTGGAAGCTCTGAGCCAATGTCTGAGCAAGGCAGCAGTACAAGGGCTGCCCATCCCTACCCAGCGCAGGACCACTCTGTGGGCAGTCCTTGCCCCAGAAGTCTCCACCAGGATGAGAGATGTTGTAAGTCTGCACGTGGTCTGGCAGCCCCCACGGTTCCACCCTGCATCCTCCACTTTCCCTCACAAAAGTGCTCTCCAAGAAGCCATGGATGCTTCTAACCTCACCCAGTACCTACGACCCTGGTCCCAGCCTGCACTCCAGGGGTCTTTCTTGCTTTCCTTGCTCTGTATTCGATGTCCCTTCTTTCACAGTGAGAATCCTGGCACCTGAAAACAACACCCTTATTCTAATGCCCAGTTCTATGATACAGCCCAAACCATTGCAAAAGTGCTTTGCTCACAGCACCATGAAAACATCTATGAAACAGAGTTCAGTATCTGTTTCCAATTCTTTCCCAAACTCTCTGTCCCAGACCTACACAAGACCATATTTGTAAGTTTGTAGGATTAGTTCTTGTTTTATTTGTTCTTTCTTTAATTTCTTTATTTTTGCAGAAACATATAGACATTTATTTCCAATCACAATGATCATATACAGCATCATGATGCATATAAATACAATATACAGCTCAAATGTGTCACAGCCAGGCAACACATTTGTATTTACTGCTTACCATGCACCTGATACTCTACAAGGAGCTTGCCTCATCTTTAATCCTTCCATAAACTCTGCAAGGTGAAGACACTGAGGCTTACAGAGAGCACATGTCTTCTCTGAGCTCACAAGTTAAGAAGTGGCAGACAGGTAATTTATTTTATTTTTTATTATTATTTTACTAGTTTGGGGAAACAGGTGTTTGGTTGCACGAATACATTCTTTAGTGGTGATTTCTGAGACTTTGGTGGACCCATCAACCTGAGCAGTGTATGCTGTACCAAGTGTGTAGACTTTTATCCCTCACCCCCCTCTGACCCTTCCCCCCAAGTCCCCAGAGTCCATTATATCATTCTTATGTCTTTGCATCCTCATAGCTTAGCTCCCACTTATAAGTGAGAATATAGGATGTTTGGTTTTCCATTCCTGAGTTACTTCAATTAGAATAATGGTCTCCAACTCCATCCGAGTTGCAGTGAATGCCATTATTCCATTCCTTTCTATGGCTGAGTAGTATTCCATAGTGTGTGTGTGTATGTGTGTGTGTGTGTGTGTGTGTGTGTGTGTATATAAAATGTGTGCATGCTATATATATACACTATACTATATATACACGCAATATACTATATATATACACACACACACACACTATACACACACACACACACACTACATTTTCCCTATCCACTAGTTGGTTGATGCACATTTAGGCTGGTGTATATTTTTATAGTTGTGAATTGTGCTGCTATAAACCTGTGTGTGCAAGTGTCTTTTTCATATAACGACTTCTTTTCCCCCGGGTAAATACCCAGTAGTGGGATTGCTAGATCAAATGGTAGTTCTACTTACAGTTCTTTAAGGAATTTCCATACTGTTTTCCATAGTGGTTATACTAGTTTACATTCTCACCAGCAGTGTAAAAGTGTTCCCTTTTCACCACATCCACAACATCTGTTATTTTTTGTTTTTAAATTATGGCCATTCTTGCAAGAATAAGGTGGTATCTCATTGTGGTTTTAATTTGCGTTTCCCTGATAATGAGTGCTGTTGAGCATTTTTTCATATGTTCGCTGGCCATTTGTATATCTTCTTTTGAGAATTGTTCATTCATGTCCTTAGCCCACTTTTTGATGGGGTCATTTGTTTTTTTTTCTTGCTTATTTGTTTAAGTTCCTTGTAGATTCGGGATATTAATAGTTAGTCAGATGTGTAGTTTGTGAATATTTTCTCCCACTCTGTAGGTTGTTTGTTTCCTCAGTTGATTATTTCTTTTGCTTTGGAGAAGATTTTTAGTTTAATTAGGTCTCACATATTTATCTTTGTTTTCGTTGCATTTGCCTTTGGATTCTTGATCATGAACTCCTTGCCTAAGCCAAGGTCTGGAAGAGTTTTTTTTTTGATGTTATCTTCTAGAATTTTTATGGTTTCAGGTCTTAGATTTAAGTCTTTGATCCATCTACAGTTGACTTTTGTATAAGGTGAGAGATGAGGATCCAGTTTCATCCTTCTACACGTGCCTTGCCAATTATCCCAGCACCATTTGTTGAATAGGGTGTCCTTTACCCACTTTATGTTTTTATTTGCTTTGTAGAAGATCAGTTGGCGGTAAATATTCTGCTGTATTTCTGGGTTCTCTATTCTGTTCCATTAGTCTATGTGCCCATTTTTATGCTAGTACCATGCTGTTTTAGTAACTATAGCCTTGTAGTGTAGTTTGAAGTCAGGTAATGTAATGCCTTCAGATTTGTTCTTTTGCTTAGTCTTGCTTTTGCAATGTGGGGACTTTTTTGGTTCCATATGAATTTTGGAATTTTTTTTTTCTAGTTCTGTGAAGAATGATGATGGTATTTTGATGGCAATTACATTGAATTTGTAGATTGCCTGTGGCAGTATGGTCATTGTCACAATATTGATTCTATCCATCCATGAGCATGGGATGTGTTTCCATTTGTTTGTGTTGTCTATGATTTCTTTCAGCAGTGTTTTGTAGTTTTCCTTGTAGAGATCATTCACCTCCTGGGTTAGGTTATTCCTAAGTTTTTGTTGTTGTTGTTTTGGTTTTTTTGCAGCTGTTATAAAAAAGATTGTGTTCTTGATTTGATTCTCAACTTGGTCATTGTTAGTGTATAGCAGTGCTACTGATATGTGTACATTGATTTTGTACCCTGAAACTTTACTGAATTCATTTATCAGATCTAGGAGTTTTTTGGATGAGTCTTTAGGGTTTTCTAGGTATACAGTCATATCATCAGCAAACAGCAACAGTTTGATCTCCTCTTTACTGATTTTGATGCCCTTTATTTCTTTATCTTGTCTGGTTGCTCTGGCTAAAACTTTTTCTGTTTTTTAGAGTGTGATTATGGTGTTCACTTGAAAAACATTGAGTTCATTTGTTAGTTTTCTGTCGCTCTTGGTTCTTTTTCCTCTCTCTGACCTTATTGATTAAGTTTTATGTTTCTGAATATTTAAAACATTAACATGCTCCCAAATATCCAGACGAGATCAAAGGGTGCTGTGGAGAGGTCCTCTCCCTTCTGTGTCCTTCCACCCTCTCCTTTTATCCCATACCTCAAAATTATCATGTCTACTCTTTCCTACTTTATCTCCTCTGTGTTTTTCTTTCTATGCATGGTTTCTTAATTCCCCTTCTTTCTTACACAAAAGGTAGCATATTCTACATTACGTGTTATCTTGCGCTTTGCTTTTTACAGTTAGCAACATCTCTGGAAAATCACTCTATATTCATTTGTAGAGGTCTTCCTCATTCTTTCTTATAGCTGCATAGTACTTACTACTACATACCACAGTGTGGATGTACCTCAGATTCTTCCATGTCTCTCCTGCATGTGGGTGCTCGGGTCATTTCCTGGATTCTGCTATTACAAACAATGGTGCAATGAATAAGCCTGTGCTTATACATTTGCATATAATTGGAGGTGGATCTTTAGGGTAAATTCCTAGAAGTGCGATTGCAGGTTTGAAGTGTGAATGCACACTGCACATTGTTTTGTAAGAAGTTGCCCAATTTTCCACCACAGAGATTCCACCATGCTTCATGCCCACTGGCAGTTCAAGACAGTGAGGGTTTTCCATGGCCTCGCTGGTGGGAACTGTTATCCAGCATATGAATATTGTCTCTGTGATGGCTGAAAAGTGGTGCCACAGTGTAGTTTAAACGCACATTTCCCTTATTTGGCATGTTTCACGTTTAAGGGCCATTTTATAGCCCTTATTGTGAATTGTCTGTTTACGTCTTTGGTCATTTTTCTTAGTTTTAAGATGTCCTGTGTATTTCAAAGAATATGGGCCTTTTTTTCTTTCTTTTTTTTCTTTTTTTTTTTGAGGTGGAGTCTTGCTCTGTTGCCCAGGCTGGAGTGCAGTGGCATGATCTCGGCTCACTGCAACCTCTGCCTCCCGGGTTCAAGGTGATTCTCCTGCTTCAGCTTCCCTGGTAGCTGGAATTACAGGCGCGTGTCACCATACCTGGCTGATTTTTGCATTTTTTAGTAGAGACGGGGTTTCACCATGTTGGCCAGGCTGGTCTCAAACTCCTGACCTCAGGTGATCCACCCACCTCAGCCTCCCAAAGTGCTGGGATTACAGGCGTGAGCCACCGTCCCTGGCTTTTTTTCTTTTTTCTTTTTTTTTGAGATGGAGTCTCACCCTGTTGCCTAGGCTGGGGTGCAGTGGCACCATCTTGGCTCACTGCAACCTACACTTCCCAGGTTCTAGCAATTCTTCTGCCTCAGCCTCCCGAGTAGCTGGGACTACAGGTGCAGGCCACCACACCCGACTAATTTTCGTATTTTTAGTAGAGATGGGGTTTCACCATATTGGCCACGCTAGTCTCGAACTCCTGGCCTCATGATCCACTGTCCTCTGCCTCCCAAAGTGCTGGGATTACAGGTGTGAGCCACTGCGTCCAGCCAGAATATTGGCCTTTTGTCTGTGATAAATGTTACAAATATTTTCTTCCAGTTTTCTATTTGTCCTTTGATTTGCTGATGACATTTTTGCCATGCAAAAATATCTTGTTTGAGTTTTTTTGTATCAAATTATCAATCTTGGTTTTCAGTCACAGTTAGAAAATCTTCTTTACCCAGAGTAGAGGAATTCACCCATTACCTCTAACACTCCATAGATTAACGATGACGTGTGGATCTCTCATCTACGTGCAGTTTATTCTTGTGCTTGGGATGAGGAATGGATTAATTTTATCTTTTTTCCAAATGGCTTTCTTGATGTCCCAACACATTTATTACCCAGATCGCTTTAGCATTGGGCTCAGTTTTAATTCCCTCATGAGTGGCCTTGCGGGTAGAGGAGGGGGCACTGGTATACAGGGCAAGTGAACCCTGAAGTTGGGGCTTAGCCTGGGAAGGTTTTTGACTCTGCTCAGAAAATAATTCAAGGGTGAACTGGTGGTGTTAGACAGCAGCTTTTACTGAAATGGCAGTGTGCAGCAGCAGAGGTTCTGCTCCCTGCCGAGCAAGGCTCCCCCATAGGCAGTGTGCCCAGTGTAGCAGCTCAGGGGCAGTCCTGCAGTCACATTTATACACACTTTTAATTACATGCAAATTAAGGAGCGAGTTATGCAGAACTTTCTAGAAAGAGGGTGGTAGCTTCTGGGTTGCTGCCATGGAAAGGGGCGGTAACTTCCAAGTGTTGCTATGGTGATGATAAATGGCCACATGGGTGGGCGTGTCTTATGGAGAAGGCCTTTCACCTCGTCCCTGTTTCAGTCAGTCTTTAATCTGGTCCAGAGTCTAGTCTCCACCTCCCACCTCATGAGAGCAGGGCTGTAATGCTGGTTCCAAGTGGAGAATGGTCTGGCCTTCACCGGCCTAAGGGCCTCATCCTTCTACCTCCCAGGTCTGCTGTTGGCTCCTCTGAGACCTGAGGATGCTAGAGGTGCGCCCCTAGGGTGGTATGCTGAAACTGGCTTCTGGCAAGATGCCCCATCATCGGCATTCCCTGAGGCCCGGGGTCCCACTGACCTAGAAGTGGGGGCTCTGATCGCTTTACTGCAAGGAGAGAGTGAAGGATATTGGGGGGCAATGGAGGAATGTCGTGAGTCAGTCTTGGGTCACCTGCAGCCCCAGGCCTTCTACAGGACCCCACGAAGTTCTGCTCTCACCCTGATTCACACCTGTCATCTCCCACCTAGGGGACCAAAGTAGTTTCCATCTGGTCCCCTGTCCCACTCTGGCCTTCCCATGACAGCCAGAGGGATCCTTTTAAATCAAGCCACATGACATTTCCTGCTGGCTCACAACCCCCCGTGTCTCCTTCTATGGTGGCCTGGAAGGGACAGAAGCCTCTTCGTTAATCACTGAGGCCCCTAACTCAAGGCAAGACAATGAGTTGGGCAGAAGCCAAGTTGCAGAGGCATCTGGAGCTCCTTTTGTTGTATACAAATGTACGGCTCCTGTCCAGCATTGTCGGTGGCCTCCTGGGACCCTGCTTGGCTCGCTCCCTGTTGCCAGTTGGGTCAAGTGCAAAGTCCTTAGCTCAGTCCCACCTCTGCCCTGCTCAAATTGCTTCACTATTCCCTGCTCATTTCTTCCCAGGCCCTGCCCCTCTTGGTCCAACCCTATAATCCTGCCAGACTTCAAGGCTCTTGCTGGCTATTCAGCCCATGCCCATCCTGCTGGGCCCTGATCCCCATGGAGGTTAGAGCCCACCAGTGAAACCAAAACCGCTCCAGATATTCACAACAAAGGGAGTTTAGCGTAGGGAACGAGGGCACGGAAGTGGAGGAGTTCGAAACTGACAGGGATGGCAAGAGGCCCCAGTGAGTGGCAGCTCAGGGAGCCCCTGCTGTGGCTGGTGGGAGGCGGGAAGGGAGGAGGAGGGCATGGGAGGGGGAGGTCAAGTGTTCCCATGGATGGCATCTCAGCAGAAGATGCATCTCCTCTGTGACCTGGTGCAGTGGCCCCCTGTCACTGGGTGAGACTTGTCTTGCCTTACCAAGGCAAGACAATGCCTTGCCTTGTCTTAACCCCATGCCTTGTTGTAACAGCAATGCTTCCTCAACCCTCATGTCTTAGTTTGAATGCCCTGTGCTCAGCGCAACTTTCTTTGGGTCCTGTATTAGGTTCTGCAGAGAAACAGAACAGAAGACATATATGTATATGCAAATAAATTTATTTATTATACCAGATTGGCTCACACAATTATAGAGGCTGAGTCGTCCCAGGATCTGCAACTGGCAAGCTGGAGACCCAGGAACACTCATGGTGTTCCAGTCCAAGGGCGGAGGAAGAATCCCTGTCCCAGCTCAAACAGGCAGGCACGTCAAATTCCCTCAAGTCAGATTTTTTCCCCATTCAGTTCCTCAATTGATTGAAAGAGGCTGAGCCACACAAGAGAGGCAACAGCTTGACTCAGTCCGCAGATTCGAATGTTAATCTCATCCAGAAACACCCTCATGACACACCTGGAAGAATGTTTTGTTTTATTTTGTTTTTGAGACAAGGTCTTACTGTCGCCCAGGCTGCATGAACTTCAAGACTCAAGAAATCTGCCCACTTCAGCCTCCCAAAGCACTAGGATTGCAGGCATGAGCTGCTGCACCTGGCCTGGAATAGTGTTTAACCAAATATCTGGATACCTGGTGGCGGAGTCAAGTAGATACATAAAATTAACCATTGCAGCCCTCAGCGGGCATGGAGTTCCCCGGGGTACATTCTCCCTTGTGGCATTGATCAGCTCCATAATTAAATAATCACACTGGCAGCCAGGGAGGTGGCATCGCATCCCTCCTGGGCCTTGTTTGAGCTCTGTGAGGACGGGACCCTTGCTAGGTTCATTCACCACGGCTTCCCCTGGGCCGGGCGGAGCGTCCAGGGTGTCACAGGTGCCTTTAAATGTGAGGTGCAGCAGGTAATGCAGGCCGCATGGTCACTCACCTTTGCACAGTCAGGGGAGAGAAGCAAGCTTCGAGCAGTTCTCAGAAGTGAGGAAGGGAGGGGCTGAGGATGGGCAGTGCTGGGAAGGGGATTCTTTCCCTCCAGTTACGGAAGAGACTCCAAATCTCGTAGCAACACGGAAGGCGCAAGAACAAGGCCAGGACCCTCCACCCCTGCACACCCTCCGTCCGCTGGTGTTTTGGGGACATCTTGACCCACAACACCTCCCAGCACCCACCAGGACTCTTTTTGCCTTCTGAATGATAAAACCCAATAAGCCATAAAGAAAATAATTATGGATGAAAAGTAAGAAGCCTGTTTCCCAACGGAGTTCTGCCCATGCCCGGATCCTGCCCGGAGCCACTCTTTATGACTGAGTCATAAACACATGGAAACGGGGATTTTAATGAAAAAGAGTCCACTCCAGCACCTTTGGGGAGAAGCTGGGGGGCTGCATTTCAGTCACCGGTCCCTGCCTGACACCCCCAGCCCTGCGTACTTGCTCCCCTGGCTTCTTTTCCCATGGAATGTGTAATAAATAAAAAGCAAATCACACCCTGGTTCCTTGTCTTGCCCTGTGTCTGTCTCCCCAGCACATGCTCCTACAAAAGCTGATGGGCCATGGCTCTGGCCCCTGGAGTCCCCAAGGTAGGACACTGGTTACCTCTGAGACCCTGAGGGCAGTGGGCCTGTGCCCAGCACAGCCACCTCCTCTCTGGAGTTCCCCCATCCACTCCCATGCCATCCCTCTGCCCTGGGAAGTAGGGTCCCCAAAGGTTCCAACAACTGTCCCCACTTGCCCTCTGTCCTCTGCTGGATTACAGAGGAGCGGAGAGGTGAGTGCGGCTCCCACTGAGAGGCTCTTAGCTCATTATCCAGGAGCAGAGGCGGCTTCTCTCCCTGCTGGTTCCCAGCTGCCATCTGTCATGGGCAGGCAATCCAGAGCATCCTGGCCGAAGCTGCTGCAGCCCATGGTGTTCAGCAGAGAAACCATGGGTCTTTAAATCTGATATTCCAAATACAAGCTCTGTGAATGACTGTTAGCTGTGTCTATACATCCACGTGTCTGTTCCAGTGTGTACATGCATGTGTATGCATGACCAGAGGTGGGTGTGCTGTCTGTGTGTGTGCACACCTGCACGTAAGTACGGGCATTCACATGCATGACTGAGGGTGTGCCGTGGGTGGGCGCGTGGCACGAATGTGAGCTAAAGGATGGCTGTAGAGCGATGGGCTGCATCCACCCGTGGGGTGACCAAATGCCTTCCGAGGAGAGGCTGGGACGAGGAATGTTCCATGAGCCTCAATGGGGTGGGGCTCTTACTAGATTTTATTTCCTTTCCATTCTGAGGCTGAGGGGGGTTTTCAAATCCAGGTTGCAGCTTGGGCTTGGAGAAATATGGAGATGAGATAATTAACTAAACAGTCCCCCAACCACAAGAAGCCGGGCCACTCTTGGCACCTTTTAGGATGGAGAGATAATGGATTGGAACTCTTTGCAGACCCTGATTCGTGTGGTCGGGGCCTAGGGGAGACGTGGGGGAAAGGGTCAGCTGAGAGAAAGCTTGTAGAGAGAGGTGGGGGTTCCACTTGCAGCCGGCCCCCAACCAGGAAAAGACAGAGCTTCAGAAAATCCCTGGAGGGGACCTCTGCACAGAGTGTGGGAGCTTGTGGGGCAGCCTTCTTTGCAGCTCTCAAGAGCTGTCCTGCTGACAGGGAGAAAGCCTGGGTCTGTGTGGTCCATGGTTGAATATGACTGGAACCCACATGGGTACAGAATCATCCTTACGGAAACTCAGTCACCTGGAATTGGGTCTGAAACAAGGTATGGGAGAAAGAAGAGGCAAACAAGGAAGGAAGGAAGAAGAAGTGAGGGAGGGAAGGAGGAAAGAAGGAAGGAGGAGGGAGGGAAGAAGGAAGGAAGGAAGGGGAAAGGAGGGAGGGAGGGAGTAAGGAAAGAAGGAAGGAAGGAAGAAGAAGGGAAGGAGGGAGGAAGGAAGAAAGGAAGGGGGGAATGAGGAAGGAAGGAAGGAGGAGGGAGGGAAGGAGGAAAGAAGGAATGAAGGAGGAGGGAGGGAAGGAAGGAGGAAGGAAGGAGGAGGGAAAGAGGAAGGAAGAAAGAAAGAGGGAGGGAAGGAAGGAGGAAGGAAGGAAGAAGGAAGGAAGGAGGAGGGAAAGAGGAAGGGAGAAAGAAAGAGGGAGGGAAGGAGGAAGGAAGGAAGAAGGAGGGAGGGAAGGAGGAAGAAAGAAGGAGGGAGATGAGGAAGGAAGGAAGAAAGGAGGAAGGAAGGAAGAAGGAGGGAAGGAAGGAGGAAGAAAGGAAGAAAGGAGGAGGGAGGGAAGGAGGAAGGAAGAAAGGAGGAGGGGGGAAGGAGGAGGAAGGAAGGAAGAAGGAGGGAGGGAAGGAGGAAGGAAGGAAGAAGGAGGGAGGGAAGGAGGAAGGAGGAAGAAGGAGGGAGGGAAGGAGGAAGGAGGAAGAAGGAGGGAGGGAAGGAGGAAGGAAGGAAGAAGGAGGGAGGGAAGGAGGAAGGAAGGAGGAGGGAGGGAGGGAGGGAAGGAGGAAGGAGGAAGAAGGAGGGAGGGAAGGAGGAAGGAAGGAGGAGGGAGGGAGGGAGGGAAGGAGGAAAGAGGAAGAAGGAGGGAGGGAAGGAGGAAGGAAGGGAGAAGGAGGGAGGGAAGGAGGAAGGAGGAAGAAGGAGGGAGGGAAGGAGGAAGAAGGAAGAAGGAGGGAGGGAAGGAGGAAGGAAGGAGGAGGGAGGGAAAGAGGGAGGGAGGAAGGAAGAAGAAGGGATGGAAGGAGGAAGGAAGGAAGAAGGAGGGATGGAAGGAGGAAGAAAGGAAGAAAGAAGGAGGGAGTGAAGGAGGAAGGAAGGAGGAGGGAGGGAAAGAGGGAGGAAGGAAGGAAGAAGGAGGGAGGGAAGGAGGAAGGAAGGAAGAGGAGGGAGGGAAGGAAGGAGGAAGAAAGGAAGAAAGAAGGAGGGAGGGAAGAAAGGAGGAAGGAAGAAAGAAGGAGGGAGGGAAGGAGGAAGAAAGAAGGAGCAAAGGAAGGAGGAAGGAAGAAGGAGGGAGGGAAGGAGGACGGAAGAAAGAAGGAGGGAGGGAAGGAGGAAGGAAGAAAGGAAGAACAAGGGAGGGAAGGAGGAAGGAAGGAAGAAGGAGGGAGGGAAGGAGGAAGGAAAGAAGAAGTAGGGAAGGAAGGAGGAAGGAAGGAAGAAGGAGGGGGAAGGAGGAGGGAGGGAAGGAGTAAGGAAGGAAGGAAGAAGGAGGGAGAGAAGGAGGAAGGAAGGAAGGAAGAAGGAGGGAGGGAAGGAGGAAGGAAGGAAGAAGGAGGAAGGAAGGAAGAAGGAGGGAGGGAAGGAGGAAGGAAAGAAGAAGTAGGGAAGGAAGGAGGAAGGAAGGAAGAAGGAGGGGGAAGGAGGAGGGAGGGAAGGAGGAAGGAAGAAAGGAAGGAAGGGAGAAGGAGGGAGAGAAGGAGGAAGGACATATAGGAGAAAGGAAATGAGGGAGGAAAGAAGTGGTGCAGGGAGAGGAAACTGTAGGTAGATGATAGATAGGCCTTCCCTGTGAGGTAGTAAAAAGCCTGTCACTGGAAAGATTCAAGCAAAGAGTTTTTAGGGAAGGCTTTCAAGGATCAGACAGGAGGTTGGGCTGACCATCAGGAAGCCTGATTCCAGCCTGTCTCAATATTCTTAAAGGCATGATTCTATCACCAATGGATATAATTGATTCAGTCCATGCCGGGCCCGTGCTCAGCACCCTTGTGCATTATTTTATTTAATCCTCTCAGCAACCTTATAATGGAGGTATTATTAGTATTGCCTTCACTTCATAGTGAGGCCCAGCCTGGTTAAGTCACCTGCCTGGGTCACCCGCGGCCAGGCTCACTGGGTCCCCAAGTCCAGGTGCACTGTGATCCCAACACCCAGAGGCACAGCTACCACTGTTCACAACCAGGGGCAAGCCCACCCCTTGCCTATAATCTTCCTGGATAGGGGACATCACGTTGTGCAGACCCCGGGGAGCCTGGCAGTGAAGCACCTGGTATCCTGGGTGTCTGAGGACAAAGGCAGTTGAACAGAGCAACCCTGAACTGTTTCTAGGATATCCACAAGCTAAAGCAGCCTGATGGTTAGAGCCACCTTTTCCCCTGGGCAGGCAGGAAAGGCCCACAAGACACATGAAAAGTGAGGGATCCTTGACTCCACAAGCCCATGGATCTTCACTAACATCGTGGGCCGCTGGACAGAGAGGGTGTGACTTCCCGAGGGGTGGGCTTCCGGCCCTAGCTGCCAGCTGTGAACTTGGAAACCTCACTGTGGACACCTGATGTGGGCTCACACCTGAATACGTTCCTGACACCTGCCCCAGCCCTGGGGGTCAGCATCTCCACCCAGAGAATCTTCCTTCAGGACCCTAAATCTCCCTTCAGGACCCTAAATCTTTTTGGGGGCCCTAAATCTTTCTTCAGAACCCGAAATCTTCCCTCACGGCCCTAAATCTTCCTTCAGGACCCTAAATCTTTTTAGAGGCCTTAAGTCTTCCTTTGGGGCCCTAAATCTTCCTTTGGGTCCTAAATCTTCCTCCGGGGCCCTAAATCTTCCTCCGGGGCCCTAAATCTTCCTTCATGTCCCTAAATCTTCCTTCGGGGCACCAGGCGTTCCCCTCCTGCCAATACATCCTTCCCACTTTAGAATATCTGGGTTCTCCAGGGACACCCTGGGGTAAAAAGGTGAACTGTCAGGCGAGTCTAGCCAGTCCTGGTGCTGGCTTCCCTTCATTCAGCCCCTGTGGAGCGCTAGAGGAGGCCCTGTTACTGAGTCACAGTGAAGCCCCGGCTGGCACTGTTTGGTGCAAGGGCCTGTGGCGCCGTGAGGGTGGATGGTGACATCCTGCTGGCTGTGCCCCATATGCTGGGCTCCAGCTCACACTGGCATGGGCAGTACAGGCAGGACACTGCCCAGCTCCCTTAGCACCTTTGGAATTTCCAAGTAGAAAGCTCTGGATTTGTTCAGCCGTAGCCCCTGCAAAGCCTTCCTTTTGTTTGTGACAACCAGCTGAATCCGTGAGGTTGGTTCTCCTCTATCTGCTCACATTCAAGGTCAGCAAAGGCCATGTTTCGTGGTTAAAGGACCCCAGCGAGATCTAAGGGGCACTAGCCCTCTCTGCTCCAGCAAAGCTGGAGGCCAAAGAGGATTGTTCTCTCCTTTGAATCACATTTTCTTGGTTGGAAGACGAACGAACAGTTGATTTCTGAGTTAGGATTCTGCCAGGGCAGACACAGGGCAGGTTGTGGAGTTCATGGAATGAGCATCGGTGCCAAGGCTGACCCCTTACCCAGCACTCCTCTGACTTGCCTTCATTGTCCGCGGGCTAGAGACCCGCGGACCAGAGATGGGCCTCATGGCAAGCAGCAGCACGGCCAGGCAGGAACTGATACCTTCACCGACAGTCAGGAAGCAGTGGCACGTGCCCCAGCTGTTCCTCTGTGGGCCACCTGGAGATGGCCCAACACAGGTCTCCAAAGGCCCCCCAGCGGAGGGAGCCCCACAGGCCCACAGCCGACCAGCCCAGGAAGCGCCCTTCCTTCAGCTCTCTCCTTTCTCTATGCATCTTTCTCCACTTCCTGGGTGACCTTCCTAAAACCATCTGCACCCCAGCCTTGGCTCGAGCTCTGCTTTCAGGGAAACCCAGACTAAGACCTCTGCCTCCTTACAGTGGGTTTCTCAGCTTCAGAACTATTGACATTGGGGCTGGTAACCCTGTTGGCGGCTGCCCCGTACATTACAGGACCCTGGCCTCCCCCACCCAGATGCCAGTAGCAGCCCCCACTATTTGGGACAACCGACATGTCTCCAGACACTGGCAAATGCCTCCTGGGGGCAAAATCGCTGTGGTAGAGAAACACTACTGTAGAAGAACCAGAAACTCAAAGGCCAGGCGGTCACATGAAGAAGCCAGGAGGCCCAGGGAGTGTTGGGGACTGTGGGGAACGGGGAGGATACCTCAAGTTTCTCACTCCCTAGTTTCTCACACCACTCTGCCTGCTGCCGCCTTGCCGGGATATAGCCCTGGGGCTGTCTGATCCCACCCCAACCGAATTCTATTTTCAGAAGAAGCCAGAGACTGCGGGTTAATGTGATTTTTTTTTTTCTGATTTTGAAAACTCGGCTGGCAAACACAGAGATACACACACACACACACACACACACACACACACACACACACACACATCTGAGGACCAGCTTTGGCCCTCAGCCCAGGGGGCCCTGCCCCACTACAAATGCCCAACTCCGGACTCTGACCCCAGGCTTCTGGCGTCAGGCTTTCCTTTCTCAGGGAGCCAGGCCCGTCGGGGCATGGGACAGGCAAATCTCTTTCTTCTTCTTGGGGCATTTCCAGGGATCTCCCAAGAGCTCCGAGGCCTGGTGACCCTAGAGCATGGACAGCTGGAGAAATGTTGGAAAACCATGTCCTGGGAAGCTCAGGCTGCATCCGGGAATGTGGCTGTGAGCTGGGCCTCCCCACTGGCCCCAGGAGGGCTGTCAGTGTCCTTTAGACTTTGGGGGAATCTTCACACCAAGTCCTTAGCTCCTTACACAGAAGCTGTCACCTGGCTTACTGGGTCAACCCGGTCCCCAGTGAGCTAAAATCCAACAAGAGCCTAAGGGCCAAATTGCATTAAAAATGTGAGCAAAGCCCTTTCTCCAGGCTCCATCTCCCTTTACCCCTCCCACCCGCTACCACTCTGCCCCGACAGGCCGCAGCCCCAGGGACTGCAGTTAGAAAACCTGAATTCAAACACCAACTTGCACCAGCTCGCTTTGACTTTGGCAAGCCTCTGAAACCTCTGTTGTTTTTTTATTGAGGAGGTCAAGGACAGCATTGCCTGAGCACCTACTGTGTACCTAGTACTGTGCTTAGTGTTTGACAGTGTTCATTTTACCTGCCAGAGCATGGGCTCCCCAAAGGCCAGGAGTGAGTCTGGTTTCTGGAACAGGACTGTCTCCCCAGCACCTAGACCTGGGCACATAGCAGACAACCAAGGAATGCCCATCAACGAGAGGAGGCCTCACCTCACGGCGGCCATGTGGGGCAGGAATGGCGGTAATCCCCTCTAACCAATGGAAAAGCTAAGCCTCAGAGACAGTGAGTGTCTTTCCCGAGGTCACACAGCTAGTAGGTAGGTGAGCTAGGACTTGCAGCCCCGGACTGCATGCCTTTCAGATATGTCGTCTTAGCCACTCTTCCCTGCCACTACCGCCTCCCAGGTTTGCTGGAGGATCACATGCTGAGCTGCTCACATGCTGAACTGTTCACCTGCTGAGCAAGCAAGCATCAAACGCCCATGGAATACAAGGTATTCCTAGGGACCTAGACCTAGAAAGATGTGCTTTTTCTGTTAGTCTGTGGCCCTTCCAGGGTGGAGATGGAGCACGACACCTGGTGAAGAGCACTGACTTGCAGCCTTCCAGAATTTTCCTGTGTATGAGTTTCTTCTTGCCATTGTAACAACAGACCACGACTTAGCTTAAAGCAACACACATTTCCTCTTTTATAGTTCTGGAAGCTGGAAGTCTGAAATGGAGTCTCATCAGGCTAAAATTCTGTTGGCAGGGCTGTGTTCCTTCTGAGGCTCTAAGGGAGAAATCCGTTTCCCTGTCTTTTCCAACTTCTAGAGTTTGCTTGCACTACTTGGCTCATGGCCCCTCCTCTATCTCCAAACCCAGCAAGCTCATCACTCCAACCTCTGCTGCCATTCCAACATCTCTCTCTGACATTGACCACCTGGCCCACCACTTCCGTTATTAAGACCCCTGTGATTACACTGGACTCACCTAGATAATCCAGGAGAATCTCCCCCTCCCGCTCCTTACCCTAATTACACCTGCAAGGCCCCCTTTGCCTTGTAAGGTTACATAGTTACAGTTTTGGGGATCAGAATGTGGACATCTTTGGGGACGGTCTTAGTGCACTTTGCTATAAAGGAATACCTGAAGGTAGATAATTTACAAAAAAAAAAAAAAAAAAGAGGTTTATTGAGCTCATGGTTCTGCAGGCTGTACAAGAAGCATGGCACCAGCATCTGCTTCTGGGGAGGCCACAAGCTGCTTCTACTTATGGCAGAACGGGAAGGAGAGCTGGTGTGTGCAGAGATCACACAATGGTGGATGCAGCAGGAATTATTGCAGTTCTCCACCTAGTCAATGGAAAAGCAAGAGAGACAGAGAGAGACAGTGAGCAGTAGCAATGGGTGGAGGTGGTCCTACACTCTTTTCAGCAACTAGTGCTCATGGGAACTAACAGAGTAGAACTCACTCCCCGAAGAAGGGCGTTGTCCCCATGACCCAAAGACCTCCCACCAGGCCCCACCTCCAACACCGGGAATCAGATTTCAACACGAGACTTGGGGACAAACTAGCATGTCCAAACCACAGCTAGACCATGACTCCTCCTAGCACATCGAGTTTGTGGGGTTGTATTAACAGAATTGCAATATGGCTTAGTTGGCTCAGGCTGCCATAAAAGAATGCCATAGGCTGGGTGGCTTAAACCACAGAAATGCATTTTTTCCTGGTTCTGGAAGCTGGAAGCCCGAGATCAGGGGGCCAGCATGGTTGGGTCCTGGTTTGCATGTGGCTGCCCCTCAGTGTGTGCTCATATGGCCTTTCCTGGATCTGTGCTTAAAGTGAGAGCAAGGTCTCCACCACCTAGGCCACCAGTCCTATCGGATTAGGACCCCACCCTTATGAGCTCACTGAACCTTACCTCCAAAAACTTCAGACTTCACACACAGTCAGATTTGGGTTAGGGCTTTAATATAGAAATTTTGGGGGACACAGTTCTGTCCCGAGCACAGAACACAGGAGACTGCTGGCTCCCACACCCTCCCCTTCTCTTTTCCTGAGAACCACGTTTCCCAGGCCATCCTTCCTCCCACTGGTTTCCCTCTGTGCTCTGCCAAGGGGAGGTCCCAGAGGGAGGTTGAGGGGAGGGAGGGGGGAGACACCCAGGCATGTCCCCCTCTTTCAGTCAGTAGTGGGTGAGTCTCCTCTGTGGCCCCAGCTCCCCATAGGCAGCCTCAGCTTTGGGGGCTCAGACAACACAGCTTCCTCCCTTTGTCCTGCTCGCCCAGGGCAGTGGGGACTTCCTGCTGTTGCGCACCTGTGTTGCCCTCACAGTCCTGGGGCTTGGCTTTCCAGCTCCTCCGCCACCTTTATAAGGAGCTCTTGGCATGCACGTCCATCACTGGGCTCCACTTTTCTGTCTGGGTCTTGACTAAGACTTCCCCCCTCCACCCACAGGGCCTCAAACCCTTCACAGCGTCCCTCAAGTGTTGGGGCAGGGGCTTCAGGTCTTGGTCCTCCTCCTGCCTGGCATCCTCTGCCCCTCCTTGGCAATGTCAGTAGCTGCAGAACATCTGCCTCTACTCCTCTGCCCATCCTGGGTCTGCGCTGAGGGCCCTGGGGTCCAGCAAGCTGCTGAGCCTGAGGCCAAACCTGGGTCCCTCTCTACTCTCTTTTATGCTATTCTGTGTTTTCCAAATGGTTTGACAAATAGTGTCACTGTTGTTACCTGAGAAACACCGATAAAATCTTTAATTCAAAAAAAAAAAAAAATCAGGGCTTTCCTCTAGCACAGTGCCATCCAATATAACCTCTTCTTCTTTTTTTTTTTTTTGAGACAGGATCATGCTCTGTCTCAAAAAAAAAAAAAATTCTTGACTCTTTTTTTGATGGAGTTGGAGTGCGATCTTGACTCATTGCAGCCTCAGCCTCCTGGGCTCCAGTGATCCTCCTACCTCAGCCTCCTGAGTAGCTGGGACTACAGTCATGTGTCAACATGCCCGGCTAATTTTCTTTTCTTTTTTTTTTTGTAGAGATGGGGTCTCACTTTGTTGCCCTGGGTGGTCTCAAACTCCTAGCTTCAAGTGATCCTCCTGCCTCAGCCTCCCAAAGTGCTGGGATTATAAGTGTGACCTACCATGTCCAGCCCTGATAGAACTTTCTATGCTCATGACACTGTTCTTTCTGTCTATATTGTCAAGGACTGTAGCCACCAGGTGCAGGCAGCTGTGGAGTGCTTGAAGCATATATGATGGAGAAACTGAATTTTAAATTTTATTTCATTTCAATGCATTTAAATTTAAATAGCCACAAGTACTGGCTACGACAGCTTTAGACTCTGGTAAGATTCCTGGAGCCCTTGTAGCAGGACTAACAAAGACTGTCTCTATGTCCTAGAATTTCTCTTCGGCAATTTCACTCCCGTATAAAAGTGTCTTGTACACATCCCCCTACCCCCAAATCATCATTCAGCAGGTTAACATTGTGTACAGCCTTGTGTGAGGGGCACAAGGTGAGTGGGAGGGAAGAAGAAATAGAGAGCACAGAATAAATATCTGGAGGTCTCAGGGTGGCAGACCAAGGGTCCTTGGGCTGGCATACTGGGCTGTGATGCATGTGGTGACTTCAGGGCAGACTGGCTTTGTGGAGAGCAGGGAACTCACACCCACTCCATCACTCCCTCTTGTCTTCCTCCCCTAGCTCATAATACAGCAGATTTAATTCAAGGTCTTTTACAAATCCTTGAATGACACAGTCAGGAAAATATACAGAGGTCAACATGAAGTTTTAATTTTCCACACAAATAAATCTGCCTGCACAGCCTGCACTGGGGCAGGTTTAGAGCCAGCCCCTCAGGCAGGTGCAGAGACGCTGGGAGATGCTTTGCTGGAAGAGGAACCTTTGCTTTCCTCTGCTGACATCTCCAAATCCCAGGCCCAGTCAGAGCAAGTGCATAGGGACCTCAGCATAGGCATCTGCTTCTGGAGAGCACAGTGATGGGAAAACTTCCTAAATGCCCAGGCCTCTCCTCCCTCCCGTATTTATGACAAACTAACCATCTGACAATTCCTTATAGAGCTGGGTCCCTGAGTCCTACATTCTGACCAAGGCGTGAGTTGGGCAGAAGGCTCTGGAGAGATTGGCTGGAGTCTCAGTGAGAGGCTGGAAGCCGGCAGGGTGCTTGAGGGTCCTCACATTTCATTCTCCAAACCTCCTGCTCCTCCAACAGAGACATTTCACCCTCCTAAAAGAACATTGATGTGTAGAGAAGTAAAGAAACTTGCCCAAGTTGTCACCACAAATAAGCAGAGGGGCTGGGGTTCTAGAGGATTTTGGAAGATTCTAGAAGATTCTGGAAGAGGATTCCGGAATATGGGTTGGTTCTACTCACTATACTCAGCACACATCCTCCCAGGAGACAAATACCAGCACCACAGGAGTGGCTAAAAGAGAGGATTAAGGGCACAGAAAGGAGAGAAGTTAGGGTAGAGTGGGTGAAGAGCTCTGAGTGATTGATTGCATGGTTTACCTAACCACAGATTAACCACAAGCAAGCATTTCAGCCCCAGCAGTAATGCTGGTCAGTTTCTGAATTGTACCCCTGTACTATGAAGGGATTTTTTCCCACTGGTTCTTTTACATTTGCAGCTTCCCAATGATGACATTGTTACCATCCCTGTCTACAGGTAAAGAAACAGGCTGAGAGATCAAATGATTTGCCCAAGGTTATGTGGCTGGGGAGGGGAAGACTGGGGTCTTGAACTCAGGACTCCAAAGCTGATGCCTTTCACTAGCACACAACCGCCTTTCCTAGGTGGCCAGAACAGAAGGAAATCAAGCTGGACCAGAACAGCCCTTCTTGCTCCACAGAACCGCAGCCTTGCCAGGTCCCAAGGCATTTGGCCTGTCCTGACAGTGATGGGATCTCCCAAAATACAGGCCCCTCAGAGACCATCAGAACTCAGTCCAAATGGGGCCTGGAGGGATTCTCCTGATGTTAAAACACCTTGTCCACCCCACAGCCTCTGTCGTCACGCTGGGACCTTGTTGCTGACCCTGGATGACTGACCACTACCTAGGATGAACCTCCCCTCTGGATGGATGGTCTCTGGATTGGTGATGGATTGGATTCCAGGGCCTCTGAGGAAGGTAGGAAGCCTTGGGACTTGGCAACCTCCGCAGGAGATGGGGTGTGTGCTAGGTGAGGCCCCCATCACTAGGAACAAGGCCTGGTCCATCCTGATACTCGACACCCAGTTACAGTCCAACTCTTCCCTTTGCTAAGTTGGTGTGTGGGCCCCTCAATAAGAGAAAGAACAGGTATTAAGGGTTCAAGAAAAAATGAAACCCAAAACAAGCTTTGAAGTTCTGTAGACCTTGGCCAACTCTCAGTGCAGCCACTTGCTAGCTAACCTTGAGCATGTCCCTTAACATCTCTAACCTTCTCCCTTCATTCGTAAAACTGAGAAATGTGGTACGTTTTTTGTGCATTCGTTTTGAGAACTAGATGGATATGTGTGTGCCTGTTGGCACAGCGCTGGGTGCAGGGCGAGTGCATTAAGCACAGTGGCTTCCATGGCTGTACAGACGCATCCTAGTGCCTGCCTGGTCTGTCCCAGGTGGACAGAGGTGATGGCATCCGGAGGGGTCCCACCTCCAACGTCTTAATCCAGGGCCTTTCTGTGGCACAGTGCTGAGCCAAGGTACTGAAAGGCCACAGAGAGGTGCAGCGGGTGGCGAGTTGAGCCCCTCCTCCCCAATCCCGGTGATTTTTCCTGAAAAGACACCACATGCTTTGTTTTGCCGTCCAGCTTATGTAAACTTGCCTCTTGTTTTATAGTTGCTTCCCCAGCTTTAAACTAAAGCCTGTGATTGACAGACTATAGTTGCTTCCCCAGCAGCCCATCCCTCCAGCTCCCCTCCTGCTTCCAGGCAAACAACCCCAGTCATAGGGCCCTGTGATATTCCCAGTCCCAGGGAATGAGTCCTGATTGGTCTAAGACAGAAAGACAATTCTTTTCTACTTTATCAAATATAGCTGACCCCTGAACAACAGCAGTTTGAACTGGGGGGGTCCACTTACATGTGAAGGTTCTCTCTCCTCTGCCACCTCTGGGACAGCAAGGCCAACGCCTCCTCACCCTCCTCCTCAGCTTACTCTCTGTGAGTAGGATGAAGACCTTTAGAATAATCCATTTCCACTTCATCAATAGTAAATATATTTTCTCTTCCTTATGAGTCTTTTAACAACATTTTCTTTTCTCTGGCTTCTTTTATTGTAAGAATACAGTGTTGAATGCATGTAACGTGCAAAAACATGTTAATCAACTGTATATGTTAGGGGTATGGCTTCTGGCCAACAGTAAGCTATTAATAGTTAAGTTTTGGGAAAGTCAAAAGTTATATGCAATTTTTTGACTGCATAGGGAGTCAGCACCCCTCACCCCTCATTGTTCAGGGTCAACTGTACTTGGTTTCCAAGCCTCCCTTGTAAGTCGGTATGACCACAGGACTCAGTTTTAGATGTGAGAAGAGAAGGGTTGCATCTGGGAAGGATTTCTTTCTGGATGAAAGATAGTCTTTTGAGGAACGGCTCCTTGGTCCCTGCCCTGTCCCTCCTGCTGGAGATGCTGCATGCAAGGGCCTGATGTCTAGAATTCAAGCATCCATGTGGTGACCATGAGGCAAGAAGCATGACAATACAATTTCACTGGGTGGAAGAATGAGGAAGTCTGGATTCTTGATACTGTTGCCGTCTGAACATGCCCTGTGACCATGTATTTCTGGGCATCTGGTTACATGAGCAATAAGTATTCTTATGGCTAAAACCAATGTTTGTCAGTTTTCTGTTGCTTGCAATCAAAAGCATTCCTCCCATAGGCCCCCGAAGAGTGCTTTCATGAGAATTAGAGCAGAGAACGCTGAAGCCTTGCTGAGCGAGGGGTTCTGAGGTAGTTGTTGGGAGAGAGAGGCTAGGAGAGGAGGCAAAAAGAATTTTTCAGAAGTGCCCGGGGGTGGGCGTGTTGTGATTTGGATCCCTTTAATCTTTGAAAATGCAAGTAGAAATTGGAAGTACATTTCATTTCCTTTTGATTATTTAGCTGTTTCTTTGAGGAGTAGAGGCTGAGCCTTATGGAGCATAGAAATGATCTGGGCAACACTTGCAATCGCAATTTGCGTTCTGAAAATTATCAGAGATTAAAAAAGAGATAGAATCAAAAGAAGCTGACGTGATGATAGCTACGTGCCTGGAGTTCTCATTTGGAATAACCTAGAAAGGATCAAACAAGTTCACCGCCAAAGGGACTGGGGAATGCGGCTGATGTCAAAGCATAAGATTCAAAAATGTTGAAAACAGAATTCTCATCTAAGCACACGGTGAGTAGATGCCAAGATTGCTTTATTCATTAATGAAGGAACCAGCAGAACGACAACGCTGACTCAAAAGAGGATGGAGAGAACTGAGGAAATGTTCAATACAAAGTTGGTTTGTCTCCTGTGTCCTTCAAGGCACAAAACAATTCGTAAACTCAGGTTATCTTTTCTATCGGATGTTAATCATTTGCATCTCGTCTTGACACACCATCATTTCCTACTGACCAATCTCCCACAAGTTAGCCTTTAAGTTTTCAGAACCTGGGCTCTGATAATAGTAATGATTAGAAAACAAAGTTACACCAGAAAGTCAGATAACTTTTATTCAGGCTTGTTAGACAACGTGCTAGTATGATTCGGGAAGCTCTTCACATGGTAATCTTTTCCCCTTATTTCCAAGCTTGAATAATTTCTCTGAACACCACAAAGGGAAAATACGTAGGTGGTGCTCTGTATCTTATCAAGCTTTGAGGCCTGACATCTTACTTTGCATGCTTATACACACACATGCATGTGCATTCAAGCACACACACACACACACACACACACGCAATGCATGCATGCATCTGGTAGAAAATCCTTCTTTAGATTAAAGGTTAACCCTATTAAAAGCCGGGTCCCTCTTTACCTGGGTGCCGTGTTGCCCAGCTGATCCCACTAGTCAAATTTGTTGCTCAATCAAAAGTCAATAAAAAGAAAAGTATTTGGACATTTGCTTGTGTCTTTCAAAGAACACCAGGAGATGCAGTTCCTAACCAACAACATCACTTTTCAAAACTATGTCCACCTTCTGCAAGCTCTCCAGGAGCTCAAACTTACTGCCTGTGAAGTTTTCTTCTTCCTCCTGGCCTCCCTTCTACCAAGTCTTTGTTATTTTTATACAGACAAACTTGGCTTCTCTGGGCAAGTCCTTCCCTCTTCCCTCCTGCCTTTCTAATCCGATTTCTGCATCACGAAATTCTGGGAAGTGATTGGTGAGGAATAGTCCTTGCCCAGGGTGCCAGGTCAGGAGCTGGGTTTGGAGGCAGCACTATCACTCATTAGTAAATCAGACTTATTTCGTGGCATGTCTGGGACACCACACCCAAGAGAGCTCAGGTGCAAAGAGACCAGCTGCATTCTCTCTCTCTCTCTCTCTCTCGCACACATATTTATTATGCAGTTGATGCATCTTACATCTGGGACCTCTCACCTGTACAGCCTCTTCCAAGGCCCTGGGAAGGGCTCTAACAATTTTGTGTTCATAATTTTGTATTCATTTATTCAGTGAAGCCTTTCAAATTGTACAGCCTTTGGGGCCAGGTGCAGTGGCTCAAGCCTGTAATCCCAGCACTTTGGGAGGCTGAGCGGGGCAGATCACCTGAGGTCAGGAGTTCAAGACCACCCTGGTCAACATGGCAAAACCCCATCTCTACTAAAAATGCAAAAATTAGCCAGGCATGGTGGTGGGTGCCTGTAATTCCAGCTACTTGGGAGGCTGGGGCAGGAGAATCACTTGAACCCGGGAGGCAGAGGTTGCAGTGAGCCAAGACTGCGCCATTTCATTCCAGCCTGGGTGACAAGAGTGAAACTCCATCTCAAAAAAAAAAATTGTATAATGTTTGGACCCCCTAGAATTTGCATCCACCCCACTCCTCCCCCAGTCGTAGAGCTAAAAGATCTCACATGATAGGAGGCATTTAGGGTGTCCTCTCCAGCCACAATGTCACCCGGGCTTGATTGCCACACCTTCCGTGGCTTGCCATGCATGAGTGAGTGTGACCTGCCTTCACCTGAGGTCTCTGTCTACTAGGCCACGTCCCCATCACTGTTGGGACCTAGTCATAATCCAGTGGTTTCCTGGCTCTTGGAGAATCTTCCTCTTCCATGTGACAACTGAGAGGTAAGAAAAGCTAGCCCGTAGCCCCGGGGAGGGCAATGGGGCTGAGGCAGAACCTAAATGACATGACATCTTTATTATTGGGGGCCTGCTCTTTGGCCTCCACTCTTGGTCCCACCACCCACAAAGAGCTGTGGGATCTGAGCTAATTGGTTCCGTCGCTGGCCTGAATCTCCACCACCCCCCACCCACCCCACCATCTCCCAAGCCCCTGGGCCTTTGTCGCTCACTGAATCGGGGAACAGGGCTTATCTTTAAAGAACAGATGGGGAAGTTCTCATTTTTTATTAAAGCCATCCAGTCTGCATAGAAAAGTAATCTGCTGGCAGCTGCGAGAATCGCTATTTTAAATACATTTGCATAGCGCCTCAGCTGCCCAGTGGGGCTGGGTTTCTTTTCCCCCCTGGCCATCTCCTATCTTGGAACAAGGCCAAGTGCTGGTGTCCTGCAAGTAGCCAGGGCAGCCTCCTTTACTGCAGTGGGAATGGTGGGGGAGCCAGACTCCGGGGGCATGGAGGGGCCAGAAAGCCAGCCACCCCTGTCTTTGCCAATGTGTCCTGACCCGCCGTTGTCAGTGTTCGCCTGGCATGAACACCAGGATCCCCAGGGCCAGTACAGGCACCTGTGGATATTCGATGTCAGTTGGATGGAATCTTGGGAGCTTGGGGAAAATCGGTGCTTCCTTTTCAAGCCCCTCATCCACTGCTTATCCAAGGACTATGTTCTCATTCATCCATTCACTTATTCATTCATTCCTTATTTCTACAAGCCACCTTTGAACACCACCATTTCAGGTGCTATTTTGGATGGGGATGGTGCAGTGAACACATGAGCAAGGTTCCCGCCCTGCAGGAGCTCACCTTCTGGTGTGCAGGAAGCAGAAGAGGTGGCAGACAGGAGTACGCACAGAGAGAAGGCCATCTCAAAGAGGCCTGAGGGCAGCAGGGCTGGGCGGCAGGCTAGACCTTGACTGCTGGGCTCAGGGCAAGGATTGAAGTTAGAGTGCTCCTCACTGATGAAGGACACATGCGACTGAGACGTGAAGGGGCCTCTGCAGATCAAGGGACCCCGAGGTCCTGTCGTCTTCAAACAAGAGGCCCGCCCTGCCCTCTAGGCCAGTGGTTCTCACTCAACACATTTGGAGACATTTCGGTTGTCATCACTTGGAGGGGAGGTGCTTCTGGCATTCAGTGGGGAGAAGCCAGGGAAGCTGCTAAAGACCCTGCAGTGCAGCAGGCAACCCCCTACAACAGAAAATTACTGGGCTCAAATATCCACAGTGCTGAGGTTTGGAAAACCCACTCCAGTGGAACGATGAATGTACCAGAATGTTCCAGAAACACAGATGCAATTACTATCACCTGCAGACTGCCTGGCTTTGTGACCAGGGTAAGCCACTGGCCTGCCAAGGGCCGCCGCCTTCCTCCACCTATGAGACAGGGTACCTCCCTCACAGTTTTCTCCCTTGGGGAGTGTTTCCAGGGCAGACAAGGCACAGAGCTCTTACAGGAAAGGGGCTTCATAAATAAAGGCTCAGTCTTATTTCACTGCATAAAACATCCAGGGAGGAAAAAAAATCACCTTAGGCCTGAGGCCGAAAGAGCTGCCTCATTTCTTTCTGGAAATAATCTTCTCTTAAACCCCAGCCAAGCAGCTGGGCTCTAAGAATCCTGCCCTTCAAGGTCAGATTGGTTTGAACGTGACTGTGTCTCTTCTTCAAAGCGCTGGCTCCTGGAGCGCTGGGCCTTTTCCCGAGGCCCTCAGAACAACGAGGGCGATTCAGGGGATACGTGGACAGGTAACCTTCTTGGAAGAGAGCTGGTTTTCTGCTCTCAAAAGGATCTGAAAAGGCTCCTGTTGGGCATCTCTTCCTAATTTATTTGGCAGTTTTCCCCTGGCTTGCTAGGTTATTATCTGAAGGAAGTTCTTGAAAGCCCAAGACAATAATGAGTCTCCCAGCCAACCCTCACGTTTGCTCACCCAGTGCTCAAGGGCTGTCGGCCTCCCGTGAGGTGCAGCTCATGCCTGGCAAGACTGAAACTTTTATGCAACTTAAGGAAATTATTAGAACTCGAAGACTGTGGAACTATTTTGTCCCATCTGGAACACCCTATTGATATTTGTACATGTATAAATTATGTATTGGACAAGATCCTGTGATCAATGGTGGCCCCAAGGATGAATGGGGGAAGAGAAATAAGCCATGCATTCATTTCCCCTTAACCCTTTGTTCCCTTGAGTGGTTGAGTGGATTTCCACCCGGGCAATGCCACCTGCATTCATGGCGCCCTTTGGGGCAGGAAATGCCCACATTCTTTCCAGGGCTTCTGTTGAGAATTCCAGTCCTCGCCTTATTCATTGACTCCTGTATTCGCCCCCTATTTAGCCTTTGCATATTGGGAATGATTAAATGGGGAAACGGTTCAGGGCTCTGTCGCTGGGATCAGATGGCCTTGGCTTGAGTCTCACTCTGCCACTTGTTGGCTGTGTGTCCTGGGAGGTTATCCACCTCTCTGGACCTGAGTTAGCTTGTCTGGGAAGTGAGTATACAATGGCATCTCCCTCACTGCAGTGCTGGTGTGAGAGTGATGTGAGATGGAAATCTCTCCACACAGTCAGCACCTGGCACCTGGGAAGTACAACAAAGTGGATGGAGGAGGCCCTGAGTTGAATATGAACAAAGGTGAGCCT
The DNA here is from genome assembly GCF_037993035.2 of Macaca fascicularis. Classification (NCBI taxonomy): domain Eukaryota; kingdom Metazoa; phylum Chordata; class Mammalia; order Primates; family Cercopithecidae; genus Macaca; species Macaca fascicularis. Next base: position 113,968,991 of record NC_088384.1, read on the forward strand.
GGCCCGCAGCCAGGACTGAAGCCTGCTCTGGGTTATAAGGGGTTGCAAGGCTGGTGTCTCCAGGGTGGGGCTGGCAGAATTTGCCAACGGGATGTGCCCAGCTAAGGGACAGCCAAACCAGCATTGTGCCTGCTGAATGCAGACCCCAATTAGCCTCGCTTCTCAAAAAAGGGAAGGAAATTAGATTTTTTTGTGAAACTGACTTAGGAGGTTTTGGCCACAGTCCCTCAGTAGGGACTTCAACCAGCCTCCAGGGTCAAAGCAGAGAGGAGGGCAGCAAGGTCTGGGGAGGGAGAGGCCATGGGTGTGGACAAGGACGCTAACATGTGGCTCCTTGCATTGGTTTTCACCACCCATTGGAAGACGGAACTGTTGCCAGATGTGTCATCTAGAAGCATGCTCTCTCCTTGGGCAGTTAGGATTGGAAGACTCAGCCAGGGCTTCTCACCTTGGCTGAATGTTGGAATCACTTGGAAATACTAAAATTCCTGATTCTTCAAACCCAGGGATTCTTTCTGAATTGTTCTGTGATTGGTGGGAAGCTGCAGATCTCCCGAATGATGCAAGAGGGTAGCCCAGGTGAGAGCCACTGACTTAAGGCATGGCCATGGTGAGATGGCCCAGGGCTCAGCGCTGATGCCTGGGAATAACAGAGACAAGAACAGAGGATAATAACAAAACAGCCAAGAAACAACACATGGTCATCGCTCATTCTGAGCTCACTGTGCATTGTCTCATTTAATCCCATACCAGTTTTATGAGAAAGATTTGGTTTATATCCCGATTTCACAGATGGGGAAACTGAGGTGTGGCTTATGTAACTTGCCCAAGGCCCATGATAAGCGGCAGACTCAGAATTTAACACCAGGCTATCTGACAAGTTCTACAAAGGCCTGGAACTTTGTGGAGATGGGGAGGCAGAGGATTCTTGGAATTATTAGCTGAAGAATGGAGAAGCTGAAGTGTGAACTGTTGGTTCTCCTTTCCTCTGTGAACTCCACTAAAAACCTGGACTCTGATAGCACCTGAAAGGCTGGGCTATGTCTTATCTTTCTTTCCATGCATTCTCTCCCAAACAGGGGATGCTCAGGAGATACTTGTTAAATAGACAAGGGAAGGTGGAGAGAGAGGAAGAGGAAGGAAGGAAGGAAGGAAGGAAGGAAGGAAGGAAGGAAGGAAGGAAGGAAGGAAGGAAGGAAGGAAGGAAAGAAGGAAGGAAGGAGGGAGGGAGGGAGGGAGGAAGGAAGGAGACAAGAAGAGGGATTTAGGGTCATCTTATTTTTATTATTTTTGGGTAGTGAAATATGACTGCTAAGTACCCATGAGTTTGTTGGGATTTCTTGTTGTTGTTATTTTTTAAAAGTTTTTTGTTGATACATAGTAATGATATATATTTATTGGGTATATGTGACATTTTGATACATACATGTATCACAGAACACATGGGTAGGCAACCAGTTCTAGGAAGCAGGTTTATAACTCACAGATGGGCAGGGAGGGGCCACAGAGCCTGGGATTCATAGTGAGCCAGGCCCCCAAGGCTCAGAAAGCTGCCCGGGGCAGACGGAGTCTTGACTGTGCGTGCCCCATTTGCTCTGCAGGAGAGGGGCCCAGAAAGTCTGCCCTTGGTTTTACACCCTGGGGAAACGCGACCCACTGAGCTACAGCACTGAAGGACATCCCGTTTCTGGGGTAATCCGGAACTGAGCCTGGCCTGTTCTGGCCAGTTCCTCCCTCTCTCAGGATATTGCAGTCCTAGAGCATTCTACAGTTATTCTTGAGAACGACAAGTGAGAAGGAGTGGAAAACTGGGTGTCTCCAAGGCCACCCAGAGAACTGTCCTGTTACCACTAGTGACCTAACATTCAGAAGGTGCTAACTTTAGGTGGCATTTTACCATGGGCATGAAAGGAGACCCGGTGCGGCACATACCACACTCACTGTGGGTGCTCTCACTAGGACCCCGCACTTTTCCGTGGTACCCTCTGATCCACAGAAGTGCTCTCAGCCAGTCTATCAAAATAGGCAAGAGCGGCAACACCAGTCTACAGACAAGTGAATACATGGCCCTGGGCTGGGAGGATGGAGATTCGAAATGTATTCCAGAGAGGCATTTCATTTCAGTTGGCTGATGAATTGATAACCATAAATACTTTATGTCTCTCTCTGGGCTGTGTAGAAAGCATGCCATGCCTGGACTTGACAGTGAAACTGAACTGAGGATCCAAGCAGCCTGGGAGGCAGAGCTCCAACCTCCCCCACCCACTTCCTCCCTCTCCCAAGGCTCGGGCTGGTTCCTAGCACCATCTGCTTCCAAGGGTCATGGCACTTTGGAATCATAAAAGGCCAGAAAAACAAGCAATCTGCTTAGTTGGGCTCTTAGTGTTGGTGGCTGGATTTAGAAATAGCGCCCCCCGGTGCCCTGGACTAGAAAGGAGTGGTCCCCAAGGGAAGGACAACAGAAAAGGACAGAAACCCAGAAAGAGCCTGAAGACCCTGGAGGAGAAACTGAGGCCCAGGGAGCACTGGAGCTTGCCCAAGTTCACTCAGGAAGCCAGGACAAGGCTGGGCATTGCCCACATCTCCTGATGGGATTATCCCTTGACCTCATTCATTCACTCATTTGCCCATTCACTGTGGTAACAGTATAGCAGAGGGATTGAAGGGCATAGATTCTGGAGCCAATCTGCCTGGATGTGATTCCCGATCCGCTGCCTCCTGGCTGTGCATCCTTGGCAAGTTAACCTCTCTGTCCCAGTCTCCTTGTCAGTAAAATGTGCATAAAAAATAGCCCTCCACAGACTTGTAAAGAGTCAATGAGACAATAAACATACGGAAATTACTTAGAAGAGCCCAGCACATAAATAAACGCTCAATACCTATGCGCCTACTAACACCAGTTAAATAGATGCTATAAACACCAACACTCAGGGCCATGCCAGCAGTGCAGGAGTGAAGAGGCAGATACGGTTCCTGCCCTCAGGAATCTTAGACTCCAGCAAGAGGAGGCAGGAATCCAGGTGTCTGGCCTGGTTGGGAAGGTTGGGGATCTCCTAAAAGGGATAAAAGCCTGCACAGGCCCTGGAGTCAGCCAGGCAGGAAGGCTGGGCTGGCTGGAGAAAGTGGGTGCTCTGTCGAGACTCCAGGCAGGAATGACAAGCCAGTGAGAGACTCATGGAAATCCCAGGTGAAGGCGTCTGCAGAGCCCATTCGTGCAGGGCCATGGGTGGATGTGGAAGTCTGCTACCCTCCATCCTAGAGCAGCAGGGGCTGGGGAGGCTGTGGGAGTGGGCACAGCATGCTCAGATGCGCCTTGTGCTGGGAACTTCCTGGCTGCTGGGGGAGCACAGATTGTACGGTGCAGGACCACAGCTGGGAGACCAGGGAGGCCATGGGTAGACAGTGGCCAGACCAGGCAGGGACAGGGAAATGGACTCGTGTGGACAGATACTGTAGAGAATTTGGAGGTCGCCTTGCAGGAGGTAAATGAGAGGGGGAGGGGGGCAGACAGGAGGGACCCTGGGCTCTGGCATGAACAGTGGAGTGACCAGCACCTTTTTCTGCTCTCAGGTGAGCTGGGAACGCCGGACACAGTGTGGAATTAGTTAGCGGAGACCATGTGCGTGGGTGGGCTGGACAGGCAGAAGCCAGGCTTTCCTTTGCAGCTGCAGAGCTGGTCAGAATAGGAGGGGTGGTCCTAGGGTGGGCCCATGAGCCAGCCTCTCCGTCTAGGAGGGAAGCACAGGGACAAAAGTGAGGCTCTCCTTGCTTCACCCAGAGCAATAGGTCACGGATGGATGCTCCCTACGGCCCAGCAGCTCCCACCTGGTGGATGAACCAGACCCTGTGATCGCCCCTTTCGACATTGCTTACAAAGTCAGGTCGTTTTTCGTCTCCATTCATCTTTAAAAGAGCCCTTCCAGGTTAAAACACCGGCATCCACACCCCTGCCCTTCCTCTGCCCCTCTAGACTCGCTGAGGGAGGACTACTTCTCAGCCTCTCCCTCATGGCCTTCCAGGTAGGGATGGATGCAGCTGTCCCTCTGCCACCTCACTGTGCACAGCCCTTCAAGAATGTGCCATCATGCCTCCTCAGAGGTGAACTGAGCACCAACTATGTCCCAGGCAGGGGACCCCGTGCTGGGGATGCCACAGTGAACTGACCGCATCTGTGAGCCTTTATCCGGCTGTATTCTGGTCTCAGCCCTTGGCTCTCCAGCACAGCCTGTGGACAACGGGGACTGAGCCTGGAGGTGGGCTGGATTCTGCATTCCTCTCAGCTCCTTGACAGCTTTCTATTCAACACAGATGTTTCCAAAAAAGCCCTGGATTCATTCAAGAAGTTCTGTCCTCAATCCCAGCCACTTGACCTTGGGAAAGACTCACTTCAGCCTCATTGTGCCTCAGTTTCCTCATCAGCAAAATGGGATAATCACAGCACCACCTCATAGGTCTGCATGGGAGGGCACGGATGGCTATGTAGGAGCCTGGAGGCCAATTGGCATGCACTGGGCCATCTGTGGGTGAAGATCTGTGCTTGTTCAATGGAGCCTCCTGTCCTAGATTCCATGTGAAATGTGCCCATTCAAATGCCACGTCATTCCCCCACCTCCCACGTCTTCATCACCATGAAGCAATGAGAGATGGCCAACTGCGTTTTGCAGCAAATTGTGAGGTCTTGACCCAGAGGAGATTTTCTCCAATCGCCTAGTTTATGCCCCAGCTTTTGTTCTTGAAATTACTTTCCCTAAGGCCAAAGCAACAGGGCCAGTGTCTTAGTCCGTTTTCTGTTGCTTATAACAGAGTACCTGAAGGAAAGGAACTTATTTCTTACACTTATGGAGGCTGAGAAGTTTTAGGTCAAGGGATCCACATCTGTTGAGGGCCTTTTTGCTGGTGGGGGCTCTCTGCAGATTCCCAAGGTGGCCCAGGGCATTCCACGGTGAGGGGGTTGAGTGTCCTAGCTAGGGTTCCTCTACTTCTTATGAAGCCACCAGTTCCATTCCCGTAATAACCCATTAACCCATTAATCCAGGAGTGGATTACTTCATTCGTGAGGGTGGAGCCCGCCTGACTCAATCACCTCTTAAAGGCACCACCTTTCAATATGGCTGCATAGGGGTTCAGTTTCAACATAAGTTTTGGAGGGGACAAATATTCAAACCACAGCCGGCAGATTGGGTGGGTGGAGGGGGTCAGGGAAGACACGTCTAATTCCTAGCAACTCCCGGGTCATGCTTGGCTCTAGCACCAAAGGCCATGGGAAGGGCAGGGTCAATGGCTCCAGTTGCAAGCAAGGCATAGCATCAGGCCCTCCTCACTTCTCCTGTCTCACTCACTCCAAGGTAGAGAGATTAAGGGTTAAATAAATTGAGATTGGCCTCCATCCCCCTTCCATTCCTTCTTTCTGCTCTTCTTTTCAGATGTTTACCTTCCTCTCAGTTAACTGTGAGCTTTAGTGGAGCCCAACACCATCCCAGTTGGGGTCTCAGAACCACTGCCAGCGGTTGGTTTAGGGGTAGACCCATGATGTGATTCTGGTCAATGGAACTTGAAAGCAAGTGTCCTGGGGGTTTCCAGGAAGCTTTTCTTTTCTTAAAAGAAGACACGTAGGAAGAGACTGTGGCATCCTCTGTTGGACACTGTTGCATGGGCAAGAAGCAGCCATCTTAGTGCCATGAGGAGCCAAGGCCTGGGGCAAAGACACCTCCCAAAGAAAGAGGGAAATAACCTGGGTCCCTGGTGACACTGCTGAGTCTTTCTTTTTAACCAATCTTGGAAGAGGTCCTCAAGATTTCTTATTAGGTAAGATAATAAACATCTTGTAATTTAAACCAACAAATTTAGGGTTTTTTTGTTACTTTTAGCTAAAAGCTTCTAAAGCCATAAGGAGGCCTGGCCCAGGGCCTAATGACCTATATTCATGTCCCAGCCCAGCAAGAATCAGCATTTGATTCTGGTCCAGCCTCTCTGTTCTCTAGGACTGCAGAAGGAGAGGTCAGATGTGCTGGCCCCTTTGGTGGCTATCATCCTTCAAGATGGTGTCCCTGGGAGATGGGATGGTGTGGAGGTCAAACACAGGCAGAGGGGCTGCCTGGGCTGAACCTGGACACCCACTTATGTTCAATGTGATCTAGGGAAGTGGTTTACTTTCTCCCCACTCTGCTTCCTCTTGCATAAGATAGGGTTAATGATACCTAGCTCAGAGCATTGGACATTTGGGTTGTTTTGTTTTTTCTTTATTATTAACATTCCCATAAGAAAAAAAAAACAAAAAACAAAAAAACTTGTACAGGTAACTCTTTATGCCCACCCAAAGAAAATATTCTTAGAAGTGAAATTGCTGGGACAAAAATTACACAAAATTCTAAAGTCTTTGTTATGCATCTTGCTTTGTGGAAATGCACCAATTTATCCCCATCACTAGTGTAGGAGAGAGACTGCTTCCCACATTCTGTTCAACACTGGGTATCGTTCTTCTCTTAGCTTTGAAATTTGATATTCAGAAACCAACAAGTCCTGTTGTTTTATTTTACATTTTTAATTATAGGTAAGGTTGAAATTTCTTCTTAGGCATATTGGCATGTGTATATCTTTCATCCTTAAATTGCCAGTTCATGTCTTTTACCCACTTTTTTCTGGATTTTTTTCTTTTGACAGAGTTTTGCCCTGTTGCTCAGACTGGAGTGCAGTGGTGCAATCACAGCTCACTGTAGCCTCAATCCTCTGGACTCAAGTGATCCTTCCACCTCAGCTGCCCAAGTAGCTTGGACTACAGGTGCATGCCACCACACCAGCTAATTTTTGTATTTTTTGTAGCGATGGTGTTTCGCCGTGTTGCCCAGACTCGTCTTGAACTCCTGGGCTCAAGCGATTCACCCATCTTGGCCTCCCAAAGTGCTGGGATTACAGGTGTGAGCCACTGTGCCCGGCCTTTATCTGATTACTTTAATTCCTTTCTCCTTTCCCTATGAGCTCTAGAAACAGTATCAAGTTACTTTTTAAACTGCGGATGTTAGTGTCTGTGTGTTGTCAATTTGATGCTCACTGTCTTTTCTGAGGTTTTCTTTTCTCCTCACTTGACAATTGTGTCTCCCTTCTCCAAACAGTCTTTCTGGACTTCAGCCTATCTTATTTTCAAGACTTCCTGCTTGTTAGTCTGCTTGGGATGCCATAACAAAATACTGTGAACTGGGTGGCTTAAATAGCAAAAATGTATTTTCTTACGGTTCTGGAGGCTGGAAGTCCAAGTTCAGGGTACCAGCCTGGTCGAGTTCTGGTGAGGGCCCTCTTCCTGGGTTGCAGATGGCCCCCTTCTCACTGTATGCTTTCCCGGGAGCATGCATGTGGAGAGCTCTCTCTTCCTCCTTTGGTAAGGACACTAATCCCATCATGAGGGCTCCATTCTGATGACCTAATCCAACCCCAATCACCTTCCAAAGGCCCTGCCTTCAAACACCATTGTGCTGAGCTTCACCATAGGAATTTTGGGGAGGGGGCAAAATTCAGTCCATAGCGTTACTCTCCTTTCATAGGCCTGATTATGTTGAGAATCTTACGGGAATTACAATGAAAGGTTTTTTCCTAACATTTTCTCCAGTTTCTTGCAGCAAGCCTGTTTCATCAAGCTATATTCTCTCCTGTTCTCAGATCAGTTCCTGTCTTGTGAACTTCTGGGTTTTGTTGTATAACTGGCTATTTTTTTCTCTGTTTGCTCATCCTGACAGATGGGGAGGAAGGGAGTAGGGATGCTGTCTATAGTTGTCCAGTTTTCAGAAAGGAGCTGCATTCATGGTAAACTTTCAGAGCCTTCCAGACCAAATTTGAGGGGAAGGGGTTGGTGTTTTGATGTATTTTGCCTTTACTTGGTCAGACTGAAGGTCTGGTTGCGTCTGGGAGTGATGAAAGCAACATCAGCCTGAGGCAGGGCATCACATTCTTATGCCAAGTAGAACCCTCTGTGCTGATGGGGCTGGCTGGGTCCATCAGCCTTGTCATGAGTCTGCAGCTCAGTGCACCCAGGTATACCCTGTGTCCTCCTGGACTTGGAGCTTGATGCCACCACATTCCAGTGGAGTCAGCTGGGGTTGCTTTTGGCAGCAAGTAACAGAACATATGAAATTGGACTAAGTAACAGGAGATTATTATTCTCCCTTCAGAAGACACCTGAAGCTGGGTGCTTCCAGGATGGGCCCAGGGATCAGCAGCTTGATTAAGGATGCAGAGCCTTCCATTCCTTCCCTGCTGTCCCCTCGGGGACAGTGATGCCCTTGGTCATGACCATGAGATGGCTGCCAGGACCCACACATCCCTCCTCCTGACAAAGTGTGTGAGCAGGACTGCAGGGATGGATTGCTAACAAAGACTCCTTCCTTTTGTCAGGGAAAATATTTTTTCACAGAAGCTCCCTTTCTTAGGTCAGTTCCTCCAGGAGAATCCAGAGATGAGGGCTCCTTGCAGAATTATTAAGAAGGTGCTCCTATGACGGAGGGGAAGAAGGGAATCAAGTACAGGATTCCAGGCAGAGTCAGCTCAGCCTGATCCTGCGGGACCTCTGCAGTGTGAATCATGCTTTGGAACCTGTGCCACTTTCTGGGGCCCAAACTCCTGCACTCTTTAGTCATTGACCAAGGGCCATCCGAGGGATTATAAACTCCCAGACACTTCTAGCTCACGGGAAGGTAATTGCAGGTAAAGGTCAAAAGCATTCAAAAAGAGTTGTCAAATGTAGCAAGTTTATCATATAGTATTCTCAGTTAAATTTGAATTTAAAATCATTAACAAGTCATTTTTAGCATAAGTATGTCCCATACAATATTTGTGACATACTTATACTAAAAAAGTATTCACTGTTTCTCTGAAATTCAAATTAAACTGTGCATCCTGTATTTTATCTCGCCACACTAACTCGGAAACCAATAGAGACATATAAATGTAAGAGGGACCTGGTGGAGTCTGCCATACCCCCCTCACATCCCTTTGGATGGTACTGCGTCATGGGGCTTCTCCTAGCTGTAAAGAGTGACTGCTTCAGTCTCAGTCCAGGAAGGTGGGTTCTCCCAGCAGGGAAGAGGTGGGAGGGAGGGGCCAGCTGGTGGGGAGAAAGTCCACGGGGTCAGCCATTGAGCCAGCCCTTCCCTGTTCCCTGGGAAGAAACACCACTGGAGACAGGAATTCCCCAGGGCTGATGTGGGTCAACAGAAACTTCCTCCATCCCTCGTCCACATTTCTGAAGATGTCCTTCTTGGACTCACTTCCTGCCTCCCATCCCCCAATAACTGAGCTGGAATCAGGGTAGATGCTCCCTTCCAGCCTGGCTATATGACACCCACTGAGGTCCCTGTTCAGTGTGGACAATGGTGCCCCGTACCTTCCACCACAGGTGACCGCCCCAAATTCTGCTGTCCTCATACCCTTCATGCTCTCTGGTCTGAGCTGGGCTCCATGGGGTTCCTTGCCCAAGTGTGGATGCGCACATGGCCCAGTTGTTAAGTTCTATAGATGGGCACCAAAGGCAAAATCAAGTAGAGTCACCATGATCCTTGAAGACACTGAGCTGAACCTGCCTGCTACTTACAGTGTCTTCTGCTGAGCACCAAACGCAGTAAGGGCTTGTACTGACAGACTCAGTGGTTGGAAAGTATGTGTCTTTAGACTCTAGACTCCCTTTCCAGCTGGGATGCTCACATTCGTGGCCCCAGGAGCCGAGCTGGCTGATGGCTGATTGATATCTTTGCTATATTGCTACATTGTTACATTACTGGGGGTATGGGGGGGGATATGGGGACCTAAATGCATGTGTTGGGGTCACTACCTTGAGCTGAGAAGAGGCATCAAAGGATTTCAGAACTGGAATTCCCAATTTTACCTACAATGAAACAGAATTAGAGAGCTTGCCCTGGCTCTTTAATTAGAGGGTGGCCTGGCTAATGAGGACTATTAAGGTTTCCTAAGTTGTATGATGACAGGAGAGGAGTGAGATTTAAGAAAATGTCAAATAAAATTGGACCCAGCACTGATCCTACTGCAGTCAGATAAGCCCCTGTCACTGCTCCCCTCCGTTTCTTTTTGCTGAACTGGTTTTATATCCTTGATACACAATGTTCTTCCTCATTGCCAATTTGGTTCTTTCTTTACCAAATGACTTAGTTCAGTTTCTATAACAAACACACCCTAGACTGGGTGGCTTAAATGACAAATATTAATTACTCACAGGTCTGGGGGCTGAGAAGTCCACGATCAAGATGCCATCAGATCTAGTGTCTGGTGAGGACTGGAGGGTTCCTAATTGGCAGATACACCTTCTCGATGTCCTTACATGGCAGAGAGAGAGAAAGCAAATTCTCGTGTCTCTTTTTGTAATCCTGTTCATGAAGACTGCATGCTCATGACCTAAATACCAATCAAAGGCCCAACCTCTAAGTATCCTTACGTTAAGGGTTAGGGCTTCAACATAGGAAAGTGTGTGTTAGGGGGGCACAGACATGTAGCCTATGGCACCAACTGCCAGGAGACACCAGTGGTGGGTCTGGAGCTGTCTGGGTTCTACAAAAAGCAGAGCCTGAAGTGACCCCAGGGAGCAGGGAATCCCCATTGAGACAAGGAAGGAGGAGACAGCAATGCAAGGCTGTGTTACTAAGGCACTGAGGGCTCAGTTCCCTGGGACCCCAGAGAAGCAAACAGAAGTTATCCACCTGAACGCAGAGGGTGTGTGCTCCTGGGCCTCTGATTCAAGTATCTTTCTTCTTCCAGTACAGGAGGAGTGTGGGGAAAAGGATGCCTCCTTATTGTGACTCTACTTGGATTTCACAATATAAATATTCAGTAGCCAAATGTGGGATGTTTTTACAGCATCAATCTGTTGGCTGGCTTCCCCCATTGATTGACTGGCTCATGTTTCTGGACCACACCTGGGTGTGGCAGAGAAGGCTCTCCTGGCTTCTGAGAAGGCTCTGAAGCAGAGAGGATGCCCATGCACTCAGGGTGGGGCACGTGGAGTCTGAACTAGTGAGAGCCAGCCACTGCTGCTGACGTCAGAGGTACATGGAGAGGGCAAAGCACGTGGACACCAGAGTCAGACCTTGGTGCGAGGATTGCTCATCCTCACCAGGGCTCACGAATATACAGAGGCCCAGAGAGGTCAAATGATCTCCTTATATGTCCGCATCCACCCAGCCTCTGACCCATGAGCTCAGGCCTATGGAGGTGGCATGCCTCCCATTCTAATTCCCATATGACTTTTGTCTTTCCTCCCAAACCGTGGGCTCTGAATTGGCAGAATTGTCTGTCTTTTGCTGCTCAATCCCAGTGCTGAGCATGGGCCTGCACCTAGTAGGTCCTCAGCCAATGTTTTTCAATGAATGCAACAATGATGAAACGAAAACAGCTGTTTAACCCCCTGGGCCTCTGATTCAAGCATCTTCCTTCTTCCAGTGTAACAAAAGTGTGGGGGAAAGGATGCCTCTTTGTTGTGATTCGACTTGGATTTTACAATATAAATATTCAGTAGCCAAAGGTGGGATGTTTTTACAGCGACGATTAGCACTCTGGCAGGCTGGGCAAATATAACTTGTCAGACGGGGCTGGAGGTCTTGGAGTGTTGACTTAACACCTATAAACGGCACAGAAACAGCCCATTCGGCTCTTTTCCTGGCCTCTTCTCTCCTCCACAGCAGATGGTGCCCTCAGGCAAGCCCCGGAGGACGCCCTGTCTTTGGGCCTTGGCCACCTGGATGCCTATAGTGCCATTTTCTGAGTTGGAGAAGAGGGGCTCAGGGATTGGCATTGGAGGCTGGAGATTCAGGATGGAGGTCTCAGCTGGGGGGTGGCAGGACCAGCATGAGAGCCAACTCCCTTGTGGGTACTTCCGGTCGAGACACTCCACATCCTGAAGGTGCCTCCCAGTCATCTTCCTCCAAAAACTGTGTTGGGAAACTAGGATCAGGAGCAGGGGAAGCTTCAGGGAAGGGAGACCAGTTGGGTCATGTCTCCTCGCCTCCATCTGTGCATGTGGACATCTGGGGAGTGTAGTAATTAGCAGAATTACTCTCAACACGCACAGGCACACTCATGTGCACACCCACACACATACATATACACATGTGCATACATGCATAGCCACACACATGCACACATGTACACACATGTGCCCACATGCAAATGCACACACACATGCACACACATACACACATGTGCCCACAGTGCATATGCACACACACACATCCACACATACACAGTCAGCTCAGACCTGGCAGCAGCTGATACACTTGCTGTTTAGACATGGCTAAGAGACGGTGTGCCACTGTGGGGGAGTGGGCAGCTTTGAGCTGCAGCTGGGGCTGCACGCACACATGAACACACGCTCACATGTGCACATACGTACACACACATGCACACTTGCACACTGGGATGGTTTAGTAAAGTTTAATTAACATGCGGAATGTGCTTGATCACACCTGAGAGGAAATCCCAGCACATGGAAAGGCTGGACAGTGACCTCCCATGCTTTGGATCCCTGTCATCAAATCACCATGTATCTTGGAATTAAGGAATACGCAGCCCCTGGTGATCTGCCCTTTCTCCTGCAGGTGCTCCACGTGGGTTTTCTGGAGGCTGTGCCATGCTCAGTCACTCAAAGGTCCAACCCCCTTTGCAGGTGACTGGCTCCCCGGTGGGGCTGCTCGGGGCTCGGGATTCAGGGATTCCAGAGAGGCCATCTCAGACAGGCAGAAAGGAGGGGCTGGAGTTTGGCTGCCAGAGCCGGCGGCTGCTGCCTTAAAATATTCCAGTCACATCACTGGCGGCGAAGCCGTAACCCGGGTGCATTGTAACAGAGGGAGAATTTCATCTTGTTTTTGAAATGCTGTTATTACACACTCAGGAAACCCACAAAGGCACCTTGGCAGGACAGGATCAAATAAATACCTGAACTTGGAGTGCAGCAACATTTACTTAGCAAATGACATTTTAATGCCGCAAGTCGAATTTACATACTAATTAAAATTTCCCTTTAAAACATTGAGACTTTTGCCCTCCCCGCCTACCCACAGTGACAAAGATTAAAAGATTTTTTATGACGTCCTGTCAGACAGAGCTCCCTGGAAAAGGTGGGGACACATTTTCATCATCCCCCGACTGCCTTCTTGGGCAGAATTTAGTGGCCGGGCCTTGGTGCCGCTGCCGCCACCTGCCCCGGGCTGGGCTGGAGTCCTTAGGAAGTGTTGCCTTCCAGTCCTGCTCGCTGCGAGTTGGGGACCCCAGCAGGAAAGGAGGTTGAGGGCTGCCTCGTAACTTGGTGAGGAGGCTTCACCATCCCTTTGGTGCCTTCAGGGAATGTTCTTCCTGATCTTTGGTGGTCCTGGCATAACTTTAAAAATGTGCCAAGTTTACCCAGGCGGGAAGCAACTCTGAAGGTTCATTTTGGTCCCGGAGCCAAGAGTCCCAGGCCAGCTGGGAACATATCCCTCTCTGCCTGGTGAACAGGAGGAAGAGTTACCTTTTCCAATTGTGTTCTTCCTTTCTTTCCCCTTCCTCCCCAAGGCTTAGGTAAGTTACGAGGGCTGGATGTTTGAGTAGCAGCCCATTCTAGGCATGGACAAGCAAGTGCGTGCCCAGATGGCTCCCTGTGGCCATGCTGACCTTCCCTCCCCTTCTGTTCTTGTACCAGAGATGCTTCCTTTTCTCGCCTGTTCCTGGGCTGGCGGGGGGTTGGGGGGATTCTGCCTCAAGGGTCCCCAGACTCCCTGCTCAGCCATTTAATGAATAATTATTAAACACCTTCAGTGGTAAGCACCGAACTGGGCACAATGGGAGCAAGACTGCCGAGCCCCCTGCTCACTCGGAGTGTACATTTTAGCCAGAGAGACAATTCCTGTTAACAAGGTGATCTTAGAGAGTGGGAGGTGCCCTGCTGACTCTAGAAAGCTGTGTATGAGCATGAGCCCTGTCTCAGCTTCCTCTCTGTCTCTCCATAGGTATGATTTCAGTTACCTTATCAACAACCCTGGGAGGGCAACATTGTCATCATTACCTTCTTTTCATAGATGAGAAAACTAAGTCTCAGACAATTTAAGTAACTTGCTTTGGACTCAGAAAATTGGGCCCCAGATGACTACCTCCGAGGTGCTGTGCCATAAATAAACACATGTTTGAGTGGCTGGAGCATGGGCTTAATTTATTTCTATTTATTTTTTAGGTAAACATTAATAGAAGTGTAAGTGATGTTCAGATAAGTGCACAAAGCATTAGCATACAGCTCTAGGAATCTCCACAAAGTGATTGCACGGTGTCCTCACCCTCCACGCAGAAGAAGAAGAATTTCAGTCCCAAGCAGCTCCCCTTCCCAGTCTCTGACCCATAGGTCCCGACAGGTGAGTTGTGTCTCTTCTCCAGCTGTCTATGACTGAACTCATACCTGTTGTATGCCCTCTTCTGTGTCTGGCTTCTTTTGCACGACTTTAAGTCCATGTTGTTGGGTGTGGGTGAAGCAATGTAGAACTAGTTTATTCCTTTTTGTACTGAGCACTATTCCACTGCATGAAATACACCATATGTGTCCTTTTACAGTTGGTGAACATTTAGGCTGTTTCCAGTTTGGGGCTAATATGCACAGCTGCTATGTATGTCCTCGTACAAGTCTTTTGTGGACACATATATGTATATCTGTTGAGTCTCTACCCAGGGATGGAATTGATGGATCCTCAACCATAAACATATTCGGCTTTATTAGCTACTGCCAGAGTTTCCCAAAGTCAAACCATTTTACCCTCACGCCAGCAGGTAGTTGTTCCACATTTTAGCCTACCCTTGGTATTACCTGAGGTTTTTTTGTTTTTGTCTTTGTTTTTGTTTTTGTTTTTGTTTTTCTAGACCGAGTCTCACTCTGTCGCCCAGGCTGGAGTGCAGTGGCATGATCTTGGCTCACTGCAACCTCCGTCTCCCAGATTCAAGTAATTCTCTGCCTCAGCCTTCCGAGTAGCTGGGATTACAGGCACCTGCTACCAAGCCCGGCCAATTTTTTTGTATTTTTAGTAGAGACGGGGTTTCACCATCTTGGCCAGGCTGGTCTTGAACTCCTGACCTCGTGATCCACCCACCTCAGGCTCCCAAAGTGCTGGGATTACAGCACCTGGCCTACCTGAGTTTTAAATTTTAGAGATTCTGCTGGGCATGCATGGCATCTTAGTGTGGCTTTCCTTTTTTTGCATTGCTCTAATGACTACAGAGGTGACTGTCCTTTGATGTGTTTATGGACATCAGAACGTCCTTTATGTGGAGTGCCCTTTCAAGTCGTTTGCTCATCTTTCTTGTGGTTTATCTATCTTTCTCTTAATCATTTGCAGGAGCTCTTTATATATTCTGCATAGACAAATCCTTTGTTGGATGTCTATATAATATGGTTTGGCTTTGTGTCCCCACGCAAATCTCATCTTGAATAGTAATCCCATAATCCCCACACATCATGGGAGGGACCCAGTGGGAAGTAATTGAATGATGGGAGTGGTTCCCTCCATGCTGTTCTTGTGATAGTGAGTTCTCACAAGATCTGATGGTTTTACAAGGAACTTTTACCCCTTTTGCTTGGCACTTCTCCTTCCTTCCACCATGTGAAGAAGGGTATGTTTGCTTCCCCTTCCACCATGATTGTAACTTTCCTGAGGCCTCCCCAGCCCTGTGGAACTGTGAGTCAATTAAGCTGCTTTTCTTTATAAATTACCCAGTCTCAGGTATTTCTTTATAATGGCATGAGAATGGACTAATACATATATTGCACATATTTTCTTGCTCTGTGTGGCCTTTTTTACTCTCATAATGGTTTCCTTTGATGGATAAAAGTTCTTAACTGCAATGTGGTTCAATTTAGCAATCTTTCACATTTTAGACAATGTTATTTGTGTCCTGCTTCAGAATTCTTTGCCTACTCCAGAGTTATAAAGATAATTTTCTTTGTCATCATATTGAAGTCTTATTGTTTTATTTTCTACATTTTAATTCATAAGCATTTTAGAATTGCTTTCTGTGCATGGTGTGAGGTAGGGGTCAGGGAAAGCTCCTCTGGGTCACATAAGCCATGGCCCCCCCTGGGCTTGCAGCAAATCAGTGTGGTTTACAATAAGTGAGAGGACAGGGGAGAGGCTTTTTCTAGGGCCTGGAAACCTGTTCCCCTGTTAGCACCACAAAATAAAAGTAAATAAATTATTCTCTTCCCTCATGAAAGACACATCTACCGTGATTTATGCTTTTTTTGAGAAAATGTCTGGGGTTTTTCTAGGTGAATCTGAAGCAAACCAGGACAAACGACTCCCTAGTGATTCACTCATGCATCTTGAGTGAATGATTCTCATTATCCATTCATTCAATGAGGTTTCTTAACCACCTACTATGTGCTGAGAATTGAAGATACAACAATAGGCCAAAAGTGATAAGGTCTCTGCCTTCACAGAGCCAGTCCTTTTGTGAGGGAGACAGCTCTTATGACAAAAGCTCTGACTTGGGGTCAAAGAGAAAAGTACACGAGGCTAGAAGAATTTAGAATAGGAAGCAAACCTACTTAGGGGGCTCTGGGGATGTTTACCCAAACAAATGATAACCGATCAAGATGTAAAGGATGACTAGTTGTTAATTAGGTAAAGAGAGGAGAGAAAAGCTTTCCAAGTGGAGGGACCAGCATGTGCAAAGGTCCTGAGGTTGGAGAGAGCAGAATGAGCACCAGGGGCTATGAGAAGCCTGGTGTGCCAGAGGCCTTGTGGGTACATGGAGTCCAAGGAAGTTGGCTGAAACCAAGACATGCAGGATAGAATGTTAGGAGGACTGCAGGATTTGAAGAAAAGTAGGCAAGACATGACTTAATTTTAGAGAAGGTTTAGAGAAGAAGGCCTGGGCTGCTGGGTGGAGAGCAACTTGAAAACTGTAGGGTCTGGGACATTTGCACAAGTTCCAGGCTAGTCTCCTGGCACTCATGACCATGCCAGCCCTGAGTGTCTTGTTTGGCCACGGGTTTTCCACTTTACCCTGGGGCCTTCCTAGGCCACCCTGACCATGCATTCTACTCTTTCACCACCCCAGGTAGGCTCAGTCTGTTCTGTCCCAGTTCTTCCTTTCAGGCCAGTAGTTTATTGTTCACCCAGACCTCCCCGTCTACGAAGTCCTTCCTCCACTCTTCATTGTTTTTACCAACCTAGGAGCTGGCTCCCCTCACTGAAAGAAACACCCATTTCTTGAATGTTGGGAGGGAGATGGAGTTCCTGCTCCTCTAGATGACATCTGTTCAAATCCCTGATGTGCTCCTGTTCTACTCATTCATGAAGTTGCCCACATATATCCTCCCAGGCTCTCAATCCAAGGAAGGTTGTCAGTGGCAGTCCCCCTGGAAGCTGCTGGCAAGTTACTGGATGCCATGACTATGTGCAGCTGCCCCTTAACCAGCAACATGGAGCTATCTCCACAGAAAGAGGCACAAGCCAAGGTTACCAAGTGCATTTCCACCTATAAACAAGACCCACTCAGCCCAGCTTCAAAGGAAGGATCACTTCTGTTCATCCAACAAACACATCATAGCAACAGATGGCCAGAACAGAGGACCTCAGCTTTGGCAGAGGAGGTAAACAACAGACATTCAAATAATTCCACACCCACCCCAACTGATCTGCCCTCCACCATACTCCCATGGAAAAGGAGGCTGAGGACTTAGGAGTCAGCACTTAGGCTGCAGGTGAGCTCCAGGCTGGGGCCATGTAGTAAGAAGACATGAGGAGTTTTTTGGTCTCAGATCCCTCCCCACTCCCACCTTCAGAGCATTCTGGGATGCTCCATTTCTTCTGGACATAGTTTTCTTCCCAATTTTCTTGATTCTTAAAATGTCTTAAAATAGAGGTCTTGCATTAAGGATTAGAATTTTCCAGTGATCACAGAGTAATGAAAACCAACAGAGAGTCTGTTTTGGAAAAATAAAAGACCACAAGGAAAGACTCCCTGAAACAAAAAACCAAAGGAATCTTTCCGCCTCATAAGTCAGAAACCCATGGATATGCTATTTATCTGTTTATTTTTATTACAGAAGCATTCTAGGAGAGCAAGCTCTCTCATGGGAGGATTTGCAAGTGTGATGGGTGGGGGCAGATATGGCATTACTTAATGGTCTCAAAATTTTTTCTTCCCTGTCAAAACTGAGGAGTCCCTGCTCTTGTTATCTACTGTTACCTAACAAACCACCCCAAAAATCAAGACTTCATGCAGCTATTTATCACTATGCTGTATCACAACTCCATGTGCCAGGCGGATGACACACAGCAGGGACAGCACAAGTCTGGGCCCTCAGCTGAGAAAACTTGAACAACTGGGGGATGACTAGGCATCTCTCCTCCTCCTCCTCCTCCCCCACTTCCTCCTCCCTTTTCTCCTCTTCCTCCCGCTCTTCCTCCTCCCTTTTCCCCTCCTCCTCCACCTTATTCTCCTTCCCCCTCTCCTCACCCTTCTCCTCCTCCTTCTCTTTCTCCTCCTCCTCCTCTTCCTCACCCTCCTCTTCCTCACCCTCCTCTTCTTCACTCTCCTCCTCTTCTTCCTCCTCCTCCATTTTTCCTCCTCCTCCCAGTACACCTCTTCCCCATCTTCCTCCTCCTTTCTCTTTCTCTCCCTTTTCCCCATCCTCCTTCTCCTTCCTTGTTCTTCCTGCCCCTTCTCCTCATCTTCCTCCTGCTTCTCCTCTCCCTGCTCCTCCTGCTTCTTCTCCTCCTCCCTCCTCTCCTCCTCCTCCTTCTCCTCTTCCTCTCTCTCCTCCTCCTTATCCTCTATCTACATCGCCCAATATGGCTAGCTTGGGCTTCCTCACAGCATGGCAGCCTCAAAGCAGTCAGAATCCATTCATGAGGGCTCAGGGTATCAAGAGGAAAAAAGTGGAAGCTAGCAATCCCCTTAAAGACAAAGCCTGGAATGGACAGAGCATCTCTTCCACCATACCCATTGATCAGGCACCAGCCATGATTCAAGCAGAGACAACATGAACTTTACCTCTCAATGGGAGGAACCTCAAATAATTTGTAGCCATCTTTAATTCCCACAACTCTGAACCCCATATTACTTGGGAACCTGAAGGACAGAAATGATAAATGACAAGAATCAAACCAAAATAAATAGAACACTCAAGGTGGGTCACAAGAAAATAAAAAGCAGAAAAGGTAATATGCTGCCTCTATATGTCCCAGGGGAAAGATAAAAGCCATGCATTCATTCATGGATTTGTTTGCTTATTCACTCATTCATTCAATGAAGTGAAGACCTACTATGTGCAAGGCACAGTTCCTGCCACTGGAGACACAGCAATAAGCAAGCTACATGAGACAGTGCTATCATGCAACTTGCAAAAAACTGTCAGAGGAAGAAGACACTAAACAAATAATTACAGCATATTTCACTTTCAAAAGGCAACAACATGGAACCATGAAACCATGTATTGGGGTACATGACTCAACAAGGAGGGTCAGAAGAGGTTCCTCTGAAGAAAGGCTGTTTAAACTGGGCAAATAAAATAAGCTGAAGTTTTATGAGCAAGGAGAGAAGTGAGAGAAAGAATGCCCCTGACCAAGGAAACAGTTTGGGATTGTAAGCAGAAAGAGAGATGGCCAGGGTGGCTGGAGCTAGGGCTGGGCAACATGGTGGGGCCTGGTTGTGCAGGGGCTCATCAGGGCCTTGTCTCATGATAGGGACAATGGTAAGCTCTTGGAAGGTGTTCAGCAGAGAAAAGACCTGAGCGGACTTGCGTTTTCTAATCTTATCCTGGAGGGGTTGGAGAGGACATCAGGAGACCATGAGGAGTTGGCTGTAATTGATGAGGTGACAGGAGCTCGCTCCAAGTGGGTGCTATGGACATGGAGAACATTCGGGAAGTGGAATTGGCTGTCCCTGGTGATGACAAAAACATGGTTTATGGGAGGCTCCCAATTAATATTTATGCCATAAGTGAACAAACAAATGATTCGATGCAGCATCAGAGATGAGAAAGAAGGGGGTGCTTCACGGTGGTTCCAGGTGTTGGGGTTTGAGTCCCAAAGTGGATTTTGGAGACTGTAGGTGGAGCAGCTTGGCAGGAAGCAGAGGGGGTGGATGAAAGTCAGTCCCAGACCCCATGAGCTTCTAGTTGACATGGAACACCCACCCCTCCCTCAGTCCCTCCCAGGATGTGGCTCTCTCTGGGGCCTGCCTCTGCTAAGGGCCAGCCTCCTCTGCTAAGCCAGGCACTTGGCCAGAATGTGGGTCCCACCGGAAGGCGAGCTTTGTCCTGGGAGAACTCATGATTGTGCAGGAGGAAGGAGGCTGCATCCTGCCCCAAGGGCTGGACCAGACATGTTGATGTCTCCTGGAGAGAGCTGAGTCTCCAACCCCCATTGTTTGATGGTGCTCATCTCAATGGGGTGCACACCCAGCCCTGGGCCTCCGGTCTTAATTATACCCCAGACTGTTTGCAGTGTGTAATTACCACCATTAATTGACTGAGGGCGGCCACACTTCTCCCCTCCAGCCGTCTTTCTGACACTGAGATCCGCCACACAACGCATCTGCCTGCACAGGCAGGAAGGAAAGGTGGCAGTGTCTGCCTTTATTTTATTACCAAGAAATATTTATTTCTGTGATTTTCTGGAAGAAACAGGGTGGAGGTGCAGGCTGAGGTCTGTCCAGCTCGTTCTGTGCCTGCTTTGGGATGTGGGCACTGAGAAATTAAGTATTGAATGAAGACTTTCCATATTGTCCTTTCACTTCCATGGAGACCCCACAGTACCTGGGCCATATATTATTATACTGTGCTTCTTCTCCTAGAAGAAGAAAAATCATAACAGACAAACAAAATGAAACACACACAAAAATAAAAACAAGAACAAACTCCAATTCATTCTTGAATTTGTGTTCTAAATATAATAGTTTCTGCATTCCAGACAAATCCCTATCTTCCTTCCTTTCTTGTTTCCTTCCTTCCTTCTTCCTTTCTTCCCTCATCCCTTCTTCTTTTATTCCCGTCTATCTAATCTAGCTGACTATATCTGTATCTATAGTGCTTGGTGAGCCTTGGTTTTACCCTCCATATCTGTGGACTCTATCTATAGCTATATAATGGTTTGTGAACCTTGGTTTTCTCATTTGGAAAAGGGAGAAAAAAGTACCGCCCTCTCAGGTTTCTGTAAAGATTAAATGAATGTAAAATGTGACCCTGGCTCCTGGTGTGTGAGTCCTCAGCTTCAGTGTTAGCAAAGTCATGCCAGACATGGGTCGTGTCCTCTGTGTCCTGCTTGGGAACGGGCACGTTGTGACTTGGGTTTGAATTCAGAGGATTCAAACCTGGGGGGTATACAGTGGCCCAGGTACTTTGGGGTCCCGTGGAAAAAAAAAAACCCTGGGACAATATGGAAAGTCTTCATTCATTGCTTAATTTCTCATTCCCCGCAACCCACAGCAAGCACAGAATGAGCTGGGCAGACCTCAGCCTGCACCTCCACCCTGTAATCAATGTGGTTGTCCTCACCCCTTAGACTGTACACACCAAGAGGTGACAAAGCTTTCACCTTAACAGGAAGCAGGTGATTTTTGTTCATTTGCTTTGTTTTGTTTTGTTTGTTTCTTTTGTTTTGTTTGAGATGGAGTCTTGTTCTGTCGCCCAGGCTGGAGTTCAGCGGCGCAATCTCTGCTCACTGCAACCTCTGCCTCCCAGGTTCCAGCAATTCTCCTGCCTCAGCTTCCTCAGTAGCTGGGACTACAAGCGCTCGCCACCATGCCCAGCTGAAGCAGGTGTTTTTGTGCCTTCTTTCCAGATGGCAGAGCACCCCACCGCCAAGTGAAGCTGAGATTGGTTAAGAGACTTCTCTAGGGTCACACAAGCTGAGAGGTGAAGGGGGGACTGGAATCCCACCTACTGACTCCTGCCCTGTGCTCCTGCCACAAGAGGGGCCTGCACCACGTGCTCATTCCTGCATGTGCCTGCACAGAGACTGAGTGTCCTCAAAACCATCCCTCAGGGAAAAGGGCAACCCCTCCAGGGAGCACCCACAGCCTCTCGAGCTGCCAGGCTCTCTCTCAATTTTAGGGTCAGTTGCACCTGCGAGTTTGTCCTCACTCCAATCCAGGGAGCTCAGGCAGTCACTGGGCATGACCTCTGTGGGAAGCAGGGGCAGTATAAGATCCTCCGCTCTGTCCAGGCTCCAGGGGAAGGGGACATATCTCAAGAGGTACAGGGGCAGGCAGTTAGAGGCAACGGCACATGGATGCCAGGTAGGGTGAGCAGAGGGGTCAAGGGGCTTGAAGCAGGTTTGAGCAGAGTACCTGCAATGCCTGCACAGGCTGTGTCTCCTCATCTGTGAAACAGGAATGATGATGAAACCATGTCCTGTAGTAGCGCCGGTGGATCCATGCAAGCCTTCCATTCAGATGTAAGTAAAAACAAATTAAAACCACAAACTGATCTTCCTCTCCTCTCACACCACAACAAGCAACACAGAAAACTTCCGTGAGCAAATGTGTGAGGGTTTCTTCCCACCAGCAAGCAAGCCATCTATTCTGCCGCGATGCCAGCTGGGTGTCCCCTGATTCCATTCTGCAGAGATAGTGTCAGATCCCACAGGCGGAGGATTCTGTCCCTGAGCCTGCCCTCCGCCATTTCGGCACGAAATGCAAGCCCCTGCGCTTTTGACCTGTAAATTGGGGTTCTCAAAACCTTCCCCTCAAGTTTAATTTATTTCCTAGACAGGCTCACAGAACTCAGGGAAATGCATGTTTACTAGTTGATGACAAAGGATAATTTAAAGAATACAAATGAACAACCAGACGAAAAGACACTCAGGGCAAGGGCTGAAAGGGTCCTGAGTGCAGGGCCTTCTGTCTCCAGGGAGTTGGGAGGCGCCACCGCCCTTGTCTACCTTTCTGCAAGCCTCTACATGCTCAGCTATCCAGAAGCTCCCTGAGCCCTGTCCTTTTGGGTTTTTAGGGAAGCTTCATTACATATGCGTGATTGATGAAATCATTGGCCACTGGTGAGCCACTTACCCCTCAGCCCCTCTCCCCTGCCTGGGAGTGAGCTGAAAGTCCCACCCCTCTTATCCTGCTCTGGTGTCTTTCTGGTGACCAACCCCATCCTGATGCTACTTAGGGGCTGCCAGTCACCAGTCAACTCATTAGCAGATGAAAAGATAACGTTTTGGAGTTCCTAAGGATGTCAGGAGTTATATTCCAGGAAATGGAGTTGACGTATATATTTCACAATATCATAAGAATATTCTTTCCTTCTTTCATCTTCTGACTAACAGAGAATGTGCTGGAGTTCCAGGGTCTGATGCCTTACTGGCCCCTTGGGTGCTGGGCACCTGAGCCCCTTGGTCTCCAAAAGCCTCACTGACTTGGAGAGGGCCATGGGCCTGTGCTCTGGCCAGCACTTGGAGTAGAGATGCCAAGCTAAGGTAGCCACATGCCTTCACCTCTCTCCCTTACAGGCCCTTCTTCTGAGTTAGCCCTGGTGGTTTCTTGAGATCTCAGGAGAAAGTTCCTCTAAAAACCCAATGTGGGGGTTCTGTCGCTGTCCTGTTGTGCCCCTTGATCTAAAACCCGTTTGCAGCACCAGTCCCAATATCCCACTCAGGGAGGCCATTTCACTCCGGGGAAAACAGCTTTCAAGTTCAGCTCTGGTTAGTGGGAACAGGGGTGTGGAGTCAACAGAAGCAAGCCTGGGGCACATCAAGCTAAATGCCCTGTTTCAAGTAGTGTAATTAGACCAATCGTAATAATTGTACTAACTGACATTTTTGAAATTATACTCTATGTGCTATGATTAACACCTCCATTTCATAGATAAGGAAACTAAGGCTCAGGGAGGTAAAGCAACTCCCTGAAGTTTACCAGGAAGTTGCCCAGGAATGGTGCTGGCTTTTCCTGTCCTTGTTGGAAGCGGGAGAGGTGGAGGGATTGGCCCTCATCCAGAGCAATGAGGGAACGAAACAGGGTCTACCAGCCCTCCACACTGCAGGGGGAAACACGGCAGTCACAGGGGGCATTGTTAGAAGGGGACACAGTAGCTATTCACTTATTTCAACAGGGATTATTTTTCTCTTGGCATCATTTGTGCATCAGTGGCTTCAGAAGCGAGGATACCCCATCCCCTGGATGTGACTCAGCAGACCCCTGGGGGAAAGCTGGGGCACTGTAGGGCATCCCAGGGGCCAAGTCCGGCCAGTATAGCCTGAGGGCACCACAGCCCCAGCTCGTGGCCAGTGTGGATGCTCCGTGGGAAGCACCATCCCTGCTCCAGCCTTACTTGAACAGGAGCTGATGCCACCCTGCCCAGCATCCCTCCCTGCTTCTTTGAATGACAGTCTTCAGGCTTTGTTTGGGGACCTCCCCCTGCCCTTTTCTCAGACAATGAGATCTGGATGGAGCTCCATTCCTGGCCAGCACACATCTGTCAGTCTTCATCTTCCTGGGCATGGGGTGGGTGTGTGGCCAGCTTAGGCTGGTGCCGTCAGAGCGAACTTCAGACATGCCTGGACCCTGGAGAGGAGGCTTTCTCTGTACACTTGGCTTTGGGGCTGTAAGGATGGGGAGTTTCTGCCAACATCTCTGCCCCCCAGAGGCGAAAAGCCAGCCTCTGAATGGAGCCATCCTAGGAGAGCAGGGACAGGAGGGAGAAGGTCAGTCCCTTCCCCCATGCAAGTCTGCAGTAAGGTCTCAAACACAAGCCTTTACATCTCCATCCTCTGTGAATCCCATCAATGGCACAATGCCCTCCAGAGAAGGCTTCAGTGCCCAGCATGGTAGGTGAGGCCAACGGCATCTCGCCCCCGCACACCTCTCCAGTCCCTTCTCTCGCATGACCCCTTCTCCGGGCTTTGCCTAATCCAGTGTGAACTTCTCACCCTGTCCTTAGGGATCAATATTTTGCTCGCCTCTGGGTATTTGCTCCTAAGTTCTCTCTGCCCAGCAACACCTTGTCCCCTCTTTCAGTGGCTTGTTCTATGTGATTGCAGGTCTCTGTTTGGTGGTCACTCTTCCCCGATTCATCAGCTCTCCGTGGGTTGCCCCTTCTGTGTTCTCACAGCACCAATGCTTCCTCTATTAATGGCCCCATCAAATCGAATGGTTGACTTTCTCTGTTTACTTTCTGTCTTAGTTTGTTTTCTGTTGCTTATAACAGAACACTTGAACTGGGTAATTTATAAAGAAAAGGAATTTATTTCTTACAGTTATGAAGTCTGAGAAGTCAATGGGTTATGTCTGATGAGGGCTTTGTTGCTGGTGGGGACACTTTGCAGAGTCCCAAGGCAGGGCAGGGCATCACACAGTGAGGAGGCTGTGCACAGCTCACTCAGGCTGCTCTTCCTTTTCTTGTAAAGCCACCAGTCTCCCTCGCATGATAATCCATTAACCCATTAATCTATTAATCCATGAATGGATCGGTCTACTTGTGAGGGCAGAGCTTTCATGATAGAATTGGAACCGCCTTTGCAAAAATTACGAGGTGAAAAAATTATGAAAGTGAAAGAGATCTGATCTAACCAATCCCCATCTTGCCTTTAACTCCAAACCGACCTTGGTCATTCCTGGGCATAATGGCCCCTCCCCCAAACTTAACCACCTTTGTGAAGTTAGTGAAACCACCAGGTTAGGAGGATGAGAGGAGCCTGAATTCTGCTAAGGTGTAGATGGGAAGGATTACCAGCCATTATTCCAGAGGCCACAAGGCTTGCAACTTTCCCAATTACTCCTGCAAATAACATCACCATTGCAGAACCTAAGATTAGCCTTTTGAGATGTCTTTTCAGGTATTTGTATTTCTGATGACCAATGGCTCCACCCCAACCAGCCAACCCACCGAGTGGTCCTATGGCCCCACCTGGAACCGGACTCAGTGCCTATGAGAAGCGTTTTCCACATCCCTATGACTGCACCCCCAGCTAATCAGCAGTGCCCATTTCATTGACTGACAAACTATCTTTGAAAAACCCTCGCCTCTGAATTTTCAGGGAGGTTGATTTGAGTAACAATAAAACTCTGTTGAAGGGGGCAAATATTCAAACCACAGTACTATCTTTAATTAACTTTGTATTTTGAGGTAATTATAGATCCACATGCACTTGTAAGAAAGAATATAGAGAGATCTCAAGGACCCTTCCCTCATTTCCCCAATGGTCACATCCTACACAACTACAGTACAATACCACAACCAGAATATTGACATTGATACAAACCAGGAACCTTATGTGGATTCTAGCAAACTGACCTGTGTTTATTTGAGTGTGTGTATTTAGTTCTGTGGGATGCTATCACCTCTGTTGATTAGTGTGATCCCACCACAGTCAAGGTACAGATGTCTAAAAGGACCCCTCATGCTGCCCTTTTAAAGCCACAGCCACCTCCTCTGCTTCCCACTTCATCTCAATCACTGGCAACCACTGATGTGTTCTCCACCTCTATTATGTTGTCTTTTAAAAATATTATATGAATGGAATAATTTAGCACATAGCATCTTGAGATTACCTTTTTTCCACTCTACACAATTCTCTGAATATCCATCCAAGTTGTTGCATCTAATACTTGCCCTTTTAAAGGCTGCATAGTATTCCATGACATGGGCATACCTCAGTTTTGTTCAACCATTCAGCCATTGAAGGGTACCTCTATTGCTTCCAGTTGGAGACTATTATGAATAAAGTTGCTATAAACATTTATGTACAGGCTTTGGGGAGAAAATACATTTTCATGTTTCTGGGGTAAATGCCCAAGAATGCAACAGTTCACATTTGGAAGAGCATATACCATTAGCTATACTTGTTTGCAAAAGCAGACTCCTGGAGTGGGGCCCAATACCCTAAGAGACAGTGAGACCAATCCTGCCTCTCCCTAGGGGCCAAAGTCCCAGCCTGCAAACACAGACTTTCCTCTTTTTCCCATTAAAAAAAAATATGCTTATGCCTTATTTATATAGTTCACATGCAACCTTGGCTCTTTCAAGAAATATTCATTCACTCGTTCCACAAATATTTATCTGGTGCCCACTCTGTGCTAGGCACAGCCCTAGGCACCAAGGAGACAAAGGCAAACAAAACCCAATTCCTCATGCCAGGCAGTTACATTGTAGTGTCAGGAGATGAGCAGCAATTGAATGAACAAGCTGACGCTGATGCAGACAGGTTTCTTGAAGTGCTGTAGAGAAGTGTATTCTTTTGAGGGCAAAGGACAGTTCAGCCAGTGAACTTGAGTGGACGAAGTGAGATAACTCGATAAGATCTAAAGAGACTTGTGGACCTTGGAGAAACTTAGGCTTTTGTTTCTGGTGAGAAAAAAACAATGGGAAGATCTTGAACAAAGCAGTGACAAGGTGAGGCTTATACTTTCCAGACCTCTTGCTGCTGTGGGCTACAGCCTGGTGAGCGGGGTGGGCAGAGGGGCCAGCTGAGCACAGTGACAGACACCCCAGGGAAGTTTGATGACATGAACCAATTTAGCAGAGGTGGAGGGGGTGAGAGGTGGTTGATGGAACTGATCAGATTTGTGTATGAATCAGACGTGGGGGAGGAAGAAAGAGAAAGTGTGAGAGGTCAAGGAGGACCCCAAGGCAAGAGAAACAGGAAGAATGGGATTTGCATTGTGGGGGCACGGGAGGTTCAGTGGGGCTGGGTCATGGGAGGTTCGGGGGAGCTGGGGCATGGGAGTTTCAGGGGGGCTGGAGCACAAGAGGTTCAAGGCAGCTGGTGCATGGGAGGTTCTGTGGGACTGAAGCACGGGACGTTCGGGGGGGCTGGGGCGTGGGAGGTTCTGGGGGCTGGAGCACGGGAGGTTCGGGGGGCTGGGTCATGGGAGGTTCGGGGGAGCTGGGGCACAGAAGGTTCAAGGGGGCTGGGTCATGGGAGGTTCGGGGGGGGCTGGGCCATGGGAGGTTCTGTGGGGGCATCAGGAGCCTCAGTCTAGGCTGTGGATTGAGCCAACAATCAGGCATCCACAAGGGTCAAGAAAGAGGGTTTTTCTTGAAAAGTAGAGAAAACTTTACATCATCTATATTGCTAATTCAGATGAGCCAGCAGCCTGGGTGGGATGGGGGTCAAATCTATTGGTCCAGAGGCAGAGGGACAATAACTGATGCCAAAGGGAAGGTAGGACCCAGGTGGAAACAGAGTTGGGGCTTTTGGAAACAGAAGGACACAGAAATTCTGTCACATGGCTCTGTTTTCCCAGTGAAAAGGGAAACAAGACCCACAGTGGGAAGCAGAGAGCCAACTTAGAGAAGACGGCAGGAAATAGTGGTCTAAGAGCGTGGGAGAGGAAACCAACCAGGGTGAGGCTGACCTGCCAGGCGGCTCTGAAGGCCTGAGTGACATTGGTGATTGAGTGGTGATTTTTAAAATAATGTAAAACTTAAGAATAAAGTGCTTACTTGGAACATTGACCTTGGAGTCTTAGAGATCTGGGTGCAAATTCTGTCGTTGCATTGTCTCTCTGAGCCTCAGTTTCTTTATCTGAAAATGGATACGGTGAATCTACCCTGTGGGGTTGTGTCAGGGGTCAAATGAGGTAATGCGTGTGCAGCGTCCTGCACAGAAACTGGCAGGGGACACAAGCTCATCGAGGGAATGTGTTCTCACGGCCTTTCCAGGGCGCTCTCTGAGCACTGCGCTTCTCCCTACATCTCACCATCCCTTTTGTGAAACTGACCCCACTGCTTTCTGTTTGTGCATCTTTCTCTCCAAGTGGACGGTGAGTTCCTGCAAGGGGAACCTAGTCTTGTTCATTTTGGGTCCCTGTGATTGGCATCCCTTCAGGCCCCTGGAGATTGCAGAGAGAATGCAGGCTGAGAGGAGCAATGCCCACCCACGGTCCAGAGAGGGAGGTCGGGCCCCTGGAGACCAGCAAGTTTGGGCCTGCAGCTCCAGGCTGATGTAAGTAATGGGCAACCCTTGAACCCACTGTCTACCGAGGTTGAGTCTTTCATAAATAAAATCAAATACATGTTGCAGGGGTTCAGGGAAGGAAACGAGGAAATTGTAAAATCAGTAGGCACTGGCACCTGAATTTACTCTGGCATCTGAGATGTTGAAAACGAAGAGTCTGGATCTGAAAACATTAGCATTTCAAAAGTGCTCAAGCACCATCCTGGTGGGGAAAGAGGAGCTTCACTCCAGATTAGATCATCGAGCGATTGCTGAAATTTCAGCCTTTCGGTGCATAGACAATAACTCCTTCCTGACATCCTTATGGATGGAACGGTCTCTGTCTCGGGGCCACTTCCAAAAGCCATGAATAGAGCGGAGAAACAGTTTCCCACTGTGGCTCCTGGCACGAAAAAACTGACTTAGAGTTGCATTTGCATTCATGTCAGGTGATGATGTAATTATTGATTGAAAGTGAGATTTTTGTCCTGAAAGGAAGATGCATGAGTGTGGGAGGGGGTCAGGTGTGTTGTTGTGCAGATCCCAGATCCTAGGCAGTTTCTGAGAGAAACCAAAGCTTGGTGTTTATGCCTTTGGCCCTGGAGCCCATTAACTATTTTGTTCTCTGAGCTAATTCACTGGGAGTGATTGAGATGCCTGAGGTTTCTAAACCTGCCTTTCCAGATTTGTCTATACGTAGTCATCAAATCACATTCCATGTTCAATGAAAGCCTCGTCATTCATTGATTTTGTGCATCAGCTATACTGAGCCACAAGGGATACCACAGCGAACAAAGGCAGGAACTCCCCTGTACTCTCTCTCCACTTTCCATGTCCACATCTTGGCTTCAGTCAGTCTCTGTCTGGATGCTCTCATCCCTACCCAAATCTCCACTGTTTTAAAGGCCCATCCAAATGACACATCCACCATGAAGCTCACTTAGGTCCCCTATGTCAATCAGGAGTCTCTCCATTGCAAGAGACAGAAAATCAACTCACCATGGTTTTTTAAAAAATAAAAAACAGGACAATTTATTGGCGCACAGAATTGAAGAATCCAGAGGGAGACCTTCAGGCGTGATTTGATCTAGGAGCTCAGTGGATGCTATTAGGGTATGCTCTTTCTCTCTCTCTGCTCTGATTCCCTGCGAGTTGTCCCAGCCCACTGTACAGGGGCACGTGGGCACAGACGTTGTGCGTCCCGTATCCTCGGGCTCTAAACACTAGAGAGAGCATCTGTCTCTCAGTGTCCAGGTATGGAAGTCTCAGGAAAGGACATGAATTGGGTCTGGCTGGGGTTTGGAGTTAGAGGTTCTAATTGGTAGCACTTTGCACACACATTCATTCGGCCCCTAACCACCTTCACAAAATGGGGAAGGGTAGTTCCCTGAAGAAGGAGCCAGGATACTGGCAAATAGGAGTGAGGGGGTGAGAACAATACTGGGTACCTCTTCCCCATGCTCAATCCCTCCATTAACCAGAGCCCACCACTCTAGGAAGGGCCTCTCTTATGGGCTGCTCTGGGAGCGTACCTTGACTCCCCGGTCGTCCAAGAGCTCCCTGAAGGCCACGGTAGTCGTGTGTCCATCTGCACATCCCGAAAGCCCAGGGCAGGGCTGGTGCCCAGTGATCTCTCAACAGCATTTGGTGGGCTGGGTTAGGGGAGATTTTTGCCAATGGCAATGAGAGTGAGAACCACACCCTCCCTTTCCTGGGATTTTGGGGCTAAAGGCACAGACCGGAGAATGAGAGTTGGTGGTGTTCAAGCACGTCAACGAAGTAGGCAGTTCTGGGTGCTGTGGTTTGGGGCTCTTAGGAGCTCCCTGGCCGCTCCCTAAATATCTTCCCTTTTTCATCACAGATTTGTATCTTGGCATCTTGTATCTTTGGGAGCCTTCAATAGAAATGCACGGATTCATGAATAGAGTTTGTTTCTGTCCTCTGAAGAGTGTGGTAGCTGTTCCCTGCCCTGAGAAACTGTGGAATGTCCCTCTCAGCATTGCTGTCTGCCTGAACCCACACTTCTCCTCAGCTGAAGGGGCAAACGCCCATACACGGGCTGCAGCTATGTCAAGTGTAGACCCTCTGCCATCACCAGGAATGACAGGGAAAGGCAAAGCGGCCCCTTTCTCAAATCCTGGCACAGTGAAAGCACAAAGGGTGCTATATGTATCTGGGGTAGGGGCCCAGTAAGCAGCCTGCCATCATCAGGTAGGCTCCTTGTCCCTGCTAAATGAGTCATCAAAAGAAGGACATTGACTTATTTGAGCAGATGTGAGCCAACATTGCCCTGACCAATAGGTGCTAACATCCTGTACGGGCTCATGCCCAAAGCAAATGTGGACCAAGGGAGGGGAGCACTGGCGTATTATCAACTGCTTACAACCAGACACAGGCAGACACGGGCATCCGATCCTTGCAGCCATGGTGGGATGTGTGGCCAGCAGGAGAGGGATCCAGGCCAGCCAGGATGGGGGAGGGCTGGGAAGAGGCAGGACATGCCAGGAGGACTCAGCCCCAACCCGAGGGTCTTCTAGCCAGCAAAACCCCAGTGAAATGCCCTTCCTCTGTGCATCTCATCAACCGACAGAATTGGACTCACAAGGGCTTGTGGATAGATGGATTTCTTCAACCTTTTAATGCTGCCCATCAAATCCCTGTCCAAAACATCATTTGAGCTGAGCCAGATGGATTCCTTTTTCAGGGTTAGTCAGTCTGGATCCATCTCACCTGCTGTGATTAAGCAATCACAGCAAAGCGGGAATGAATTACAGAGCGTGGCTGTCCGTCGTCTGGCCTCCCTCCTGGAGAGGTGTCCTGGCGGGGGCGGCCATAGGGGGTGAGGGCAGAGTCGTCGGCTCCACTGCACAGACAGTAAACACAGTCGAACACAGGCAGTCTCCGGGGAAGAAAGATTTTGTGATCCTTTACATTAACTGTAAACAAGGTGGTGGTTGTTGCTGTTGTTGTTTTTAACCAAGTGTATTTTTAAGGAGTGTTTAATGGGACTGCGTCTGCCATATACCTATAAACTCTGCGTGACAGCACGCTGGCTCCGGCAGAATTTGATATACAGAACTCCAAACAAATAATCATATCTGACAGGCAATTTCTCCAATAAACCCAGTGAAATATTTCCCGCTGCGGGGGAGGCAGTGTGCACACGGCCTTCTGCAAAAACTGGCATGATTCGGGGGGGATAAGGGGAGTGGGAGCCGAGGCTTGTTTGTAGCGAGGGCTTCCGGACGTTGGGCACAGGGAGATTCATCGTGAATTTTAAAGTGCAGACAGGATCAGTCTTCCGTTGAACACCCAGGCACCTTCTGGGGGAGGGACTGGTTTAAGCATTTGCCCCACGAGCCATGGGGGTTGCGGGGCTGTGGGAAACCTCCCATTTTCTTGAAAGGCTGTTGATAAAATGGGATTCCTGGATCCTAGGGAAGGGCTTCCTTGTATTCTAGACAGTGAGTGTTGTTGCCTCTCTGCTTAAGAACCAAGTTGCAGGGGGAGGAATCTCACTGGCCTGGCCCAGGACAGCGTGGGGTATCTCCTTAACGGCTCCATCAGACAGCGAGACCCCAAACGTGGCTTTGTTCAGGCTGACCTTCCCACAGCGTCAGCACCTCAGGCCTTGGACGCTGCTTCGTACTTCCCTCTGCTCCAGTCTGATTTTCAGCTTCTTCTAGAAGTAAGAGAGTTCTAGGAAGTCCTCATTTGCCTAAGCAAGCCAGAGGTGCTCTCTGTTGCTTCCAACCCAGGAGCCAAGACCAGCATACTCTATTCTGCATCTGTGAAACAGGCACAGCTTCCGGTTTTATTGGCATTGGGTGCTAACCAGATCTCTGTGGTAAGCGTTACACCAGAAGGCCTCAAATTTGTTGGTCTCAGGACCCCTTAAAATTAATGAGAACCCCAAAGGGCTTTTATCTATGCAGGTTGTATCTATCGATATTTCTGTGTTAGAAATAAAAACGAATAAAATTTTAAACACGGGAATCACAGCACAGATTCATTTCATCAGCCAGCAAAGCAATGACGTCCTCGCATGTCACGGAGCTGCTGGAAAACTCCACTGTACTCTCACAAGAGAATGAGGACTAAAAGGCAAATCGTGGCCTTAGGAATACCCAGGGGTCCCGGGGCCACACACTTTAAGAACTGCTGTGCTAGGTAATCCTTACAATGTCCCTCAGCCTATATTACAGCTGAGAAGACTGACGCTCGGAACTGAGAAGAGGCTGACTCTAGCGCTAGGGAGTGGATTAGAACCCGGTCTTGAGACTCTAAAGCCTGAACATCACCTCTCCAATTTGCCTCATCAGAGTGGCCCAGAGGAATGAGGACTTCCTCTCACAGTTCCCAGATGGCACCTCTGCTCTCTGCACATTTGCCCCATCCTCTTCCTGTTCACCGGCTGCCACACCTCACTTCCCGTCAGCCTCCAGGTTATTCTATTCCAGGCCCAGGCTGAGGACCTGACCGTGCCTCTCCACTGTGTTGCCTCCCGGGGACTCCTGGTTGGAGATTTTGGGCCAAAAGTGTTGTGTCAACAACGGCCAAGCTAGGCAGCCTGGGGCTCGCTTTCCAGCCTCCATCCCAGGGAAACGGCTGCCTCCTGAGGGAAGCCAGGCCTGGACAGGTCCCCGATGTCTGTTTCCAAGCCCGACTCAGTCCATCCTGCAGGGTGGTAGATGCTGCTCCTATCTTGGTGCTGTTCCTGCTGTGCACGGAAGCCATCGCCTCCCAGGGGCCGGCATAGCTGTGATTAAGAGCGGGCTTTGGCCCCACATGAACCTAGGTGCAAATTCTTGCCCACCTCATGTTAGCGGGTGGTTCGGGATGTGTACATTCCCTCTTGAAGCTTCCTTTTCCCTCTCTGTAAAATGGGACTAATGGTATAAAGGCCCCTAGGTCTCACTTACCTATCCATCCCTGGTCCCCTCTCTCTGCACTCATTACTCTGCAGTCCAATTGATCTTCCCTCCATTTCTTCCGTGTGCCTCATGACTTTGCACATGCTGTTCCGCTGCCTGGAAGGTCCTCCCCCACCTCTCTCCTTTCCGTCCTCAGAGCCGCCTTTTGGGTCTCAGCTGAATTAGGCGTTCCTTGGTAACCCTGTTCAGAAGGAAACTGTAGAGGCCACAGTGAGAGCCCAAAATGGTGATCTTATCGATGCCATCATACGTCACTTAATGACAGGATGCGTTCTGCGAAATGAGTTGTTAGGCGACCTCATCATTGTGCAAACATCATAGAGCCTGCTGCACAAACCCAGATGGTGTAGCCTCCTACACACTGAGCTATGTGTGTAGCTGTGCAGCCATGGCTGTACTGAATACTGCCGGCAGTCGCAACACAATGGTGAGTGTTTGTGTATCAAAACCTATCTCAGCACAGACGAGGTACAGTAAAAGTATGGTATAAAAAATTTAAAACTGCTGTACCTGTGTAAGATACCTGCATGAATGGAGCTTGTAGGACTGGACGTTGCTGTGGGCGAATCAATGAGTGAATGCGGAGTGATGTGATGACCTGGGACATTACTGCTCACTGCTTCACGCTTTATAAACACTACACTTTGGCAACACCACAGGTATAAAAACATATTTTTCTTTCTTCAATAATAAATCAACCCTAGCTTACTGTCAATTTTTACTTTATTAACTTTTTAATTTTTTAACTTTTTGATGCTTTCCTGGTAACACTTAGCTTAAAACAAACACATTATACAGATGTACAAAAATATTTTCTTTCTTCTAAACAAGCTTGCAGTTATGTTTTCTTTCTTTATATCTTTATTCTATACCTTTTTTCTGCTTTAATTTTTTTTAAGTTTTACTTTTACTATTTAAGCTTTTTTGTTAAAAACGAAGACACAAGCACACACATGAGCCTAGGCCTAGACAGGGCCAGGATTCTTAGGATCACTGTCTTCCACCTCCACGTCTTGTTCCACTGGAAGGTCTTCAGGGGCAATAACGCGCATGGAGCTGCCATCTTCTATGATAGCAATGCCTTCTTCCAGATTCCTCCCGAAAGACTGCCTGAGGCTGTTTTACAGGTAACTTTATATATATATGTATGTGTATACATACATGTATATATGTATACATACATACACACACACACACATATATATATATGGAGTCCATGCTCAAATAATGACAAAAGGTATAATATAGTACATACATAAACCAGTAACAGAGTCATTTATTATCAGGTATTATGTACCACACATAATTTTAAGTGCTAGACTTTTATATGACTATCAGCACGGTAGGTCTGTTTGCACCAGCATCAGAACAAACACATGAGGAATGCGTTGTGCTCCGAAGTTACGATAGCTGTGATGTCACTAGGTGACAGGAATCTTGCAACTCCGTCATCATGTTATGTGACCACCGTTGTGTACGTGGTTCATTGTTAACCAAAACGTTGTTATGAGGTGCAAGACTGTCATTACATAATTGCTTGTGTGCTTATTTATTTTGAACCTATAGTCCCTTTGAGACCTGCACTCTCCAATACAGGAATTCCTAGCCACATGTGGCATTTTAAATTTAAATTAATTAGAATTAAATACATTTAAAAATTCAGCTCCTCAGTGCTCCATTAACCGCTCGGCCATTACCATTTTAGTGCCAGTGGCGGCCCCTGAGTGTCTTTGCCTGAGAGCCCTCAGTGGCTGCTCATGCCTGTTGTACCCACACATGAGGCAAGCTGAAGGTGCCCAGGAAAAGCAATGCCCAACCAATGAATGCCAGGAGTTAGCATGTCAGTATCCCAGCTTCCTCGCCCCTCCTGCAGGGTAACTGATGTGTTTCTACCCAGTCTCCATGGACTGGGTCCACTCATCACCCTGGCCAGCCAAGAGGTGTTCCAGTCATGGCCCTGGGAAGGAACAGGTGAGCTTTGCCTCAAGAGAAAACTGAAGTGCTTGACATAACATGTACAGAGATGCAAGCAGGGACAGAGGACCATCCAGCAGGGAATGCAGCTAAGACCAGCAATAGCTGGCAAAGGCCAGAAACTGCCTCACTGAAGCCCAGCAGGAACTGGATCCAGGATTGGGTCCCCTTGTCCCCGACCACCATTAGGAACTGTGGCCATTGGAGGGCAGGCCGTGACAACCTGGGGAGAAGGACACATAACCTCCCGTCTCTCTTCTCATCCTCCTTGCTGCAAGTGCTCATTTTGGTCAAATCTAATCAGAAGTCAGAGGATAAGGGACATCATGGATGCAGTTTTTAAAGGCCATCTTCCCAGGGCTCAGGATAGCGTGGAGACAGACAGAGAATGGGTGAGGGTTGGGGTGAGGCTGGAGAATACTTAGCCCAGGTGGGCACAGTGCTCTTTCTTCTAGGACTTTGACTCTTCAATTGAATGATGAAATTATTTATTAGATGCTAAGAAAAGCAGTTCCTTTATTCCTGCAAGAAGGTAGCTGGGAGTCTGTCATTACTCCCAGCTACCATGATTCCTTGGTTCTGCCCCAGAGCTGGTTTATTCCAAGCAGGTTCTCCAGCCTCCCTTGCTTATCCTGAGTCCTCCCTGTGCCCTCCCAGCAAATGTGCTCTTTGCTTCCAGTGGCCAGTATCAGTTTCTGTTGCTTACAACCATCAAGCCCTACCTGGGCAAAGCCCATATGAGACCCTGAAGTCTTTGAGGGCAGCAGAACAGGACATGAATCTAGACATTTGGGTAACATTCATCATTCCAAACAGATTTTAGGGCCTAAGAAACTTGCCTAGGACACCATACTCAGTGGGTAGCAGAAGTCAAGACAGAGCCAGTGCAGCAAAGACTTACCTGGTATTGTTTCTAGGGCTGGGAGCCCTTGTTTTAATGGACCAAGCAACTCATCCTGCCCTGTTTTTCCTCCCTCCTCCTACATTGGGCTTTTACCTGTCACTTGGACACATGAAGCTTGTTGTTACCTCAGGGCCTTTGGACCAGCTGTTCCCACCTCGCAGTCCTTCACTCTGTACCCATATTTACCTACCTAGTGCAGAGCTGGAATTCCAAAACAGGAGGCTCCACATACCAGCCTCATGAATGAGAAATTGGAACATGGAATTGAATAAGGAAAAGTCCACTGATTTTGTGTGAGGCAAGAACAGACACTGAGTGCAAGGGCCGGGGTAGGAATGGGAAGCATCTGGTCCACACGGTAGGCAAAGGTCAAGTTAAATT
Source organism: Macaca fascicularis (assembly GCF_037993035.2). NCBI lineage: Eukaryota > Metazoa > Chordata > Mammalia > Primates > Cercopithecidae > Macaca > Macaca fascicularis. The sequence goes on from NC_088384.1 coordinate 114,006,073, forward strand.
TGGACCCGTGTTGCCTCTTATATTCAGAAGAAACCGGGATCCTGTGGCCCCAGAGTAATTACTGGCTGTCGTGCAATCACTGTGGATTCACAGGCCCTCCCCCTGCCAGACCCCTCATGGTGACGCCTGCTAGTGAACTCTACTTCCTGCTGTGGACTTAAAGGGCACATCAGACCTGTCTGCACTATTTTTGAGAGTTCCTCTGAATCTGTAATTTCCAAAATCAAAGAAAATCAAGCCAAAGGAGAAGCAGCAGGCATGGGGCCTTGTGGGGCCTGGACAACCATCTTGAGGCATGGCAGAGGGTGGGGTGGAAGCGGGTGACTATTCTCCATCGGTGTTGGGTTTTAGACCGGGAAGAGATGTGAGCCTTTAGGCTGCTGGGGGTAGCTGGATTGGGGCAAGGGAGTGGACAAGTGAGCCTCAGCTGGGAGGTCAATGATAGTCCAGGCATGAACCACGGGCTGGGGGCGATGGAAACGGGCAGTGGAGACAGACCCAGAAGGCACCAATGAGGCAGAACCCACAGGTCTTGCTGACTGTCCATGGAGTCTGGTGGCTCAAGGGAGCCAAGGCTGACCTGAAGGGGGATTTTTTTCTGCTGGACAGGGAGCTCTAGAAAGACAAGGATCCCATTTCCTGGAACTTCTAGGGCCTAGATCGGTGCAGAGCAGAGACAGAGAGCTGAGGGTCAGCCATCTGGAAAGAGGCCCAAGAAGGGGTTACCCTACACTCTCCGTCCCCAAACCCCATCCCACCTCCAGGAAGGCTCCCCATGCTTTGTTTGCCCAGAGGAGTCTGATGCGTTCCCCAAAAGTAGATTAAAACATGCTCTGGAATGCTCCCTGGAGGCCGGGAACAGAAGTCTTGAGCCTGGAGTGAACATTAAATACATATGGGTAAGGCCCCCAGCAGCATTCAGAATGAGGCCGGAGCTCGCGGCCATATGGGGATGTGGTTGTGGAAAAAAAATATTTATAAAATGGCTTTTCCAAATGTTTAATCTACAGCAGATGCATCTAAAATTAATCTGTTTGGCTTGGCTTTCACTGTGGGGAGATGCCATTTCGTCGTGCCGGCCGCCTGGAGCAGAGGAAATGGGGGTTGTAAAAGATTCATCTGTTTGTGAGTCAACTCCAAATGAAGATCTTCAGAGGGCAGGGAGGCAGGGCAGGCAGGAGAGCAGGTCAGGAAGAGAGGGAAAGAGGTTCCCCCACACCCCCTGCTTCCCGTGGGTCACCCACACGTTAACTATCGTCTCATGGATGCTGTGTGTTGAATCTTTTCCACTGGAGTAATAATCTGATAGCTGCATTTCTTACTAAGATGTTGTGCTGTCCCTCCAACTACAGTTGAGTAATGGGTCCCACAACAACTCCTACGTGTGGTATTTCCGTTATTTTTGCAGAAGGGAAAACAATCCCCTATTGAGAGTACTTTATACCAGAGAAGTTTCTGGAATGGAACACAGAACCACTGACTTCTCCAACCTCCTGCTCACTATACCCAGCCACCTTCGCCATCTCACAGATCCTGAGCCCTTTCCAACTGCAGGGCCTTTGCATACTCTGCTCCCTCTGCCTGGAAACTCTCCTTTCCTGCTTTAGACTAAATATCAATTCCTCAGTGAGGCCTTTCCCGAACTTCCAAGCCCAGAGTGGGTGTGCCCCATGGTCTCTCTTCACTGTTCTTAACACACTCGCAACCTCATTTTGATGGTGGGACGCTGCAGCTCACGTCTGAGTCCCACCCAAGACTTGGCCCACTTCTGTGCCCTGCACAGATGGACGGATGGTTGGATGGATTGGGTGGGGGGTCTGGATGGATGGATGGTGGATAGATGGATGAATAGTGGATGGATAAATGGATTAATAGATGGATAAATGGATGATGGATGGATGGAAGGATGAATGGATATATGGATGGAAGAATGGGTGAATGGATGGAAGAACATATGAATGAATGGGATGGATGGATGGATGGTAGATGGATGGTCCATCTATGTCAGGCCTGCATGACACCTGGCCTGGAGGAGCCACCCAGTCGACATCTGCTGACAGGACGGACAGACGGAGAGGAGGTGAGTGACGGGGGCCCTCAGGTGCTTTATCTTTGGAGACTTGGGCAAGGAAACAAGATACCTGGAAGCAAGTGCATTTTTGTGAAGGTGTGCAGGTCCTCACAGTCCTGGAATGCTGTCCCCAAAACCTGGTCTGAGAGAGAGAAGGGGACAGGCTCCCCCAAGAAGCCCTCCAGCTTCATTTTTAGCTACTCAGGTGTGGGAGGCAGAATAATGGTCTCCAAAATGTCCATGCCTCAACCCCCAGAACCTGTGGATATGTCACCTTACATGGCAAAGAGACTTTGCAGATGTGATTAAATAAGATTTACAGATGGGCAGATTACCCTGGATTAGCTGGGTATCTAAGTGGGCACAATCTAGTTACTTGAGTGTCAACATCACTCATCATTAGGGAAATGCAAATCAAACACCATTCATCATTAGGGAAATGCAAATCAAAACCACAATGAGATACCCCCTCCCCAAACACACTCCTTAGGATGGCTTAAAAAAGAAAGAAAGAAAGAAAGAAAAATAAAACTAGAGTTGATGAGAATGTGGAGAAATTGGAAACTTTGTGCATTGTTGGTGAGAATATAAAATGAAAAACAGTATGGTGGTTTCTCAAAAAATTAAAAATAAAATTATCATGTGATCCAGCAATTCCACTTCTGGGTGTGTGCCCCAAAGAATGAAGCAGGGACTTGAACAGACACCTGTGCACACATGTTTACAGCAGCGTCATTCACAATAGCCAAAACGCAGAAGCACCCCAAGTGTCCACTGATGGATGAATGAATACACAATGAGGTGCACCCAAACAATGGAATATTACACAGCCTTAAAAAGGAAAGGAATGCTGACACAGGCTACAGCATGGGTGAACCTTGAAGACATGATATTAAGTGGAATCAGTCTCAGAAGGACGAATACTATCTGATTCCACTCATATGAAACCCCTACAGTAATTCATAGAGACAGAAAATAGCATGGTAGTTTCCAGGGACTGGAAGACAAGGGAATGGGGAGTGAATGTTTACGGGGGACAGGGTTTCAGTTTGGGAAATTGAAAAAACTCTGGAGATGAATGGTGGTGATGGTTCCACAGCAATGTGAGTGTACTTAATGCACCAAACTACACACTCAGAAATAGTTAGGGTGGGAACTTTTATGTTATGCGTATTTTACCACAATTAAAATTATGTTTTTAAAGTAGAGAAACTCTGGCAGCCACAGTGAGAGTGACACCAGCTCCTAAGAAGGGTTGCGACCATGTAGCACGAGCAGAATTCCATGTCCCAACGCTGGCCCTGAGCGGAGGTCATGTGCAGGCTGCAGAGAGGCCCCCGGCCAAGACAGCCAGCCAGGAAGGGGGACCTCAATCCCACAACTCCTAGGAAGTGAAGTCCACCAACGGCCTGGAACAGAAACCCATCCTCCTCTGGAGCCTCCAGAAGGAACGCAGCCCTGTGCACCCCCGATTACAGCCCAGCGAGGAGACCCCTGAGCACTTCCCACCCACGGAACTGTAGGAGGGTAAGCTGGTGTTGCTGAGCTAAGTCTGTGCTAATTTGCTAAGGCAACAGAAATATTATCTAGCATTCAGGAAATATATTAATAAGACTCCAGGAAAGCACAGCGCAGTGCAGGGAGGGGGTCCAGGGCCCAGTTCAGCCATGAACTGTGTAGCTCTAGGGCACACAGGGCCTTGGTTTCCCCACCTGCATGGCAAAGGGGTTGGCTTATAAATGGTTTTCTTTTATTTCTTTTTCTTCCCCTTTTATTTGGCTGTGGAGACCTCTTGAGTGACATCTTCTGTCAAAGCCCCAACATATGTACCAGATGAAATATGTTTAAAGGCCTGCTCTGTTTGGAGTGAGAGTGGGGCTCTGGTTCTGCCTCCTGGGTACCCTTCAACCCACCTCTGGGGGCCCGGCACCTCCAGCTCTGCAGAGCCTTGGTGTCCACCAGCATTGTCTGCAGATGGCCAGCCTGAGGCTTCTGGGGGCCTGAGCTGACTGCTGGGCTTGTTAGATAATATCAAGCTTCTTGAAACACAGATATGACTCCCAACCTCCCTCCCTTCCTGGCCCGCACTGCTCTTGGGAAGGTGAAGCCCCTGCAGGGTCCAGCTTCTGCTGATCTCTCAGCCCCTGCCCACTTCATGCCACCTGTCCCCGAGCTTCAGTCATGTGACTGCCTCTCAGATCTTGTGCTCTTTATTCTTCCACAGGGCCTTTGCACGTGCAGTTCCCTGAGCCTGAAATGCTGTGCTCACCCCTCCTTGCCTGGGCCCCTCATGAACCTACTGCTCACCTCACCTTTTCCTTCCCTCCCTGCCTAGGTCAGCCTGTCCCTCACTCTCCACCCACCGCTCCCCAAACCCTGTTAAATGTTCTCATGCCTCTCCTTTGTGGTTCTGACTAGTTACAATGTTACAACTTCTAACAAAAATTTTGGTTAATGTCTGCCTTTTCCACTAACATAATCCAATTCATGTAGCACTTACCTTGTGCAGACCCTATTCTAAGCACTTTATATGTTTGTTCATTTTATCTTAAGAAAAAAACTTCTGAAATTGATACTATTGTCATCACCATTTAACAGATGAGAACACTAAGACACAGAGATGTTATGCAATTTGTCCAAGATCACACACTACTGAAGAGCTGAGGTTTAAGTCTAGTCTGTCTGTCCATCCACCCATTCACACACCCATCTATTTATCCATTCATTCACCCACCAATTCATCCATCAATCCATTATTCACCTATCCATCCATCCAATCATCTATCCATCCAACCACCCGCCCACTCACCCCCATTTATCCACCCATGCATCCACCCATGCATCCATCCATCCATCCATCCATCCATCCATCCATCCATCCATCCATCTATCCATTCATCATCAGCTCCATGAGGACAGGAATTGTGATGCTCTGTTCACTGCTCTAACTCCAAAGTCTAGCACATTTGTAAATATTTACAGGATTATAAGACAAACCCTGATCTGTGTTCTACCATAATTCTCCCCAGGAGAACCCTCCTGGAGTCACCAGGGGTGGAGGAGAGGGGACCTTGGCTGTCTTTACCCTCTCGTGCTGGTCAAAAGTGGCCTCCAGCAGAGCATTTTAGCGGCCCTGCAACCAGCACGTCCTCTCCATGTGCTGCATTGGGGAACCCCTTGCAGCAGGAGTTGACAAGAATGGGGTGAGGGAAGAAAGATGAGCAGAGAAAAAGAACTTAGTGTTGCAGCTCTGTCTACCTAAGAGCTAGTGCAGTTGGCAATATAAACAGGATAGAGGAGAGGCTTAGGAAACGCATGGCCAAGGACATCATACAAGGAAATTGGAAGAGGCCCCATGTTTCCAGGCTCACAGCCTCAGGCCTGGTATCAGCAGAAGCCCCACCCTCATTAATGCTGAGGGGCCTTGGAAGAGCCCCCAGCCAGTCTGTCCGAGCACTTGCCACAGAACCCACAACTGTCTGGCCTCCTCTGCTGGGGACAGTCATGTTAAACAGTGGCCTGCGATGAGCACAGTGTTCCTGCTGATGGCCCTGCCTCTGATATCCTTGAGGTGCTGGGACAGGGCTGAGTAAAAATAGAGACAGAGAGAAGAGCCTTCCCCCAACTCTGCTTTCCTGAGCCCCAAAGCAGCAGGAAGAGTCTCCTCCATTTCCTCCCCATTACAAAACCACAGCCCACGTGTATGGGAAAGGAGACACCTGGGAGGAGACTGTGCCCTATGATGGAGAAGAGCGAGGTGCCCACATCCCAGTGCGCTGGACAGACAGCGATGGAGCCTGCTCATGGGTACGGCCTCTTTCAATCCTCTCCTTAAAACCAGATCTGTGGATCTTGGGCTCATGGTTAGCCCTGTCAGAATCAGGGTCAGCCCTTAAACGAATCTGGATGGAAGAGCCGTGACCAAGGAGCCAGGCAGATCTGCTCTCAGTCACGTTCCAAGCCCTGGGACCCTGGTCCAACTGCTGAAGCTCCCTGTGCCCCATTTTGTCCATCTGTGAAACGGGGATGCTCTTGGCACGTAATTCATGCGGCTGTTCTATGTACGTGATACTGCAAACTGCATGCTCGGCACAGCACCTGGCCCTAGCAAGTGTTCTGTAGACGTTAGCCATGTTATTTTTAATAACAAGACTCTTGGACTTAAACTGCAATTTTTCTACCCGATTCCCCCTTAAGAGAGTCTCTTTCAGCCCCAGCTGAGACGGAAATGAGGAAATGAACCTGACATCCACTCTATACATCCCTTTGATGAGAGTCACCCTTCAGGAGGAGAGACCTCATTGAAATGTAATTTTTTCCCCATTAATCATCCACCCAGACAGCTCTCAGTTCTCCAATTCTCTTAAGCAAATAACAACCAAAAAAAAAATCTTTTCTTTAACCTCTAAGTACAGATTTCTATAATAAAAAGCATGGCATTGAAGCAGTTATCTCCTCTCATCTGGTTTTCCCTTTCATACTCACAAAGGTCTCTCTCTCTCCCCCTGTCCTCACCATCTTCCTTTCTTTGAGGCCAGATGCATGCATGGAAGAGATAGCATCATCATAGGCCAGGACTGGTCTCCATGGAGTCCAACTTTGAAAAGTCAAGCAACCCCGGGCTTGGCCCCAACCCATACAATTTCCCCGGGTGCTTCCTCCCTGAACTCCTGATTCCTCAGCCTCTTAAAGTGGGGATAATAACATTAACAGCTCAGGCTGATGGTCGGGGACTGCCATTGTTGAATGTGTAGATTCAACAAGTATTGACTGGATGTCTACTGGGTGCTGGGACCAAGGGATCTAGCCATGGGCAAGATGTAGTGGGAGGCCTCTTGGCACTTTCTTTCTAGGGCCAGTCCTGGAGGAGGCATTCTTGAAATGGAAATTGCAGAGTAGGGATCCCCAAGACAACTGTGACTGATTACAAATTTGGGGTCCCCAAGCCTATCCTCAGGGTTCATAATTTGCTTAAAGGATTCACAGGACTCACTGAAAGCCACTGTACTCTGTCACAGTTTGTTACACAAAATAATTTAGATTAAAACTGGTCATTGGAAAAAAACATGGAGCAGAGCCCAGGGAAGTTCCAAGCATAAAAATTCTAGTTGTCCTCTCCTAAGTCCCAGACAGCACTCACTTTTCCTGGCAATGATGTATGACCACATACATGGAGATTTGCCAGCCAGAGAAGCTCGTGTGAGCCTCCATACCCAGAGTTTTTATTGGGGTTCAGGCACGTAGACATGCATGACTGCCTATGTGGCTGGCCTTTGGCCTCCAGTCCTTCCAAAGGTCAGGTTGGTACTGGGTGACCAAAGACCCCCACCATAAATCATACTGTTGACATAGATAATCTTGTGTGGCCTAAGATTTCCCAGGTAAACAAAGACACTTTTATCAGACAGGACATTCCAAGGGCTTAGAGGCCACCTCCCAGGAGCCAGGGACAAAGGCCAAACTCTCTCTGGGCAGTGTGAATTCTTCACTGCCCATAAGTTTAGCTGCAAAATCACTCAAGATGTGAACTTCACTCTTATCTGCGTCTTCCTCTTCCAGCCAATATAGCACTACTCACACAGGCATGCAGAGATCACACACAAAGAAAAGCAAAGGAAAACCATGCAAATGCTCAGCAAACGGGGACATTTAAACAGAGGAAGGTGCATCCGTGCTGGGAGATACAGAGCAGCAGATAAAATGATGAGGCACTGCTCTATGATAGCTCTGTATGGTGGAAGGAAATGCTGTTGGTGAAAAAGTCTGTTGTAGAAAAATTGTTATTGAGTAACCACTTGGCCCTGGGTAATTTATTTAACCCCTTGAGCCTCTTCAATTTCCTTGTCTCTAAAATGGGGCAATGCTTTGATCTCCTACCCAGGTCTGTTGTGAGGAGTAAATGGAGCCACATCTAAGAAGCAGCTGGCACACTTGGGGCTGAGCCTGGGCCAGCTCTTAGCACCGTGACTTCACTCTCAAGTCCTCAGGGTGAGGCTGCAGGGCACAGGGAGACTTTTCTGAGGGACTCTTCTTGGAGACATTTACTACCAGGCAGCAGCCTTGACCACTCAGACATTCATAATTCATTTGGTAGACTGATCAATTTGTTCATTTCTCCATAATAAGGCCCTGTACTAGGTGTTGGATTTTGAGGAGTAATAAAGCCGCACAAAGTCTTTACCTTCAAGGAGAAACCAGTCCAGGGTGGAAGACAGACTGCAAACTTAGCCCAGAGATGGGGTGAACTGGCCCAAGCTCACACAGCCGGTCCTGAATGCCCTGCTCACAAATGAGACAGATACAAAGTAGATGTTCCACCAATTCTGTGTTGAAGTGAGGTGGGCTGAGCGGATGGGGCAGGGGCCATCATTGTGTCTCTGGCCAAAAGGGCTGCATGTGAAGTGGCCTGGATGTCTGGTCATGAGAGAGATCAAAACTTCAAGGACGGGAGAAGAGTCAGGGTGGTCGGAGCAGAAAGTCCACGAGAAAGCGAGTGGAAAGAGGTGGTCAACAGGGGTCCAAGGGGCAGAGTTTTGAGGGCCAAAGTGAGGAGGGGACTTTATCCCTAAGGTGATGGAGGGTCTGTGAAGGGTTTTAATCCAGGGGTGGCGTGTTAGAGTTGTGTCTGCCAAAGATGCTCCTGCTCATGGGACAAGGAAAGGCAATGGGTGAGAGAGGAAGCAGGAATCTTGGTTAGAAAGCACCTGCCATCATCCAGGCCCAAGAGGCGCGGTGTGTTCTGCCACAGTCTTCTTTCCAGGAACCTTCGCTTCCTCCGGCTGTCTTGAGAGTTGACTGCTAATGTAGAGTGTGCTTGAGCCAGCTCCTCTGGGCTTGAAAGAACTCGTTGTTAAATATTCAGGAAATTTGTGAGCCCATTGTTAAACCATTGGTAGCTTTGCAATTGGCATAGAGGAAGTATTGACACCACAGACATTGGCAAAAACTATAAATCAGCACTCTTCCTCCTGTGATCCCTGAGAGCTGGTTTACCAGAGCACGAATGCTTCTAAAGACGCTGCTGTTGCCTTCTCTGGAAAAGTGTCCATGACTGAGAAGGTCCTCCTTGCCCACCCCACAGGCATCGTATAGCTGATGACTGACTGACATGGGGTTTGAATGCTTTGCCTCGCACCTAACACAGTTTCAACTCCGTGGCATCATTTTTGTTCCAGGGCTCCCCATGGGACTGTGCTAGACTCCAGCTGAGACCAATCGTTGCCCAGACCCTTTCTGCCCTCACTGCCTTTCCAGCTTCTCCTTAGAGCCCTCCTTCAATATATGTCTTGTGTGAGGATCTCACAGCATTTGGCCAAGTGTGATGCCCAGACCACTTGTATCATGGTCCTGGAATCCCACCCTGGACCTACTGAGTCAGAGCCTTTGGATTTGGGGCCCTAGCACATGCCTTTGTAACAAAGGCTCTTTGAAACTAGCGTTTGAGGGAGCTTGGCTAAAGTTAGAGAAACAGAACAAAGATCTGCAGGAACAGAGCAGCCTTGAATGGGGGACCCGAGAGAGGAACCCCACCCTATGAATGGACCCCAGGAGAGACGTTCAGGAGTTGCATTTTATTGACATCAAGTAGCAAACATTCCTGTGTCCCCAGGAAGGGTGAGGTTCTGTGCCAGGTTGGGATGAGTTTACTGAAATGTTCGAGAAAGAAAGCGCTCTTCCCGCGGAGAACATCACTCTTAAAACTCCACCTCCCCGTGGCTTCACATCAGCAAAGCCCAGAGATCGCGCGAACCACACATGGAGACCAACAGGACTGAGAAGGCAGATCTGCCGGGGTTAGGGAAGAGCTTGAACCTGCGGCTGCAAAGTCGGCGCTCGGCAGACACTCAGGATGCTCTGCTCCTTTCCAAGACCTGGGCCTTCCTTTTGATGACAAAAGTTGCCTTAGCCCCAGCTCCTAAGCACTTAGAAACAAAATAAAATTAAGTTTTGAATAACAAGTCTTCAGTTGTTGGGGTGAGGTCACTGTTGAACCACTGTGTCAGGCCCAAAGAATGTTTCCATTGCCCGCCGCCTCTCGGGTGACCCCCTTGAAGGAGGCCCGCCTGCTACAGCAGGTCACAAATAGAGGGCAATTAATTTTTACAGCCCTCTGCTCTCAACGGCCACCACATGCTGGGGTGAGGTCACTCTTGCCGCTTTATTTTTATCTGTTTTAAAGATGTTGGTGCCTTGAGACTCACACTTCCCCCGTGAGCTCAGATCCCCTGGTTCACAAGTGGCGGTTCTGCAGAGCTCCATGGTGGGTGACTGTGGGTGACAGCAAAGACCACCACCTGATATTGTGTGAGCTCAGACGAGTTCCTTCCCCTCTCAAGGCCTTGGTTTTCTCAACCCCAAATGCTAAGCATCGACTAGACTAGCATTTCCCAAAAATCAGTAATTTCTGAACCGCCACCATCATTTTGTCCTGACCCAGCACCTGTACTATAATTCAAGTCCCTATTTTTCTTTTTCTGTGAATCACCTCACTTTTCTAATGAAACATTTAACTAAAAGGGAACTTGATATCATTATCATAAATGGAAGTTGATGTTGCTTGCCATTAATGAAAGGTAACTACAGAAATAAATACCTTGACCACAAATGAACATTGCTAAATTCCAGCCAGATACTGCTGCCTGCTGATGGCTTCAAGCCTGAGGCCTCTCTCTCTTTGTTCAAAAGGGAGCTTAGAAGTGTCAGGAGGTGCTAAAGACTCTTAGTGCCAGATGAAGAATTTTCCTTTGATCTAACCAGAGGGGAATAATTTTCACACTATATAAATCGATGCCCTAAAATCTAAAATCACCTTCCCCTCAACCAGCAGCTCGGATGAAGAAGCTGGGAACTTGGAAAGACACTGGTTTAGATCTTTCCTACAAATCTTTACTTTTGAGTGATGATATAAAGCTCTAGATTGCTTCTGGAGCTTTCTTCCAAGCTACCCAGCATTTGGCCAAGTGTGGTGCCAGGAACACCTGTATTACAGTCCTGGGACCCCAACCTGGACCTACTGAGTCAGAGCCTTTGGATTTGGGGCTCCAGCACCTGCCTTTGTAGCAAAGGCTCTTTGAAACTAGCATTTGAGGGGGCTTCACCCAATTTAGAGGAACAAAATTTGGCACTCGTCAGAAGGCCTACGGGAACAGACCAGCCTTGAATCAGGGCTGGAGCCTTCAATGACAGTGGACCGAGAATCCAATGTGGTTAGTGCTGGCGGTGTCAGCCGCTGTGCACTTGTGCAAATAAACGATTGTCTTCTGGATAAGGTAGAAATGCCTGGTGGACTTATTCCGAGCCAGAGAAGACCCAGCAAATTCCTCTGACTCTGTCCTCAGAATGGTGTGGAATGAACTCCACCCCTTCGATCCCAGGAGAGACCTTAAGGAGTTGGATTTTATTGACATCAAGTAGCAAACATTCCTGTGTTCCCAGGAAGGGTGAGGTTCTGTGCCAGGTTAGGATAAGATTATTGAAACTTTTGAGAGAGATAGAGCTCTTCCCGCTGAGAAGCGTCAACCTAGAGCTGTGAGTGGGGCTGGGGTTCCGGGCTGGCCCTGTCTCTGCTCTTGCAGTTTCACTGGGAGTTGTCAGCTCTGCCCTCTCTGCCAACAGAAACTTGGAAGCAGCCGTGCCTTTCTGCCTCCCGCTCGCCCTCCCAGCAGGTCTGATCAATGTCCGTTTTAAACCAGGACATTTCTTCTCGCTGTGGAGCCTGTGAACATACGGCTCTCTGGAGCCCAGCTTCTCCTTGTTCGTTGTCGTGCAGGGACTGCCGTTTGAAGAGAAAAGTCAGGTTGGGAGGCTCTGCTGCAGTCCCCCTCTTTGAAAACCAGGTGAATTCCAAGCAAGGGCAAAGATGATCATGTATCCTGAGAGGTTCCAAGGCTCTGTGCCTCGCCTCCTCATCTGAGGCAAGGTAGCCACTGTCCCATCCTCATAATATGGCTAGGAGGAGGGAATCAAGTCAAGTCTACAAAGCACTGAGCACACACACACTAAATAACAGAAGCTGTTCTGGGCGGGATAGTGTCCCTCCCAAAATTTATGCCTCCCCAGAACCTCAGAATGTGGGCTTATGTAGAAATGCAAATGTACTTAGGTCAGTTGACATCATAATGGATCAGGGTGGGTCCTAAATTCAGCGACTTGCACCCTTACGAGAGGAAAGGGGTACAGAGCTATAAGAACACAGGAGAGAGGAGCCACTTGGCCGAGAGTCAGACTGGAGTTTTGCTGCCATAAGCCAAGGAGCATGGAGGATTCCTGAGTTGCGTGGAATGGATTTTCTCTTACAGCCCCCAGAAGGAGCCAGCCTTGCTGATACCTTGACGTTGGACTTCTGGCCTCCAGAATTGTGAGAGAACAAATTTCTGTTGTGTTCAACCCCCTGGTTCTCTGTAACAGCAGCCCTAGGATTATAATGCAGAAGCTAATTTACTGAGCACATAGTAGGTACTAAGCATTTTGTTAAACACGTTACACACATTGTCTCCAATCCACCCACCTGATGAAGTTGATGCTGCCATCACTTCCGGGTTACAAATGGAGAAACCGAGGCCCTGGGATGCTGTCATCACTTCCGGGTTACAAATGGAGAAACCGAGGCCCTGGTGCTCAGCTGCCCAAGTGCACCCAGGTAAGTGGCAGACCTGGAATTTTTAAACCCTTGTCTCTCTGTTTCCCAAAACCTTGTTTGTTCTAGTATCACTCAGCTCCATGAGGCAAGAACTGGGTAGGGCTCTTGTTTTCTAATGGATCTCATACCTGGCAAAGTTCCTGGCATGTTGCAGGCCCTCAAAAAAATGTGTAATGACTGCAGCTGGGCAAGGTGGCTCACATCTGTAATCCCAGCACTTTGGGAGACCGAGTTGGGTGGATTGCCTGAGGTCAGAATTTCGAGACCAGCCTGGGCAACAGGGTGAAACCCCATCTCTACTAAAATAAAAATACAAAAAATTAGCCGGGCATGGTGGTGGACATCTATAGTCCCAGCTACTTGGGAGGCTGAGGCACGAGAATCACTTGAACCCGGGAGGCAGGGGTTGCAGTGAGCAGAGGTAGCACCATTACACTCCGACCTGGTTAACAGAGCAAGACTCTGTCAAAAAGAAAGGAAGAAAAGAAAAAGGAAGAAGGAAGAAGGAAGGAAGGAAAGAAGGAAAGAGAAAGAAAGAAAGAAGAAAGAAAGAAAGAAAGAAAGAAAGAAAGAAAGAAAGAAAGAAAGAAAGAAAGAAAGAAAGAAAGAGAAAGAGAGAAAGAGAGAAAGAGAGAGAAAGAAAGGGAAAAGGGGAATGACTGCATTCTGTGATCCTGTAAATTCAGAGGATTTGGGAAATGTACGCCCTTTATTGAGCTAGTAAATAAACAGTATATTGAAGGCCTACTGTGCGCCAGGCACCAGGAACACAGCAACAAACAAAAGAGCCATAGCTCTGGCTTCGTGGAGTTCCCAGTCCAGCAGTGGGGCACTAACACTGAGGAGGTGAGCCCTGAGAGAAAGCAGGTGGTTCCTGTGCTGGTCATTGTACTGAGTGCTGGGAAGGACCTCACAGGGAAAAGCAGCACAGAGGAGCTGAGGACGCTGTGTGACAGAAACGGTGCCATCGTGTTGCCTGGGGTTCTCTCCGAAGGCCCGTGCTGCATCCAGGACTGTGGGGGCCTGGAGAGCAGGCTGTCTTGAGAAGATTCTAGAAAAGTCTAAGAGTTCATCCCTTTTATTAGCTGTATTGTTTACTCTTTAGAAAAAAATAAAAGGAGGTCTGGCTTTCTTCCCTTGGCCTCTAAGATGCCTGACCTTGCACCCAGGGCCTTCCAGGTTGGGCCCTTGGCAACAAAAGCAGGGGCCCCACAGTGATGGCCCCTCCAGCGAGGAGGCTGTGCTGCTCAGCCTGGGTCTCCTGCACTCCCCTGGGAACACGTAGCAGGTGCAGACAGCCAGCCTGGAACCTGGGAAGCTTGTCCAAGGCCACAGCCAGCAAACCCGTTTCCGGAGCATCCCCACTTCCTGGGGTGCGCACCCTCCTCCCTACTGATCTCCAAAGTCGAGCCCTGAAGAAATTCTAAATTAAAATACAAAAAATTAGCCTGGCATGGTGGTGGGCACCTATAGTCCCAGCTACTTGGGAGGCTGAGGCACGAGAATCACTTGAACCCAGGAGGCAGGGGTTGCAGTGAGCAGAGAGAGCACCACTACACTCCAACCTGGGTGACAGAGCAAGACTCTGTCAAAAAGAAAGGAAGAAAAGAAAAAGGAAGAAGGAAGGAAGAAGGAAGGAAAGAGAGAAAGAAAGAAAGAAAAAGAAAGAGAGAGAGAAAGAAAGAAAAAGAAGGAAAGAAAGAGAAAGGGAAAAGGGGAATGCAGCCCCTGAATCGGAAGGTCAGGGAGAGGAGGTGCTGTGATGTCTGCGTAGGGTCTTAACTTCGGTTCTCTAAAGGAGAGAAGAAAGGAAGGGAAGAGAACAGCTGGAAAAAGAAAAAAGAAAGAAAATGGCTATTTATCTTGATTTTTATTTGGTTATAAAAATAACCCAAGTTTGCTCTAAAAAATTCAAACGTAAGAGAATCAGTTGGTCTTTAGGCTTTGGTGAGCACAAGAACCTAGTGGGGAGATGATTTAAAATGCAGATTCTGCGGGCCCTGTCCTGGGGTGATTCCGGGGTAAGCAGCTCATGGGGTGCACGCTTAGAAGTGCTGATGTAGAAAGTATGTGCCGGGCCGGGCGTGGTCGCTAACGCCTGCAATCCCAGCACTTTGGGAGGCCAAGGTGGGTGGATTACCTGAGGTCAGGAGTTCGAGGCCTGCCTGGCCAACATGATGAAACGCCGTCTCTACTAAAAATACAAAAATTAGCTGGGTGTGGTGGCAGGTGCCTGTAATCCCAGGCAGGAGAATCGCTTGAATCCAGGAGGCAGAGGTTGCAGTGAGCCGAGATCGTGCCACGGAACTCCAGCATGGGCAACAAGAGCAAAACTCTGTCTCCAAAAAAAAATATATATATATATGTATATATGCCATTCCTTTCCAATTAGAAGCATTCTGCAGGGAGAGAAAGTTCCACCAGGGAAAGACTGGAAGGATGGTGGGCCCCCTGGAGAGACCGCAGAAGCCTGTGCATGACATCTCACCTTTTGGCAAGGATCCTCTTCTAGCTCAGAAATTCTGCTTTGGGACAGGACCCAGAATGGAGTCAGCTCCACATCAAGTCACTCAGAGGTTGTTGATGGGTTAGACGTGAGGTGCTGTGAGAAGCGTGGCTGGACAGCATTTAAAACAAACCAGAATGTCAGAACTCACCGAAGATCAGGACGCTGCCCAGAGCTAGCCTGAAGGGGGCTCCTAGGAAGACGCCAGCATCGACCACAGAGCAAAGATCTGCAGGCTGGAGATTTTAAGAAGTTTCTAAAACTTTTATTGTTGTTACATAAAACTGGCCAATTAATGTTAGTGTCACCAGAGCTGGGAATTTCTCCTTAGAAGCTCAGTGCTTGTTCCTGGTGGCATAAGTGAACATTTGTCCCACTGTCAGCTCTGAATGTTCATCCTTCAAGAATGTGGCTGTTCCTCACTCTAAATACACCGTAATCATTCTGTTTGGTCTTTAAATGAGCAAATCATTTTCATGGGTTTCTGAGGCCCAGAAGTGTTTGATCCCATCATGGGATCAGAAAGGCCCATGCATGTTTTTGGAAAGTTCAGAAAACTCTGCCTACACATGTCAGCTGGGAGGGCTTAGAAAGAGTTACCTGCTGCAACATGGACAAACCTTGAGGACATTGGGCTAAGCAAAATAAGCCAGTCATGAAAGGACAGAAGGGATAATTCCACTTGGAGGAAGCACCTAAAGTGGCCGGAGTCATAGAGACGGGAAGTGGAATGGAGGCTGCCAAGGGCTTGGGGGCGGGGGAACGGGGAGGTATTCAACCCGGGCAGAATTTCAGTTTGTGGTGATGATGAAAATGTTCTACTGGGCCAGGAGCAGTGGCTCACGCCTATAATCCCAGCACTGTGGGAAGCTGAGGTGGGCAAATCACCTGAAGGTCAGGAGTTTGAGACCAGCCTGGCCAACATGGTGAATTAGCCAGGCATGGTGGTGGGCACCTGTAATCCCGGCTACTAGGGAGGCTGAGGCAGGAGAATTGCTTGAGGCCAGGAGATGGAGGTTGCAGGGAGCCGAGATGGCACCACTGCGCTCCAGCCTGGGTGACAAGAGCAAAACTTCATCTCAAAAAAGAAAGAAAGAAAAAAAAGCTCTTTTGATGGAAGGCGGTGACAGTTGTACAACAATATGAATGATGTGAATGTACTTAGTGACCTGAAGCCATACACTTAAAAAGATAAATTTTATCCTATGCATATTTTGCCACAATTTTTAAAATAAAACTTCCCCAAATCTGCAAGCCTGACATCTTTGAGATTTGCATAAAGCTTCCGTCTGCAGTGAGGAAGTTTCACCTTATTGTCTGGAAGCCCCAACCACCAAAAATTGGGATCCAAGGTTCTCAGGTTCTTGTCACCCCTTCACCGCTCCCCCGACCCTCACTAGCCTATTGCTGCTCCCATTCACATTGCCCTCCAAGCACTAGGCCCACAGCCACAGCGGCCCGGCGCCGTCCCCACCACCCCTCCACACAAGCTCTCTTTTCTGTTTTACCAACAGAACTGGGACCGGAAGGGTTTAACCCCAGGGCTCTGGCAGTTTCCATTTCTACATGTCAAAAAGGCTTTTTAGCCTAAACTTAAGCCGAGTATGCCTCCAGGAAATACTTGCTTCTTCCCTGTCCCCCAGGGAACCAGGCCTGGGGCCAGATGAAAGAAGCAAAGAAAAGGGAATTTATGCACTGAAAAAAATGGAGCAAGAAGCACTGCCAGCTGTTCTGCCCAGCTGTTCCGGTCACATTCTGTCCCATCCTTGGGGACAGTGCTGGTCTGGTCACTATGTGGGAGGTGGACCCTCTGCCTGAAGCAAGACTGTCTGTGTGCGGAGAATTGGGAAGAACGTGGACCTGGAGTCAGAGGCCTGGGTGCTGGCTCTGTCTGAGCTGGACCGAGAAGTATAAAGTGATGCTCGCTAGAAGGATTTGCTGATATAATCCACACAGAGGCTCGGCCTGTGTGCACACGGATCGGAGTATGCACTTAATGAGTGGTCATGCCCACGAAGAAGAAAGAGGAGAAGGAGGAGACAGAGGAGGAGGTGGGGATGGAAATGGTAACCACTCTCTCGGCCAACCCTCAGATCAGTCAAGCTGGCTACTGAGGTCACAGGAGCCCAACTCAAAGTAACTGAGAAACAAAAGGGAGTTTACTGGTTCATTTTAAGGTGTTTTTCAGAAGTAGGTCTGGCTGCAGGCACGGCTGGATCCAGGAACTCAGGCTCTGTCTTCTGGGGTCTTTCTCCTTCTTGCCTCTGCCTGCTTCTACTCAGCTTCTGGCTCTCCTCCTTCAAAAAGGCTCCTGTCCCTTGGCCCCATGGCAGAGACAGCAGCCTCTGCCATTTTAGGTGTGTGTCCTCTCAGTGGCAGGAACAACACAAAAAGCTTCTTTCTGTGCTGCTCCAGCAATTTCAGGGAATACCATTTCCGGCCCAACCTCTTGACAAGAGGGATGGGGCCATAACGGCTTAAGTTAGGTCACCTGCCATCCCAGGGGGTACAGGGACCAGGCACTGTGATGACAGTCCCAGAAGAATCTTCCTTGTTCCCCAAAGGAAACAGACATGGTCCAACATCATGCACTGTAGACCCTTCCTTTCCTTTCTCTTCCTTCCACTGCCTCACCCTTGACACCCCACTTTCCAGGGACCATTAAGACCATCAGGTGACCAACTGCCAGGTGGGAAAGGACCTGAGTGACTTATCAGCCATTTGTACCTTCAAGTGAATTCATTTCAGGGGGTTACTGTCATCACTCTCAGTTAAATGGTGTTCAGATAGTGGAATGAGGCAATGGAGGAGACACTCGAATGTGGCTGAATAGTTCAATGAGAAGAGAGGCCAGCTTTGTCTTTCGTTTTCTACACCTTCCCAGTGAGCCTGCTCCAGACCAGGAATGCTCACAAGCACCTCCACCGTTCATCCTGAATGGCTCTGGAGGCCAAGGCTGGGAAAGCCGTGGGAAGGTAGTTTGGGGATTTCCCTTGGTCTACCCCAAGGTTTTCCCGGGAGCAGCCCAACCCAAGCCTCCTGTGAGGCAGAAGCCGCTTCCAGCACAGCACTTGGAGCGCTTGGAGCACCTTGTGGCCGACGTCGAATGTCATTCCTGCCCTACGTCTTCGCTGCATTCATCAATGCCTTAGACAGTCACAGCACCCATTCCTCTGGCCACAGTGGTAGGCTCAGGAGTGGGCAGTTGGCCTCAGCCAGGTCATTTGGGCCCTCTCTGAAAATGGCTGTGTTTGCTGTTGGTGGTGAAGTGGCTTTTCCTTTTGGGTGTGGAGCTGCGAGGACACCCGTGGATGACAGCTTGGGTGCTCCCTGACTGCAGGGCAGGGCAGCCTCTTTTCTAGAAGCAGACCAGAAGCCACATAGAATCAAGTGAGGAGAGACACAGAATGATCCAGAAGACAGAGCTCAAGTCCCTAGATCCAGCCGTGCCTGCCACTAGCACTATCCCAGAATTTCTAGTGAAAATGAGGCAGTACACTTTCTTTTTTTTCTTAGCTATTTTGCACTGGGCTTCTGGACCTGCAATAGAAAGACTGATGGATCCAAAGACTGTCTGGAAGGAAAGAATGATCTGCCCAGAGTGGGTGAGGGAACCCACTCTAGGCAGGACCCCCATGAGCTGCCTCTGCTGGCTGGCCTGACATTCTCATTCAACAACTTACTGAGAATCAGGAAAAAACAGCTGGGACTCATGAGAGTCACCCCACAGGCTGTGCAGCCAGCTGCCTGATGCCCTCGGCTCTGCCACATGCCAGCCCTATGACCTGGGGAAAGTCACTTCACATCTCAGTTTCCTCACCTGTGAGTTGGGTCGATGAGAGTAGCTTCCCCAGACCCGTAGGCTGTGGGAGGAAAGGAAAGCCACCAGAAGCCCCCTCAGGCCCATGCACGGCCCCACACCCCACTTCCCAGCACGGGTGGGCCATGCAGCTCTGGGGTTGCCAGCTTACTGTCCATCCTTTTCCTGAACTGAGAGTTACTTGGGGCCAAGGGTCTTCCTTGTGCCACTCACCATGGAGTCACCCTACTTTTGATGGCTTAGCTTTTAGTCAATAACGACTTGGCTAAATGGATGTTGAATGGATGCTGGGACTTTGCCTCATGGATTTGTGAGTGGTTTGCTCACCAGAGAAACACAGACACGTGCCCCTCCCAGGATCTTTTCATTCCCACCCCCAGTGCATCCTGTGAGGTCGTCATTTCTCTGTAAGAAGCCACAGTGTACAACCTCTGTCAGGGGCCCAGCTCGCCGGTGCTGAGAGCTTCCGTCTTTCCTGCCCACCTGGTAGTCGCCTGGAGGCAAGGGTGTCGTGTCATTCATCCTAAGAACACGAGGCAGTCCTGGGATTTTCACACTGGAGTTCCCATTTCTAAGGAGTTCTCTGAGTTCCTTGGTGAGGGAGGGGTCCTGGAAGAGACAAATGGAAGCTGGAGACTGGCTGGGAGCTCCGATGGCCATCAGGCTTAGAGATGAAAGTGGCCTGGCCGGGGAGAAGGCAGTGGGGTGAGCGTGGGTCAACCAGGACATGAGCATGAGGGGTGAGGAGTACCCCAATTCTGGACCCAGGTTGCCTCACACAACAGGGCACTGCCACCTGCTGACTCACCATCATTGGCAGGTTACTTGTGTTCTCTGTGCCTCAGTTTCCTTTTCCATAATAGAATGCTGATCATAGAGCCTACCTCATAGGGCTATTGTGAAGATCAAATCAATTAATATATACAAATGCTTAGAATCAGCCATCAGCACGCGGTGAGTGCAGTGTGAGTCCTTCCCTCCATCTTTATTATCACAGCCTCTTCATGTGGGGCACGACTAAGAGGCACTGATGTCCTGGATCAGGGACCTTGGTATTCATAGTTCTACCCCCAGGGGCCAATAGACAGTGGGGAGCTCTCTGAACACTGGTGCTACAGAATCATAAGGAGCAGAAGCAGCTGATGGCGGGAGGCCCCCTGGCAGCCAGAGCCTTCCACCGTGGATGACATGTCCACTCAGACCTGACATTCCTCCTAAGTGGCTGCACAGGCTTAATCTCGGGGACACTAAGTGCTCCCTCTTCTATTTGCTGCAGAGAACAACAGTAGAAATTGTAATTTACAGGTTGTCTGCAAATTACCGCCTGGTCTGATTTATAATTCATAGTACAATATTTATTTCTAACAGGAAATTAATTTTGGAAACTCAGTGGGTGATTAAATTAAATTGCAAAACCATTCCACTTGCTTGGGAGGAGGGGGGTGAGTTACTGGAGATTATATTAAGAGATAAATTGGGAAGCATCTACGCTCGGAAAACCTGAGACAGGAGGAGGGAAAGGAGGAGGGAAACAGTTCATCCCTACTCGAAGGAGATGGCCGTCTTGTCAAACATTTGTTACAGAACATGTGCCCTCATGCTTTGGGGTCTCACAGTTACTCATAGCCTTTTCCCAGTGGATTTGTCATTAAGGGAAAGAAAAATAAAAGCCGAATTGACTGTATATCCAGTTCAATGGCACTCTGAATAATGAACAATCCTAGGGAACAAGGTGGAAGCTCATAGCATTCTCATGACCAGTCTTGGGAGCCACACAGCATCATTTCTGCCATATTCCCTATCGCTCCACCCAAGCTCCTCCCACTACTGAATGGGAGGAGTGTCAATGTCACATTTGTTAGAAGAGCAAGTGGTGTGGAATCATTGATGGCACTCTTCTCTGAAAAACACAATCTGCCCCAGGGTATAATATCTTAGCCAAGAGCCTGACACATAGCAAGAAGCACCGTGAATGTCAGCCCTTTCTTCTGGCTTGGGGGACGAGGAAGGTCACCTGGAGGAGATGGTGTTGGACTGGGCTTTAAGCAGTAAGGATTTCCATAGGCAGATGTTGTTGGGACACCTGGGGCAAAGGGATCAGAATGAACAAAAGAGAGAACAGAGAGAAAGGCTTGACAGAAGCTGATGGCCCTGCCTGTGTGGAGCGTCGGGAGTGTGGAATGTGGGGTGAGAGATTTCCAGGAGCCATGAAGGCCGGGTGTCCAGGACTGGACCTTGGAGGGAGCCCTTTAAGGGAAAGGTTTTGAATCTGATGGAAAATGTTTCTGATTTTGGAGTGAGAAGCAGCCCTAGAGATTTATTCCACCACTTGTTTATTCATTCAACAATTTTCCATGAAACAAACCCTAGTACATGCCAGATATCGGGGAATATACTGCTGAACAAAATAAACATGGTGCCTGCCTGTGTAGCTTACAGTCTTGCAGAAGAGACAGTGACCGCAATAGGCATATTATTACACCATGGCAGATTCTTGAGTGTTGGTGTGGAGAATGGCAGGGAGACACCTTGTAAGAGACTCTGGGAAGGGCCTCCTGGGTGCTGACATTTTGGCTGAGTTCTGGAGGATAAAAGGGAGGGTGGGTGGAGATCAGCTAGAAGATGCATCCAAGGGAGAGGGGATGTGGAGAGAGGAGTGGGCAAGGCACCGAAAGCCACCATTGTGCCTGGAATAAAGTGGGGTGGAGGAAGGGGAGGGTGGGGAACACAAAGCCAGGCAGCACCTATCATGGGGGTCCTCTGTGGTCACAGTAAGAACCACTGAGAGTTATTGGAGCATTTTACACATGCTCACAATGCCATCCAATTTAAGTTTTTAAAAGATGGCTCAGGCTGCTGAATGGAAAACAGATCAAGGGGTGGGTAAGAGTGGATGAAGGAGAGAGACCATTGGGATGTGGTGAGACCTTGGACTAGGGAGGAGATGAATACCAGGAATGGGATCCAAGATGTGTTTTGGAGGAAGATCTCATGTCACCTGCTGGTGGATGGGAGGAGCAGGTGAGGAAAGGTCTGGGATGTCAAGATGACTCCCAGGGTCAGGTTCTGCCCTGCTGTACCCTGCAGGGATGCCCGCCGAGATGGACAAGGGCAACTTTGGAGGCAACCCCAGGGCACCATTTGGATGTTGGCCTTTGCTGCATGACAGAGTCATTATGGAGAGGGCAGGTGGATGCCTGGGTCTGAGACTTGAATCTTATCACTGACTCCAAATGGCCTTCATGGTGGTTTTGGAGAAGAGGAAATTGTGCCTGAAGTTGGTTCGGAAGACTCACTCCTGGACAATGTGGACTGGGGTGAGAAATGAGGGAGAAGGGGAGGTAGCTTGAAGGGTGCTGCTTTGAGATGAGAGGATGAGGGCTCCGAACTCTGCCCGCTGCCGTAGGGAAAGAAACCCCAAGTGCATCAAGGGCCAAGGGGCTAACCACAGTTGTCCCAGGGCCTCAGACGATGATTTCTCAATCAGGGCCAAAGAGCTCACACACTTCTAATCAAATAAGCTCATCAAAGGGACAGCTAAGAGCCTGAATATCAGGGACTGTTCCACTGACATAATTTTTTTACTGTGAATTAATTTTCTTTTAAATGTCCCAAAGAAGCACTGACAATCGCAATATAGTACTGAGGAGAGAGCAGTGGATGGGAGCTCAGAAAACATGAGATCTACTCTGGCTTTACTGCTAACCAACTGGACACCTTGGGCATGTCATTTCAGTCTGTGGGCCTCAGTTTCCTTCATCTGCCAGGCCAGAGTAAAATTGATGTATCACTCAGCAGAGCAGTATTGATGCAAAAGCACCACCTGTGAGCTCACGTTCCCTGGATACTCACCAGCTAGTGCAGTACCATGAGCCACGGCAAGTACCTTCGCTCCTCAGCCCAGGTGGGATGGATTAGGAAGTGCCCAGGAGCCAACGCCCTCAGTTAGTAGGACCTGGGGGTTGGGAAGGTATGTCTGAGGCATGCCCCACACCACCTCCCTGGGGTCCCCAGTGAAATTGCCTATGGGGTAGCAACTCCACAGCCAGCTCATTACCGCCCTGTGTCTGTTTCCTCCCTTTCCTTGCCTCTCCGTTCCTCACACCCCAACAGGAGCTTCCTGGGATCAATCGCCAAACAAACCGCTTGCACCAAAAGCCTCAAATTAGGAGCTACTTCTGGGCCAGCCTCAGACAACTACAAACTCCAAATTCAGAGATCAGTAGGCATGAATAGTGGATGAGGCTACACACATGTACACATGCATGCACATACATGTGTACAGCACATAGCATCCAGCACAAGGCCTGGCCCTTCACAGACGCTCAGCAAATACTTTTTAAATGAGTGAATTAATGAATGAATGGCCTTCCTTTTTGCAGCATTTACCTCAAGTCCCCGGCAGTTCAAGACATCAACAAAGGTGTCAGAAAGCACAGGCAGGATTCCTGGGGTGCGATCTGGGGTCATTCCAGGAGCCTGTCTGGGGATGGGAAGGGCAGGGAGCCCTCATCTTCCACTCTGCCCCTCCCAGCAGTCCTGCCAGTCTCTGCCGGGGGCTTCCCTCCCCCACCAGCTCTCTTGCTGGGCCCCCCACCCTAGCCCATCTGTTCAGCATGTGTAAGCATTGTCAAATTGTTTGAATAAATTGTCACTCCGATTAAAATGTTTATGTCTGCAGGATGACTCGTTTCTGCTAAATTGTACCCAAATAGTCTCACATTTGCTGTAGATATTTGACATCTGTGTCTGGTCTCCCCACTGACGACCAGATGGAGAGCTGGATCCACGCAGAAGCTCCCCTGCTCCCTTGTGCACTCATCACTCACAACCTGAAGCCATTCAGGGCTTGGGCCAAACGGGTGGGAGAGAGGATAGACTGGGTGTCTTGCCCACCCTGCCTTTGACAAACCTCATGGGTAAACACACACACACACACACACACACACACACACACACCCCACAAGTTTAATTTTCCTTAGATCAGACTTAGATGGCAAGATCTTTAGTGCCTCTTGGTCCTAAGGTTGGCTCCAAAAATTTGAAAAAAATTTCGGTGCCTTCTCAAAGATGGTCAGTGTTTACTGTGTGTTAAAAAGTGCAGATAAAGGACATCCCGAGAAGACTCCCATACACCCTGGGATCCCAGACTCAGCTGGTCAAAGCACCAGCACTTTTGCAAGGTACAGAATTTCCTTGTGATAGCCCTCACTCTACAGGATGGCTGGCTGTATAGATAGAAAGAAGGAAGGAAGGAAGGAAGGAAGGAAGGAAGGAAGGAAGGAAGGAAGGAAGGAAGGAAGGAAGGAAGGAAGGAAAGAAGGAAGATGGACGGACGGATGGATGGACGGATAGATAGATGAACATAATAACAAACATCATCTATTGAATGTCTGCTGGTGTACATGCAGCATTTACTTTCTTTATCACTAGCAATAATTAGTGTTCTATTATTGCATAACAAATTACCACAAACTTAGTGGCTTAAGACAACACACATTTGTTATCTCACAGTTTCCATGGGTCAGGTGTCTAGGCATGACTTAGATGGATCCTTTACACAGGGTCTCACAGGCTGCAATCAAGGTGTTGACTGGGCTGCATTCTCATCCAGAGACTTGACTGTGGAAGAATCTGCTTCCAAGCTCTTTCCTGCTGTGGGCAGCACCCATTTCTTTTCCCAACTCCTTACTGGTTGTCAGTTGGAGGTTTTAGAGGAATCAGAAGTTCCCTTCCACATAACTGGCTTTATAGGCAGTTCACATGTGGCAACTTGCTTCTTCAAGACCATCAAGAGGTTCTCTCTCCAGTCTGCTAAGATAGAGTCTGATGTGGTCACCCCAGGAGAAACATGGCCTAGGGGATGGCAGCCCCTTGCCACTGAGGCAGTCCTCACAGGTTCTGACTTCTGCAGCTGGCTGCTGATAGACATCCCAGCAGCTGGAGCAGTCAGTTCTTCATGGGGGTGGGATCTGGGGATGTACTTCCATACCCGCTACAGGTAACACAGCTGAAAAAAACAAAGGCAGGAGTGGTCCTGCACTTAGGACAGCTGTGAGCTGGATAAGCCCAGCCCAGAGAAGCACCCACTGGACCTGGCTGTGTCTGGATGGCATCTGCCCAGAGCTGTGCTGGGATGGACGTGTTCTTTTTCAATGTCAGCTGCAACCATTTCTCATCCAGGAGAAATTTCCACCTCCCTCTGTCTCTCTTCTCTAGGCGATTGCACCCCACAAGGCCAGAGATCTGTTTTATTGAGCATCTATTGCATGCCAAGTACTGGAGGATGCCACTCCCTCACCTATCACTGCTGTCTACAGGGCCTCCGTACAGGGGACTGTGAGAGTTAGAGGGAACAGTGCGTGTGAGAAGTTCAGGACAGCATTTGGCTTAAAATAAACACCCAACATAGAGCAGACAGTGATGTGAACATGCCCTCACCCAAAACACCCCCAACACCCTCCAGGGCTTTCCTCTCACCACACTTCCGACATCTGGGGCTGGTGATTCTCTAAGGTGCTGCACTGTGCATCCTGGGATATTTAGCAGCATCCTTAGCCTCTGCCCGAGATATGCCAGGAGCACACCCTACCTCCCCCATTTTGACAATCAAAAATGTCTCCAGACATTGTAAAATGTCCCGTGTGGGAGGGGCAGAACGGTCCCTGATGGAGAAACAACTGCTCTGGCAGAAGACAGACCAAGACACAGTGCAGGCCCTGGGGAGACGTGTGGCCTTCTCAGAGAGGCAGTCGTTGGCCCGCCATCAGGTCTGGGTAGGATTTCTGAGGTGAGGAGGAGGAGAGAGAAAAATTCCAGGATGTGGGAAGAGCACATGGGCCGCGGTGTGGTGGGGACCCATGCTGCTGGCAATGTCCACCCCAAGTCGGGGCACAGGGGCTCTGTGGGCTGAGTCATTATGGAGAAGTGTCCATGATCAAATGCTTAGCTCTACCTCCGCCCGACCCCTTCCCTTTCTGTCGTTTTATGTCCTCCTCTCTTTTTTTCACCATTCCATTTTAGGGCTTCCCCAAACATGTGCTTCCCAGGACCCTGGCTCTTGGAGACGCCACCTTACTTCAAGGGTCTCTCGCTGTACAAAGCCTCTGCTGGCCCCTTGGGCAGCCAGACACTGCCCCCAGCTCCCCCACCCCAGCAGCGACATCCAGTCCACGCAGGTCATGGGCATCCATCCTGCCAGGCCACTCCCCCGTTTAGACGCCCAGCTCTGGGAACGCTGTCCCCACACTCCTTTTGGGTTTTTCCGCTGCACTATTCCTCGCGCCTTCAGCTGAAATAATACAGGTGCCTGCCTCTTCTTTCCTGCCCTCCCAGAGAAGCCAAACATCCGCAGGAGAGGGGACATGGAGACAGCCAGAGCCCTTGTCTGGGTCCTGCCCTGCCTCCTCTGCCTGGGAAGCCTTTGAATCTGTTTACCCTCCTCAGCCGGCCAGGGTCAGGCCATGGGGTGCTGGCTCCTGCCAGGCCCACTGGCCTCGCCAAAGCCACAGCTTGTCCTGCCCAAGGCCAGGGACCTGTCCTCTGCCAGCTTAAACCCTTCAAGGCTATTCTGCAGCGCATCCAACCAGCTTCTGCCTTCCCATCCACTCTGTCAGCCTCCCACCCACGATGGCAGAGGGAACGTGGTGGCCAGGGCAGAAAACAAACCCTGACTCAGAGCAGGGTCTCCCTCACCCTCCCTCCCCACGCTTATTTGGCTGTAAATTTGTCAATTTGTCCTCCAGCATAGATTCTGGATATGAGCCCTTCTTGTAGGAGAACCCATCCTGATTCTTGCAGATGTCTCTTCCTAGGTGCCCATGTGAGTCCCTCACCCCCGAGTCTGCCATCTCCACAGCCAGAGGGGCCCCATGGAGATGGAAGTTAAGTCCCAGGTGTCACCTCTCAGCCCATGATGCTCCCGTGCATCCGCATCTTATGCAGTATAAAAGCTGAAGTTCTGGTTATGGCCTCGGTCTCATGACACCTGCCCCCTGCCTCTTCCCGTACTCTGCCTGCACTCTCCCAGAGAGTTCTGTCCCAGCCCACCAGCCTCCTTGCCAGTCCTCAGGTGCTGGGTCCACTCTCCCCTCCTGACCTGCACACTTGCTGTTCCTCCACATGAAACAGGCTCCTGCTAGACCAGCACATTACTCCCTTGTTTTCTTTAGATCTGTACAAACATTTTGCCTTCTCTTTGAGACTTTTTCTAACCACGTTATATTTACATTAGACACACTCTGTTATCACCATCACCAAGACCATCACCACCAACCATCACCACTATAATCATGACAACTACCATTATCATCACCATCACCACTATCATTACTATCATCACCACCATCACCACCATCATCACCACCACCATCATCATCACCACCATCACTACCACCATCATCACCATCACTACCACCACTACCACCATCACTACTATAATCACCATCATCACATCATCATATCACCACCACCAGCACCACTACCACCATCATCACCATAATTACTATCACCACCAACACCACCACTATCACCACTACCACCATCACTACCACCATCATCACCATCACTACCACCACTACCACCATCACTACCACCATCATCACCATCACTACCACCACTACCACCATCACTACTATCATTAGTGGAAAATGTCTTCATGTTTCCTGACAATGCGTTACGTGAAGACTTGGGATTACTGAGCAGGAAGTGGGTGCAGTACTGTGCCGAGCGTGGAGCGTGTGTTCGTTCTCTCCTGCCATCCTCATCACCACACTAGGAGTGGGCACAGCAACACCCCACTTTACAGGTGAAGAAAGAAACTGAGGCCGAGAAATTTAAATGACACTTGAGATTGCAGAGTTGGTGACGGGCAGCACGGAGCCTGGAATTCAAGCCGCTCCCCTCTAGAATCCACAGCACGGTGACCACCCCAGGCTGCCCCTGGGTCAGGGAGCCCAGCTCCTGGGTTGGCCTAGGACAGGCAGGCTCCAGTGACCCCTAGTTCGAGGAACGTACCTCAGAGAAGACTTAGGTCGAAGTTCATTCCCTCTCCCGGGCCCTTCCACGACTGCAAGGAGAAAGTCTCCACGGAGTGCGAGCATATTTTAACCCTTTTCTGACATTTGAATGGCAACAAACAGGAAAAAGGGAATCTCATATTCAGAACCTTCACAGGCAACCGTCTCCAGCCAGCCACACGCATAACTCGGCTGTGTCTTCATTTCACTTATTTTTAGGGGTATTGTCTATTTGTGGCATGTGATACTGGTTGCCCAAATACTGTAATTATTTAAAATTTTCATGTTAAATACATTTATTGGACTTAAGAAAGCACAGTGATTTAATTTAAAGAAATTTATGAAACAAGTGATAGTGGTACAAAAATGATTGGGGTTGATGCAACTCTATCCTAGCCCAAATTCAGTAATAATAAACTATCGGCTGCCAAGGAAGAGGGAAACCTTGCCAGCCTTCAAGGACTTTATGTTCTGGTTCAAGGGTTCTCACCTGGGCATTATTGACACTGGGGCAAGTTCATTCTCTTTAAAGGGTGGGCAGGGGCTGTCCTGGGCATCGTAGGATGTTAAGCAGCATCCGTGGCCTCTACCCACTAGATGCCAGGAGCACCCCGCACCCTTTCCTGACAGCCAGACCTATCTCCAGTCATTGCCCAATGTCCCTGGTTGAGAACTGCTGACCTAGTTGCAGGTGGCACCCTGAGGAGGCCTCAGACACCCCCTCTGGCTGTCGACCTGCAGAGGAACGCAGCAGAAAAGCTGCAAAGGGAGGAGGGCAAGCCTCAGTCCCATCCACCCACTTCCCCGGCCTCAGAGCTGGCCCAGGTTCCTCCAGGACCTGCAAAGTCCTTGCAGTAGGCAGCAGAAATGCAGGCGCTGTTATCTCTTTCGGATCCTGCTATCTTCATGGGATTTCTGTAGCTGAGTTCCCAGAGAGACTGCAGCTGCACAGTCAAAAATATCCATGCCGCTGTGGGTCTCGGAGCTGTTTGTATGAGCTGAGCTGCACCACACAAGTGGGGTGGGGGGTTGGGGGAGTTGAAGTTGGGGAGAAATTAGGAAAGAAAAACAACAAAACAAAAACCTTCACAAAGCAGATCCAAATGGGAAGAGAAATAGAAATATAATATGAAATACGGGAAGAGCAAAGATGAGAGGATAGTTGTTTCATCATTGGGGAATCTTTTAATAAGATGCCAAAAAAAATTCAGCAGAACAAAGGAGTATGGGAAAGGATGAGAGAGTGTTGACTGAGGACACTTTCCTGCTCCAACACGAGCCTGAAAGCAAGGGCTTCTCAGCTTTGGCTGCCTGCCGGAGTCACCTGGTTTGGAGGCGGGCGTGCTTTCAAATGGTACACGCCCAGGCCTTCCCTAGTGCCACTGAAGGTGTCGGTGGCCTGCTTTGTTGGAGAGGCCTCGTGTGATTCTGACATGTCGCCAGAAATGAGCATTGTCTTTTTAAATTTTTTTATTTTACTTTAAGTTCTGAGATACATGTGCAGGACACGCAGGTTTGTTATACGGGTATACATGTGCCATGGTGGTTTGCTGCACCTATCAACCTGTCATCTAGGTTTTAAGCCCCGCATGCATTTGGCATTTGTCCTAATGCTGTCCCTCCCCTTGCCCCCACTCCCCGACAGGCCCCAGTGTGTGATGTTCCCCTCCCTGTGTTCTCATTGTTCACCTCCTTCTTATGAGCGAGAACATGCGGTTGGTTTTCTGTTCCTGTGTTAGTTTGTTAAGAATGATGACTTCCAGCTTCATCCATGTCCCTAAAAAGAAATGAGCATTTTTTTCTTTTTTCTTTTTTTTTCTGAGATGGAATTTCGCTCTTGTCCTGCCAGGAGTATAGTGGCTCTATCTCAGCTCACAGCAACTTCCACCTGCTGGGTTCAAGCGATTCTCCTGCCTCAGCCTCCCAAGCGACTGGGAATACACGAGTATGCCACCATGCCCAGCTAATTTTTTTATTTTTAGTAGAGACAGGATTTCACCATATTGGGAGGCTGGTCTCGAACTCCTGACCTCGTGATCTGCCCGCCTCGGCCTCCCGAAGTACTGGGATTACAGGGGTGAGCCATGGCACCTGGCCCCAGAAATGAGCATTTTCTAAAACTTGAAAACCTACCAGGTGAGTCTCTGGTGCTGTTTCTATTTTATTTCTAAAACGTCTTGCTTGGCAACGTGGCATCATTTTTTCTTTCCTGTGATTTCCCTCCTGCTTTTTTTCTTTTTTTCATTTTTAATGTTTCTGACTGATTATTGCCATTTCAGGGACTATGCCAAAGCTCTCTGAAGTAGCAAAATCCTCCTTATCTCTAAATCATCCCTAAGCTCCCAGCAATGGCAGGCAGCCCTGGGCAGGCCCTGCACCCAGCAACCTCTGCCCACAAGCACACATCTCCCCCAGCACGGTTAAACCGTGTCCACCTGGCTCCACAAGCTTTCTAAAGGAGAAAAGAGGTAAGCCCTCCAACCCGTCAAATATACACCATGATGAAGATGTTGAGCCCAACAAATTACAGACAAACGTTTGAGATCAGCATGTGAGAAAGTGGGCTTGGCAGAACCTGTTTGGCCAGATGTTCACAGATGTTGCAGGAAAGGGGGCCAAATGTGGAAAGGCTGGACAGGGTTGACCCACAGGACTCCCCTGACTCTAAGCTGCAAATGTGCATCCCAAGCCTATTCCAGGGCCCCAAATCCTGCACTTCCCGAGTCTGTTTGACTCTTGGAGCAAGCACCTCTCAAGGACCAGTTAGCTTTGCAAATGCAGAAGCGGGATGCCTGGGCATAACCCAGGAACAAGCCCAGCTTCACTGAGACACAGACTCCTTTTTTCCAGGCTGGTTGTGCTCATGCAAATACAGCAAAGTCACCGCAATGCAGGCCCCGGCCAGGACCCTGGTCTGTCTGGTCCCCACTGTGGTCTCAGTGTCCAGCGCGGTACCCAGTGTGTCTGGTCCCCACTGTGGTCTCAGTGTCCAGCGTGGAACCTGGCATGCAGATGTTGGGGATAGGCTACATTTTAGTAACGACTTTTTAAAAACAAATAAATGAGTGAATGGGGCCGGGCATGGTGGCTCACGCCTGGAATTCCGGCATTTTGAGAGGCTGAGACAGGTGGATCACCTGAGGTCAGGAGTTTGAGACCAGTCTGGCCAACATAGCGAAACCCTGTCTCTACTAAAACTACAAACATTAGCCGGGTACACTGGCATGCACCTGTAATCTCAGCTACTCGGTAGGCTGAAGCAGGAGAATCACTTGAGTCCAGGAGGCGGAGGTTGCAGTGAGCCCAGATCGCGCCACTGCACTGCAGCCTGGGCGACAGAGCGAGATTCTGTCTCACAACATATATAAATAAATAAATAAATAAATAAATAAATAAATAAATAAATAAACGGATGGATGATAACACTGTGAATGACTTCATTGTCTACACAACAGTCACATGTCAGATCTTTAAGGAGGTGTTTTGTCAGAATCGCCTCTGTTTTGATGCACGTGAGATTGACATCTGGGGCAGCCAACGGGGCAGTCAGGGAGACAGAACTCTCTGGCACCACTTTTGAGCTTGAGGGTCTGCTCCCATCTCTGACAATGGGATTCACAGCAGGGTGCAAGCAGGGCTGAGAATAGGATGAGGCAGGCGAGGCACAAGGATGCAAAACACTCAGCAATGTCACCTCCAGGCTCACGCAAGCGCGGGGCCGGTCTCTACAAGTGAGGCCTCCTTGATTCTGAGCCATGAGCATGGCACTTGGCTCACCATCGTCCTGGCCCTGCAGGTCTCAGGCAGCAGGAAAATACCAGGAAAACAGAGCTTGTCTTCCTGGAGTGTAGATTTTGTCCAAAGACTTGGCACGGGAACTAATTTTTCTGTTAAAAAGATACAGAAAAGGTCAGAGAAGAATGCAAAACCGAAGAGTTTTTAAGATAAAACATGCCCCGGGTCCTAGGAATATAAGCCCTTGTTTTCACCTTTAGTGGGATCTGGGTAGAAATTTGAAAGAAGTTCCAATTAAACTGTTGATAAAAAGATTAGAAGACAGAATATGTGCTTATTGAATCTGCAGGAGACATGCACTGTCATCATCTTAAGATTCCTAAACATCAGAGCAGAGAAGAACAATGCACTGAAGTGGCCTTTGTCCTGGATAAAATTCCATGCTGCAGTTAAAAGCAAAGCTAGCTGCACAGGCATTGGTCTACGGAATATGACTGAGCAGCCTCCGAGTGCTGGGCTCTGTGCTGGGGCAGACGTGCAGCTGTGAGATCAAGTGGCAAATCACAGGCGAGTGCCTGGAGGAAGAGAGCTGTTACAGTCCTGTTCGGATAGTTTCCATTTCACTCCTCCTTCAAGACCCAGTGGTGACTAAAAGCCTGTAAGAAGAAGATTTTTGAATTGCAGATAAACCACGATAAGCTCCATGTATTA
Organism: Macaca fascicularis; assembly: GCF_037993035.2. NCBI lineage: Eukaryota > Metazoa > Chordata > Mammalia > Primates > Cercopithecidae > Macaca > Macaca fascicularis. Next base: position 114,038,572 of record NC_088384.1, read on the forward strand.
GACCAGGCAAGATATGCCTTAAGGACAACTCAACAGTGCTTAGATTCTCAAATTCTGAATTCCACTGAGTTTAATTATCTGAACATGACAACACCGTGAGGGTTCATTGATAAAACCTTGAGTTCTAGCAATGCTGCCTGTTCATTCATTCATTCTTCATCCATCCTTCCATGTGTCTGGCACTGTCGGGGCACTGAGATTCTCCAGTCCCCAACTGCTCCTCAAAGCATCCAGTGGTGGAGACAGACACGAACCAGTGAGTCTCACACGGAGCCAGCGGTAATGAGGGACAAGAGCTCGGGTGCAGGGTCAGGGTGACAGTGAGATCTGCACCATGAGTGGATGGTGCCTGCTGGGGCAGGTCACTGAACGAGTGCTCAGCAGTAGAACAGGACCCTGTGTGAGAGAGAATCTGGGAGAAGCTTGGAAAGCAAGGTCACAGGTCCAGGACAGGAGTGGAGAGAGGCACTCACCTTGCACCCCAAAATTTAAGGGCACACAAAAAAACTCAGTGATCAAGATAAAGAATATTTTAATGATTTTAATGCAACACTTAGAAAACAATCAAAATTAATGTGAAACATTCATGATAAATAAAATATCAAATTTTAAAATCAGGACAGGGTCTCACAACACCAAGGTCACGGTAAGGTGAGTGAGGCAGGTCATGCAGGTGCAGGTCGAAGCCCATCATGACCTAAAACTTTTATATCACATTTTTTGCATTAATTTTTATTTGTTAAGCATTGCATTATTGATCTTGATTCTGAGTAATTTCCACCCCTTTTTCCATTTGTGCACTTGTGGTCAATGCTCTCTCTCCCTACCCTGGTCCCACCCTCCAAGGACGAGGGATTGGGGAAGGAGGCAGGGGCCGGACTACATCAGAGGTTCAAGGGTCATGCTCCGGACACTGGGCTTTATCCAGCAGCATTGAGGAGCCACTCAATGACACATCCAATGTGTTTGTGTGACAAGATCGCTTGGGAGGAGAATTTGTAGTGAGGGGAGGGAGGATCAGAAAGAAGAGGGTGAAAGCAGTTAAGAGAGTCATGAGTATCTAGGCAAGAGGTGCAAACAATTTGGAGAAGACTGGTAGGAAAACAGTGAATGAATTAGAGACCATTAGGCAGTGAAATCAACAAGATAAAGGCCAGGACACATGGATTCAAGAGTATCACTTCTAATTTTCTGATGGTACAATTCACTGTGGCCATGATGAGCTTGGAGTGGGGTAGAGAGGGGGTCTGGATTTTGGCCTATTGAAGCCCCGTTCATTTGCAGCATTCTAGTAAAATGATGAGCAGGAGGTGGGCAGGCAGGTCTGCAGTCAGAAAGATTTGGTTGTGTTTGGGTTGAAGGAATTGGTTTGGGAGGTATCGGTGCAGAGGTGGTAATTAGGGGAGTCACATCAAACAGGGGACCCCATGCTGTGGCTTGTGAAACATTTGGGATATACTCAAAAATGACCTGCTGTCCATCTGCAAGTCAAGCCTAACTGGGTGTCCTGTGTTTTTCTTTGCTACACCTGGCAGTAGCCTCAGTGGTGACTGGGGCCACAGGCTCTGGTGAGCTCACCTGGAAAGCAGGTAGAGAAGAGAAGGAACCTGGGAAGAAGCTGCTGGAGAGTCTGGCAGCTGAAGTCCCCGGACTGCAGGGGAAAGCAGGAGTCTGGTTTTGCAGAAGCCAGAAGGAAAGGTTGTTTGGTTACTGTGTCAAGCTGCCAAAAACCAGGTAAAATGACAACAGAAGGCAGAGTGCTCTGGACTTGGGCATATGGAGGTCATGGGGCCTCTCACCGGGTGCTTTTTTGCAGAGGGCAGGAAGCCAGATGGGAGGGGCAGTGACGGGCACAAGGAGAGGTAGGCAGGAGCAAGTTGGCCATGCAAAGGTGAGAGAGTCAGGGCAGTGGCTGAGGGAGGTAGGGGCGCGGGTAGAGATGGGAGCATGTCCAGGTGTTCGTGTTCATGTCTCTGAATCAGTCCCCTTCTCCATGCACAGCCCAGGAGCCCCCAGCATCTCTCCCTGGACAGTGCTCTTGGTCTCCCAGGGCTTCTGGTACAACCCCTCCCAACTTGTCACCATCTCTTCTCTCCTGTTCCCCACCTGGTGTGATTTTGTACATCCCCAGTGTCCTGTTCTCCCTGGACAGACCTACCGCTCTCCAGCACGGCCCGGGGGACCCTCCTCCTCTGCCCTCACCGACCCCTCCCACACTCCACCACCCAGACACCCTGCTCTGTTTCACTTCCAAGCCACTATTCTTCGGATTTTCAAAGAAGTTGAAACCTTTTCCTTGGCCCCTAAAAGTCTCTTGTAGGCACTGTGTTTGGAGAAACAGGTCCTTCCCGGGGTTCCTGCTGAGCCATCCTGCATTAGTGCTCTCTCTGCCCTGCCTTTGAGGGGCTAGTCTCCCGCCCAACCTGGCCAGCCACCGCCCTGGATCACCTCCTCTGGCTCAGTCCAGCGGGCCAAGCTGATCAGCCTGGGAAGGAGGCAAGCTCGCCCCATGCTGGACAGATTGCAGTGGCTAAACGAACGTGAACATGGCCATCTGCCTGGAGAGGGTAATGCTATCATCACCGGAAAATCCCAAGTAAGCTGGTGAGGCCACAGTAGATGCAGAGGAGAAGCCCACAGCCACTCACCGGGCATGAAGCTATGGATTCGATGCTAAGTCTGTCACCAGCAGCCGTTCCTCATCCATCATGGGGGTGCTCACTTCAGGGTGAGTTTAATCTTAGCATCTATTTTGCTCTCATTGTCCACTGAAATTATTCCAGCCCAACCAGACTTGTGAAAGGAATGATAACTCTATCAGATTTTTTAGTTCACGTTTAGGTTTTTCTTCAAATAGTATTTTGATGGGGGAAGTCACAGAGAATTAAATAACAGTTTTACAAAAAAAAAAAATGAAGTGTTTTTTCATTATAGAAAGAGATCTGCCTGTGACTTACAATTAGAACTAGAAACAAAACATGGGAAACAAATGTATTTTTTGACATATATGTATTTCATTATCAATATATATGCACATATATATTAATATATCTTATATACAGAGATACACACATGTATGTTTACATATATCAATATATGATATCAATATATGCATATAGTGTGTGCACATGTACAAAATATACCTATTTTTATATACATTATACAACTTTACAAACAAGGTTGGTTGTACCAAAACCAAAGGAAGTAAGGCTGGCCAGGCATGGTGGCTCATGCCTGTAATCCCAGCACTTTGGGAGGCCGAGGTGGACGGATCACTTGAGGCCAGGAGTTGGAGACCAGCCTGGCCAACATGGAGAAAGATGTCTCTACTAAAAATACAAAAATTTGTCAGGTGTGGTGGCGGGTGCCTTTAATCCCAGCTACTAGAGAGGCTGAGGCAGGAGAATCCCTTGACCCCAGAAGGCGAAGTTTGCAGTGAGCCAAGATTGCACTACTGCACTCCAGCCTGACAGAGTGAGACTCTGTCTCAATTGAAAAAAAACAAACAACAAAGGAAGGAAGGTGGACCACAGTACCCCACTATCAGTGTGGTAATCACCATGGCAATGGTCCTGGGATTCCTCATGTCCGGATGCTGCTTTGCTGAGCACAGGTGGCTTGTACCACACTGCTGCATTTTAATCATCACCCACTGGTGAGGACACTGAAGGTCAGTGCCCTTGTGACTTACTTGAGATTACCTGGCTGGGCTTGAACCCAGGTCTCCTCACTCCAAATGCCACAGTCTTTTCGATAGCTCCGTTGCCTCCCGGTGGCACACACTTACCATTTTACAAACCCCAAACTTGTCCCCAAGAGGCAACTGCTTTAATTGTTTGATATCTTTTATCCCCCTTGCCCGGAATCTAACCGTTTTAAAAGGGAATACCTCAAACTTACAGCATTGGGGAGATATCTTCCAGGTGCTGGCTCGGCTGTCTGCTGATTGATAAATGCCAAGACTGCTCCTGAGTTGAGGCAGGAGATGGGTGCAGTCCTGGGAAGAAAAAGCACGCCTGGAGCGTCAGCTGACTGACGAGCAAAAGCCACGCTAGTGTCGAATGGGGTCACAAAAGCCACCTGAGCACTGCAGCATGTGCCTGTAGTCCCAACTACTCAAGAGGCCATGGCGGGGGATCGCTTGAGCCCAGGAGTTTGGAACTGTAGCATGCTATGACTGCACCTGTGAATGGCCACTGCACTCCAGCCTGGGCAACAAAGCGAGGTCCCATCACTAAAAAGGAAAAAAGTTATCCAGGGCCAGGAGACTCAGCCAGTCGACCCTCATTTTTCAGCCCTAACTCTGTCATTTAGTGTAACCCTTGAAAAGACATGCTAGGACTATGACCTGTTCTTATAATATTTTCAATCCTTTATGTGGCCGCAGATGTTTCTTGGCCCACACAATGGACCCGTCACACCCTGTGAAACCTGAACTACTCCTCTGGCAAAGTGCACTCCAGAACCAGCAGCTGGGACCATCCAGGTCACAGCAGCCTCAAATCATCTGGCCTAAAAACCCAGATTGGTGTTTCTTGAACAGCTCCTCCAATGCCAGTGCAGTCTTAGAACTCAGATTGCTGCAAAGCGGGAAGGGAATCTCCCTTCCCCGGGGGCCAGTGACCAGCTGACCTAACTGCCAAGGCTGCTGGACTGCTCAGTGGCTCAGCAGAGCTTATGTCCTCACTCACAAGGGACAAGCCTTAAAATCCAGTTCTGATATTCACTTTGAGGCTTTAACATATTGTTAGGGAAAAACCTGTTTAGAAATACATTTCTTTCTTTATTTATTATTTTATTTATTTATTTATTTATTTATTCTACTTTAAGTTCTAGGGTACATGTGCACAACGTGCAGGTTTGTTACATAGGTATACATGTGCCATGTTGGTTTGCTGCACCCATTAACTTGTCATTTACATTAGCTATTTCTCCTAATGCTATCCCTCCCCCCTCCCCCCGCCCCCGCACGACAGGCCCCAGTGTGTGATGTTCCCTGCCCTGTAGAAATACATTTTGAGTTAATCAAACGCAATCGAGAAAATGAGATGTCATCCAAAAAGTTAATGTAACAAAGATTTTTGAAAATAGTAATTCTCATTGCTGGGGATGGTGTGGTGAAATAGGTTTTCTTATACACTGCTGGAAGCTCCTTCAGGAAAAACTATTTGTTGATGGGTGTGGGGGGGTGTGTGTGTGTGTGTGTGTGTGTGTGTGTGTGTGAAGAAATGTGTTAAAAACACTCATCCACTTTAATCAGTAATTCCACTTTTGGGAATCTGGCCCAAGACAATAATCAGGAAATGAAAACAGGTTCATATAAACAGGCATTAATCATGGCATTATTTGACTTTTTAAAAAATTAAATGTCCAACACTACCAAAGTGATTAAATAAATTATGGAATGTCCTTATGATGGACTATTTATACAGTTATTAAAACTGATGTTTGCATACTTTTAATGCAAGCATACTTTGATGTATGCAGAGTATTTTTTTAATAAAACGGAAACGGCGTGTTTGTGCCTGACATTGAGTGCAGACTGCATACACACAGCGCAGTGGCACTCAGCACAGGCTGTCATAGACAAGGACCTGGAAGAAAATATTTTGAGATTAATAATGGTCAGAATATGTGAAACTTCTGCTTTCTCCTTTATAGTTTTTTTGTTTGTTTGTTTTCTTCTACAATTTTAGAATTATCTTGATTTCCTTTCACTACAAGAAAAGAAATACTTCAACACATTAGTAAATATTTTGGAGTAGAGGAGACTTTTAAGAGGGTGGTTATGAGTAGTTGTATATTCACAATAGCAATATTCCCCCCTGGAGAGTGAGCTAGTAAACACGTGCTCTGTTATAAGTAGTTGTAGGGCTTTGACATTGTCTTTACATTCAAAATGAGTTCACGTTACGCTGATGGGGCGTCCCGAGGGAAGCCAGACCTTGCTGCAGAGCTTGGCTTACGAGGAGCAGAGAGCTGGGTGCTTCCCCAGCTGATTACCGGCTTCTGTCCTGTGAGTTCCAAGCTGCAAAACTCTGGGCAAGTCACTTATCAGCTGTGATCCATCTGTCCCCTTCGATAGAGCAGCATTAGTGACTCCTGGCTTCCTCACAGGGCCACCAGGAGGGTCAGCAGACGCCCTTGGTGGGAGACTGCAGGGCTGTTGGGATGAGGACTCCCCAGCTATTGCAGGGTCCATACAACAGTTTGGGGGACAGCAGCCTCCAGGTCAAGTTCTGGTCTGCTGTGACCCTGGGACTCCGAGATCCCTGTGGAAAGACTGAACTACTCACATCATGCTGACCACTGGAATTTGCAAAGCCTGTTGACATTTGAGAGCTCACCTCTAAGCCACCCGGCTGTTCTGTGAGGTGGACGAGGTGGACAACGTGGGGGAAGTGGTGCTCCTGCAACAGACAGTGAAACTGATGCTCAGAGATTGGATCTCAGGAACCCAAGTCCCCAAGGTGGCCCAGTGGGTCTTAGAGCCTGACTGGGCCCAGCCCCCAGACTCCAAGGCCAGGCCTCTTTTTACTATCCTCTGTGAGATGGAGATGGGTTTACTATGTCCATTTTACAAATAGGGAACCTGAGACTCCCAGAAGGCCAGGTGACGAGCCCAACTCATATATGGTCAGATCTGTCAGGTAACATATGGTTCCTAAAAATCTCCATACCATGCAGGGCTTATGGCAAAAATGGGGTCAGGAGCACAACACTCAAAACATTACTGGTAACATTAAAAACAAAGATAGAAGCCGAATAAAATGATAGCACCATTTTACACACATTAAATGTGTGGGAAATGCATGAACACTAAAGTAAACATGGCACTTACCTTGGGAAAGATCTGAATTCCCCTGTGCACCTGGGCCCAAGAAGAGCTACAGTTTCTAAGTGATTGTGTGGTGGAGGAAGGGAGGTTACCCGAAATGGAGCAGACGGTTGTAACACCAGGTGCGGATAGGTGTGGCTCCTAACCCACAGCTGAGGTGGCATTTAGAGGGCCACGTGTGTGTGCACATGCTTGTGTGTGTGTGTCCTGCAGGGCTTGACCAAGCAGGATGTAGTTTTCTGCAACGGCCTAGCATTTCCTGAGGACAAAATCACATATAGGTAAAAACCAAATTCACATCACACTCAAATTATCCACTAACACGTCAATCACACTAGAACAAATTTGGGTTTTCAAGACAAGCCTCGGAGCAGAACTGGCTGTACCTAGCGAAGGGTGGGGCCGCAAGTGAGACACAGGCTTTTCTTTTTTCTGAACCCAAAGTGTTCTTTCCATAGGATGTTTCTGCAGGCATTTCCTCCTTTCTCTTCCTCTTAGCCTGGCTCCAGGCTGGCAGGAGATAGCACCGGCTACCTGCAGCAAGCGGGGTTAATGGGGTGGCAAGGGCAATGGGGCAGGAAAAATTCTGAGACTACGCCTGAACCAGCAGAGGGAAGCCATAATAGGTCACGGTGTCTCTTGGAGACACAGATAAGGGAGTTTTGTACTCTGCTCCAGATCTGCGACTTGCCAACTGCATGGGCTTGGACAGGAGACTCAGCTTCCTTGAGGCTTGGTTTCCTCATCTGTAAAATGGGAATAAATGTAGTACAACCCTCACCAGGTGAGTTTAAGGGTTAACTGAGATCAGGCATGTAGTAAGTGTTCAACAAACCCTGATGACCTTGTTCTTCCTCCTCCCCTTCCTCTTCTCCCTCTTCCAAATCTCTTCCTACTTCTTCATAGTCATCTTTGTCATCATCACCATTATTATCATCACCATCGTCATCCTAGCACCAAAGAAAAAAAGTCACAACCCAGCGGTTCCTGAGACACTGACGATGGAGCCAGTTTTCTAGGAGCATCAGATTCTTAATGGATCCTCTGGGTCTGAGGCACATCATTAGGTGTCCTTGCACCCTAGACTTCACTTACTGCAGGAAGCAGGCTCTTCCTTGAGGAAAGCAGCAGGAGCAAAGCTCTCCTCGGCTTGGTCCCCCCTCGTGGCAGTTTTCCTACTGGGTCCTGTGCTGTGGCTTTTCTTCCCTGGAGCCCTGCATTTGTGCGCATTCCTTCCGTGCACTGTATGTTCTCAACGCCGATCGCCCACATGTCTGAAACCAGGAGGCCAGCTCCAGGGAGGTGGGACATGTCTGGGAGGTGGTTTCAGGTATTCAAAGTACTGTCCACAGACTACAAGCATGGGCATTGCCTGGGAGTTTGTTAGGAATGCAAAATCTCAGGCCCAGCCAGGAACCATAACCTGCTTTTTTTTTTTTTTTTTTTTTTTGAGACGGAGTCTCGCTCTGTCGCCCAGGCTGGAGTACAGTGGCGCGATCTCCGCTCACTGCAAGCTCCGCCACCTCCCAGGTTCACGCCATTCTCCTGCCTCAGCCTCCCTAGAAGCTGGGACTACAGGCACCCGCCACCACGCCTGGCTAATTTTTTTGTATTTTTAGTAGAGATGGGGTTTCACCGTGTTCGCCAGGATGGTCTCGATCTGACCTCGTGATCCGCCCACCTCGGCCTCCCAAAGTGCTGGGATTACACAGGCATGAGCCACTGTGCCCGGCCCAGAACCTGCATTTTAATAGGATCCTCAAGTGATTCAATGCACATTACAGTTCAAGCAGCACTGGTCTTAAGGGACACAAGAGCCACAGCCCATAAGTCTGGGCTCTGGGAGAAACGGCTATCCCTTGATATGTTGAATGCCTGTTTCTCTTGGTATGTCCTGGGGATTATGTGCACATGTCTAAACTCACATGGGATGGTGTTAGAATCCTGACTCCAGCTGATATTCTGTGTGGCTTCAGGCAATTGGCTCCACCTCTCTGAGCCTCTGTTTCTTTTACTGTGATCTGAAATCATAATAATAATAGTTATTAATGTTTGACACAAAACATTAATGCATTCAACACAGTTCTCAGCATGCAGTAAAACTCATAGGAAATGATATTATGACCACTATTGTTATTTGGGGTGAACACTGCAAGGTCCTCAACCAATATCCACTTTCGTTTTCTTCTTCACTAACAGAATCTCAATTTTACTCAGGCAGTAAATTGCATTTCACAATAGGCACATTATTAGATGTGCCTGTTTAACAACGTTCACCTTCCTAGACCTCCTTGAAACTAGAAATGACCATGCGACCATGGTCACAATCCTTTGGCAGGTTTCTCTCCTTAATAGAAAAAAAAAAAAAGATTTTAAAATTTCCTTTCTTTCCTATCCTCCCTTCTTTCTTCTTGGACTCTGGATGTGATGTCTGGAGACAAAGCAGCCATTTTGCTCTCAGGATGAAAAGCACACTAGAAGGATGGGTAAGAGGAGAGAAAGAAGGCGGCTGGGTTTCAGTAGCACTGTGAAGCTACTATTTGGATTGCCCATCTCTGGACTTCATCGTATAAAGCAGGTGGGAGGATTAAAGCTCAATTTCTTAAGCTACCATTGAGTTTCTCTTACGTACAGCCCACATAGTCCTAACTGGTGATGCCATCATCGTGACACTATTACCATTATGATAGCTGTTGTTACTGACCATCTCTGGCACGCACTAAGGACTCATCCTGGATCCTTGGTTAGCATTTGCTAATTTCAGTTGAACAGTTTGAAGGAAACCTAACCTGGGAAACAGAATTGACTGTCAAGCCCCTTTAAAAAATGAGAATAAAAAGAAAACATAATCCAAATATCCACCAATGAAATCTGCTAAATGTATTTTGACATGCAGCTTTTCATGTTTATTTTTACACACACATTTAAAATATACACCTACTTGTAATGATAACGTGCACTGCGTATTGTTTTATAACCTGCTAATTTTCATGTATCTATACATTACCATCTTTTTCATGCCATTTTCTACAATAAAAATAACAAATCAGGTAATGAGATGAGCCTGATCCTTCACTTGCTTCAGTTTTACCTTCCAAGAACTGTGTCTTTGCAACACTTATTTGGGCAGACATCACCCCCACAAATGCCTGAATGAGCATTTCCTGTTGAAAAGCTGCGTCGGGAAAGACGTCAGAGCTGCTGGCTCACTTTTTCTGGAGAGCGTCTTAGGATGCCCAGAAGAAACATGGGATAGTCACTCCTTAAACGGCTACTCGTTATGTTCCTCCGAATATTGCTGTGAAAAATTCACATCCATTTTCACAATGAATGCACATTTTTTACAATGATGAAAATGATGTAAGACTTTAATTCTGAAGTTCTACTCCAGGACTTCAAATGCTTCTTGTCCTGCTTTGGTCCAAGGTCCTGCATGTGTGGGAAGCCCTCTCTTCGGAAAGCAAGTGAATCAGAAATTACTTGTGAAACTGACTCCAATACTGATAATGGGCTGATAACAGAAAGAATAGCATCCTTAGTATGTCTCACTTAATAAAACAAGACAAGAAATTATTTGGAAAAGCACCTGCGCCAAGTCACAGGGGCCAAGCTGCCTGGGGGGCTCCAACCTCACCCTACCCCCACTGCACTCGCCAGGGCAGCCTGTCCTTGTCCCCAGCTAATTGTTCCTGTGTCAGATGGTGGACTCAGTGCTGCTGGATTCTTGAAGAGTGATAGAAATATACATTTTTATTTGAAATCTTCCCATTTTTAAATGTCAGCCACTTCTGAAAATCACAAAACAAAAAACAAAACCACTATAAGAGCCACAAAATAAAACCAGTCCACAGGCAGAGGCAAGCCACTGTTTGGAGTTAGCATGCCCTCCTTGCCAGCCTGTCTTGTTAGGGAGAGGACTGGGTTTCAGAAGAGACATTGCCAGAGGGCCATCGCATTATGGTAATAGCCTTTTTGCTTAACATCGGTTTGCCCACACCCTGTACTTCAGGCACAAATGAGACAAATTAAGGGCATTCAGCTGGGAGCCAGCACATATTTTTTTCGTTAAGGAGCTGAGCGAGTCATTAACCGCCCAGGGCTGGTGGAAGGCGGGGGAGGCCCCAGCAAACCCAGGAGGTGCCCAGGACCCGTGACCTCATTCTGTCCCAGCCCAAGTCTTCACTGCTTCATGAGGAGCTGTGACAGCGTGGCCTTCTCCAGTCCCACACGGCGACAGCAAGGCCAGGGAGGCAGGGAGCTCGCTATTTCTGTTCCCCACAATCCAAGCCTCCAGACTCAGGTCTGGGATGACAGAGAAAATCCCAAAGAGTGCGCTTGCTGCACTTCACTGGCATGGAGCACTGTGACTAATGCCCACACTGAGCCCGGTGCTCCCTAAGCCCTGGCTGATACCACTGGGCGCTCACACTGTTGGGTTCCAAGGCCTTCCTGAGTCATCTTGCCTTCCCTCTAATTGCACAGCCTTCAGCCTATATAGGATGATCAACTCTTCTCGGTTTGCAGGGTTTTGGTACCGAAAGTCCCACATCCCCAGCAGCCCTTCACCCTAGGCAAACCAGAACACTGGTCACTCTGAGTCTATGCAAAGCCCAGGGAGTTGATTTTGAAGCCACAATTGAGAAGTCCCATCCGACTGCAGAAGGGCATAATTTTAAAAAATCAGAACCTGGGCATTTCAGCTAGGTGGGCTGGAGTACAGAATACTCGATTGGACTTTGCTTCCAAGGGTAGAAGGGTGGTACTGACCACAGCTGGGTAGTCCTACAAGCAGCTGGCCACCCTCCACAACCTTGCTACCCAAAGTGTGGTCCCCAGGCCAGCAGTATCAGCACCACCTGGGAACCTTTCAGAAATTCAGACTCTCAGGCCTCAGCCTGGACCAACTAGATCAGAATCTGCATTTTGAGAAGATGCTTGGGTGCTGCACAGCACACAGGTTGGAGAGGCACCATCTGCGGGTGCTGCATTCTTACAGCTTAACTTGGTGAAAGGACAGAATGGGGCTCCAGAGAGGTGTCAGCAACCTGAGCAGGTGTGAGAAGTCTCATTTCACCTCCCTGGGTTCCTGGAGGCTAAAGCTGTTCAGCTCCCAGAAAGGCAAGGAGGTCTGTCTGCCAGGATGGAAGGACACAAATGAGTGACGACAGTTCCAGGCTACACGTCCCCTGACTATAGACCTTAGAGGACAAGGGACTTGGTGCATTTTTTTATTACCCCTTCTGCCTAGATTTTCTAGGACCTTCCAGATAAAATGTACTACATTTTGTATTAGATTGGAATGCACTGGGCTGCAGGTATCAGAGACCCAACTAACAGTGGCTTAAACAAATAGAAGTTTATTATTCTCACAGAATGAGCAGGGAGGGGTGGATGATGTGTGGCTGGGGGATGGCTTGGCCATGCCGGCGGGGATAGAGGTTCTCCCTGCCTTCCCCTCTAGACTCCAAGCACTTCCACTTTCTGTCCTCAGGTTGGTGGCCTTATGGCCTCAGGATGAATTGCTGTAGCTTGAAGCATCATGTTGATGCTTTCGAGACAAGAAAGGAAAAGGGGGAAGCCAATGAATATGACCTTCTTTTTCAGGAGAGCAAAATATTTCTTATAAACTGAACACTTACTTCAACTCAAGCCTCGTTTGTGGTGCTACAATGCCATTTGGACCCAAGAGAGTCTGGGAAATAAGTCACTGACAAGAGGGCCAAGCAGCTGTGAGGAGCTCAGATCAATCCTGATCCATTGCCTAGAGCCAAAGAGAACCAAGAGGGAGCCAGCCAGGGCCCGGAGACACCTCTTGTAGGTCTTCTGGTCTTTGCATGATGGCCCTGATCATGTTGGCTGTTCATTTACATTTCCGACCCCTTCTGGGTTACGGAACCCTTAAAGGCAGTGAACATGTCTTAGTTGTCTCAATATGTCCCTGGTGCTAACACACCAGGCACAGAGGGTGCTCAGTGGATATTTACAGAAGGAATGAATGAGGATGCCCTCAGTGCCCATTACCCAGAGCCACTCATCCCCAAATGTCTTGAGATGGTGGCATCGGCTTTATCTCATAATTGGCTTTATCTCCATAATGACTTATCTTTTCAAATTGGAACCAGTCTTCAGATAACTGGGGCAAAGTCATAGAGAATCATCTAGCTTGAGACTGAAGTTTCAGTTCCATGGAGCCTGGCTTAGGAGTACGATCAGAGGTGGTCAGCAGCTGCCAGACTCACCCACTCCCACGACTACATAAAAAGAAGGAACAAAATAAAAGCCAGCCTCTGGGGTCAGGCGAAGCCATTTGTTCTTAAGGGGAGTCACAGGCAAGGCTGCGCTGTGTGCCTTGGAGTGTCACAGCTAATCATGGTTCATGAAACATGATGGGATGGAGCAAGTCAGACAATTCCGCCTGATATGTGCCATATGACAGCCGTTAAGCCGCTTGGTCTACTGGAAATAGCATTTCATGGTGATCCAGGTAGGGGAATGCAGCCAAGAGCAGAGAGACTCCTCCCATCTCGCTGGAGAACAGGAGGGGGTTGTTCGGGTGACGTCTCATTTCATGAGCCAAGTCAAGGCATATAAAAGCCAGGGAGGGCACAGGGTCTCCCCAGGAACTAATTTGGATGGGAAAAATAAAGATTTTATGTGCTGGCTCAGGCACTGGACTGAAAATCTCGAGAATCTAATCAGTGCCAGGTGGAGGGTGAAGCAGCGCAGTGGCTGGCGAGGACCCCACTTGGGGCAGGCAGGACATGGGGGCTGCACATTTCTGTGCTGGGGGTGCATCAAGCTGAGTCGTCACGGGCTTGGGCTTCAGCGACCCACGTCTTTGGGCAAGTCACTTCCCCTCTCAGCTCCCTCTGTTTCCACATGGGCAAAATGGTTGTGAGGATGAAAGACAAGAAGGTGGAGGCCAAGAGCCCAGCACGGTGCCCGGCACAGAGTGGTTGCCAATAAACAAATCATAATCGTAGTCATTAATGGGGCCAAGTCCCAGCTAGGGTGCCCTGAGGCCTCCCCCTCCCCCTGTGGCCAGGTGGTGCGGTTGCCAGAGTGAGCAAACAAAAACACAGGACACTCAGTTAAAATCAAATTTCAGATAGACAATGAATCATTTTTTTTTTTAGTATCCATATGCCTCCAAATATTTCATGGGACATATTGATACTAAAAAATTATTTATTTTTTATTTGAAATTCGAATTTAACCAGGCACCCTGTGTTTTTTCTGGCAGCTCTACAGAGTGAGCTTAGGTGCGGCCATAGATGAAAAAGAAGGGATTTCAATGTCAGTGATGGCTGAGTGGAGTGGTCGAATTAACTAAAGGAACCTATATTCTGTGCACTCAAATTAAAATTTCTGATCTATGACCTCCAACTCTCAAAGCTTAAAAGGAAAAAAAAAGCCTCCTTTAGTTAATAAGCAAACTAATGAAATGACAGAAGATTGGATGAGAGTGTCCCGTTCCCCAGCTTCAGCTGCAGTTTCCTGAAGGCCCCCACGCCCTCTCATCCCATTTTGCAAAAGAGGAAATCAAGGCTCCAGCAGGTGAAGAGAGTTGCTGGGCTAGCATGTGGCTGCAGTCCATGTCTGTCTGACACATGGGCCAATAACCATCACCAGGAGACCCCACTGCCTCTCATTGCTTAAAAAGGTCCGCCCTAGAAGGCCACAGACCACCCCCAATTTTTGTGGAGGGGAGAAAATGTTACTGAACATCAGGTGAGAGCAAGTTTCCCAACCTCTTTCTGCCTCACCTTTTCCCTCTGTCGAATAGGAATAATTATTCTACCATCTTGATGGCGTTTTGGGTGACTTGGTAATTTTGTGTACATTAAGGACCCAGATGCTAATCGTGACTAGACAGATGCCATTTATTAGACTTATTGTTATGAAGACAGTAGGGTTTTATTGTTAAAATATCAGCCGTGAAACCCATCAGAATGAGTTCAGCCTTGGATTCACCTCTTTACCAATCCTGGGATGTTTCTAAACCTCCCTGAGCCTCCATTTGCTCATCCATAAAATGGGAACCTCGTGGAGTCTCCCTCTCGCAACTGTCGGGGGTAATGGAGTAGCACAGGTGAGCACTCAAGGGCAGGCTATTTGTATTTCAACAGGCAGAGAGGATTGGGGTGAGAGCCAGTGGCCTCTCTTGGGACCCCTGAAACCTGGCCACACGGAGTGGGCTTCTACTCCGCAACCCCCCTCTGCCCGGGCAACAATGGAGCTGTCACAAGCCCACATCTGCTGCTGGTAGAGACTTTTCTCTCAGGATTCCTGGAGGGGCCCTGGCAGGGGCCACAGCCCGTCTCTTCTTGTTTATGTGTTGAGAACAATGCAGACATAGAAGCCAAGTTTGCAACTGGGTCTGGAGGAAAATGGTTATCTCTCCAATAAATCCACATGCATCATTGTCAATGACCCTGGACACGCCGCCCACCCACAGCGCCTGCCCATTAGAGGTCAGACAATGGCTAATGAGATTGCCATCCCTGATTAAGCCAGGAGGCAATGCTTCTTTAATTCTACACACAGCCAGGAGGCAGGGCCTTAGCCTCTCTTACTAGGACTTCCCTTTTCCTCTTACCAGTTCTGCCATCCATGGCTTTCTGGATTCGCCAGAACTTCAGGTTTCCCAACGAACACAGATGTGTCAAGTGCATTTTCTGGCTTGAGGGGTTGTATTTTTCATAGACATCTTTCCAGTTTCATAGCCATTTTGCGCAGGAGTGTCATCAGCTGAGATTCAAAACTCATTGACGCTAGGCTGGGAAATCCCTGGGAGATGAGAAAGTCAGTCCATACTGGACGCGTGGAACCGGAAGCACACTGCAGAAGGGGGATGTGAGTGCTGTTTGCAGTCCCTCTTCTGGGCCAAAATTTGGCTTAGGGCTTCCCCTACCCTCCCTCGGCCTCTATAGCCTGTGAGATAGATATTAGCACCTCCTTTTGCCAAAGAAGAAATCATGGCCCTGAGAAATGACATGGTGCATGCAAGGTCACACAGCAAGCAAGTGGAGGGGAGGGCGTGAGTCCATCTGTCTATATGCCAAGCTTGTGTTTTTCCCACTACACTTGACTTGTTCACACTCGGCTCATCCCAGTGCTTGAAGCCCACTGCAGAGCCAAGCCCCAGGACTCACATGTGGCTTCCTTAATGCCCATGTGGCAGTTCCAGTGCTGTCAAATCCCTCTAACCTGAAGCAGTTAAAACTGACGATTTAATGACCCACTGGTGCATCCACTTAACTAATCTTTGTGAGCACATCAAGGTGTTTTATTTTTGCTGTTTGGAGTTGCATAGTAATCTTTTACATAAACCACACCCATTCTTACAGTCACCAGCATTTACAGTTTCCAGTCCTTTAAAATGAAGTAAAAATTAAAGGGCATTTACAAAGATACCTGAATGCAGAATCCTTCATTGTTTGTGTATTTTTTCATCTTTACAGTAGTTTCTTCCTCACTGAATTGTTCAGCATATTTTTTAGGAACTCATATTTTTCAAGTCATTCCAAAGCATTTGACTTATTTTTCATAGAAGCAACTTTTCTCTTTCTTTCACACTCATAGTTTTTTAGTTTATATAGTAATTCAGTTGAATTTTGAAATTAAAATTACAAATATAACTGGCATAAGAAGGCATGGGAACAAATCCACTGATTCTTGTTAATCAAATGACTCACTGAATGAAGGCAGATATGGGAGAGCTCACTGAGGTGTAGCTGACCAGCCTCCAACTTTCAGAGCACTGTGGGCAGCCACAGAATGTTTACAGTGACGGGGGAGAGCACTGGTTAGTGGCTCGGTAACATGACGACAGGTGAAGAAAGCTTCTATTCTACTATCTCAAAGGTGGTAACAGTAGCAGTGGTGACTGCAGTGATTTCTCTGTATTTAGTGTGAGTGCCACGTATTACTGTCCATCCTCACTACAATGCCTAGAAATTACTGTATTTACAGTCTAAAGATTAGCTAATACATAAGTCACTCAATTCTACCAGGAAGCTTTTCTGAAAAATATTATCTATTACCCCCGACTCGACCAAGTCTTCTTGGAGAAGTGCCAAGTAGCCAGGAAGACTGATGTTTAGATGTGTCTTCTTTCTGCTGTTCTTGAAGCTGCACATTTGCTTACCCAGGGGGAGCAGGGGAGGAAAGGGATAAGTTGCTGAGAGTTATTCCATCCATTAGTCTATGGTGGACTTGATGGTGTCACACAAGGAGACACCTGAGAAACAGAAAATGAATCTTACATACTGGCCAATAAAAGACTTTCTGCTCTGTTTTAAGATGAGGAAACAGACTCAGAAGTCAAGTGACTTGGCCAATGTCACATAGCTTGTAACTGGAAAAGCTGATATTTCAACTTAGGTCTATTTAATTCCAAATCCCATGTGCTTTCCATTGAACAACTGTTGCCATCGAGCTGGGTTGGACTGAGTTGAGTTGGTTTGAGTTGAGGTGAGCTGGGTTGGGTTGGCTGGAATTGGGTTGGTTTGATTTGGGTAGGTTGGTTGGAGTGGGTTGGGTTGAGCTGAGTTGACTTGGTTTAAGTTGAGGTGAATTGGGTTGGGTTGGCTAGAGTTGAGTTGGTTTGAGTTGGGTGGGGCTGGGTTGGGTTAGGTTGGGTTGGGTTAAGTTGGTTTGAGGTGTGGAGGGTTGGGTTGGGTTGGGTTAGGTTGGTTTGAGGTGGGGAGGGTTGGGTTGGGTTAGGTTGGTTTGAGGTGGGGAGGGTTGGGTTGGGTTGGGTTAGGTTAGGTTGCATTTGCATGGGTTGCACTGCTAGCATTGAATCACACTAAGCCATTTGCTGGGTACTCTTGGTCCCAAAACAGAGGGCTAACAAATGTCTCTTTTATAGTCTTTCAGCAACCTGAGGGCAGAAAGGGGGATCAATGCAAAAGAAACAGATAGGAATCATGTATGATTCATTGTTGAATTCTGGTGGGATTGCCCAAGTAAATCATGCCCTGGGCAAACTAGCAGAGTAAAAGGCACCTTACAGAGCTGTGTGTGGGGAGGGGGTCCTTCTGTCACATTGCCCGGAAGATATGGATCCAACTACCCTCATGGTCAGGGACCACAGAGGCCCCAGCCCAGTTCTCACCCCTTCATGTGCAAATCACGTGCCACAGCCCCAAGCCTGGCAGAGGTTCCTGGAGAATGGCAACTCCTTGAGCACCAGCTTGGTACTCCATGCCGCTCGCCTCCTCTCTCTGTCTCTAAACCCACATCAGCTCTCTTCAGGAGGTATGGTCACCATCTTTTTACACACAGAGAAGCTGAGATAAAAATAACTTGCTCAAGTTTACGCAGCTAATCATGGCCAGACGCTGGGTTTAGATCTAGGTTTGTAGGACCCTGGGAGGTTGAGTTCTTTCCACTTCTTCACATGGCCTTTCAACAGGACAGAAATCAGCACAAGCCTGTCATCTTGGAGGATCTTTAAGCAAGATATGTGTCTTCCATGGGGGCGGTTGGAAGGGCTTCCGGGTAGGGCTGGGGAGGGGTATCATAGCCTGTGGGAGACCAGTAGAGTAAGGAAGTTTCCTGCCCCTCAACGGTCAGAGACAAGAAGTGATGACAATGAGGGGCTGTTGATGGTGTTCCCCTACCTTCTACCCATCTGACTTCTACGCCTCAGTTTTTCCAATGAATTCTGTAAAAAGGAGTTTTCATCTCAGTTCATTCTACAGGCATTTGTGGAGTGACTACAGTGTGCCAGGCATCAGGCTAGGTGGAGAGAAGTCGGAGGCTTGGTTCTGTTTGTGTGGCACGTGACTGGGATTGTGGGTCTACACTCTCCTCCTGCCACTTCCAAGCGGGAGGGCCCCGGGAATGTCCATTTACCTCACCAAGGTTCAGTTTATCCCCGTGGAAAATGGGGAGAATAATAATAATGCCTGAGGCTCAGGTCGGCTGTAAGGACTGAACTGAACACGGTGTGTGGGGAGCACTTAGCACAGCCGCCAGGGTGTGGGCCACCTCGGGGACAAGGCGGGATTGTGCTGGCTTTTATGCAAAGGCAGAAAGTGCCGCTGAGCCGGGAAGAAAATGAAAAGAACAGTGGCTCACATTTCTTGGCCCACTCCTTCTCAAATACCATATTCTGCATAAAAATATCCTTCAAAAGTCACGGCCAAACCCCCACGGCGGTGGGAATGCCCTCCCGTGGAGGGAAAGCCACCCTCACACAGCGAGTGTCGTTTCAGACGCAGCTGGCACCGGGAACGGGCGGATGGAGGAGTGACAACGCGCACAGCCGACTGTCAGGGCGGCCTCGGCAGGGAGTGTCTGGGTGCTCGCCGATTCCTTCAATGCTTCTGTATTTTTGAAAATTTTCATAATAAAACGCTGGGGGAAGTGGAAATGTAGCCAGCCCCAGCCCTGCAGGAGAGGGTGGTTCCAAGCACCATTTCCTCATTTCTTTGAATCTCTTAAAACCTTTTCCTCATAACCCCACAGCTTATAAATGTTTGAACAATTATGACTGTCAGGTGCACAAACAAGGCCCTCACACACAGCCTATTGTTCCGCAGATGGAAACATCTGTTAGATTAGATTATTTTTTAAACCCGGGGTGAGGAGAGAGGGGGACGGGGGTGTTGATAAAAGGCTTCCTGACCTGGGCTTGTGAACAGCCACACTGAGAAAATCTGGCTTTTCAGGAACTTCCCCTGGAGCCACCTTCCTTTACCAGGACACAAGCTTAACTCTTTCAAACCAAAGGCTTCTTTGCAGTGGGCACAATAGCCCTGTTCTTGTGCTACAATATTTTTTTAAAAATCCAAATGGTATATCTAAGCCCATGACTGACCCCAACCTAACTTGGGGGTTTTAACACAGTGATGAAGGGCTCAGGGTTTGAGAGCTCAGCCTGGAGCCAGACTGCCTGGGTTTGAATCACATTAGCTTTGTACTTACCCTCTCTGTGCCCATTTATAAAATGGGAGCAATCACTGTTGGCTTTTTAGTGAATTAACAAAAATATTACAAGAGCTGAGAGTAGATGAGACCAGCACATAGTAACAGATTGTTGTTACTTACAGCCTTGTGCTGCATAATGACATTTTGGTCAAGGACAGACCACCTATATGATGGCGGTCCCATAAAATTATAATCCTGTATTTTTACGGTACCTTGTCTACGTTTGGACATGTTTAGAGATACAAATACTTACTATTGTGTTACGATGCCCTACAGTTTCAGTAAGTCACATACTGTCCAGGTTTTCAGCCTAGGAGTCATGGGCTGTATCCTACAGCCTGGGTGTGCAGCAGGCTACGCCACCTGGGTTGTACAAGTGCACTCTCTGAGGTTTGCACAGTGACGAAGTTGCCTGATGACCCATTTCTCAGAATGTGTCCCTGTCCTTCAGCACTCATGACTGTATTATTATTAAGAACTTAGTAATTCTTCTGAGATCATGGAGGAAACCATGAAAATGGCTAAATGAAAAGGTTAAACGGTTACTATGAAAATGGTAAAGTGTAAATGGAGATAATGGGTGAGGTTATTGTGATAATAATAGGACCCTCCTCCTAGGGCTGCTGTGAGGATGAAACAGCATCGACCATGCCAGGGAAATTACTGCGCAGAATGCCCTGGCTCAATCAAATGTTGTCTGTGAAAGCTTGTAAGGCATGCAACGGGACACTGGCTCTTACCTTTGCGACAGGAAAGCCGCCTGCCTTAGGCTGTGAGCCATGCTAGGAAACGTACTAACAGCCGCAGAAAGAACCTAGCCCGTCTGCTTCTCATATGCCTGGGCCCCATTCCACTGGCTCCCAGACGGCCGTGACCTCGATACGGTGTGCGCGCCAGTGGCTGGCCTGACCCCCTAATCGTGACCGCCCACCTCGCCAGGATGACCTACATTTCCACAGTGGCGGCTGGAGGAGACATTCCAGGATAATTAGCAAACACACACACACAGACACACACACATATAGACACACACACACACACACAGAGCAGCTCAGGCCTGGCTGTCGCTGGCACACTCGCTGTCTAGACAGGGCTGGGAGCTGAATGGCCTCCTGCCAGGGAGGTAGGCTGCTTGGGGCTGCAACCAGGACAGCTGAGGTGGGGAGAGAGGCTTTTCCTGTTCACTGGGGCAGAGACCCCTGAGAAGAGGAGCAGCAGTGATCGTTCCTCCCCACCCTAAACAGGAGCTTCCAGTCATGTCCCTTCCAAGGAAAGTCTCCTCAGGAAATCATCAGGCAAGAGAGCCCGGGTCCAGCTACAGGGGAGCTTGATGCACTGCTGTTTGTAATAATGAAAAATGGGAAATAGCCTTTCAGAAAGAGTTAGTTAAGCATATTATGGGGCCATCACAAGCGGGACCAGCAAGTGGTTGCTGACAATTGTGTCGAAGGAGATGGTCTGATGGCATGTGGTGACTGTCATAAAATATTAAGTTTCAAAAAAGCATGATTCAAACTGGCATGTCATCAGGGACTGCAGTCATTTTTCTAATAGGTGCGCAGAAGAGTCATTAGAAAAGCACACGTAGGAGGCTTGGTGCTTATCTCTGGGCATGATATCTGGTCACCAGGGCACTTTGCATGCTCCCACTCATGGTTGGAGTGCAAATACCAAGGACACTAGACCAAGACCCTGGACTGGCTGGCCCAACACCAAGGTTCTGGCCCTTTCCCTGCTCCAAATTCCAGTACACCTAGCTGGTATTTTCCAAACGCCAGTCACGCAGGGACCACCTTCATGACTTTTGCCCACGACACTATAATTTACTTAGAATTATTCTTCAAATTGACTCACGATTTTCACAAAAGCAAATTGATTTTTAAAAAAAAACCTTATATCACAGTTGTGGTTGGGAAAATCAAAAACAGAAGGTAGCTGTAAAGATAAACACATCATTATTAATTTTTTAAAAATCCATCTAACTAACACAAGAACTGAAAACCAAACACCACACGTGCTCACTCATAAGTGGGAGTTCAATGAGAACACAGGGACACAGGGCAGGGGAGCATCACAAACCGGGACCTGTCAAGGGGGTGGGGGGTGGGGGAGGGATAACATTAGGAGAAATACCTAGTGTAGATGACGGGTTGATGGGTGCAGCAAAAACCACCATGGCACGTGTATACCTATGTAACAAATCTGCATATTCTGCACATGTACCCCAGAACCTAAAGTATAAAAGAAAATTCCTTGTGTGCCACCTAAGATCATCTTGCCAATGATATGTAGGCCACACATTGGCCGACACTGCCTTTACTCAACCTCTTTATTTACAAAATGACCTAAGGCTGAGGCTCAGAGGGGACAAGATTTCCCTGGGGTCATTCAGGTTGCCAGGAGCTCTGGGTGCTGGTTCAGGGGCTACTTACCTGAACCTGTACTTATCCTGACCTCACTTGTCCTAGCAGGTCTGTCTCCACGGGGATGGGGCCAATCAGTTCCCAACCCAACCCATCACTGAGCTCCCAGGAACCTGACTGAGCCACGAGGGTCCAGCCTGTCCCCCTCCCGCCACATCCTCTGTTCAGTGGAGGTCCCACATATCAGACATTCCTCCCATGCTAAGTAGAAAGCTCAACCACAGCACATGAGCTTCAGATTAAATTATTTTTTAATTTCATGGTGCTCAGTTCCACAGTCAATTAATTCCATTTCATTTTCAAGGGTCCCATCACCCTGCCGCCTTCTTTTTCTAGCAGTTCCAGTGATTTTCTAGAGTCAATCAGATATTTTTTGTGTTTGGTTTTAAATATGTGTAAACGTATGGTCTGTCTGTGTCCTTTTTCCCGTTCCTTCTCCTGACTGCACCCACGCTGGACACCCCAGGCTGAGGCTGGAGAGGGCATGAGGAGTGGGCCGGGCAGGCAGGCACCTGGCCCCTTTAGGAGGTGGAGGACAGAGGAGCATTTCCACATCCAGGTGGGTGCCTGCACTACAGCAGAAGGGAACCGCTGCCTCCTGGAGGCCCTGGGCTCTGGGAACTCCCTCAGTTTGCATCCCTGCTGTCTTTTCCTCTTATGGAAACCCTTCACCACCTGGATGTGTCTGCAAGCACTTGGACCTGACTCCTTTGCAGGGCTGGGCATGTGACTCAGGCTGGCCAATCAGAGTAGTCCCTGCCCTGGGACAGCAAGATAGGCCAAGGAGCAGTCACATGACCTAAGCAGGGCCATTCAGTGTCCTGTGGAGGAATAAAATGGCTTCTGTGTAAGAAATGATTGTGATCTTTTTCTCTAGGCTTCTTAGCTGTGAAGGTCATGGAAGCTCAAGGCTGCTGGAGACCACCCCTGCTGTCACTTGGAACTCAGCCTCCCTGATCGTGAAGCCAACTAGCAGAAAGGAGAGCCAAGAGATGTCAGGAGGAAAATAAGTCCTACTGTTGGCCAGTAAGGCCCTAGGTACAACTGTGCCTGAAGGCCACCAAACTTCCCAACTTTGAAGTTGTATGTGCCAGCAAATTTCCCTTTTTCATTGTTGTTAATTTAGTTTGTTATGTCACCTTCCCTTGTTCAAGTCAGCCAAGGAACATCACTGTGTGTCACGTGTCCACCTTCCTTTCCCTTGCCTCGAGTGCCCTGCCTCATCCAGGGAAATCCTAGAAGATAGAGGTGACAAGCACGCAGGAAGCTTTATGGAACATCCAACTCCTCAAGACTCAGCTCAGGCACCACCTCCTCCAGGAAGCCTCCCCTGGTGCCCTAGTGTGCCTTCTCAGGCTGGTTCATAGCCCATCTTTGCTGGCCCACAGCTTTTATTGAGGGTAGCACCATGCGTAAGGGCTAGACTCTGGAACTCACATGTCCCTGATTGGAATGTCAACTCTTGCCAGTTGTGTGACCTTGAACATGAGTAACCTATCTGTTCTTTGGTTTCATCACCTATAAAATTAACATCAGTCTCTCTACCTAGTTCCACTTTCTTGTGAGATTTGTCACTGAGTTAGAACAGAGGCCAGCACATGGCTGCTCCTCAGGTATTAATAGTATTGGTCATCATTTTTATGTTCTGTATTACTTTTGCCATAACTGCCTTTTACTTCCTTGTCTTAAACCACAAGCCCTTTCCCTTCCCTTTTCCTTCAATTCCTTTGGTTCTCCAGACCCCACAGTGCCTGGCATGTAATGAGCCTGACAGAATGTCAGTTGAATAATGTGTGCCCCCCAAAATGAACAGGCAAATCTGTATCTTCTGCTCTTCCTTCTACCTGTCAAGAACTCTGACTTTGCCATCTCGTTTCTGGCTCTCGTCCTAAAAATAGGATAATGAGCAAGCGGGAGGTGGAGAGAAATAGAAGTGAAAGGGAATGAAGACAAACACAAGGGTTGGGGGTTCAGGATAACAGATGGGCTGGGCGGGTTAAGGAGGTGCTCACACCTGGCTGGGCGCTGGAATCAACCAGATGCAAGGGTTCCCAAACAAGCCCCCTGGGCCCTACCCTGGAGACTCCCACCTCATCTGTCCGGG
This sequence comes from Macaca fascicularis, assembly GCF_037993035.2. Lineage (NCBI taxonomy): Eukaryota > Metazoa > Chordata > Mammalia > Primates > Cercopithecidae > Macaca > Macaca fascicularis. The sequence continues at coordinate 114,062,879 of NC_088384.1, forward strand.
TGGGGCCTGGAACTTCCCAGGTGATCCTGTGCTATGAGGCCAGGGCTGAGAACCCTGGGACAGAGGATGGGAGGAGCTTCGATGCACAAGAGAAATGAAGCTCCTTGAGTGTTTTTGAGAAACTTCAGCAAAGATTAGTTCCTGTTCAACTATTTTGACCCTCAGCTGATTGTTTCTTTGACTATGACCCAGTTCTGAGATAGGGTGCCAAGGGGACTCGGTTTTATCTAATGCAAGTGTGTGAATGAATGAATTAATGAGAGGAGGTTTGTCTCCCAACACACACCAGTAATCACAGATACAAGCAGCAAGGAAAAGTGGAAGAGGTGTTCCAACACAGGGGACTCAAACCCCTCATCCACCTCATCAGCCTGTGTTCAAGAGAGAGAGAGGCGCTGGGGTTTATGGCTGTGGTCACTTCCCTGCCCTGATCTTAATTACAGGAGACCCACTGGCTCAGCAGTCTCTAAGTTGCAGGTAGAGAAATTAGATGTGATATCCAAATCCTTTTTTTCTTTTTTCTTTTTTGGAGGCAGGGTCTCATTCTGTTGCCCAGGCTGGAGTGCAGTGGTACAATCATGGGTCACTGCAGCCTCAACCTCCTGGGCTCAAGCAATTCTCCCATCTCAGCCTCCTGTGTAGTGGAGACCACAGGCAGGGACCACCATGCTTGGCGAATTAAAAAAAAAAATTACACAGATAGAGTCTTCCTATGTTATCCAGGCTGGTCAGCTTAAGGGATCCTCCCACCTCAGCCTCCCAAAGTGCTGGGGTTACAGACATGAGCCACTGTACCCAACCCTAGATCTTGACTAGTAACATATAGTCAGCTAGATAGACAGATGGCTGTACCATTCCTTGTGAACTTCTCTGGGACACCCCTTGAAGAAAGTGTCCGAGGGTCAAATCAGAGCAGCTGAAGACAAGGCCCCGCCCACAACGGGATCGTGGGTTCAGGAAAGATCCTTCCCAAGGACCAGTCGGCGGGGCTGTGAGTTCCTGGGAGCAACAGGAAGAGGATTTCATGTAGGACTCACGGTGCCTGGAGCCTGTTCCACTTAAGAGAAATTAAGCTGTCACGAGTATGAAAGGAATAATGTCACTCCCGGGAGTTCCTGTCCTTTCTTTAATAAGTCCACAGGGTGCCCAGGCAGTTTCTGGTGCTTGGAGACACAGCTGCAAACAGGTCACCTTGCTCTGAACCCACAGGTGCTCACCGTCTAGTGTCTAGCAGGGAAAGACACACCAAGCAGAGGGATGGCATGGGTGAGTGCTCTGAGCAGGCCCGACATGTTCCTAGGACCTACTGAGAGATGCCTGGGAAGCTGCCTGAACAGGAAAGGCTGATCTGGCTTGAGGTTTCGTGGTCTTAAAGGGAGAAATATAAGAGGAGGGGCAACAGGAGTTGAGGAGGATGAAGGCTGTTTCCTCTCTTCCTTCTCTACTGGGCTTATTCCTACGGCCACTGCAACACCCCGGGAGCTCCAACAGAAGGACCCCTGGAGTCTGTGTGTGTCTGTAGGAAAGGGACCGAAGTGCCAATTCCTGGCTATCTGTCCACCATGCCACCTGGCGAGCTGCCTGCCACCAGATGACACCAGAGAGGGACAGGAACACTGGGGAGGGGATACATGGCCACATGTCGCCTAGAGAAGGGGCAGATTTGTGTTTGTAACAAGCACCTGCAGGTAGTTCTTATCACAGCAGGGACATTGGTTGTCTGGTGCCCCTCATCTCTGCCACCCTTCCCAAGCCAGCCTCATTCTCTCTCTCTCTGGAGACTCCCCTCCTTGGCCCTGCCGCCCCTGTGCACTGGGTTTGGGAGACTTCCCGATTTCAAGCCCCCAACAGAGCCCATTGAGAATCTGTGTGCCTCCCAGGTCTAAATTCTTCTGAGGAAGAACTTGATTTGGATCGGGGCACAGCTCTGGTCCAATCAGCTGTGGCCAAGGAGGGGTGAGGTCGTGGTACAATTGTGGCTCGTGGGGCCTCCCTTGTGAGTATAAGGAAGAGAGTTCTCAGAGCAGAGGTACCCATCCAAACTGCTGTCTCCCATCAATGTATGCTTGTGCTCCCCAGGAGACCCCACTCCACAATTCAGGTTATGAATTTCTCTCTTTCTGGTAAATTTCCAGGCCTCACAGCACACCCAGCCTCAAAGGAATCTGTCAGAGGAACTCAGTAATGACAATATGATATGCTTCTTCAAGAAGTTTCTAGAATGAGAGCTCTCAGCAGACAGGGGCTGTTGCCTTTTTGTCCTGTGCACCCCAGCCACTCCTGCTATGTCCATTAAGCTCTAGGACCTACACGTCATTGGCACTCACTGTTATGGGCTGGATTCTGTCCCCTCGGAATTTGTATGTTGAAGTCCTAACCCCTGTCTTAGAAGGTGACTGTATTTGGAGGTAGGGCATTTAAAGAGATGATTAAAGTCAAGTCATTTCATAAGGGTGGACCCTAATCCAGTGTGACTGGCATCCTTGGAAGAAGAGGAAGAGGAGACAGGGAAGGATACACAGAGAGGCCATGTGAGGACACAGTGAGGAATGGCTGTCTGCAAGCCCAGGAGAGGGGCCTCTGAAGACGTCAAACCTAGTGACCTCTTAATCTTAGACTTCCAGCCTCCAAGACTGTGGGAAAACACATTACTATTGTTGAAGCCACTTAGTCTGTAGTATTTTGTTATGGCAGCCCAGGCAGACTAATACGCTTGCTAAAGGGATGCAAAAATGATGGAACTGGTCCTCCCACCGAGAGCTTAGACCTGTCTACTGACTGCAAATGGCAGTCTAGGTTAGCTCTTGGTTAAAAGAGAAACAAGAACCAGTTTATCAGGAGTCCTGGAGCTTTCACTGGTGAGGACAGGGGTCTTCTAAAGGCCCCAGGGTCAGGGCAGGACCCTGATGTGTGTGCAGAAAGTGACCCACTACTCATAACCATGGCTGGCATGCAGGGGATGCCTGAGGACTTTGCTCTGTAGTCCTGCCCTACACTGAGCTTTTGAATTACTATCTACTCTAAACTTTACTTTCAAAATTTCTTAGACTCTTTTTATTGGCGAAAGCAAAGGCCTGAATTTGGCATTGGAGGTCAGACTGCTCTCGTTTGAAAAGAAAAAGGAAAACACATTTCCATGGGTCTTTGACTCTACAGAGATCAAACAAAACCCTACTTTGCTTGGTGATATTTCGGAATGGAGGAGCCAGGCTGCTTCCTGGGGATGAAGCAGCAATTGCGCCTCAGGAGAGGAGCTGCGGGCCCCCGCTCACCGCTCCGGCCGCTCCGCTGGAGAGATCCTCTCTCCCCACTGACTGCCGACGTCAGCACTCACTCCCGTGGGACAGATGCTAGGCCAGGTCATGCAAACCACCCACCAGGCAGAGCGATGGGAAGGCTGACAGCCAAGCCTGGCCACATGGGCACCCCTGAAGCCTGGGGTAGAGCTGCTTCCCAAAACATGTAGACAGAGTGAAGGGAGAGGCAGTTCCCTATGGAAACAGGGGCGTTTTTAACTAGAAGAAAGAGGAGTGGATATGGCACAGGCCGCAGTGCCCATGTGCCTCTACTGAGTTCTGGAGGACACTCTCTGTTGTTTCTGAACCCAGGTTCTGCTGCTTGCAGCTCAAAAGCCAAAACTCAAGAAATGAGAGTTAGTGGAAAGAAAAGCAGGTTTACTGGGAGAGCCAGCCAACTGAGATGATGAACTAGCCTCCTGAAGTACTAATACCTCCTTGAGTTAAGTCCATACAAATTTTAGGCTCTTTTTATGTTCAGGACAGGGGAAGAGGAGGGGATTGGGGTCGAGATGTAACAGATGACCACAGACATTGTCACCAGTGCGGGTCCAAGGAGATTGGGGACTTCCTTGTGCTTGGTCAGGTCACAATGCTCCTATAAATCTATTTTTATAAACGTAGTTAGTTGTTTACATACTTTCCCTTGAATCCCAGAGTTCGTTTTTAAAACTCCATGATTGCTGTTTTTGCATATTATCTCAGTGCTCTAATTATCCCAGCCTCCGTGCAGAAGTGGGTAAAGGCCCATTAAGCAAACATGGAGTTGGTTGTGTTCGTTCTTTTGCTGCTTCCCTGTTACACTGTCAGTTCCCCCAAATCTCTCTAACATGGAGCGGTGCCTCCACAATCCCACTGCCTCTGTCTTGGGGCATGCCTTGGTTTCTACATAAGGGCCCCTCACCCATCTCACAGCTCCAGTCTCTTCACACATCCTTCTCCACCCAGCTGAGGTCTTTGAACAGCGGTGGCAGTTTGAGTACTAGGATTCGGTGAGACTCAGTCCAGGTGAACTGTATCTTAGAAGGCTCAGGAATGGATGCTTGGGACCTGTGTTGATCCTGGTCCTCCCATAAATTAGCAAATTACTTAACTACTCTGTGCCTCATCTGTGTGTTGGGTACAGTATCTGTACCAATCTTAGAGGGTTATTACAAAGAGTAAATGAGGTAATATACATCAAGCACTCAAAATGTGAGCTGTTACTAAAATGTATCTCCCATCTGTCCACTTCTCTCTATCTGCACTGCCACCACCTCATCTGAGCCACTGTCACTGGTCCCCTGGGCCATATCCCAGCCTCTTTGTAGTGTCCTGGCCCTCCTCTGACCTGGCGCTGCTCTGACCCATTCTCCACGCAACAGCCAGGATGGGACTGCCGGATGAAATACAGGGCACCCAGTTAATTGTGAATTTTGGATCAACAGTGAATACTTTTTAGCATAGGTATTTCCCATGCAATATTCATTATACACTTATGCTAAAAAGTTATTTATTTGAAACTCAAATTTAACTGGGCACCTTGTATTTTTATTTGCTAAATCTTGCAGCCTTAAGCCAGGGAGAAAGCAGATTGTTTTGCTCCTTGCTTCAAACCTTCACTGAGTTCTCAGCACAGTTAGGGCAGAATCTGTACCCTGTCCTGACCTGCAGGGCTTAACCTGGCCCGGCCTCTGTGGGCCACTTTTTTTCCTGTGACTATTATTAACAATTTTAGCAGCATCGGTGGCCAGGCATTGCCTTGTCAGGTCACACGCCGTGCCTGCTCCTCACAAGGGGACTCATCAAAGAATAAGAAAACGAAGCCAGCAATGACCACAGGGCAGGAGACTGTGGGACTTTGTGAGGTGCGTCCCATCCTGGTGTGGAACCCAGACCAGCTTTCCACTCGCTTGGGAAACTGTAGCAGCTGGACCGCCAGCCTGGAGCGAGTGGCAAGGGGGTTGGTCCAGACTCCATCCTGTGCTGCACGGGCTCCCCAGAACAGCTGCAGTCAACTGCCCAGATCTACTTTGACCAGCCCCATGATCTTGGACATGACCTTTCCCTCTCTGTGCCTCAGTTTCCTCATCTACAAACTGGGGGTGCTGGTGGTGCCTAACTAGCCTCAGAGCTGTTGTGAGATAACCAAGTTCGCACCTGGACAGCAGCCGTGGCAGCACCTGGCAGGGAGCAACCCAACCCCAGCCTTTTCAGTTCATTCTTCAAGGCTAGGCAGGACTGCGGACGTGGGCCGGGGCGGGTGGGGGGCGCAAATGGAGCTTGCACGGCTGAAGGCAGTTCTACTGGAAATCCAGCTGAAGGCAAATCTACTGGAAATCCAGCTGCCCCAGTTGTGCCCCCAATGGCCGCAGGGTGGAGCAGCACATTGAGAAGAAGGTGGTGGTGGGCACAGCCGACAGTTTCCTTCCTCCCCTCCCCTACCTGGGAGCCTGTGGCCTTCAGCCATCTCTCCGCCATCTGTGTTCCTGGCTTGCCTGCTTCGGGTGGATATCCTCACATCAGGGGCAGCGGGCTGCCGCGGAATTCCATCGGTCTCTCCTTGGGTCCCTTGACCTTCTCCCAACTGGCTGAGCTTCTCCTCCTGTGGGAAGCCCAGAATCCCCTGGCGACTCCCTCCTTTTCTCTTAAATTGTGGCCACAGCATGGCCCCCAGTCCATGGTCAGAATGCAGAGTCCCAAGCTAGGGACTGAGCCTCTCGCCAAGCCAGACACACCCCCACCAGGAAGCACTGCCCCCACCACTGGATCAACCTCGTGTGCCAGGCGAGCCAAGGACGAGGGTTTCGGGCCTGGCTCTGGGTGCGTCTAAACAGACCCGCTTCCCAGACCCCGGGCTCCCTTTCCTCTCTACTGTCACTGTGCAGGTAACTGGGCTCGCTGATGCTGTGGTGTTTCTGAAATACTTTTATGTAGTCAAAAATCTTCATTGAGTCCCTACTGTGTGCCAGGCTCTGAACTCAGTGCTGAGAACATGAAACAGGCGGAGGGGGCCTGCTCCCACGGCGTCCTGAGCTGAGACAGACACATTAGGAGTTAAGGACACTTACCAGAGTGAGTATGTGCTGAAGGCCGTGAGCAGGTGGAGATGAGAGGGAGGAGCAGGGCTGGGCGCCAATGTAGAGAGGGGCTGTTTGGGACCCACTTGGAGAGAAGGGCTGGGGCCCCTGAGGAGGTGGCATTTGAAGGAGGAACAAGAATGAGCTCAGCAGAGGCAGGGAGGCTGTTCCCAAGGGCCAGCCAGTGCAAGGCTCCCAAAGTGAGCAGAGGGTGATGCATTTGGAGAAGTAACAGGAGGTCACTGAGGCAGGACACAGGGCAGGCGAGGTGCCGAGGGGCCTTCCAGGCCAAGGGCAAAAGAAGCCCCCGAAGGGTGAGAAACGCAATGCACATCCTTGCAGCGGGTTAAGCCGTGTCCTTCCAAAGAGACGTCCATGTCCCACCCTCCAGCACCTGTGATTGTGACCTTACCTGAAAGCAGGGTCTTTGCAGATGGGATTAAATTAAGGATCTCAAGATGACATCATTCTGAGCTTCAAGGTGGGCTCGGAGTCCAATGGCAAGTGTCCTTATAAGAGACAAAAGAGGAGAGACACACAGAGAAGGGAGGCCTTGTGACGATGGCGGCAGCGGTTGGGGTGATGCAGCCGCCAGAACAAGCCAGCAGCCACAAGAGGCCAGAAAGCATCTGTCCCAAGAGCCTCGGAAGGGGACTTGGCCCTGCCCACACCTTCATCTCAGACTCTGGCCTCCAGAACCGTGAGAGGACAAATGTCCGTTGTTTTCAGCCACACAGTTTGTGGACTTTTTTTATGCAGTCTTGGAAACTAAAACAATGTGTAAAAGCTCTGGCTGAAATAGGCAGGATTGGTTGTGGGGCAGGGGAGGAAGCGGGAGCCGCCTGCAAAGCCAGGACCCTGGAGCAGGATGGCAGCTGGAATCCAGGCAGTAACGGGGGGAAGGGAGGAGAGTGGGGTTGAGATATGCCTCAATAATAGTGAAGGTTGCATTTTACATCCCCACCCCCTGCCCAGCACCTTGCTGTAATGGCCTGATTCAGATTTTCATATTTAATTCTGGATTAAACCCAGGTGTTGGTTACCATCACCATCACCATTTTATAGACAAAGAACCAAAGGAACAGAGAGGTTCGTTAACATCTCCCAAGACCACACAGCTAGAGGCAGCAGGGCACAGATTGCAACCTAGGCCAGAGATCACAGCATCACATGTTTAGCCACCCCAAGCTCACTGCCATGCAGTCAAATTAACAACACTTGCTGGGGGTGGAAGTGGGTGGATGATGACAGAGAAGAAAACAAGAGCCACTAAGTGGGTGGCGCTGCTTGAAAGACTGTGGGGTGGACAACCTGTCTCCAGGAGGAAAATGGCCATTTCCTTCCCAGGATGCCCACTGGGCAGGAACTTTCTGGAGCTGGGTCCTTCAAGATGGGCCTCCCACTCTCTATGTTCTGCCATTCGGAGCAGGCAACCTGCTGCGGTTGTATTAATTATGCGACAGAAATGAAAGCCCCCAGCTGACCTGCCGGGATCATAAATACCACTGGTGGAAAATGGATTTGGGCCACGTGTCTCAGCAGCAGCTTTTTGTAGCATGAAGGTTGGATCTTTTCCATTCTGGGACTGGTGTTTGCTTAGCTGGGAAACCACTCGTCTTCCTGTTCCAGTTCTCCCCGTAAGCGTTCTTTTCCCCTTTTTAAACAATCATAGGGGTTACCATGGAAATCAGAGTAATTTTCATCCCAATGTAGTCCAGATAAACTATCAGGCATTTGGGGCCACCTTGCCTGCCACCCGTGCTCTGGTCTCATGACTAGAAAATTTGGGAATGTCTGAGAAACTCACATTCTCTTGCATCGATTTCCTAAGTGGGTCAGAGCTTGGAGGTCTTGGCAATTAATGGCTGAGTTAGTGAAGGCTGAGCATAAAAATTTCATGAGCAAAATACGTCTTCCTTATTTTGAAACTTTAAAAAGCCCCACTCAGATAAATGACCCCTGCTGCACCTGAAGTACTGAGTAAATTAGGTGTAATTTTATTACAATATTGATTGCTGCCACCAGACATCTCAATTGTATTTTTAAGCCTTGATCAAAGGTGAAAATGGCATCTTTTAATCGAGTTGAAAAATGCAGCTCTGTGGGAAGATGGAGCTGAGCTGAAGGAGGAAGGTGGAGGGAAGAGAGAAGTCTCAGACTCCCTGTTGGGGAAAATCCACAACTTTTCAACAGAAACAGAGGTTGTCAGCAATGGCTGTCAGTGAATAAGTATTCAGTGAATAATAGGAAAAGAACATAGTAGGCACTCAATAAAAACCACACTCCTACTCTGTAAGCAAGAAGCTCTGAATATACCAAGAGAGGCTCTTAGAGGTGCTGGAAGTAATTAAAAGCTCCTTAGGGGTAAGAACTGCAGGAAAACAAAATTATTTCTTTCCTTTTTTTTCTTTCTTTTTTTTTTTTTTTTTTTTTTTGAGGCAGTTCACTCTGTTGCCTAGGCTGGAGTGCAGTGGCACACTCGGCTCACTGCAACCTCCGCCTCCCAGGTTCAAGCGATTCTCATGCCTCAGCCTCCCAAGTAGCTGGGACTTCAGGTATGTGCCACCACACCTGGCTAATTTTTTTTTTTTAGTAGAGACTGGGTTTCCCATGTTGGCCAGGCTGGTCTTGAACTCCTGGCCTCAAGTGATCCACCCGCCTGGGCCTCCCAAAGTGCTGGGATTACAGGGGTGAGCCACTGTGCCCGCCCACAAAGATGATTTCTTACGTCTCATGTGGCCCTGGCACGGAAGAAGTGCTCAATGAATAATTTTGGAATATCATTGCTGAACTTACAAGGTATAGAAATGACTGTGTTGGAGGGGGGTGTCTTTCAGGGACCCTTTCTCTGAAGGAAGAGTGAGAATTGCTTCGAAACAGTGAGAATTGCTCAGATGACAGCCGAGATCAGGGCATGGGGGTGGAAGAATAATGTTCTAGGCCAAGGGAAGACCCTGCCGTTCATCCTGACTGCAAAGCAGACAGGGTCCTCGTGGTGAGATAACCGGCCCTTGTGACTATAAATGTTAGTGTCGCTCATGGGGCTGAGAAGAGGCTGCTCACCCCTGCAGGTCCAGCCCCACACAGGACAGGGTACACATGCAGTTTGCTAAAGGGGAAGAAAGAGAGAGGAGAAAGAGGAGAGGGGAAGGAGGAAGCAGAGGAGAGGGAGGAGAGAAACTCCTTTCTCTCCGCAAGTTCCTTCCTCATCTGTAGACAATTGCACAGCTAACATAACCTCTTTTGATGCAACATAAAAGGAAGTTACTGTTTGAAGAATGATTGATGACTTCTCCTGTGGTTTACCTTTCCCAAGTGACTAATTGGGTGCATTCACCCACAGCACAGAGAGGCACCATTTGCCCTGAATGATTTCATGAACCAGAGAAGTTGAGGGGCTCGGGTGAACGGCTGTGGTGCATGGAAAGCCATGGTCTTCCCCCACCCCCAACCCCACCCTTAAAAATCTCAGCTAGGACAGATCAATCACAGGAATTGACTGGCAGACAGGCTTGGTGTAGGAAGAAATGCCAGGAGGCTTTGGATAACAGGGGCTGGTGGAGGGGAGTTTCCCACCTGCAGAGGCCATGGTAAGTGGGAGGTATGACGTGCAAAATGGCCACTTGGCCCAAGCCTCCATGCCCAAAAAGCCCCAGAGTACACTGGAAAGCATCTCCACTCGAAGCTTTGCACACAGTCACACAGCCACCCTGGCAGGACTGGAAGAAGAACGTGTGTATAGTATGAACATCTTTAAACTCCATCCCACACCAGTATTTGCTAAGAATTCATTTTTTTTTTTTTTTTGAGTGCTGCAATTATCTTGTGGGCAGTGCAAATTATATCCAGGGGTGTGCTGGTAAACCAACTCTTCTTCACAGTCAAGAAAGGGGTGATCCCCCTTGTTTGTGATGTTTGCCAATTACCATGGTGTAAATACTGTCACTATGGCTGATTGCAGGCCATTGATGGTTTAAGAACTAACACAAAAGTTTCCTAAATATTTAACAATTGACTCTCATAAACCTCTTCAAGCTGGCATTATCTCAGTTTGTGTGGAAGTTATTATTTATTAAATGTGACCACATGAAATATGCTGCAATTTTGCAACCCTGCTTTGGTATTTCTTTATTGTTTTAATATACCAGGAGGCTCAAAAGATGGAAAGGGTGGTACTGGGTCTCTTGGTATCAGAAATCACTTCTGTAAAAACCTCTGCTCTGCTCTGTTCAATCTGGTGCCTAAACCTGGAAAGTGATTTTTCACCATCTCTACCTTCCCACCCATCCTTCCCTCCTTTTACATTTATTAGGCCACTATTCTGCCTCCCCACATCCTCCATGAAAATGTTCCTCATCCAGTCAGGCATGGTAAATATCTCAGTCACTTCTATCTTCCTTCTCAGCATTCTAGTTTTTACCCTAGAGACCAGCCACTTGCTCATTCAAGAAATGTCAACAAGAAATTTATTCGGTACTGGGCACATGCTAAATGCTAGAGTAATAATATAGTTATCCTGTTTTAAATAAACTTTTTGAAGAATACAATAGTAATACATATTCACAGATGAGCATTTGGAAAATGTAAAAAAGAATACAAAATCATCTCATAACCTTCAATTCCATTATCAGAGATAATGGCTGCTAATATTTTCGTGTGTTTCTATTCAGTTATTTTTCCTTGTACAATAAAAAGGACACAAGCATTTTTTTATAAAAATGATCATAACCATTTAATAATACTTTACAAACGTTTCTACATCATCAAATATTTTTCTCTACAATATAATTTTAATAATTGTATAATATTCTATTGTCTGGTTGTGCTACGATATACATCCAATCTCCTTTGTTAAACACTTGGGTAATACTCAATTTCTTACTCTGAATCATTCTGCAATAAAAAGTCTCTGATGCATGTCTGCAAATGCCCATGATTAATTACATAGGACAAATTCTTGGAAGAATAGTATTTTCCAGGTCTTTTATGGTTTTTCTTTTTGGTCCAATAGTTGTTTAGGGCACAATTTTTTAGTTTGGTTTGTTGTGTTTTATTTATAAACCTTAGATTTTTAGCATACGTCTTATCAAAGATTAACATAGTTACAAAACTTTCCTCAAATCATAAATGTCAGCCCAATGGATTTCTGTGCAATAAACATACCCTTATAACTGGTGCCTAGATGTAGGAATAAAACGTCACCATCTCCTCAGAAATCCCATTGGTGCCCCTTCTAGAAATTCTCTATACCCCATCCAGGGATGACTATTATCATGAATTCTAACAGCATAGATTAGTTTTGCCTGTTTTTGAACTTTTTGTAAACAGAACCCTAAAATACAAATGCTTTTGTGTCTGATGCTTTCGATCTACCCTACGCAGGCGAGATTCCCCCACGTTGCTGGACGTGGCTATGTGTGTTAACTTTCTTGAGTAGTTGCATTGTGTTCTGGTGGATGAAAAAATCCCATAATTTATTTATCCTTTTACTGTTGATGAAAATCTAGGTAGTATCACCCATCTGGGTGGTCTCATCTTCACCCATCTGTAGGATCAAATGTATTAATTAAATTATACAGAGCTTCTCTAGGTATACTTTCACAGTTTTGTCTCTAGATCTGTGTAAGTTAAAACAGAAAGAGGTTTCTAAAATCTCCCACTGTATCATGTGTCACAGAGGTGAAGGAGTCGGCCCAAGGCCACACTATCCAGAGAAGTCAAGAGGCGTTTGGATTCAGCCACCCGGTCCTGGGCAGCCGAGGTTAACGGAACCCATGGCATGAGGCTGTTGTGAGGATAAAACATGATCATGGAATCTGAAAACTCTCAGCCTGACGTGGAAAACATGATTGCCTGTTAAGCACTGGCTGCTCATTTTCATCTTCTGGGTGAAATTCTCAAAGGGACTGGATGAATACTGAGTGAGCAAGGAATAAATGAACAGATGAACAAACGAATCCGAATGCCCTCCAATGTGCGTATGTGCCTGGGTCTGCTGCAGAAAGCCACCTTTGTTGTCTAGACAAGAAGAGATGTTTGCTTTGTGAGCCCCTGGTGGGTCTGCGGAGGTGGCAGCCCCTGGGGGCAGCTGGACCTTCCCCTGGGCCTCCCACCGGGGTGACTGATGAGGCTGAAGGGGATTTTGCCAGCAGCTGCGGCTGCCAGCCCAGCCTGCCACGCAGACCTGGCGCTCTGGGCTCTGGAGTGAAAGCACAATAGTGGCATTGTCACCACTTCCCCGTTTCTTGATTGTCCCAGTTACTCATCAAGGATGTTGGCGAGCCCAGCCCGGAACACAGCGTCCTTGTCCCTTGATTAAGCAGCAGACACGCTCAGACAGTGGCCCTGCAGGAGGTGGCCAATGAATTCATCTCTTGGCCATTCAGAGAACCCAACAACCATGGACTTGGGCAGAGATGGGTCAACGAGAGGTCATGCCGGGTGGTCCCCTCCAGAGGCCACCCCCAAAGGGAAACGATGACAGCATCCTCCCCACAGGAGGTGCCCCAGACGAGGCTGATGAAAGGGGTGGCTCGGTGGCTTCCTGTGGAAAGCCCGCTCTGAGACAGACCCCTGTGTGAGAATGGGCCTGCTTGCTGTTATCACTCCCTGATCAAAACCCTCAGTGGCTTCTCACAAGTAGAAGACAGTCAAAACACCTCTCACAGAGCCCTCCATGATTTGACCACAAATCTTCCCACTTACCTTTTTGCTCACCATGTTCTGCTCACACCTGCCTAATTTCCGGCCCTGGGACACACCATGGTCTGTCCTTCCTCAAGCCTCTTCTTCTGCCTGGATGGATCTCTGGCTCCACCCTGGCACCAGCTCTGATGGCCGCCTCCTAGCCAGGGCTGCCTGGTTCACCTTCGGACCCTAACATCTGGAGTAGCGCCTGCCCAGAGGAGGCGCTGGAGAGACATTCACTCAGGCTACTTCCCAGCCCCTAGCACAAGGCCTGGCACATAGTACGTGCTCAGCAAATATGGAAGGGAGAGGGGAAAAGAGAAGGAAGGAAATGGTCGAGATAAATTATCATGCAGCAACTTCAGAGACAGCAAGGAGAGTGGAACAGAGAAAGGGGTACCTTCCAATAGGCACCCGCGACCCCCTTTGGGGGTCCATACCACTCTCCAAGGCTGGAAGCATCTCGTCCTCCACTGCCAAAGCATTCCAGGAAGGGGGCTGCACCCAGAGCAGCAGGAGGCACCACCCCCTCTCCTACCCTCACGTCCAGCTCTTCTCCCTGCTCCATGATCCACAGTGAGGGCCTCCCTCACTTCAAGATAGTCCATGACTAAGGACCTATGGGACCATCACATTTCTTCATCTCTTCAGTGCATCTTTTTGAAGGCCTGTGATGCCCCATGGATGGGGCGAGGCTCCTGATCAATGAAGGCAGGAAAGTCACACATGGCCCAGCTGTGACTGTGGCAAGCCCCCAGCCAGTGGAGTTGTGAACATACTGGACACATGAGAGTCAGCCCATGTGTTCAGGGAGCCAATCTGATTTTTGTCACCCACTGGCCCTTTAAACTTGTCCACTGGGAAAGAGCCTTGTCCCTGACCAGATGGGAACTCAGGCGATGACCATGACTTTGCTGGTCGATTTCTAGCAGTAGACAGTCCTGTGGTCAGTGTGAGTCAAAGACAGCCTCAGTCCAGCAATGGAAAAGTTCAGTCCTGGGTAAGAATCAAAACTTGCTCTTTGATTCAGCCCAATTTGCTGCCCGACAGGTGCTTGTGGTGAGCTGACTACTTGCAGGGAAGTGGCCTGGACCTCCTCTCTTTGCCCACAGGTTTTGTCCATCACCCCAACACAGCCTCCTCACTCAGGCTCAGGAGCCAGGCAGGGTTGGGAGGGAGATGAGGTGGACAGCCGCTCCCCATCAGTCCCATGTGTGACAGCCCTGCACTGCCTGGGGTGCAGCAGAGCCTCCCCCAATGGACTGATGGTTCTGTGGGGATGAGCAGGGTCTCTCCTACCTGGCCGCGCCCCTGTGTGCCATTGTCCTGGAGAGGAGCCCCTCTCTTTAAGGGGCTCAGTTGCCCAGGATTCATGCAGCATTGACCGTCTCTTGGAGGAGCTTCAGCTTTTCAGAAGCAGCCTCAGCTCTTCAACCCAGGCCCCTTTGCCTCTCAGGCATGAACCCCTTGAGCCCTCCAAAGGTCGGGCGTGGATAGAGCTGTCTGCGTGTTCCCACAAAGCCCTCGCCATGTACAAAGTGAGGGGATCACTGCCCTCCCTCCTTGGAATGGGGAGTGCTCTGCGCTCCTGCAACTCACAAAACCTTCCCATCTCTGCAGAATCAGGACACCTGGGTTCCCATCTTTTCTGCCCACCCAAGGCACGGCCTTCCATCCCTCTGGGCCTCAGTTTCCTCTTCTATACCAAGGGAATGGCACTGCCCTAAACAGGCTCTGATGGGCCAGATGGGGTCACGTGTGTGCACACATGTCTTGTTTATTATTAGCGGAGGTGTGGTGTTGGCATGGTGTGAGGATGGAAGGAATTCTCAAGACCCTTCCAGGGTAAGGGAATAGAAACATCCCTGACCTTAGCCTGGCCTAAACTAGGGGTTGGCTCCTGGCCCTGAATTCTCTACAGACTCTGAACTCAGTGTGTGCCCAGCCTGAGCCATGGCCAAGAACTAGGTCCAAGTGCATTGAATATCTCCCAGGCTGGGCTGGACACCCTCCTGCCACGTCCAGCCCATTGTTACAATATGAAGCAGAATGTCCCCCTCAGAACCTGTGGCTGTGTACATTATGCAGCTTCAGAGCCACTGGCATCACACTGCAGACCAGAAACTTTCCATTGGAACTGTGGGAGCAGGAGGAAGACTAGGTGCTCAGCAGCCAGGGCAGGGCCATCCTGGAGCTCCCAAGCCTGGGCACTGGAGCCAGCCAGCCATGTGTCCCCTCCAAGAAGTCTCAGAATCCCAAATCCCAGCTGCAGCCTCTGGAGCTAGAGGACAGGTCACATCTTGGTGAAGTTCTTTGCCTGAGACCCAGGTCATCCAGGGCAAAAGCAGGAATTGGAATGAGACAGGAAAGGCCGTGACCCCCCAGTCCCTGGCTGTCCAGCCTTCAGGTCATTCATGGATGCTACAACATGTATTGAGCAAAACTTCAGGGTGTGCAACTTGGGCAATGCAGAAGCAGAACAGACAAGCCCCCAGGGATGTAGATGCTGCAGGAGTGGGCAATGGACAGTAACCAGGAAGCAGATGCATTGACAAACAGTAGCAAGCCAAGCCAAGCAAAGCAAACGCCATGCAGGAAGCATGCAGGCATGGCCCGAGTGACCACGGGGAAGGGGCTGCTTTAGCCACCCATCGCGGGAGCCCCCTCCAAGCAGGTGGAATGTGATACTGCAGCTGGTCACATTAGGCTGGCTAAGGGAAGACCCAGCCCACAGTGGCAGATGTCCAGGCCAAGGAGCCAGCACAGGCAGACTCTGGGGTGATGAGGTGAGAGCTTGCAGGGGAAAGGCCCGGGCTGTGATAAGATGAAAACTTCAGATGAAAAGATTTTTTAAATTGCCCCCTTATTACTGTATCAGTCAGGGTTTGACCAGAGGAAAGAGTCAGTAGGAGGCAGTTATTAAGGGATTTATGCAAGGAGTTGGCTTAGGTGACCATGGGGACTGGCCAGACAAGTCCCGAGTCCATGGGGCAGGCTGTCAAGAACGGCTGTGACTCACAGGCATGGCCCCAGGCCACTGTCATGGGAGGAATTTCCTCTTCTTCTTCAGGGAGCCTCTTCCTGCTCCAAGGCCTTTCCACTGATCAGGCCCAGCCAGGCCATCCAGGACAACCTCCTTTACTTGAAGTCAGTGATTATGGGCTTAAACCACAACTCTTAACACCTCTGCCTGCAATGCTCAGGTGAGGGACTGATTGAATAACACGACTGTGGCCTCAAAGGGTTGACATATCAAGCTGATCATCACAATTACCTGCCCAGAGCAATATTAAACACCACTCAGAAATTATTCACATGGTTTCAACCTTCTTTTTAAAGTCCAAGTTGTTCTGGACCTCCCTTTTGGAGAGGTCCTGGAGTGGCGGGCCCCATCAGTGACTTCCTTCAGTGGGGAGGCATCTGCCCTTTGTTCCGGCCACAAGGCAGAATGATAGGTAGGGGCCAGGACCAATCCCCACCCTATGGCTTCCTTTGAGGCAGCTTCAGGGGTGGGGAAGTCCAGTTCCCCTGAGGTCACATTAGGAATGCCAGCAAGCCCTCCACGTGGCATTGGCTGGAATATTCTGGAAAACATGTTCATCACCATCAGTGGGATTTTCTTAAGAATAAGAAAATTGATGCTTCCCATGGTGGAGGGAAAACTCATGAATTTGATGGTGAGATTAGAGGAGTTTCAGACTGTAACGGCTACATTTTTTTTTAATTTGAAATATTTATTTAGACCAAGAGAGGAAATCACTACATGTTTTGCAATATTTAAAAGTTAACAATATCACAAAATGTAGTGGGGAAAAGGACAATTTTTCTTAATTACAACTATGTAATGCTTTTTCCCTGCTTTTCTTTTGGTTATATCACGTTGTCTCTTCATTTGACAATTTTGTAATATCCTTTCCCGTAGAAGAATTTAGAGATAATTCAGAGTATCCTCTAACAGAGTTGATGGAAATTTGCTTTTTATTTTTGATAGTTTATAGGAGTTTCTTTCAAATTCTCCACTCTTTACTAGCAATATAATGTAATTTTTAGGATTGCTGTTAAATTTGGGGAAACCTCTGTTGAGTTTCTTTCCTAGCTGAGCTAGGATTTCAGGGCATTTCAGATTTGCCATGGTGTGAGTTTTCTTAAATATCATTTGAACTGACAACATTCAGAGTATTCTCAGAAGATGTGCACTGGTTAATTTTATGTGTCAACTTGGCTACGCTAAGGGAGACCCAGACAGCTGGTAAGACATGATTTCTGGGTGTGTCTGGGAAGGTGTTTCGGAGAGGAGCATCTGAATCTGTAGACTGAGAAAAGAAGATTCGCTCTTTCCCAAGCAGGTAGGCAGCATCCAATCCATCCAGGGCTGGAGTAAAGCAAAAGGTAGAGGAGGGGAAAGTTCACTGTCTCGCTTGAGCTGGGACGTCCGTCATCTCCCGCACTCAGACGTTAGAATCCCGGTGCTTTGGCCTTTGGACTCAGACTGGGATTTACAGCATTGGAGCCTTTGTTCTCAGGCCTTTAAGTTGGAGCTGGAACAACTCCACTGGCCTTCCTGCTTCTCCAGCTTGCAGTCAATCCTGGTTCTGTTTTTTTTTCTGGAGAACTCTGACCAATGCACAGGTTGACAAAGAAAAGTTCGTCCCCAAAAGCCCACACTTTTATGTTTGTTATGCATGTTATCTGTTGATTTAAAACAGATGGGCAAGATATCCTCAAGGAATTTCGAGAAATATTCTTTTATCCCACCCACTAATGTAAAACCAAATAAAGAAGCTGATGGCCGTTAGTTTTAAGACCACTTGGTGTGGAGGTCCCATAAAATGCCCCAGAAAAGTAACATTTAGTGTAGTAAGGACCAGGACCTGCTGTTTCCAGATGAGCCTAACTTTTCTTTGGTCATTTGGAGACTTCCATTTCCAAATCGTAAACCGATCTGGAACTTGTGTAATATATTTGTCTAGTTATTGGTTTGTTTGTTTATTTTTAATTTTAGGACTTCTCCACTGTCACAGGATCCTTGTCCTTGGCGTATCACTTTTCCAGCTGGAAACCTCTGTGAGTAGTGGTGCCTTTGCCTGAGTTTTGCTCGGGCCTGCTGGGCACCCACCCACCCTGGCAGGCTGTGCTCGGTTCACACTACCAATCTGGATCCCACGCCTGCAAAGGGTGAGTCAAGGGCAGAGTGGTGACGGGTGTGTGAGTGAGTGAGCATGGCGTCCAACCACTGCACACAGCTAGGCACGCCAGCTGCTGCAGGACAGGCAGCTCAGGTTCTGGCACAGGCACCAGCTTATTGTGAGGCTGTGGCTAGACCAGGCATACTGCAAGCAGCTACCACTTCTGGCACTGGGGAACGTGATGGCACCCAGAAGCTTGGAGGTGCCAGGAACCGCACAGCCTCAAAGAGGGTGTCACAGCTCTGGCTTGGGGAGCTCCTAGGTCTGGGATCCCCAAAGGGCCACAGCTCTCCTCTCCTTCTGTCTTCTCTCCTTCTCATCACCCACAACATGGTGAGCAAAGGGCATGTTTCAGCCCTGTTTGTGTAACAGCTGTTTCAGCCCCACCATTCAGCAGGTCCCAAGTCCTTGTCCTGTATCCAGGAAGAATGAAGTATGAGGACAAGTAGAGGGCGAGCAGGACAAAGAGGTGCTTTATTGAGCAGCAGAACCGCTCAGACAGAGGAGACCTACAGTGGATAGCTCCTCTCCACAGGCAGGGTCTCCCGAGGAGTGTCCAGCTCTCATCAGAGGAGACTCACAGTGGCTAGCTCCTCTCCACAGGCAGGGCGTCCTGACATCTCTTCTAGTCTGACTGAGTCTGGGATTTTCTGGGCTTCAGAAGGGAGGAAGTGCATACTAATTGGTCCATGGGTGGCCATGGGTGAGTCTGAGAAAAGCACCAAAAGTTCTCATTCCAGTCCACTAGAACTGGCAGCCCAGCTCCAAGTCTTCACCGGGGACCCACCCTTTTCCACCCAGAAGCCTGTCTGCCTCCACCACCATCAACCTGCCATCCACAGCGCCCATGGTGCCCAAGCATCTCATGCAGAGAGGTGCATGCCGGCCTGTAATGAGATCCCCTAAGCTCCCCCAAGCTCCCCCTTGGCCTCCCCTTGGCACCCAAAGTCCAGAGGGGGCTGAAGGCAGCAGGGGGCTGGTATGTCAGCACTGCCTCAAGCATGTGCACACCCAGCTGGGTCACAACAGCACCTGCGCTCAGCCTCAATTTTCCTCAGGGAGCAGGGAGAGGCCAGGCAGTGGGAGCAGGTATTTCTGAGCCTATGGGGAGAGGGACTTCCTGATCCCCTGAAAATGCAGAGATGCCTGAGTCCACAGCTGCAGCTGGGCAGCTGCAGCCGCGCCCAGGAGGGCAGGGCCCCCACCCCTCCCCAGCTCCCACTGGCTCCTTGGAATGTGCAGCCCTGGCCGCACCTCCCCTACTGCAGTCTGCGTCATGGCAGCAGCTGCTCCAGACGGGCCACCTCTGCCATCACCACCATGTACGGATTTTTTCTATAACACCAGTGGTATTTGGGGACTATTTGTTGTTACTTCCCTTCAAACCCGTCCAGGTGAGGACTGCAGTTGAGGTGCATTGCACTTTCTGCACTGCGTTCTGCTCTGAGATGATCTTGGTCTTCGTGAGCTTTGCCTCAAGCCACAGGTGCTTTTTCTAAAGTGACTCACGTTTGCTTCACCAGCAGAGAGCCCCGCTAAGAGAGGCTCTGTGTCCTGTTTCTCCTGTTACTATGGCCCTGACAGTCACATGAGGTGGCTGCATTCTGGTTTTTGTGCCCAGAAGAGAGCTTACCAGTTCAGTAACTTTGCAGTCTGTAAGGCATGGTAACCAGTCATTTGAGGAGGCTCTGTGAATTTAGGGGGCTTTCCTGGAGGAGAGGCAGTTTCAGGGTGGCATGGCAGACAGGCTTGTTGAATGCACCCTAGTTGATATCCCCTGAGGGACATTATCAAACACCCAACTTACAGATGGAGAAGATGAGGTTCAGACCAACGGGGAAGCATTTGCCTGAAGTCAAAGAGTTGTTGGATTCAAACCCAGATCTCACCGAGTCCCAAGTCCAGGTTCTGACCCACATCCCCACTGCCTCTTGAGGAGCAGGTCACAAATCAGGGACTGTGGTGAGGGAAGTGGGGGTTAGATGGGGGCTGGTGGCCAAGGCTGCTCCTGGACCCTGTATGGTCGTGGGAAAGACACTGTCCCCTGGGAATATGGTCAGCTGGACACATTTGGCTGGGAAGCGCTTTGAAGCTGGGCAGCATCCAACATGCTGGCCAGTCCCTGAGGCTCCCAAGGCTGGGGACACAGGCCTCCACTCTGACAAGCTGTTCAGAGCACTCCCCAGGCCTTTGTGTGGGAAGGGGCAGCCCAGCAGCAGAGCAACTGGAGTGGAAGTTGGAGAGGAAGAACCACATTCCAGAGATTTTATATTGGAGTGTTCCACAAAGCAAGGGCCCTGGGTTCAAAGCAACATGTCCCAAGGTTTGTCAGCAAATGCACCATAAGCACTGTCAGGGCTGCTCCAAGGCAGACGTTCTGATCTCTGCTTTCTGCTCCGTGCAGGAAGCAGCACAGGGACTCTCTGCACATGAGGCTCAACCTGAATCCTGGCTCTGCCTGTTTTCCTGGCCTGTTTTCGAGCTAGGTGAGAAGGGAGTTTGGAAAGCCTGAGTTTCCTTTTAAAGTGGGGATATAAGAGGCTGGGCATGGTGGCTTAGGCCTGTAATCCCAGTACTTCAAGAGGCCGAGGTGGGTGGATCACCTGAGGTTAGGAATTTGAGACCAGCCTGGCCAACATGGTGAAACCCTGTCTCTACTGAAAATACAAAAATTAGCTGGGCGTGGTGGCATGCACCTGTAATCCCAGCTACCAGGGAGGCTGAGGCAGGAGAATCATTTGAACCTGGGAGGTGGAGGTTGCAGGGAGCCGAGATCACACCATTGCACTCCAGCCTGGGTGACAGAGCAAGACTCCGTCTCAAGAAAATAAAATAAAATAAAGTAGGAATATAAGTCTGCCAATCTCAATGGATGACTGCAAGCTATTATATATAAAGAACTCAACATGCTTTAAAATCATAGTGCATGCCATTGTCATTGCTGTCACATTGCAGATGAAGAATATGTGGCAAAGCAAGGGCAGGTAACCAGCACGAGAAATACACTTTGGCAAATCTGATTCTAATGCTGCCTGTTCTCTTCCACTTGCCCCAAAGGAGGAGGGGAAATGACTCACCTAAGGACACACAGGAAATATGATGGGATTAGACTTGGATCCAGAGCCTTCTGACCCCAAATCCACCACTCCATGGGGGGCTAATTCTGTTGTGAATAAAAAACAAGGGAGGGAGGAGGTGGCCACAGAGGGGAAGTGGGCAGCCCACGGACTCCCAGAGGAGACATCCTTCATCCAGCTCTAGCCACTTGTTTCTAGGTAGAAATGTGGGCCCAGTGAGGTCAGAGCTTAAAAGTTTTCCAGGAGAGATCAGCATGTGGATGTATGGGATATAACCTCAAGTTTGACAACCAATTTGATGAAAATGCATGCCACTTGCAGACTGACTGGCCCCAGCCCTCTGGTTTGAGTCCTCATCTCCTATCCTACGCTGCTTAGAATCTAGCAAACCACATTCTCTCTATCTGTAGCTCACCACTATCACATTTGAAGAGCCTTAGAGAAAGTCAACGAATTCCAGAAAATGCCTCTTACAGAAAGGTTGTTCTTGCAGTAATTCTATTTATCCGTTTGCCTACCCATCCATTCACCCACTCATCAATCTATCCATGCATCCATCCATCCATGCATCTGTCCATCTTCCCATCCATCTATTCATCAATCCATCCATCCATAAATACATACATTCAACCACCCATGCATGCACACATTCATCTACCTATGCATCCATCTATCCGTGCATCTATTTATACACCCATCCATACATCTACCACCCATCCATGCAGCAACCCAAAAATCCATCTATTTATTTATCCATCCATCCATACATCTATCCATTCATGGAGCACACAAAACACACCTATCATATGGTAAAATCGGGAAAACTAATGCCCAAGTTATGGCACCTAGCTTCAAAAATGAGAGTGCTGTCTGCCTTGTATGTGATGCTTCTGCCTGGTTGTGAGGAGGAAATTGGGAAAGACCATCAGATTCTCCTTTGATTTCAGTCTGACTAGGTTGAGTGTTTTTGGACTTCTGGTTGCCAGTGGCCCACTTAGTACCCAATGCAAGTTTGTTTGTAGCAAGCATTCTGCAGGACTGGGAGAGGAGTCAGAATACACCTAGTCATTCAGCAAATACCCACGGAGCTCCTACTAGGTTCCAGGCACCTTGGGAGGGACTGGCCCAGAATGCTGCGCAGAAAACTCACTGTATGTCCCTGTCCTCTGTATATTGACAAAATACAAATAATAAGAAAAATACAATATTCATACAATGAGAACAATAAGTACTAATATTCATTATTGATATAATTAACAACTCATTGTTTCTATATTTTGCCATAGAGTTTACTACATTTCTAAATGGTAAGGCTTTGTGTTAGGGGCTTTGTTTTATATCTTTGGGTACTCTTTACTAAAGGCATTTAAATCATTTGTGAATTCTTCAAGAGATAGACGAGCTGAGTAAAATCAACAAGATTTTAGTTTTTTAGTCACAGAAAATTCAAGTTCTATCTACCCATATTTTTGAAATTCATACAACGGTACAGTTTGGAAAAGGACTGTAGTATCTTCCAAGAGAAACCCAGATGTGAATGAAGTCCAGCTTTGAACAAACACTCCAGGCCAATACCTGACAGGTGATTGGTGACTCTCTTCAACTTCCCAGTTGAAACAGGGCTGGAGTCAGACAGCGATGAACTGAAGGACACATAGAGATGGCCTTGTCTATTCCCAGCCCTGCATTTTGTAGACAGGAAAACTGGATGCAAGAGGGAGTGAGAGAAGCCCAAGTCCCTCCACGTGACCACTGGGATTCCAAGGACAGAATCGAGGCTCCTGCCCCCAACTCAGTGCTCCTTCACCTGACACCGCAAATCCATCTCTCTACCTCCAAAACCCACCCTGGGTCCTTCACTTCCCACTGGCTCCTGGGCAAGGCCAGTGTCCCCTCTTCTGAGCAATGGTGCCCCCTGCCTAGCTGGCCTTACTGTTTTCCACACTCGCCCTTCCAACCCATCCTCTATGCCACAACTGATCTTTTCAGAAACTGGTGGATTGCTGTACTCTCCTGATTACATCTTTCAATTGTCTCGTCTCATTCTTAGGATAAAGACCAAAGCCTCCAAGCTCATCTTTTGCCATTCTCCTCTTTCCATTTGGTTCCCCACATGCTGGCTTCAGTTCAGTCCCATTTTGTGCCTCGAGGTCTTTGGATGAACCATCCTCCCTGCCTGAAACCCTTTCAGCCCCGATTGCTGACATAATTGGCTCCTTCTGCTTTCCCAAGGTCAGCTTAAGTGTCTCCTCCCCTGAGAGCCTTCCTGCATTCTCCCCAAATTTACTTCCTTCATCGCATTGTCAATATTTCTGGTTATACATTTGCTTCCCTTTTAAATGTTCTGTTTTCTTGTAGCAGAATGTAAGCGCCATGAGAGCAGGGCTGCACCTCATCTTCCCTGTTCTTTCTGTATTCCAGCACCAGCCCAATGGCCAGCATGCAGCAGGTGGTCCATAAATAAACATCACATTACTAGAGAGGTACATAAATAAACAGCAACTCTTGTGTTTACAGCCAATGGGCACGAAAGAGAAAGGCTGAGATCTAGAGAGAAGGGAGGGGGAACACAGCAGGAGAGCTACTTTCGTTTTAGGTGACATTGTTTTGGATGTTTGCTAGTTCAGCGGCCATGAAGGAACGTTCCAGGGCTTGACAATTTCTAAATCTCTATGACTCAGTTTCTGGATTTGAAAAAATCTTGCCAAATTTTGTACACCGCTTGATGACTCTGGGAGTTTAAGACCCCCTCTCTTAAAGTGAGGAAGAAAATGGAAAAGGATTAAAGTTCAGAAGAGTTGAGGCTTAGGTAAGGCAGCTCTTTGTACATAGGTGGTTATGTTTCTCTATGGAAATGGGCATTTCTATTAAGCAAGACTATGGATTTCCTTAAAGAATATCTTAATGCTTTTTAAAAGGATGGTTTATTGGAAAAAGCAGAATTGAGTGGAATATCATGCTCTTCTCCCAGATGCAGTTGGTTAGACACTTGAAGCTCAATTCTATAAAATTGAGTCAAGCAGTGCCATTTGGATGCTGCAGCCTTAAGGTCAAGTGCATCAGAGAAAATGGGTCAGCCTCACAAATCCAAATAAAAATGGTATAAGGCCTAGCTGTCATTCTCCAGTCTACCTTACTAGGCTCTCAGAGAGTCAGCCTTTGAGAAGCTCTAGCAGCAATATTCGAATTCTGTGCTTCTCCTCTTTGTCCACAGTGAGCATTTGCTGAGAGCCAAGCATTCTGCATATGTTGTCTCATCCTCACAAAAATTATATTAGCTAGTATTATCATTATCTTCATTTTGTAGGTAAGGAAACCGAACAAAGGGATTCTCAGTAATTAACCCAAAGTCACACTGCTGATTAGTGGTGAAGCAGGGCTTAATCCAAATTTGACTGATTACTTAGCCTGGTGCCAGACTGCCTCTGGCCAGAATAACTCTGCACATCTATGTTCCTGTGATGCCCAGAGCCTTGTCAATATACCCAACTCCTTCTTCCCATAGGGTGAGTTCTCTCTTGCCAGGCTCCTCACTTCCTGCCAACAATCCATGAGATAGGCTTGAATAAATCTGATCTGCACGGAAAGGAAGGATGTAGTGCCATCAACACTAAGAGCCCAGGAAACTGAATCAATAAGAGTTAAATTTACAAGTGGTTGATCACAATCTCATATTCTAATTGAGAAATCAGCAATGTACAGAAAAAGACCCTGTATACCACAGGACAAAAATTGTAACTTATCTGGAGATTAACATACAAAGTACAGGTGAACTTTATGGAGAAAATTTCAAAACTCAATTAAAGAGCAGAGTACATAAATAAGAGAAGTGATGGATCGTGTGGGAAAGGAAGAGTTAAATATTATAAAGATGTCAATCTCCCTGTATGTTTCAATAAATTTAATACAAATGAAAAAGCAGGATTTGGGGTGAGAATGAAATGAAGCAAATTGAGTCTAAAATGTACATGAAAAAATAAACAGCTAAGGCAAAATTGCAAAAATAAAAGAACACTATGATATATTAAAATACATTACAAAGTGATCATAATTTAAATTGTTTGATCTGTCACAGAAATTAATACCTTCAGCAAACAAAATGGAACAAAGTGGAAAGTCCAGGAACAGACTCAAGAGGTAGCATCAAAAATCCGTGAAGAAGGAATGTAAATATTGTTGTTCAACTAAGCACATCACAAAAATAGTGATGTGATAGATTGAGATAATATTTGTAATCTAAAACTAATGAACTTAAATGAAAACATATAGGAAACGCCTTCAAAATCAGCAAGGAAAATAAAAGGAAACCCAAGTGAGAGACAATCACCCCTCCCAGAAGGGGAAGCACAGGTATCCAATAAGCAATGTGTGGAGAGGTTCAACCTCTTTAATAATCAGAGAAATGAAAATTGAGACAATACCTTAGTACTTTGTACCCCTTGGAGGAACACATTTTAACACTGGGAAACATTAACATTGGTGTTTGTTTTTTGTTTTCTTTTGTTGTTGTTTGTTTGTTGTTTTTTGTTGTTGTTGTTTTGAGATGGAGTCTCACTCTGTCACCCAGGCTGAAGGGCGGTGTCACAATCTCAGCTCACTGCAACCTCTGCCTCCCAGGTTCAAGTGATTCTGCCACCTCAGCTTCCCGAGTAGCTAGGATTACAGGTGCCCGGCATTATGCTCAGCTAATTTTTGTATTTTTAGTAGAAACAGGGTTTCACCATGTTGGCCAGGCTGGTCTTGAACTCCTGACCTCAGGTGATCGGCCTGCCTTGGCCTCCCAAAGTGCTGGGATCACAGGTGTGAGCCACTGCCCCCGGCCAAACATTGGTCTTAATATCACCTGTTGTCATAGCAAGGGGGATGGGAGCCGTCGTGTGCTGTCGGTGGCATTGGAACTGGACCAGGTATTCTCAAGAACTAGCTAGTGACTCTAAGCATATGCACGCCTTGGGACATGAGTAGGAACCCCAGAGACAGGGTTCACAAAATCAGAGGTAAGTTCAAGGATGTCCGTTGCTGCATCGTTTGCAATTGCAGAATTATAATCAGAAAGTACAAGATGTGCACTGATGAATCCACCTGGTACATGAAAATTAAACCTCTGTCACAGGAATGATTTAAGTCATCAGGTACAAACATGGAGAGAGGTCAGAAAAGGGTGTTCAGTTATTTTGAAAAGGAAGACACAGTGTGAGATAATATGGCACAATCATTCATGGGAATTAAATGCAGCCGGAGTGATCAATACACGTGTCCTAAGATCTAAGGAGAAGAGTTGTAAGTCATAATGTATGTCCCAAGTGTGGTGCTCCCTCTCCCATGTTCAATACTGAGTGTAAATTTTTTTCCAATCCCACTCATTTGCTCGACCACAAGGTAACTCAGACAGCCTTGGACTGGGTCCAGACAGCCAGCAGGATAGGATGAGTGTGCACTATTGATCAAAGCGAGGAGAAGGTGCCCCCAGCCATCAACAGGAAGCAAATGTCTGGGCCCCACCTCTCCATGTAGCAAGGGCAAGCATTTTGCAGCAAAAATAGAAACAGTGAAATGAAAGGCATTGCTTTTTAGAAACTTTCTAATTTTACCATGTTTCTTTTCTTTTTTGAGACTCTTTTTTTTTTTTTTTTCCAAAAGATAAGCTGTAAAATGGGCCACTGGAGCAGAGGCTGTATCCCTTTCAGCCCTGACATACGAGGGTTCTATGGTCTCCTACTCTTACACCACTGTCTCTTTGACCCAATAATTGAATGTCCATCCTTAAAAAACAAAGTTAAAGACTAAGATTTGTGTACAGGGATGTCTAATACTACATTATTAATGATAGCAAAATTTTGGAAAGTGTCTTAATATGCAATAAAAAAGATGAGCAAAGATAGATTGTGATATCAATGTGATGAAATAATTCTCAGCCAGGAAAGTTCACGGATATAGAGATGTTTTAATGAGTTTGAAAACCACTCAAGTCAATGGCAAACACAGGATGGGTGGTGAAAGCAGCCCACCCTGTGTGCAGGCAATAAAAGATGCATTTTCTGTAAATAATTTTTTAAAATAAGAAAACCAACCAAACACAGGCTGCTTTTTATTACTACCATGAGTCAGCAATTCTAAACAGCGTCATTGACAAAATACTCCTCAAAGCAGGGATATACTGCTTCCACCAGCTGTCACCCTATCCCGGTTCATCACCGCACAAGGTATCAGACTGAATGAAAAAAGCGAGACTCACGTTGCACGTGGAAGCGGGGTGGGTGGGGGGCTGGGGGGTCCTGGGAAGATGGCAAGCATAGTGGCAACACAGATTTTTAATTTCCCCACATCCCACAGAGCAACTACATAGCCGGACCAAGAACCCATGGACAACATTTACAGCAAAACTGTCACAACTTCTGACAAGATATTTCCACAAACACCAAAATATAAGCAGATGGGAAGAAACCACAGGCAACCACAGAGCCAGTTGCCATCCATGTCTGTGAGGGGGAAGCAGAGGGGAGCCACAGGGAACCCAAAGGATCTGAGACAGGAGACTCAGAAACAGCCAACAGGAGAACGGGCAGGCCAATCAAGAGCAGCTGTTTGAGCAGAAAGTGGCTTTGCCCACTCAAGAGTAAGTCAATGCCGGGGCCTCATGGGCTGAGCTAAAGAGGGTGGAGTAGTCTGATCTCATGAACTCTTGAAATTTGCCTGCTGGGACTCCTTTCCAAGGTAGGAGCCAGACTGAGGAGAAACTGCAGGGAGCGGAATCAAATTTGACCAGGACAGGGGCAGAAGAGACAAAGGAAAGAGAAAGGAAGTCCATATAAAAGTGGGGATGGGGAACAGAACCAGGAACTCTCAAAGAACAAGCTGCCATGATTTTTAGCAGCGTGTGGAAATAACAGAAAAGGAAGATCTGGGAGCCACACCTCTTTCTCAAAGACTGGGAAAAATAATCTCATGTAGAAATGAGTAACAAAAAAGCACCAAGGTGAAATTCCATGTGGATTATAACACATTGACATAGACTAACAAGCAGAATAACATCCCCACAGAAACGAAAGCATGCCAACTTTAACCCTCTATGTCAGAATGAGCCAAAAGATAATTTAAGAAGTGATACAAGACAAGAAAAGACAGCATAATTAGAATTAGAAAAACTCAGAGATGGCAGGAGAATGGCATGAACCCGGGAGGTGGAGCTTGCAGTGAGCCGAGATCACCACTGCACTCCAGCCCGGGCGGGCTACAGAGCAAGACTCCCCGTCTCAAAAAAACAAACAAACAAAAAAAAACAAACCAACTCAGAGATGAGGTGGTAGAACTTAGGGAAAAAATCGGAATTAAGGAAAAAATTATTACAGAAATAAAAACTAGAAAGAAAACATAAGCAAATAAAAACAGGAAATGAAAGAAAAGAAAAGGTGAAAAAAATTACTCAGAAAGAAAGAATTTCCAGTCAAGATTTTGTAAAGAAATGAAAACAACAATGGCTGATGTGAAAAACATACTGGATGAAATTAACAGACTAGATGCTACAAAAACAAAACAAAAAAAAGGTTGGTGAACTTGAAGCCATAGTAATGGGAAATAACCAAAGTGAAAAGACAGGAGAAAACAACAAAAAGAAGAGATAAAAAGGATTTCAGAAGCTGTGACAAATATTGAAGATGGACAAAGAAGATCTGATGAACAGATCATAGGAGTCCCTGAGAAAGACCACCAAAACCAGGAAACAGAAGCAATACTAAAAACAATAATTCAAGAAAACTTTGCTGAATGCAAGTAAGATTTCAACCCACATATTAAACGAGTGACAAGACTGTTTTGTGTATGGGGATGGCTATATGACAATGTCAAACTGATAGAACTTTACAATATAGAGAATGACTTTCACTGTATATGAACAATACCTTCATTTTTAAACATGATTTTGAAATTTACCTACTGCAAGAGTACACAATGTAGTTACCTGAGAATATGGACCTAGATAGAAGGACCATCACTGAGTCCTATTCTAAAGTAAAATTACTCAGTTAAAAAAATCCATTGGACATATAGGCAAAAGCAGTAAGTGACTGACTCATAAGGGAAAAGAATATTAGATTATCATCACATTTTTTGACAAGATTTTATGGCAGAAGACAATGGAGTAATGTTTTTAAGATATTCAAAAGAAGAAAACATGAGCAAGAGAGTTTAAATTCCATCAACGGAAATTTTTGTATAAAGGGTGCAAACCTTTGTGCATATTAGCAACATGCAAGAACTCAAGGTATATTGTTCGTATGAGTTCTTCTCAATGAATCTACTCAAGAATGGGATTCAGACAACCAATGACTGAGGAAACGTTGACAGAAAGATTGATGGTGAGCATTAAATATTTGCTTACTTTTAAACTAATAGTAAAAAGGGCTAAAAGAAGAGAATATAGCATGCAGTGGTTATCTGCTCAGCCAATGTGGATATAGTACATTTATACACAGGTGTGGGACAGTATATGCAAAGAAATGTTAAAGTGTTTTCAGTAATTATATTGTGGATGTTAATATTAGAATTATTCTGAGACTGTTGTGGGTGTTATATGAAAAAAAAAAGAATAACTGTGGGATATTCTGATTCTATCATTACCTGTGCCTGTGAATATGAAGATATTCATTTTAAAAATTTTTGTCCTTAATTTGATGTTTCAATACATAATCTCCTTCCTCTGAGCACTATAATGCCCTGAAATCAATAACCAACCTAATAGCCATGAGCATCTGAGGCTCCCAGGTTGTGGTGTTGAAATACCATTTCCCACTGAAAGAAACCAGGGATTCTTAGAGAAACGGCTGGTTTGAAGTCCAGGGTGGGAAATGTGTATAATGGGCCCAGAACTCTTGACTTGCCAGAGCGTAAGAAAACAAACTGAGTGTACTAAGCTCACATCAAAGGGAGAAAGAGCCAACTTGGAGAAGCTTCCAGAATGTGAAGATAAGGCATGTTGAGCTTCAAAAAGGATACATTTGTAATTGATTAAAACCCATCAGGCCGAGTGCGGTGACTCACGCCTGTAATCCCAGCACTTTGGGAGGCCGAGGCAGGCGGATCATGAGGTCCAGAGATCAAGACCATCCTGGCCAACATGGTGAAACCCTGTCTCTACTAAAAATATAAAAATTAGCTGGGCGTGGTGGCGCACGCCTGTAGTCCCAGCTACTCTTGAGGCTGAGGCAGGAGAATCTCTTGAACTGGGGAGGCAGAGGTTGCAGTGAGCCGAGATCACGCCACTGCACTCCAGCCTGGTGACAGAGTAAGACTCCGAGAAAAAACAAACAAACAAACAAAAGCCTTAAATGTGTTTAAATTTATAATATGTATAAAAAAAGTAAATCTTTGGAGCTTGATGGGAAATCAACTCATTATTTTGAAAACTGATGTGTGAAGAGAAAGAATCGAGCATTTACTTGCTTGTCTTTTGTGAGTTGTGTCACTGGGCAATCAAATAGATGAGAGGGCATGTCTCTTTTTAGAAATAATCTAGATATCAAGTGAAAAAGGAATTATAAAATTAGAAGATGACCATTTTGCAAACCCCAATGAATTAATGGATCTAGACATTGGGTAGCAATAGCTGCTAACATCAGAGAAAGAGACAGGCATCGAGTGCCTCTTATGAAAGAACACATCATCTGTGGTCTTGCCAGAGGGATTGAACCTGAATTTGATCAAACCTCTAGACCAGCTGCCAATTTGCAGAAAACACCAAGAACAAAGGAACATGTTAAACTGCACCCACAGCCTGCAATCAGCCAACCTCAAACCATGGGAAATTCTACAGGTCAATTTTCTTGGGTTCTTCTGTAGATTCTAACAAATTATAGATGGGCAAAGAGCTGGGGAAGCGAAGGAGGAAACTGCAGGTGAAGGAGACTTGAAAAAAAAACACACTTTTTTAAAGGGGCAAGACCAAACTATAGTGTCTAGGAATATACACTAGAGTCATAAAACCAAAAAGAAACACAAGAACGTGATTGCTGTAAAAGTCAGGATAATCGTTACTTTTGGAGGAGTGGGGATGGGATTGGGATTAAGATACATGGAGGGTCTTTGGGGATAGAAGGCAAAGTTGTCTTTCTTGACCCAGGTGAGACTACAAGGGTGTTTCCCTTATGGTAACTCATTCAGCTATACAGTTGTTTCATGTGGGTTTCTTAATGCTTTGTTTTACAATAAAAGGTTTAAAAGATACATATGGCCAGGCGCGGTGGCTCACGCCTGTAATCCCAACACTTAGGAAGGCCGAGGCGGGTGGATCACGAGGTCAGAAGATTGAGACCATCCTGGCTAACACAGTGAAACCCCGTCTCTACTAAAAATACAAAAACAAAATTAGCTGGGCATAGTGGCAGGCACCTGTAGTCCCAGCTACTCGGGAGGCTGCGGCAGGAGAATGGAGTGAACCTGGGAGGTGGAGCTTGCAGTGAAGCAAGATCGCGCCACTGCACTCCAGCCTGGGTAACAGAGCAAGACGCTATCTCAAAAAAAAAAAAGAAAAGGAAAGCTACATACACAGAATTATCTTAATCTTAATGGTACTGAAAATACATACAATGAATGAATAAAAGACAACATGCTACAATGGACCAGGTGCTGTGGCTCACGTCTGTGATGCCAACACTTTGGAATGTTAAGGCGAGTGGATGTCTTGAGCTCAGGAGTTTGAGACCAGCCTGGGCAACACGGCAAAACCCTGTCTCTACAAAAAATACAAAAATTAGCCAGACTTGGGTGGCGTGTGCCTGAAGTCCCAACTACTTGGGGGCTGAGGTGGGAGAATGGCTTGTGTCCAGGAGGTCGAGGCTGCAGTGAGCTGTGATGAAGCCACTGCACTCAACCTGGGTGACAAAGCAAGACCCTGTCTCAAAAAAAAAAAAAAATGCTGAAAATGGTGACTGTAGTCATCTCTGGGGAAAAGGATTCTGAATGACTTTCACTTTCTTCTTTGTGTCTCTCCATATTTTCCACTGTACTATTTCTAATTGGAAAAAAAAAAGTATGTCTGGTTTTTACTTGTTTAATCTTAAAGCTTTTAATTGGATGTCCCAGAAGAGGAAGATGTCTACATTTGGATATTTTTGTCTTGTTAACCACTATATTCCCAGAACCTAAAACAGTGGCTGGAATCCAAAGGGCATCCATATGTACCTGTTGAATAAAGCAGCCGGCACGTGTATCCAGAACATTCCAACATCCTGGAAAGGGAGAAATAATTGGCATTTTTTTTTTGCTTCAGTTTCTTTCACAAAGCAATAAACTCATTCATTAAACCTCATCATCCTCTTCCCACCTGCTGGCCTAAGGGCCCTGGGCTGTGTCCTCATGGCCCCTGTAAGTGGGCGGAGGCATTGCCGGGTATACCCCAGTGGTGTGTCATCACCACGGAGCCTGCAGGTCTGGGGAGACATACAGAGACTGCAACCTGCTCTCCTGCCTGAGAGTCCTGGGACATGCCCCTCGAATTACAACCACCACCCACCAGCCCCTGAAATGAGTTGGAACAGAGCCACTCGGCATGTCACAGGTAGTATGGGATTTGGAGATAGAGCAATGTTGGATTCACAAAAACAGGATCCTCCTAAACACCCCTCCCTTTGACAAACACAAAAAAGTGCCATGTACAAGTAGCAGGTGTGTTGAGGCAGAAAAAATCATGAACAGCAATACATGATGTCAGTACAGGAAATGCAGGGAAGACTGTTCTCAGAGCACCAAAATAGACTCGAGGACACGGAGCACAAGGAGAAACTGGGGTCTTGGGGGGCAACACCAAACACCGGGCACAGGGAGTCAGCCCGCCCCTTTGGCAATGGTTTCTTCAGCTGCCAAATGGGTGTGAGCTGCTGCACAGGGGCTGGGAGGATCCAGTAAGGCAGTGCTCAAAGATGGCCTTGGAGCCCTTGGGAGGAATGTACCCCTGGGCTCTGCCCTGAGCTCTGCCTGCCCACGCTTGGATCCCTAGAGGCTGGCTTGGGGCATGGCACATGGCAGGTGCTCATTGGCGAGTGTCTTTAACCGCTTCTGGCTTCCCGTTCTCTCTGACAGCCAAAGTCCTCATCATGGCTCTCAGGCCCTGCACCCCCACGCTCCGCATCATATCACCTCTCCAAGCTCACCTCCTCCATGCTCTCCCACTCACCCCACTCCTGCCCCTCGGCCCCCTTGCTGGTCCTCAAACACACCACACTTTCTCCTACCCCAGGGCCTTTGCACCTGCAGCCTCTCCTGCCCTGAACAATCTCTCCCCCGGGTCCACATGGCCTGTCCTTGTCTACTGCCTTCAGGACCAAGTTCCAGGGTCCCTTCCGCAGTTAGACCACGCTGACCACCATCCTGGCCCCCCTCCTCCACCCCAACCCTTCTTCCTGCTAATGCTTCTTCCTGGCACCTGGCACTTCCTGGCACCTGGTGCAGGTCTTGATTCCACTGGCACGTGGGAGGTGCCCTTCCATATTTGTTTCATATGCCAGCGTGAACCCGTGCACACCCATCATCACATTGTTACTACTCAGCTCTTGGTTTTCTTTAGTGCGTTCCATCTTCACTTCAACACCTCAGCCTGCAAAGGGGGCTGCGGACCCTCAAGATTGGGCCAGCTCCCTGGCACCCTTCACCTGGCTCAGAGCCAGAACCCAAACTGTGGATTCAGGCTGGAATTGTGTGACCAACACCTTGAGGCCACACAAGCAGCGAGCGAGCCAGGGAAAAGATGGAAACCTCCTTTGTGCTGATACAGTATTATTTGCATGGTTCTCCGAAGCGGTGGATTTCCTCTTCCTTGACCAGCTTCATCTGAAGTTCCCAGTTCCCAAGAAGTATCTGAAGGCTGGAGAGGTTTTTCCCTGTGAAAGCCCACCCTTTGAGGGCCTCAGGCAGCCCAGCATTATCCATATTGTAAAAAACAGACTCTCTTTCCAGTGCCCCTGAAATCCTGCCTCGCCCTCTGCCAGGGGGCTGTTGAGTGAACAGTTAATTGAGTTCAGTCCTGTTGCCTTCTGCGTGGCCCCTCTCTCATTTTTTTCCAGCTTGTTGAGCTATTAAGATGTTGACCAGCTGCCACTGCCAGAACTTCAGTTAGAAAGTTGGCAGCCTCTGGTCTTGAACCCTGAACAAAGAGGACAGACCCAGGGAGGGCCTGGGAAGAGGACAGCAGGGTGAGGGGACGCCTGACCATAGGCTCTAAAATCCCCCTTTGTCTCATAAGCCCTGCCCTTGGACTGCGGGAAGTTCATGGCCCTTCCAGAAGCGAGTGTCACAGGCAGCTATTAAAGACGTGTTTCTGTGAGAATGGCCAGGGCTTGGCTCCCAGGGGAGTGTGGCCTGCACGGGGGCTTCTGCAAAGAAAAGCCATTGTCAGGGGAGAGCAGAGAGCAGCCACCACCAACGCGAGCCCTCGGGTGCGGAAGTGATTATCTGGGCGCAGAGGAGCTGGCAGATCCCGACGCCAGCGTGGGCTGGCCATGTCCAGTCCCCGAGGCACAAACAAGGACATCAAGGAGGTCCCCCAGTCAACCTAGCCCTGGACGGAGCCAAGAGCAACCACAGAATAATCGCTGCCATTTATGACGCACATGGTGTGCCAGGCCAGGACATGCGTGACCATTTAGTCTTCCCAAAAATCCTGCACAGAAAAGGCGGTGATCCCCAAGTGAGGCGAGTGACCTTCCCTGGAACTGAGGCCAGGTGGCCAGTGAGAAAGGAGGCAGGACATGCCCACACTCACCTAGAAGGTCCTAACCTCGCCTCTGCCCTTGTTTCTTCCAATCTACACACCACTCAGCAGTCAGAGGCGCCTTCCTAAACCTCAAATCTGATCATGCCCCTGCCAGGCTTAGTAACCTTCCGTGGCTCCCCAGTGCTCTGGGGGAGACAGTACAGTTTCCTTGATGTAGCTTCCAAAGGATCTTATCACCCACCCTCAGCTGCCTTAGCAGCCTAATGTTCAGCCACGCCCCAGTGATTCTCATTCCTTCACGTTTTCTCCCTCTCCCTGTCTTTCCCTCGCCTTTGGTCCTTCCAGCTTCCTAGTCTCTATTGCTTCCATCTTTCTCTTAGCACTTATCAGACCATGCCATAAGTCCTTTGTGACTTGTTGGTATCCCTACACCCAACCCCCTCCACACACACACACACATGCACACAGTAGATTCTAAATCCCACGGGGAGAGCAGGGACCACCTCTTTCATGTCCACCACTCCTTCCCGAAAGGCCTGCATGGAGCCAATAGCAGGTGCCCGATGCATGCATGCTGATGCGTCGGTGACGGGGGCTGCTCCTGAGGTTCCCATTCTTTCCTCAACACCTCACTGCCTTCACTTGATAACGCGCTGTACTGAGGGCTTAGCTTACCTTTTTCCTTCAAACTTGCAGCTCTGTGACTATTTGGAAGTTAAAAGGGGAGTGGGCTTGGATAGTTGAGGCTGACTTTGGGGAAGGTGATGGGGTAACGAGGTCACCACCTGCTCCCTGGCTGTGGGAAGAGTTAATCATTATTTCACCTCTTGTGCTTTGCAAGGGAAGCAAAGCCCTCAGCCCAGTGAGCATTGTTTGGCCTGCTCCATCCTCCTTCTGGCGGGCTAAAACCTGTGACATCAGCTGCTGCGGGGGTTGAAGGAGAGTCTGCATTCCAAGGCTCTTCGACTCAGCATTCTTTTCTGCCAGGTTAACCCACTGACCCAGGGCTGGCCTTGTCCCCACTGACCTGTGATGCTGCAGGGTTCTCAGCCTGGGCGGGCATAAGAATCACCAGCCTGGGGAGACCCCTGAGAATGCAGACTTTGGGGCCCTGCCCCTACTATTTAGATTCAGAGGCCTCGAGTGGGACCCAGGATCTGTGTGTGTTCCAAGCCTTTCATGGGACTCTCATGAAGGGGATCTATGCAGCATACTGTGAAAAACACTGGCCGGGGTGGCTGGGATGCTCCTGTTCAATATCATGACCTATCTATCATTTCCTCAAAGTCAAAAGCATCTTTCAACACGTGAAGAGCCATATTAATAAAAATTAGTGCCAGCAATGTACCAGACATAGTTATTATTCCTCTCATTTATGAGAATAACCCAACAAGGTGATCACTGTCTCCGTCTCCCAGGTTCCTTACCCAGGATCACACGGCATGCAAACACCAGACCTTGGATTTCAGCCCAGGTGTCACCCACCAAGGAAATTCTTGGGGGAGTCCTTCAATGTGCTCATGGCTTCCTATGAGTCTAGAATAAAGACCAAGCCAGAACGGATAATCAGGAATTAGACTGGTAGATTCTTCTAGGCTCAGACAAACACTAAATGGGGGAGCAGATGAGGGAGTGTGGACATAAGCCATGCTGACAGTGGGCAGGTGCCAGCTCCCTGTCTCAGTTCCCTTGTCTGTGAAATAGAAATTGAATCCCAACTCCACAGGGTTGTTCGAGGGTTGCACCATGATATGGTTTGGCTGTGTCCCCCCACCCCTAAATCTCACCCAAATCGCGAATTCCCACGTGTTGTGGGAGGGACCCGGTGGGAGGCAATTGAATCATAGGGGCGCGTCTTTCTGGTGCTGTTCTTGTGACAGCGAATACATCCCATGAGATGTGAGTTTCCCTGCAGTCTCTCTTTGCCTGCTGCCATCCACATAAGATGTGACTTGCTCCTCCTTGCCTTCTTCCATGATTGTGAGGCCTCCCCAACCATGTGGAACTGTAAGTCCAATTAAACCTCCTTCTTTTGTAAATTGCCCAGTCTTGGGTACGTCTTTATCAGCAGCATGAAAACAGACTAATACACACCATATATAAGGAACCGGGATGCAGTAAGTGCTCAAGAAACGGTAGTCACTGTGATGGGAGCTGATGTGGCTACTATTCCCAACTTCTGCAGGGGTTGAAATGTCTTAGCTAAACAAGGGGATTCTTTTAAGCTAGCTAATTGGCGATTTAAAACATTTTCAAAATTGGCTAGTAAAAAAAGTAATCTCTAGTTAATTATCAGCTCCTAGTTTTTTGTTTTCAACCTGGCAATTTTTGCAAAACAGCCTCCTCTCTCCTGCTTCACTCTAGGACGTGCCACAACTGATCCAGGTTTCCTTATCCCCCATTTCACATTTTTGTGACATGATTATTTAACTGTGTAAAGTGTTATGGGATATGTTTGGAATGAAAGTCACTTTTCAAATAGAAATGAAGTCGGCATACATTGCATTTAAATCTCTAGTGGGGGACCGTGTGGGGATGAGAGAGAAGTACACTCAGATATATGTGGGTCTGGGCTTAGAAAAATCTTCTCTCCTCTTTCCTGGCTGGCCAAGATCATGTTACTAACAGAAATCTCCTTGGGACGGAAAAAGTCCTTTGATGCTTACGATGTGAATTGAAAACGCGAAGGCAAGTGAGAGCTGAGCTCCTCGGCTTCCCCACTCTGCTCCTCCCCAGAACCGTGAAAAAGACAAACACACGTACTTTTGCAAGTTCTGTTGCCACATCTGAAAAGACAAGAAGAATTTTGTGTTGGTGGTGGAAAGAGTGACAGGGCTGAGCCAGTCCCTGATGTGCAGATGGATGTGGGGCTGGGGCAAGGAAGCTGGTAGATTTGAAAAACGAAGCAAGAGTGAAGATCCTTTTAATCAAAGAAACCAACAGAGGCATGGAATTGTAATGGACCACCAACCTGTTGCATATTAACTCTTGGCAAGAGGGGGCAGACTGGGCAGCTGGAGATGGTTTGGGAACCCTAGTTACAGGGGTGAAGGGTTTTGCTCACTTCTCTCCACCGGGACACCAAGGCAGCTGCCAGACCACATGGTGCCCATGAGGAAATGAGAAAATAGGCGTCTGCCCCGCACCCCAGGGCTGAAATAGGGGCACCCAGCTGGACTGACGTCCCCTTGTGAACCGTGGATGCAGACCTAGATCCGTCATGTGTGCCATGCAGGGCCATGTGCCCCAGGCCCCCTTCAAGGAAGGACTGCCTGACTGTGGGAGTGCCCTTCAAAAGGTCACCCCTTCCTGGGGCTGCTGGGCACAGACTGGGGCAGGCTGGGCCCGAAGGCTGGGCTGGGAGGCAGGATCAGCTGCCGGCTGAGTCTCTTGTCAGCTGGCTTCAGCTGCCCACCCCTTGGTCCCCTTGCTATTCCTGCTTCTCCTGTCCACTTCCTTTGACAGCTGTTGGTCCCTAATAATATGTCAGACCCCAAATTCCACTTCAGCAGCTGCTTTTGAAGAGCCCGATGACGACTCCCTGTTTTCCCTCTCAGTCCAGCTGAGAGGGACAGACGTCAATACAGGGATCAAAGAACTAAATTAAATATTGCAGCTGAAATCCCTGCTAAAAGAGGGAGCTGCCCTGGCCCATGAGAGGATGTCAGGGCAGGGTGGGGCACTGGGCAGCAAGCCAGGAAGGGGTGTTCCTCCAGGATGGGGAGCTCCTAGGATCCGGGGGAATGGTGGGGTTGCCTAGGTGAGGAGAAGGCACAGGTGCAGGTTCTCGGGGAGGCTTTGGGGAGGAGAGGGAAGGCTGGCATGGAGGTAGGGGGCAGGAAAGGGTATGTCATGGAGCTGGGGAGTTGGCACGGTGGACCACTGTGCAGAGACGCTTGGGCAAGAGCAAAGATTTTGGTCTTTATCCTAAGATTTATGTGTTTTAAACCTGGGGAGATCGGATCAGATTTGCATTGTTAAAAAGGTCACTCCGCCCTCTGGGAGGTATCACAGGGGCTGTGTGGTGCTGAAAGGGGGGTTTTGGACTATTTGGACCGCAAGGAGCCACAGTCCTTCCTGGAGAGGAAAGAGCCATCTGAGGAGGGTGTGCAGCAGAGGGAGGGGGTGCAGCCAAGAACTTCTCTGCATCCGCACTGCCTGGGTTGGGGGCAGCCTTCCAGCCCCCAGGGTGAGTGTCTCACAGAAGAGCTCAGCTTTCAGGCTCCTGCCCAAAGGGAGTCCATGAGGGAATATTCGCCAGAGTTTGGGAGTGCCGGAGGCAAAGCAGCGTGCTGTCATTGATTTTTCCAAACCTGGGGGACTTCCGAGGCCCAGAGGCACCAGCAGAGTAGGGATGAGTGGAGGCAAATGCAGATGCAGTCACCATATCCCCAGGTGCCGGCGTCCCCCCAGTGGCTAATTAGAAGGATTCATTAGGCAGATGGAAACTGGGGGAGCAGAGATGGGAAAGGATGGAAGGGGGTTGCATTTGGAGCTCTGGGTTCCAGAGTCTGAGGGTCAAAGCAGACAAGGCTCTGTCTGGAAAAATACAGAAGTGGCTGGCAAGGGGAAAACTGAAAACAGCATTGTGCACTGTGGGGCCTGTTGACCAGGGTACATGGGAAACAGCAGGTGGTTTCCGCACGCTGCACCTCCAGGCCAATCCATTTGCAAGCTCATGGCAATGGACTATTATGGCTCCCATTTTCTAGGAGGGGAAATTATGGAGAGGAAGGTAAAAACGTCGTGCCTCAGGCCTCATGGTGACAGACGTGAGACCAAGATTCAAACCCAGGTCTAGAAGCACCAAAACCACTGCCCCAGCCCCCTGCCCAAAGGCAAATGATCCCCCTGAGGGTGCCTCCCTCAGGGGCAGCAGACAGGGCCCCAATAGCGGTCGTGGGGAGGAGGACCACACACTAGGTAAACAGCAGGCAGTAGCTAAATGCTAAGCAGTGTGACCGGTGCTATCGTTGGTAACAACTTAGTACATACATGGGGCACTCCATTTACAAACAGGCTTCATGCCTACTTTCTCACCTCCGTGTTGCACAACTCAGTAAGGAAGGGAGAAAGAATGAGAATCTTAAAATAATGACTTCTGTTTTCCGGAAGACAGAGTATGCATGCCTTTCCCTGTTCCTCCTGCTAAGCACAGCTAAGCCTGCACATGAATGTTAGGCCTTTGGCCAAATGCCACTGACGGCCAGAGTTCACAAGAACCCATTGACGTGGTCCCCCCACGCCAGCCTCCTCCCAGGGCAGCAGGAGGGTGAGGAAGGACGGCGAGAGGGTCTGGACAGGCCGGCAGAAGCCGAACAGCACAAATGTCCCCTGCTTTCTCCAGACCCTACCCCTCCTTGCCAGGCCACACCCACAGCAGCTTACACAGCACTCCCAGGACAGAGTCAGCCATCCATTTAATCAGTTTCATAAGCACCTACTGTGTGCCAAGGATGCTTCTGGGCTCTAAAGATACAGAGGGGAATAAAACATAAAACACGGTTCCTGTTCCCATGAAACTTGGGCACAGGGGAGATAGAAGATAAACAACTAAACACATAGATGAGAAATACCAGTCAGATAATACAACTGTTTAAGGGAACAAAGCAAGTCCTTATGGGAGGGATGAGGAGGGACACATTAGCTCCAGGGTCCAGGCATCTCCCTGAGGAGCCAGAGGATGTAGCCCCTGCAGGTTCCTGGCAGACAGGGCAAGGGACAGAGGGCCAGGATCAGGCGTACTGAGCCCACCGCAATTGCTGGGCCACTGGTAATGTGCGGGCTCATATTAGCACCTGTGGTCTTAGATAATGCAGAGTCCGGTGCCATTATTTTTAATTCCTTGTGCTTATTTTTATGGCAAGACCAGGAAAGCTCCTTGATACCTGCACATTAAGGAGCAAGACCTTCAGACCCCAGCGGCACCTTCCTCCTCCTGAGGCTCCGTTTCCTTCCCTCTGGGGTTGTTGTGAAGATGGGATTCGATCATGTATATAGCATTCACTGCCGTGAGTGGAACAGTTACTGATATTGTCTACCAGTAGCTTTAACTAGCAGCATTAATACTACTATTAATCATGGAAGCCAGCCTTTATTAAGCACTTACTGTATGCCAGGCACTGTTCTGAGTGCTTTCCAGAGAGTAATGCATTTCACCCTTACCACCCTGGAAGGGAGGTGCAATAATTATCCTCGTTTCATAGATAAGGAAACTGAGACACTCAGAGAAGAAGTCACTTTCCCAGAGTCACATAGCCGCCAGAGCACAGAGCCAAGCCAGCCTGATCCAGCACGTGCTGCAGAAGCTGCTGCTGGACTTTCATCTGCACAAAAGCCCCACTGGGAGGGCTGGGCAGATAGGATTCATCTTACTTTGTGCCTCAATGGCTGAATCTATAAAATGAAGCTGAGTGACTTGGCCAAAGTCACCCCAGCTCAAAGGTGGCAGAAATAGGATGGGAATCCAGGCCTCAACTCCTCCTGCAGTGCCCAACCCCCACCACACATGACTTCTCTCACACCTTGTACACTGCAGGTATTTGGCCAGTACCCCGGAGATGTTTCTGATTTTTTTCCAAGGCGTGTCCATTTTGATCACATTTTCTTCTACACGTGGGAACAAAACTAGACACAACTTTGCTGAAAGTCCGAGCTAGCCTTACGTTTACCTGCAGCTGAGAAAGTTGGCTTCTTCCCCCACCAAGGCTAAAGGGCAAGAGACGACACACCCAGCAAGAAAACTGAAAACAACAGAATCAGTCAATGTGGAACCAACATCACTCTCCAGCAACTGGGGCCAGGTATTTATGCTGCGATGAGACAAAGGCAGACTCTTTCTCCTTAGATTTTAGCACTTGCTTCCAAAACAGCAGAGGGCCCAGCAGGGGAACCAGCGGAGGATGGATGGCGTCTGGCATTGATTGGTACCCAGCCTGAATAATACATCAAGGGTCTGTGACTTCATCACAAAAGCCTGGCGGGCTGGCCTCCTGCAAACCAGACTCCCCAGGGACTGGGCCTCACCAGGTGTCTTCAATTAGAAATACAGCGGGAGCAATGCTTCTAAACGGATTCTGAAAGGCAGGCTCCCGGGCTGAGAGACAGAGAGAGACAGAGTGAAGGGACATGCTCAAGGTTCCTTCCCCTCCATGCCTCATAGTGGGCCCTGCCCTGGGGATAAGCCTCCTACAGCCCCTCGTGAGCTCCATCCACTGCCAAAGATGAGTCAAATGTCAAGATAAGGTTGCCTTTTATTTTATTTTATTTTTTTTAGACAGAGTCTCACTCTGTCACCCAGACTGGAGTGCAGTGGTGCGATCTGGGCTCACTGCAAGCTCTGCCTCCCGGGTTCATGCCGTTCTCCTGCCTCAGTCTCTGGAGTAGCTGGGACTACAGGTGCCAGCCACCACGCTCGGCTAATTGTTTTTGTATTTTTAGTAGAGACGAGATTTTACCATGTTAGCCAGGATGGTCTCGGTCTCCTGACCTCGTGATCTGCCCGCCTCAGCCTCCCAAAGTGCTGGGATTGCACGCGTGAGCCACCGTGCCCGGCTTATGTATGTATGTATGTATGTATTTATTTTGTATTTTCAGTAGAGACGGGGTTTCACTGTGTTAACCAGGATGGTCTCGATCTCCAAGATAAGGCTGCCTCCTAAGCCTCACACCTGTCATCTGTGAGAGAGCCATGGCTGTGCAGGAAGGAGGGATGAGGCAGTGGAGTCCTGAGTGTCAGGTCCTGCACTACAGACCGAGCACAGGGAGACATAGGAGCAAGCTTTCCTCCTTCCTCCCCTCCTTTATTTCTCCCTTGAACACTTGCTGAAGTGTCACCTATGTTCCAGGTGCTATGCTAAGAAGCAAAGATATAGCACCAA
Organism: Macaca fascicularis; assembly: GCF_037993035.2. Taxonomy (NCBI): domain Eukaryota; kingdom Metazoa; phylum Chordata; class Mammalia; order Primates; family Cercopithecidae; genus Macaca; species Macaca fascicularis. The sequence goes on from NC_088384.1 coordinate 114,105,766, forward strand.
ACAAGATAAGCATGGCCACTGCCCCACTCCCAAGGAAGGATGCTTTGGAAGGCCTTTCACTGAATATCTGTCCTCACCTACTCTGTGCCACTCACAGGCTTGGTTGAGGATCAAACTCCTTTTTCAGAAGAGGAAAGGGAGACTCCAAGAGGGGTGATGCTCTATCCCTAGATCTGTGACCTTGGGCAAGTGGTAGAGTTTGTACTGAGTGTTCCTAAACTATGTCCAGGGCACCCCATCCTTCCTGGCCTCATGTTTAGCTCCATGTGAAAGGGTCAGATCGCCCCACTAGCAGATGAACTCCTTGCTCATCCTTGTGTTCCAAGCAGAAACTAACACAAAACCAGACACCTGGAATGAAGACAAGAAACCCCTGGCCTGCTGGGTCATGAAGCTATTTCTGGCTGCTGTCCATGGTACTAGCAATAAGCATGAAGCCTGCCAACGTCAGGTGGTTAGGGCCCTCTTGGGAAGCTAAAAGATTCTTATCATCCAATTCATGGTTTTGATAGCCTCCTTGGTTTTTCACTGGGTCTTTCCAACAAGTCTTACCTGTCTCCTCTCTCACCTCCCAATGAGCTTTTCTGTTGGCTAGTGGGTGCCTTGTATTAGATGTTTGTCTTTTTCTTTTTCTGGTCTCCTGTTATTTTCCCAAGTCATTCTAAACTTTGGAAGCAGAGAACACTCACAACCAGCTGTACCTGGTGTTGTATATTAAATTATCTTTGTCTTGATTCAATGTGTTAAAGTCTTTTATCCATTCTCTTACATTGCAGACCCCATTTCTTACATCATGTTTCCCAAATGTCAGTCACCCACATATCTCCCACATGATTTTTGCCATACTCTTACACCACCTATCATTCTATGCCAAATATATTTCCTAAAATCAATCATTATAAAAGTTTTAGTAAGTCTTATGTTTTTAGAGCGGTTTTAGATTTGCAGAAAAACTGAACAACAACAAAAAAAGTACAGAGAGTTCTCATATACCTCCTCCCTGCACACATTTTCCCTATTATTAACATCTTGCATTTGTTTGGTACCTGTGGTACACTTGATGAACCAAAACTAATACATTATCATTAACTAATGCCTACAGTTTTCTTGAAGGTTCACTCTGTGTTGCACCATTTTATGGGTTAACAAATGCAAGTCATGTATCCCTCGTTACAGTATCTTATAGAATAGTTTCACCACCCTAAGAATGCTCTATGTTCACTCATTCATTCCTACCCTCTACTCTTGAACCCCTGGCAACCACTGATCTTTTTGCCGTCTCTATAGTTTTGCCTTCCCAGAATGTCATGGAGTCAGAATCACATAGTATGTAGCCTTTTCCCAAACTGGCTTCTTCCACTCACTTTTTTTTAAAACTTACATACATTTATTTAAAAGGGAAGCTTGATATCATCATAAAAATGGATATTCAGATTCATTTACTATGAATTAAAGGAAATCATAGAAATACAGCAGGAATGGAAACTTCTCTATTCCATGAAACTCATGACAAAAACTGGCAAAAATTCCAGAATCAACTTTTTCAGAATTCTGGAAATTAACCAAAGACTTGAAACAATCTAGACTGCATGCACTCAGGAAGAAAGGCTGAATTTCAGTAAGAATGGGGAGTTTCATGGCATTTTAACTTTCCATATTTCCATCCCCCTCTCTTCTGCTCTGAGTTAGCCTTGAAATAAGGTTCAAATCAACCCTGCAATCAGGGTAAAAACCAGTGGCCTGGAAGCTACTGTAGGGAACAAAACAAGATTGCAGCCCCTTTAAACCTCATTCCCAGAGAATTGTCATGACTTGACTTGTCTGGTGGGTCCCTGGAGAACTCCACTTGCAAGGTTTTCTTGCCTTCTGACCAAGATCAGTGGTTTCCAGAGGTTCAAAGGTGGGGGTAGGAATGAATGAAGAAGCACAGAGCATTTTTAGGGTCATGAAACTATTCTGTAAGTTACTGTAATGATGAATAACTGACATGCATTTGCCAAACCATAGAACTGTACAACACAGAGTGAACCTTCAAGTAAACTGTAGGTCTTACTTGAACTTTGCCCACTTTGAAAAGTCTGAGCATTTGCTGAAAACAATTTTAAGTAACTGCTTAGCTTTCTGACTGCCTAAGATGGTGAACAACAGTTGGGGAAAAGTATGAGCTAACCAAAAGATTTAAAAAGAAAAAGCTGGCAAATAAGATGTCCGTAGGGGCTCTGCAAAGTTCCAACGTATTACTGAGAATCTAGAAAGCCCCGTGCATGTGTAGGGCTGTGGGCATGCTCAGGAGATGCTTGAGAAGGCCCTGTGCTCTCAATTCTGTATGACCTGAGGGTCTACACAAGTAGGAAATGAAAGTTAGGGCAGGGTTGCCAATTTCCTGACCAAGTATTGAAGGTATGCCCAGCATGCACACAGAGTACTGTGGCAAAAACTGGGAGATTTATTAGTCCAGGCATTTGAGGAAATGTCTGTCCACTCTTGAGCTCCCCAGTAAGCTAACTGAGCAGACATTTCAGTGGCCACACATGAAAAACAATGTAACACATCATATTATAGAATTAAGGGAGGAAATCACCTGATCTTTTCAGTAGACACAGAAAACGCATCTGATAAAATTGATACCTTGTTGAGACAAAAATACTCAACACACTTTAAATAGTAGGAAACTTCCTCAACTGGATAAAGGGCACCTATGAAAAAGTCCAAGCTAATATGATACTTAATCGTGAAAGACTGAGTACTTTCCCCATAAGATCAGGAACAAGACAAGGATGTCTCCTTTTGCCATTGCAATTGTACTGGAGGTTCGAGCAAGCAATTAGACAAAAAAAAAAAAAAAAAAAAAAAAGGAATAAAAGGCACCTATAAGAAAAGAAGTAAAGCCACCTTTATTTGAAGATGACATGATCTTGCAAATATAAAATCCTAAGAAATTCACCAATAAACTATTAGAGTTAATGAACAAGTTCAGAAAGATTATAAGATACAAGATCAATATACAAAAATCAATTGTACTCCCACACATTAGCAATGAACTATCCAAAAAATGAATCCAAGAAAATAATTCCACTTACAATAGCATCAGAAAAATAAAATTTTTTTAAAAACAATTCTAACAAAAAAGTTCAAGATATGTACATCAAAAACTATAAAACATTACTTAGAGAAAATTTTTAAAACCTAAATAGTTGCCATGTTCATGGATTGAAAGGCTTAATATTGCTAAAATGGTGATACCCCCCAAACTGATATGCAGATTCAACATGATCCCTAACTTTGGATTAGGCAATAGTTTATTAGATATAATAGCTAAAGCACAAGCCACTGAAAAAAAATAGATTGTATTTCATCAAAATTAAAATCTTTTGTGCTTCAATGGACACGATCAAGAAAGTGAAAAGACAACCCACAGCATGGGAGAAAATATTTGTAAATCATGTATTGGATTAGAGTCTTGTATCCAGAATCTACAAAGAACTCTTTACAAATTAACAACAAAGTCACCCAATAAAAACTTGGGTAAAGAAATCAAATAGACATATCTCCAAAGAAAATACACAAATAGCATATATATATATATATATATATATATATATATATATATATATATGCGTTAGGGACTTATATATACATAATATATATATTATATATGTTATTTGTGTAAATAGCATATGTATTATATATAATATGTATATAAGTCCCTTGTATATAAAGCATATATATATATGCATATATATATATGCTTTATATATATATAATATATATATGCTTTATATATATATTTTTTATATATATATATATAAAAGTCCCTAATGACTATTAGTCATTAGGGAAAAGTAAATCAAAATCAAAATCACAATGAGATACTACTTCACACCACACACTTTCACACCTACTGGAATGACTGTAATTAGAAAGATGAGCAACAACAAGTGTTGGTGAAGATGTGGAGAAACTGAAACCCTCATACCTTGCTAGTGAAATCTAAAATGATGCAGTCACTTTGGAAAACAGTTTGACAGTGCCTCAAAATGTTAAATATAGAGTTACCATACGACACAGCAATTCCACTCCTAAGGTCTCTAAGGGACCTTAAAATATATGCTCACCCAAAAACTTGTACATGAGTGTTCACTCACAATAGCCAAGAGGTAGAAAGAACCTAATTGTACATCATCGATGAATGGATTTTTAAAAAGTGTGATCTAGCCATTCAATGGGACATTATTCAACCATGTAAAGAAATGGAGCACTGAAACATGCCACAACATGGATGAACCTTAAAAACATGCTCAGTGAAAGAAGCCAAACACAAACACATATTATATGATTCATTTATATGAAATGTCCATAATAGGTAAACCCATTGAGACAGGAAGTAGAAAAGTCTTGACCTGGAGCTGGGGGAAGGAGAAAATCGAAAGTGGTAATGGTGCAGAGTTTCTTTTTGGGATGATAACGTTTTGGAATTGAGGTGATGGTTGCACAACCATGTGAATAAACTAAAAACCACTGAATTGTATATACACTTTAAAAAGGTGAATTTTATATACGTAAATTAAATCTTAGTATTTTTTAAAAGGCAATCATAAAAGTAAATACCTTGACAAGGAAATATTTGCTGTACTTTAAAATATAAAATTTAAAATGATACAATTTTTTAAAAGACATAAGTCTAACTATTTTGTAAAAATATATTTCTGAAAATAAGTTTATGAATGAGAAAGAACACTATTTATGATAAATCACTCATAAAAGTTTCAATGTGGTTTTGTTTAAGATGAAGTTTTATGCTAATTCTGTGATTTAGTGTGGCTGTTAACCAGCACTGTGAATATCAGCTCATCTACGTATATGGTCAGAAAGGACAAAATATATGTAGCCATGACACTGGCTAAGATAGAGATGTCCAGCACAACAGTGGCTTAAAAGAGAAGTGACTTTCTCTCCCTGGTAACCATCCATGACTGATAATACAGTTTTATTATGGTGCTGGGCACCAAGGCTCCCTCTGTCTTATTTTTCCACCCCCACTAGGGTGTAGCCCTTTCTACATGACCCCAAACAACTAACTAGCATGTCCCCTTTCCTGGGGAGGGGAGAAAAGTAGTTCAGAGCAGGTTCCATCCCTTTAAAGACCTAACCAGAAATTTGTCCACATTGCTTCTGCTCATGCCCATTGGCTAATACACGATCACATGGTCACTCCCAGCTGCAAGGTTGCCTAGCAAATGTAGTCTTAGCCCAGATGGCTCTGTAACCAGCTAACATTCTGCTGATGAGAAAAGAGAAAAGATATCGGTGGAGGTGGTGGGGGTGAGGAACAAGTGACTGTCACTGACTCAAGCAGCTCTGAGTGGTTGGATAATAGGGTTTAATTGTGATGCAGTTCGTCTACAGACTGACTCAGGGCAAACCCCACCAGGTCAAGGAATTGGAAAGAGTAATTGTTCTATAGCTAGACCATTCATCGGAGGACTGTTATGAGTGAACTCAGTTTCCTGCTAAAAATGTGTTTTAAATAGCCAGTTTGGTCTTGAAGTTAGAATAATAATAGAAATAGTATAAGTAATAATACATATTTTTATTTATGGGCCAGCTCTCCTCAGCACCCTAAAGTGTAAATACTATTATTAGTCCCATGTATCATAGGAGGAAACTGAGGCTCAGAGAGGTTAAGAGGCTTGTTTAAGATCACTGTACCTGGTAAGTGGCAAAGTCACACTCGAACCCAGCAGCAGAGCCTCACATAGAGCCCTGGTCAGTGACTAGCCCAGTGATTCCAGGAATGGACATTAACACCAAGGCGGAGAACAGGCTCCTCCCAGAGCTGTTCTGGATCAACCCCAATGGCCAGGCACTGTCTCCGTGTGCATCCTACCCAAGGGCAACTGTGATAGAGCCTGGGGCTGCTTTCAAGACCTATTTATAAAGATCAGGTCTTCCGGTGGAGCCAAGTGGATGCTTCTGCAGCTTTGTAATTGTTAGGAACCAAGGAGAATGAAGTCCAGAGTGCACTGTCTGAGGCTGCCCAGTCTCCAGACATTTGATAGCTTGTGACATTACTGCCCACAGTGCCCATCCTGGGGCAGCCCCTTTGGAATCTGCAGAAGTCATGGTTCACCAGGCCCAACACATGACCACATGACTTGTTTGTCAAAGACAGGGCCCTTGGGCAAAACCAGTGGTCCTCATGAAAGGAACATTCCCAAGTCAGTGAAAGATGGGTTCATGAGGCTGGTTTGGGACCCAGAGCACTGTATGTGTCCCATGGAAGACAAGGCAGAAGGCACTCGCTGGTGGACAAGGCAAGGATCCTCAGCCCTGCGATCCAGGAGGTTAAGGAGCCCCAGCACCACTCACGGTTTCCTGGGCTTCCTAAGGGCAGTTAGCAGTTAGTTTATTTACTTTTGAATGATCAGTTTCTCTGCTAGAAACTAAGTCCAAAGACAGAATCAGAGACACCCACAAGGATGTCAATGGGAAGAAAGGAGAAGAATGGAGTGGAGAGGGAAGGAGGGAGACAGGCAGAAAACCTAAATGTCCTTGGGAACACTGGGGGAGGCAGGGATGACTGAAAGTATATGTTAGGGTCCCTGGCTGTAACATCCACGAACCTCACTCAGAGGCTATTTGGGGTTAAACAGCTGAAGGTCCTTGCTAGGAAGGCAGAAGCTTACTAATCAAGTTCACAGCGCACACCTGCCCTGGGCCAAGCCTGTGCTAGCTAGACTCTGGAGTATGCAGACATGATAATAACAGCAGCAGCAGCAGTAATAATAATTATAACAACCAGCATTTAATGAGCACCTACTATGTGCCAGGTAATAGTCTAAGCACTTTATACCTATCAAAGTCCTCACACAATGCTACCAGGCAGGGATATATGTTATCCTCATTTTACAGAGAAAAGAGCTGAGGAGCAGAGCACAGCTTGCCAAAGGCTGAGAAGCAGCTAAGCCAGGGTTCAAACTGGGCTCCAGAGCCCCCATTCTCCCCACGAGGAGCTCCTCCCTCAGCAGTTCCTATTTCAGAAGCACACAGCCCAGTCAGGGCAACCAGAAGCAGGTAAATCCCCTTCCACAGCACCACAGGCTCTGGGAAGGACACACGGCAGAGGGAGCAGTGGGTCACTGCACAGAGACGCAGGCTAGGAGGATGGTGAGGATAGCAGGGCCCCCAGGCGGTCTGGGAGGAGTGGAGGAGCCACAGAGAACAAACCAGTCTGGGTGTCTGAGCTGGCCCTTAAGGAGGCATCAGGGGCCAGACGGGAGGGGCCGAGGAGTTGGGCTTTCTCCAGGGGACACTTCCAGAGAATCTGATCAAAGCTCTCTCTCAAGTCTCTTCTCTGGGTCAGGGCAACTCGCCCAGGCTCAGCCCAGCTCCTGGGCCTCCTTCCAGGGGCAATGAACTTCCCCAGGCTCCCCCGCCTTTTCCTTAAACAAGCCGAAGTCCTCCAGGCTGAGGACTCCTAATCCCAGCCTAATCTCTGCTCCTGCCAGAGCGTCCTGTTTGCTGTCCTCCTGGCTGGGTTGGGGCCCAGGAACAATGGTGAGAAAGAGGGAACAGGGAGAGGCGGGTCTGCAGCCTGGGGGCTGAGGAAGGAGGGGACATGGGCATCTGAGACAGGAGCAAGGGAAGCAGGGCAGCCTACAGGGCTGAGAGCAGCTGGGCAGGGCTGACCCCGGGGCAAACAAGGCCCAGAGTGAATTCAAGCTGCCTGCTCCAATGCCAGGATCTTCCTGGTGGAACTTTCCACTTACCATGTTGGCTTAACCTACGGAACACAGCACATCTAAACAGATCTGAGGCTCTTCTCCTTAGACCCACATGTTAGCATCTGGCTGCAACTACACCCACTGCAGAGAGCAACAGTCATAATGATGACAGTGGTGGCGACCATTTATGAGGCACTTATTCTGTGCAGGTCACTGTGGTTTTGCACAGTATCTCATTAAATCATCAACAGGAAGGACCACAAACAAAAGTAATGACAATCCCGAGAGCTCATGCTGTGGTCGCGCCCAACAGGCCAGTGTGGTTCCCCATGAATTAGCTCATCTACCCGCATAGCAATCTGCTGAGACAGGGACTTTTGTATTCTTCCTTTTACACTCTGGGAAACCGAGGAACTTGCCCTAGAGCACACTGCTGGACAGAGAACTGCATTCAAAGCCACTGACTTTGATGACCCAGTTCGTGTACTTAACCTTGGCCTCGGACGCAGATTGCCCAAGACTCGTAACAGCGTCCACGGGGGTCTAGGTTGCCTTTATAATCAGTTGCACTTTCCTTCTATTTTATGCTGCAGTTTTACAATAGTGGAACCCCAGACTGGAAAACTGGATTCATCAGGTGCATGAGCTAGAAAAGAACTTGTAGAATCACAGACTAGAATTCATCGATCAAAAAGAGCTCACAGCCGCCCCTCTTGGATAGTAACAGCTATCTCAGGACCTTCTTGCAATGAATCCTCAGTGTGATCCTAGGAGTTAGATGCTATTACTATGCCCTTTTTACCAACAAGGAAACCCAGCACAGGGGCTAAAGCGGTTTGCCAGGGTCGGCTTGTAAGTAGCAGGACAGACACTTGGACCCAGAGCCCAAGCCCTGCATCATCTCATGGGCCCTCACCTGATGCTTCGGAGCCAAAAATAAACTACGTAGCAATGGGCTTCCTCTGAGACAGGGGTTTTCACACTGCCCCCTCTTGCCACTCTCCCTAGACTGTACAAGAGTCTACCATCACCAAAGAGAAAGATTGTGTTTCTGGGTCTGCTTTCCAAAAGGCCTGAGCTATCTGACGGTCAGGGCCTGGACCTATTGCTCGGCAGCGTCTTCAGCACCAGCACGAGGCCTGGCTCACAGAGACCGGAAACCAACCCGAATGCCTGATAGACCAACAGAGCCTCAAGCTGATACTTAAGCTATATGCATCTTAATCTACATACAAGCAGGCAGCTTCCTTTCTCTATTATTTTTCATCCAAGGTTCTTAATCCAAAAAAATGAAGAGGTGGTGGTTCTTTTTTATTTATATATATATTTGTTTATTTTATTTTATTTTGAGATGGAGTTTCGCTCTTATCGCCCAGGCTGGAGTGCAATGGTACAGTCTCGATTCACTGCAACCTTCGCCTCTCGGGTTCAAGTGATCCGAGTAACTGGGATTACAGGCACATGCCACCACGCCTGGCTAATTTTGTATTTTTAGTAGAGACAGGGTTTCGCCATGTTGGCCAGGCTGCTCTCGAACTTCTGACCTCAGGTGATCCACCTGTCCCAGCCTCCCAAAGTGCTGGGATTATAGGCATGAGCCACTGTGCCCGGTCGTGGTGGTGGTTCTTCCAAAAAACAAATGGTGTGTCCCATTGTCAGCTGATGCCTAACTGAATTTGACAGCATGAGGTGCTGGATGTAAATAAGATATTGGGGTGGGGTGATGTGGTGATAGATCTTACTGGAGAGGGCTTGCTTGCCTCGGTCTCAGAGGTCACCACCTGGACCAGCTGGTAACAGGCTGCATCCAGTTCCCTCCCTCCCACTCACTGCTGAGGGACCTAAGGCAGGTGTCTTAAGCTCTCTGAAGCTATTTTCTCATTCAGAGCATGGAGCATGGGTATAATAATAGCATTGCAATATCAGGCTGAGTGAAGCTCAGATAAGATCAGAGAGCATTTAGTGCCTCCTAACTGCTGTTGCTGACGCAGCCATGATGATTTTTACACCTATATTTCAGCAAATCCAAGATGCCAGAGCTCGAGAGTCCAAATCTCACCTTTCCCCCATTTTTGCAAATACCGCTGTATTAGAACACAACCGTGCCTATTCAGTTACTCAGTGTCTATACCGCTTTTACACTACAATGGCCGGCAGAGTTGAGTAGTTGTGACAGAGACAATTTAGTTCACAAAGCCTAAAACATTTACTATCCAGCCCTTTACAGAAAAGTTTTGCCAATCCTGCCATAGATTGTAAGAAATGCTGTAATTTTAAGCATCAATGGGAAAGAGAAAGGTTTCACCAGTTAAACTATGACATACCAGCTACCTAAAACAAATCCAAATTTCAGAAATGGTAAAATGTGAAGAAAAAGAAAAGTGTACCAAAGGATCAATAAATACACTGTCATTTGTTTTCTTACAGGTATTAATTAGGTGCTGATTCCCTTGTCTCTCCTTTTCCCCAATTACATGTTCATACCTAAAAACCTTTTTAATCTTAATGAACACAAAAGGCAATCCCGTGTCATAGCTAAGAGTTCAAATCCCTGCTCCACAGCCACATACCAGCTAAGTAACCTTGGACATGTTAATTTACCTCGCAGATTCAATCTCCTCGCCTGGAGAACAGAGATAATAAAAGTGCCTTCCTCATGCAGGTAAAGGAATTAGCATGGTGGTTCACAAACAGTAGCCACTCCATAAAATAGTAGAAATCAGTAATAATAACAGTTTAAAATATCACTTATCTTGACCAAGCTGGTTTCTACTGATCCCCTAAAGATCCAAAAGTCCCCGTCGGGATCCCCATCACAGATCCCACCTGTGGCCTGTGGACCTAGCTGCTTCTCTGCTTCTGGGCCAGAGAAAACACCCTGTATTAGTCTGCTCTCATGCCGCTAATAAAGACATGCCCGAGACTGAGTAATTTACAAAGGAAAGAGGTCGAATGGACTCACAGTTCCATATGGCTGGGGAGACCTCACAATCATGGCGGAAAACAAAAGAAGAGCAAAGGGGTGTCTTACATGGTGGCCAGTCAGGGAGCTTGTGCAGGGGAACTCCTGTTTGTGTAATCGTCAAATCTTATGAGACTTATTCACTACCACAAGAACAGTATGGGGGCAACTGCCCCCATGATTCAGTTATCTCCACCTGCCCCCACCCTTCACACATGGCGGTTATTCCAATTCAAGGTGAGATCTGGGTGGGAACACAGCAAAACCATATCACACTCCAAGATCCCCCCATCCCGGGGAGCCATCACCGCTGTTCTGGCTCCTCTGTCATCCTCCAACCTACCTTGGTCTGGACCAGCTGGTCTCAGCCATGCACAGCAGGCTACCAGGATGGTGATTCTGGGAGAAAGCTGGTTTCCTGAATCACAGGGGACTTTTTGTCTTTCTGATTTAGATTTCTGTCACTTTGCCTCCCTTCACCAGAGGCAGGGTGGGTGAAGTGTAAGCTTGGTGACACTGTGGAGGTGGCCTCATCCCCCTTGGGAAGACCCTAGTGGTGGAGGCCATGGAAAAGCAAGAAAGGGCACACCACAGAGCCCCAGGGCAGGCAAATGGAAGGCCCTTCTGTGCAGCCAAATGTCATTCAGCCAACACCTCTGAGAAGCTTCTGTGAAACTCCTGGAAACTGCCAAGGACTTCCAGGCAGGGCAACACAGTGAGCTCATCCTTCAGCATGCACCCTCTGCTGCAAACAGACAGCCTCAATTAAATATCAAAATGGAAAAGCAAGCTTCCACGTCCAGCCCTCAAGGCGTAAGGGTAGTAGACTTACTCTCTCAGCATAAACAATGAAAAAACTAGATATTTATATGAAGCAACTGCTGCCAACACACAGCTTAGAGCTGTGGTCCTTGAGAGAAGGCTTCACATAGGCAAATCCCACACTCACTCAGGCTCTCCCATGGGGGCATCTTGGTAAACTCTGGTATAAGAAAGTGGAGCCCAAACAGAACAGGTCTCTCACTGGGCAGAGGAAACAGAAGTTGGCCTTTGAGGCCCTGAGACAGCTGGAGTTTGCAGGGCAGAGAACTTCAGAGGACATAGTTGCACAAAGGAGCTCCAGAAATCTACACAAGGGACTCCTTCAGTGTTTGGCTGAATACTGAGCTGCCTATGCACAGGGCACACTTCTGTGAGGCCAACATGGAACAAGTAATGGGGAGCTGGGGCACAGGTGGGAGGTGGAGGTTCCAGAGGTTGTGCAGTGCTAAGGGACATTAGAGCTCAGACCAACCAGAGTGGAGATGTCATCGAACACCCTTAGTCAGTGGACAGCCCACACAATCCATTTCTGCAGTAGAGTACGGGCAACTCTATGCCTACCCCAAGAAAACTTAAAATCAAGCCACTAGCGATTCAAGCTGATCCTCCAGGAAATTAACTCCTTGTCATAAAAAAGCCTGATGCTCTTTAAAAAGGAAAAGACCAAAAAAATCTAGACTCTCAACAACATACAGCATATAGGTAAAATCTGTTAGATACACTGGATGGGATTGATGGCAGATTAGGCAACACAGAACAAAGAAAATCAGTGAGCTTGAAATCATAACAATATAAACTAACCAAAAAGGACCACACAAAGAAAAATGAATGAAAAAGAAAATGAGCAGAGCGTCAGTTACTTCTGAGACAAATTCAGGTGGCCTAAAATATGTATAATTGGAATATCCAAAGAAAGAGGAGAAGAGAAAAAATATTTGAAAAAATATTGGCTGAATTTTTTTCAAATCTTATGAAAAATATGAACCCTCAGAACCAACAAGCTCAATGAACACCAAGCCCAAGAAATGTGAAGAAAACTACAACAAGACACCGCATGATTAACTAACATAAAACGAGTGATAAATACAAAATCTTAAGAGCAGCCAGAAGAATACAGCACCTTACATAAAGAAGAATAAACATAAAGATGACAGAAACAAGAGGACAGTGGAGCAGTTTCTTTACAGTACCAAAAGAAGAATAAATAAAACACAGAATTCTATACCCAGAAAATATATATTGCAAAGGCAAAGGTGATCTAATGCTTTCTTCAGACATACAAATGCTGAAACAATGTATCACCAACACATCCACAGTGCAACGAATGTTAAAGAAAATCCCTCAGGTGGAAGGAAAGCAGTACCAGATAGAAATCCAAATCCACGCAAAGGAATGAAGAGCACCAAAAATGGTAACTATGTGGATAAATAAGAACATTTTTATTTTTCAAACTTCTTTTTAAAATAATTGAATGTTTAAAGTAATACAATACCAATGTATTATGGAGTTGATTATATGTATATCATATATACATATATTGATATATATTACTCTCTCTATATATGTATGTGTAAGGTGTATGACAGTAATACTTCAAATACCAGGGGAAAAGAAATGAAAGTAAATTTCAAGTTGCTGTCCTATATGTAGAGCAGTATGATTTTACCTGAAGTCAGACTGTGATGAGTAGAAGATATATGCTATAAATACTAAGGCAACTACTAAAATAAAAAACAGTTATGGATTAAAAAGCCAACAAAGGAGATAAATGATATCATAAAAAAACAGTCCAAAAGAAGGCAGCAAAGGAAGAAAGGGGGAACAAAGAACAGATAGGAAATAGAAAACAAATAGCAAGATGATAAATTTAAACTCAAATATATTAATATCACATTAAATTTAAATTGTCTAAACACCCCAGTTAAAAGGCAGAGATTACCTGATTGGATTATTATTCAAGCCCCAACTATAAGCTGCCACTAAGCAACCTCCTTTAAATATAAAGACACAATAGATTAAAAGTAAAAGGATAGGGAAAGATATATCATGCAAACGATAACCCAAAGAACACCAGAATGGCTATGTTAGTAATAGATGGGGTCAGGCACAGTGCCTCGCACCTGTCATCCCAACAATTTAGCAGCCTGAAGCAGGAGGACTGCTTGAGCCCAGGAGTTTGAGAACAGCCTGGGCAACAAAGCAAGACCCCATCTTCACAAAATATGTAAATATTAGCTGGGCATGGTAGTGCATGCCTGTAGTCCCAACTACTTGGGAGGCCAAGGTAGGAAGATCACTTGTACCTAGGAGTTTGAGGCTGCAGTGAGCTATTATCTTGCCACTGCACTCCAACCTGGGTGACAGAGGGAGACCTTGTCTCTAAAATATATGTATATATAGAGTGGGAAATGCCACATCAGGGGGAGATGAATCTCCATAGTGAGTGAAAACAAAGGGTCAAGGAGGGAATTCGCACTTTCTGGAAGGGTGTCACATCCAAACCAAGGGTGTCACATATATATATATATATATGTCATATGTATATATATATGACATATGTATATGTCATATATATATGACAAAGTTCATTTTAGAGCAAAGAATATTACCAAAGATAAAGAGAGCTGATTTTTAACAACTGAAGAGATGAATTCATTAGGAAGACATAATGATCCTAAACGTTTAGGCACTTAATAACAGAGCTTCAAATACATGAAGCAAAATCTTATAAAACTGCAAAGAGAAATCGACAAATACACAGGTATAGTCAGAAATGTTAATACCCCTCTCTCAACGAATAAACAGAATATCAACAGGGAAATAGAAGACTTGAATAACTATATAACTATCAACCAACCTAACCTAATTGATATTTATATAACACTCTAGCCAACAACATCAAATTGCATGTTATTTCTAACTGGTCTCAAAATACTTAGCAAGATAGACCATACTAAACCAAATATGTCTCAATAAATTTTTAAAAATTCAAGTCATGCAAACTATATTCTGTGACCACAGTGGAACTAAACTAGAAATTGGTAACAGAAGGATACCTAGAAAATCATAAATTATTTGGAAACTTTAAATTAAACACTTTTAAACACCTGGAAGTTAAAAGGAGAAATCAAAATGGAAATTAGAAAGTATGTTGAACTGCATTAAAATTAAAAGACAATGTATCAAAATTTGTAGAATACAGCCAAAGAAGTGCATAGAGAGAAATTCACAGCACTAAATGTGTGTGTAAGAAAAGAAAGTTCCTAAATCAATGACTTCAGCCTCTACCAGAAGAAAGTAAGGGGAAAAAAGAGAAAATTAACACTATAGTAAGCAGAGAAAAGGAAATAATAAAGCTAGGGACAAAAATCAAAAAAACAGAAAACAGAAAAATCAACAAAAATGAAACAAAAACTGGATCTTTGAAAGATCAAAAAAAAAAGCAAAAGACCTCTAGCCAGATTGAGCAGGAAAAAAAGAACACATGAATTACAAATGTCTGAAATGAGGCGGGCGGATCACGAGGTCAGGAGATCGAGACCATCTTGGCTAACACAGTGAAACCCCGTCTCTACTAAAAAATACAAAAAATTAGCTGGGCGTAGTGGTGGGCCCCTGTAGTCCCAGCTACTTGGGAGGCTGAGGCAGCAGAATGATGTCAACCTGGGAGGCAGAGCTTGCAGTGAGCCCAGATGGCGCCACTGCACTCCAGCCTGGGGCAACAGAGCGAGACTCTGTCTCAAAAAAAAAAAAAAAAAAAAAAAATCTATCAATGTAATTCGACATATTCACAGTCTGAAAAAGAAAAAAAAAATGTAATCATTTCAACCGAGACAAAAAATCCAACAATAATTTCTGATGTTTTAAAAAACTCTCACAAAACTAGGAATAAAAGACAATTTCTTCTACCTGAAAAAGGCATCTATGAAAAATGTATTACTAACAACGTAGTTAATGGTAGAAGACTGAATACTCTCCCCCAAAGATCAGGAACAAAGCGAAGATGTGTGGTCTCACTTTGTACTGTATTCAACTTTGTACTGAAAGTTCTAGCCAGTGCAATAAGGCAAGAAAAGTAATAAAGGGCACACAGATAGAAAAGAAAGAATTACACTTGTCTTTTTTTCTCAGATTATATAATTGCATAGGTAGAAAATAGTAATGAATCTACCAAAAAAAAGCTAGACAGAGAGTATCTGGCAATTTCAAAAGATGCAAAGTCAATACAGAAAAATCAATTGCATTTGGACATACTAGGAGCGGACAATTACAATAGTGGCAGAAATATAAAATACTTAATACTAAGTTGAATAAAAGATGGGCAGGACCTATCAACTTAAAAATACAAAATATTGTAGTAGAAATTAAAGACCTAAATAAATAGAAAAATATAGGTGTTCATGGATTGAAAGACTAGATAACATTAAGCTTTCAATTCTCCCCAAGTTGGTCAGTAGATTCAATGCAATGCAATTTTTCTTTTTTCTTTTCTTTTTGGTGTTTGCTTGTTTGTTTGTTTGTTTGTTTTTGAGACAGAGTCTCCTTCTGTCACCCAAGCTAGAGTACAGTGGCGCAATCTCAGCTCACAACAAACCCAGATTTCCGAGTAGCTGGAATGTACAGGGGTGTGCCCCCACACCCAACTAAATTTTGTACTTTTAGTAGAAATAGTTTTCGCTAGATTGGCCAGGCTGGTCTCAAACTCCTGGCCTTGAGTGATCCACCTGCCTTGGCCTCCCAAAGTGCGGGGATTACAGGCGTGAGCCACCACACCATGCCAATTCAAAAAATTTTTAATCAAAATCCCAGCAGGCTTCTTGTAGAAATGAGCAAGCTAATTCCAAAGTTCATATGGTAATACAAAGGAGCTAGAACAGTCAAAACAACTTTAAAGAAAACGAAGAACAAAGTTGGTGGACTGACACTACCAAATTCCAAGATTCACTAGAAAGCTGCAGTATTCAAGACAGTATGGTATTGGTATAAGATTAGACAGGCAGGCCAATAGGACAGAATAAAGTCAAAAAATAAACCTTTGATTATAGAGTCAATTGACTTTTCCCAGTGGTGCCAGGGTCATGTAATGGGACACTTGCATGCCCCTGAGAATGAGCGCCTCCTTACATCTAAGCTCCTGGGGGTCTCACTTGCCGCAGCCTAGCCCCAGTCCTGCTACTGTGGGATCTTGTAAAAGTTACGGTGGATGAAAACTCTTACTCTTTTCAGGGTGCATCAGATTGACATCTCACCAAATTGGTTGAATGCTCCTGGAAGACTGAGGTCCCATCTCTCACGTCTTGTTCCACAGTTGGACATCAATTAACACCAGCACTGAATTATCTTATGTCCCCCAAACACACTCACATGCAGCCGTTAGGCCTTGCCTCCATGGCCCCTTCTGAGAAATGGGACCAGTAAAAGGGTCCCCTCTTTTCTCAGGCTGCCCAAGAGCCCCTTGGCTGGTTTTCAATCTCTAGAAAGAGATTCAGGCTTCCCCTGGAAATGTACCCAATCCCACAGGCTGGGAAATGCCTTTAGTTCCTCAAGCAGCCTCAAACAGCAGATGTTGTCATGGCTCCAGCGCTTGGCCCATCTCAGAGGTGCAGCTCCAGGCTGCCGCAGGAGACAGTCACTGCCCCCTACAGCATCCTACGCCAAGCACCTGCACTGTCTGCCCAAGTGGAGTGAACTGCGCCTCAATGCCATAGCCTCTGGACCCTTCTAGAGAGCAGCCCAGTCTCTCAGACGGACCTCAGGCGGACTGCATTCCAGCTGCCCCCAGCATCGTTATCTCCGTGTGTTGTTTTTCCCTGTCTCTTCCTTCCCCCTCCTCACCACGCTTCCTAGATCCCATCCCAGATAAACTACTTGTATCCGAAGTTTATCTCAGGTCTGCTTGGGGGGCACCCAAGCTAAGACACAAGTTTCACTAGCATATTTGGGTATTCCTAGAGAATTCCAACTCATCAAAGCTGGGGGCTGATTTGCTCATTAATATGGGCATCTACTCTAAATTGACACCTATAAACTGAGAACGTCTCACAGGTTTGTTGAGCTGTAAAGTGGACCATGTAGCAACAACCAGGAGAAACCTGAATCCAGATGAAGTGATGTGACCAGGAGAACCACAGTGCCATTGCAGTGAGTGGATTTGCTCTTTAAGAAGTCATAGTGATCCCTGTTGTGGAACCCAGGTGGGGATATTCAATAAAATCCATCCTTGCGCCACAGTATTCACCCATTTTCTGAAAATGTCCTTTTAAAAGTGAAACAAATGAGCAAAAAGCAACCACCAAAAATAGTGATGCTTTACACACTTGCAATTCAAAGGGTGGCCCCCAGACCAGCCACATTCCCTTCACCTGGGAGCTTGTTAGAAATGTCCCACCCAGATCTGCTGGATCAGACTTTGCTTTTACACAAGATCCAGGTGACTCAGGTGCACATCACAGTTTAGAAAGTGCTGCTCTAAGGGATGTTGGCTTTGCAGAACAAGGCAGTTAAGGTACAGGTTCTGGGGTTGAATCCTGGCTCCATCGCTTACTAGCTCTGTGGCTTACGGCCAGTCCCTTAACCTCTCTGTGCCTCAGTTTCCTCACTGGTTAGGTGCCTACCCCATAGAGCTTGCTATGAGACTTCAATGCAATCATCAATATAAATTGTTTAACACAGTACCTGGCATGTATTAAGTGTACACACATTTTAGCTCTTAGCCTAGTCATCCCTAAGCATGATGAGTAAGCAGTCCTGGCTTTTTAACAGTACTTGAAAGGTTGTATAACAATAAAATATTTTGGATGTGGAGTGAGTCAAGGGTGAGATTTCTCATCTCAGCTCTATTTAGTGCCAAAAAAGTAACTCCCATGGCTGAGCCTCTGTTCCCCACCCAGAAAATGAAAGAGAATTCTTACACCTGCGGTTCCCATTCCTGAATGCACATAGTCATCACCTGGGGAGCTTGCAGCATCCTGACACCTGGCTCCACCCCCTGAGATCCTGATGTCATGGCCTGGGATAGAGCCTAGGCACCTCCCAGAGATCGTCATGATCAACCGAGGTTGAGCATGACTTCCTTGGGCTTGTCATGCTGGGGCCACCTCCCATTATAAGAACTCAGGATACAGTAAAAACCCACAGGAGTTTTGAATCTGCAGGATAGCTCTTCAAAGTGTGCACTAACACCCTGATTTATCTTTTAGGCAAACTAAATTCCATGCACTAAATCCTGATCTGTGTTCACAATCATAATGTTTGTCTCTAGCCCACTGGCAAATCACATTTTTGTCAGCACAGAGCTCATTACACACGGACTTGCTATCTACTGCTCTGCTCCTTTTAGATGGCCTTTGTTCTGCTAAAAAAAAAAAAAAAAAAAAAAAAAAAAAAAAAAAAAAGAGTCCTGTTAGTTTTTCCTTGGGATGAACTGACAAAATATCCCCAAATCCTTTAAGAAAGTGGAGGGACCAGCCTGGCCAACATGGTAAAACCCCGTCTCTACTAAAAATACAAAAACTAGCCAGGTGTGGTGGCGGGTACCTGTAATCCCAGCTACTCAGAAGGCTGAGGCAAGAGCATCGCTTGAACCCGGGAGGTGGAGCTTGCAGTGAGCCGAGATCGCGCCACTGCACTCCAGCCTGGGCAACAGAGTGAGACCGCATCTCAAAAAAAAAAAAAAAAAAGTTGGGGAGGGCATAAATCTTAGGAAAATGTAGCTATATGATGTAATAATTCATCAACAGAGTATGTAAATCAATTGTGGGAAAGAGTAAGACCATGTCCCAAGTGAATGGACTTACATATGTAACTTTCCACCATAGTTTGATAAATGTGGCTGCCTCCAAGTTTTCTGGCTGCGGAAGGAACTAAGATGATTCTTAATGGACTCTTGCTATAATACCACCAGTGAGTGGAAGACCAAAATGTTGAAGGAAGGACTGGAGGAGGCAATTTCCCAGCACCAGAGCAAGACCCTTTCAAAACTGCAATGCCTGTGCCTGGCCTGACATCTTCACCTTCACTCAGGCCGTTCCTTCACCTCCTGAGGACTTTCCAGCTCCCCGAGTAACCAAAACTGCCAGACTTACTGAGCAAGTTTATTTTCTATGTTTTGAGCAAATGTATTTACTTATTTATTGAGCAAATGAAAATACAGGATGCCCAATAAAATCTGAATTTCAAATCAAAAATGATTTTTAGTATAAATATGGCCCATGAAATATTTGGAATATACTTATACTAAAAAATTTTTTTTTGCTATTGATCTGAAATTCAAAGTTAGGTGGACATCCTGTAGTTTATCTTGAAACTCTCCTCATAACCATCACACCCTCAATATAGACAAAATTCTTCAACAACAGTCTCAGCAAGGAATAAACATGAAACAGGAATGTCTTTCCAATCACATGGCCCTTTCAAGTCTCCTTTCCCTATCTGAAGCTGAAGCTGCTGGTTGCTTCTGAATTTCTGGCCTTTACTTTTAATTTGGAAGCAGAGCCCCACTGACCATTACCATTCAGCTAAAAGCTGTGCTCTCCAGGGTTCCTGACAGCTAGGTCTTCTGGAAATGAGACTGAATTATAACCAGAGGGATGAGGGAGGGAGTGTTGGGGTATGCCTGGGAATACTTCTTTAATGGGGGTCTTCTCTTTCTTCATCCTACTGCTGAGAACATAGCTATGATGACTGGAGCAACAGCAGCCATTTTGGACTGTGAGGACACAGTTCACATCAGTGTAGAAAGCTGGAAGTAACCTAGTCCCTAGTAGCTTCCTGGAGCAGAACTACCGTATCAGCCCTGGATGCCTCCCTCCAGACGTTTTTCACAAGAAAGAAGAGTCAACTTTATTTATTTATTTATTTATTTATTTATTTATTTTTTAATTTAGAGATGGGGTCTCACTCTATCACCCAGGCTGGAGTGCAGTGGCATGATCTCAGCTCACTGCAACCCGTGCCTCCCAGGCTCAAGGAATCCTCTCACCTCAGCCTCCTGAGAAGCTGGGAACGCAGGCACACACCACCACACCCAGCTAATTTGTTGCAGTTTTGGTAGAGATGGAGTTTCACCACGTTACCCAGGCTGATGTCAAACTGCTGAGCTCAGGAGATTCACCCGCCTCAGTCTCCCAAAGTGTTAGCATGAGCCACCACATCTGGCCAAAGTCAACTTTTATTTTGTCCTAGCCAACGATGTTTGTGGGTTTTCTGGCTTTACAGCCAAGCCAGGAGATACCATCCATTAATGACATCTCAGCAGATTCCATCACTTTCTGGTCACAATTTGGGGAATCCAGTTAAAAATGCAATCTCATATCCCATTGGAATCTTATGTCCTCCCTTCCACCAGGCTTGGTCATGTTTGAGGCTCATGAGGCTTGATGGGGAGGAAGATAAGACAGCCATAAGAAATACAGGGAAAAGGAGATGGAAGCGTTGAAGGATGCTGGCCAGAGGAAGATGAATCCACCCAGACAGGGGATCCCGGGAGCTTTAGGAGGCAAAGGCACTGGAGAAGCTAGAGCACAATTCTCACGGGTGGAAACCGTGTAGTGTGGGGGCAGTACCCCCCACCCCTGATGAAGGGGTGAGCAGAGGCCACAAGGTGTGTGCTTGCACAATACATTGTGTCTCTTGGTTATTTGGATGTGGAACTCAGAGACTCCAGCCTAAATCTTTGCCCAGAGAGAGATTCCCCCTCAACCTTCTGGTAAATTCCCCTTGGGAGGTCAGCCTCTGCTACTTGCAAACCTGAGAACCATGGTTAAGGTGCTCTGACATTGTGGTTAAGTTACTAAGCTTCTTAATGCCTGATCTCTTCATCAGTAGATGGGAAAGGCAGCCCAGAGTCTAGTCCCCCTGCACTCACTGTTTCTACTGTGCATTCAGCATCATGCCAGACAGGTGCTGCTTCCTATGGGGCTCAAAGCACCCATCCTTGAAAACATCATGAGCGTGGTTAGGAATTCGAGGCTGCATGTGTACCCTGCTTTAATATCACCTCTCATCATTGCTTCTCCTAAGGGCCATTGAATCTCTAGCACACAGGGACCCTTGGAGTCAGTTTCATTAGAGAAAGAGCCAAGTTAATTCCAGCCCAGCGAGGAGGCTCTGAATCCAACGGCCATCTCTTCCCTCCAGAGCATCTTCGGGCTGACCCCCGGGCGCCTTTCTATCGGGGGAAAGATTGGACCACCCTGCAGTTATTGACGGAGACGGCCGACAGACATGATTGTCTTTCATTTCCAAGTGCCAGCTGCGAACGAGTGATGGACGCATCCTGGTGAGATTCCGAGTCTCCCGGAGCTGAGTGATACAGAGACTCATGAGCAAGGCCTGCCTGTCTGCCCAGGGCAGGGACATCATCAGCCCCAATGAGTCGCTGACCTTTAGAAGGAGAAAAATCATCATAATCTCAGCAGCAGCCCCTGACTCATGGATCTGCAATCATGAAAATGTAAAAGTTAAATGACTTCGAAGGAGAGCGACTGCTTTCCCTGCAGCACAAATGTTCTACCCCAACTCGATGCTCTCCGTCCCCCACCCCACCGGGGATGGTGTCTGGTCTCCTGGAAGGTCACAGCCCTGGCCTCCCTGCCTCCTGAACCTCCCACCCCTGTCCATCCGAAACACTAACCAGGGGAGAGCAGGGCCAGAGAAGAGAAATCAGGGGGTTCACACCGAAAGAAATGAGAGTGGATGCTGAAGCAGAACCTCCACGCCCACCGCACCGTGGCCTGTGGACTCAGCATGGCCTTCAAGGTCCTCCCTGAAGGAGCAGCTGCCAGCGTCTCAAGTACCCTGCCCATCGAAACTGTCACACTTCACAGTATGCCCCCTCCACCCCCTTGGACACAGACTGCATATCTCTGTGTCCTCAGTGCCACCCTGAGACCTCACTCATAGCAGGTATCCAGTGAGCCCTCCAGCAAGGGCTGGGCACCCCATGGCCAGGTGGCTTCAGCGAAGCTTTTGAGCTGTGGCTTCCTTCTCCAGGCACGGCCCTCCAGAGCACGCTCCACTCTTCCTGGCTCCTTCAGTCACTTTCCAATCCTCCCATGGGCTCAGACATGCTTTTAAGCAAAGATCCCTGACTCTCCCATTAAGGAGTCCAAAGAAAGACAGATCGACGTTCCCTCTGACAGCCAGAGTCCCCTGGCAGGAAGAAGGGATTTGGGAATGGGGTCACAGACAACCCACACCCCCTCCCATGGCCCAGTCTTTTTGTCTCTCATGCCATCATCCTCTCTACTGGGGAGGGGCAGATGGCAGTCAGATTCGTGGATCAATGTGATGCATCTGTCTCCTGATTTGTCTGCTTGGTTTTAAGGGTTTTATTCTTTCTTTTGCCTTTTATTGTATAGCCTCAAACTCCTTTTGAAAAAAAGAAAGGCAGGAGCATAAATACTACGTAAGTTTAAAAAAGATATAAATATGTAATCGACTGTGAAGGGCTGAGTGGAATGTTTCCCAACACGTAGGTCTGCTGTGCCCAGGATGGAGTGGGGGACCAGCCCTTTCACCAGGGACTGTTCACTCCAAGAAGGGATGGAAACGGAAGCATGCAGGCTGAGCTGGACTGTGAGCATCGCAAGCAGAGCTGTGTGCTTCTGTGCACCACTGTGAGCCCAGCGCTGCACAGTGGAGCTCACCAGACACTGAATGAACGAATGCATGAATGAAGAATGAACTGCTTCATCCTTCCACATGTTCTCCATTCAGATAGGGTTTCCAGAGAGCAGCTAGAGATTGGGAAACTGGAGGTGTCATGCGCTGAAGCCTATTTCATCAGGTCTTCTATGTCCTGAAGGTGCTTGGGGGTGGAAAAGGGACAACTTCCAAGAGGAACTGCGTTGGGAAAGGGCCCACCATGGAACAAAAGCTACCTGCACCCCCTGAGGAATCAGCACCCTGCCTGGTGTCCTGTGCATTTCCTGCACATTGTCGTCCTCACACTTCCGCTGCCACCACCCTGGCTCGGGCCATCGTTTCTCCGGCCTCTCCCCCTGGACTCCATTGTCCCTTCTCCAGTTCACAGCCAGAATGATGCTTTTAACGTGGGAATCTGAGCCTGTCACCACAAAGCCCGAGAACCCTTCCTTTCTGAGACCGCAAGCCCGCGTGACCTGGCCCAGCCCCACGAATCTCATAGCTCCCTTTTCCTTACCCTTGATCCCCCAACAAAAGCCCTCCTCAGGACCCTTGCCCTTGAGGTGCCTTTGCCTGGATGGCTCTTCTCCAAAACAGTCCCCCAGCTCCTCTCTCCCTCACTTTCTTCCATCCCTGCTCAAATGCCACCCCCTCTAAGCGGTCCTCCCTGACTGCTCAGGCTAAATACCACCACCACCACCACCACCACCACCATCACACTCATGACTCTCCACCCCCTTACCTGGTCTTACCTTTTTTTATAGCACCTCTCTGCCTGACAGCCATCACACTGTGCATAGACTCATTTATTCACTTCTTGTTCACCTCTCTTATTTTAAAGAGAGCATTGTGAGAACAGGGACCATGTCCATCTAGCTCACCACTAAACCCCAGTCTCCAGCACGTAGGAACATGGCAATCAATATTGGTTGACTAAATTAACTCTCATCTAACAGATGAAGTGACTGGGACCTGGAGAGGTGAAAAATACCTTCGGAAGATGACCCTGGCTCTTTCCCTTACCTGAGGGGGTCAGATTCTTTCCCAAGTCAAGACAATGGTGACTGCCATGCAGATCCTGAGGCCCTGACCCAGGCACTGCTCAGAGAATGACTTCACACAGGTTTGTTATATTTGGCAAGAGATCATTAACTGTGTCCCTTGTATCAACAGCCTTGGCCCCAGCTCTGCAAGCGCCCAGACAGTTTTGCAAACCAGATTATTACTTCATATAAATATTGAATGAGGTTTGCCCTCCAGGTCTCTCTTCCTGGTCCATGATCATTAAATATAATTTTGCAGCCAAAATTCAAACTCAGCTGTCTTGGGTGGGAGGAGGGAGAGTTCAAACCTCCTGAAGATCCCGGTGAACTTTTAACTCAATAGCAGATGAAGGGGAAAACAGCAGAGAAAGGGGGAAAAGGAAGGAAAGGAGGGAAGAGGAGAGACATGACAGGCCAATACTTCTAAAAAGCCCCACCGGACACTGTAGTGTAGTAAATTGTGTCCCCCAAAATTCATGTCTACTGGAACCTCAGAATGTGACCTCATCTGGAAACCGGGTCTTTTCAGATGTCATTAGTTAAAATGAGGTTATACAGGATTAGGGTAGATCCTAAATCCAATGACTGCTGTCCTTATTAAAAAAAAAAAAAAAAAAAAAAAAGGAGAGAGAGAAGACAGAGGCCATGTGGAGACAGAGGCAGAGACCGCAGTGTTCGACCGCAGTGTTGCAGCCACAAGCCAAGGGCCACCTGGAACCACCAGATGCTGGAAGGACCCTTCCCTACTCTTCTGGAGGTGCCACAGCTCTGCACACACCTTGATTTTGAACCTCTGGCTTCCAGAACTCTGAGATAATATATTCCTGCTGTTCTAAACCAGCCAGTTCGAAGTAATTTGTCACAGCAGCCCCCACATGTACAGGCTCTTTCGAATTTTCTCCAGGGTGCTCCCTACCCCCAGAGCCTCTCCACCAGAGCTAAGTGAGGGCCAGGAGTGGGAGCATGTGGCGGTTTCTGAGCGGGAGGTCCAGGCTCTGTGACTGTGCCCTGAGCTGCCTCAGTCTCCCCAGCCACCCCTCGGCTAGCTTGGCCCCCAGTGCCGGCTGACCCTCTGGGGCCTCTCAGGGCCCTGGCTCCATGTCACCTCTTCGCTTTCCCTTCCTCTTGAAGTCCTCTTCTTGAAATACCAACATGTGAGCTTCCAGTGATGCTTCTTGGGCTGGAGTCAGGCCCCACTGCAGGGACACTGAGGACCCACCATGTGGGGTCAAGAGTCAAATTCAGGAAGACCCTGTACACAGCAGGGCCATCCGTATCCCTGACTGCCACCTGCAACTCCCCGTGTTCCTTCTCGCTTCTCACCCCCTCGATGAGAGGCCTCATCCAGGACAGCCTGAGCAGCCCAGCGCCCAGCAGGGTGGTTGGCTGCAGGCAGAGGTGAGGGGCTGGGTCCCCACTGTACTGCCCACACCTACTGTGCCCAGGAGGACCCCAGGCCCCCGCCCAGGTGCAGGCTTTGATGCAGTAGGCATGTGGGGCCTGAGGTCCTGCATGTCAGGCAAGTTCTCTAGTGGCGTAAAACATGCTCGGCAGGACAGCTCAGGAGAGACCTCTCTGTGCCTTCATCCCTGGCCAGCTGGTCTTCCTGAAGGGACCACGTGCTCCAAGGGCCGTAGTGAATAAATATACCCGAAAAGGTGCCACAGAGAGACAACCTGCATGTGCACACGCTTTAACTTGGATTTACTCAAATAGGGAATCCTGTTTCTTCTCTAGCAAAGGACGGAGCCACAGGGCAAACAGCCTGAAAGATAAATGAGCATGGCCACTCTCAACAGCAAGAAGAGGACAGGCAGGTTGGGGGAGAGAGAGAGCAGCAGTGCGTGCGGTGGACCTGCACGGCTCCAACCAGTGCCACCAAAGGCACTTCCAGATTAATCCATAGGTGAGCACATCTGAAGAATCTATCACCTATCTCCCCAAAAGAGAGAAAAACTAACATTAACTGTGCACATACTATAAGCCATCATCCTCCATTGACTCATTTCGTGCCTACAAGCACCCTCTGAGATGCATGCTTGAATCTCCACCGTACAGACTGGGAGATGGAAGTTCAGAGAGGTTAAGTGACTTGCCCAAGGTCACAGAGCTCACAAGTGGCAGGATTGACAGCTCTGTTTCTTTCTTTCAATTACATCACAGGTTTTGAGAGTCGAGCAGCTTCCAGGGATCATCTCCTACCTGGAATGAACTTAAAAGAACGGGCAGGAAAGGGAAGACAGGGTGAACTGGCCAAGAAATCCCTAATTGTGTAAATTACCAGACACAGCTCTTCCGCCTCTTGCTCATGACTCAGACATGGAGACAAAGGACAAATGAAAGGGAGGAAATGTCTTTGCCTCCCTGGGAAGGAAGGAAACCCACCAAGCAGAAAGAGAGGGAGGAGGGAAGGGACAGCTCGGTGGAGCTGCAATGACCAAGCGGAATACAGCGGGGAGAAATACAGAGACATTTCCCAGTCTTGCCAGAAATTCCCAATCCCATGCATTTCCCCCCTCAGGGGAGGAAAGAGGGTCACTGCTTCCCCTCCCTGCACTCTGCAAGGTTTAGGTCCAATTGGTTCTCATAGAACTTGACGGCAGGGGGAGTGGTGGGGAGCAGTCACGGCACCCCTGCAGAGAAACAGCTTGGGAAACTATGCCAAACTTTGACCTTGGGGGCAAGCCCCACCCATGTGGCTCAGTTCTCTCATCCTTTTTGGAGTAGCCTGGTGGAGAGCCAGACCAAGGCTGACCAAGCTCCAGGCTCTGGACTTAGAACTAGGGCTGACACAGCCAGCACTTCCTGCCTGTGTGGCCTTGAGAACTTGGCTCAGTTCCTCCATGCCTCGGTCTCCCCATCATTGGGAGGAGGTGGCAACACCCCTGCCTGATGTGTGGCGCTGTGAACCTCGAGCCTAAGGCTTCTTTGAACTCAGAGCATCCAGCGCTCAGCTAGGACTTTCATTGGCGCTGCTCTTACTTCCTCCCCATCGCTTTAGAGGGAACTCATTCATCCCCAGCTGAAGTGTAAATAACCGACTTTTTCCAAACCCAAAGAAGCCAAAGTGAGCAAACCAAGCAGTGGCCCCCAAAGGGACCTTCCCTTCCAGGTAGGAGCTTCCATTCAAGACACTGTCCACTCCCCACTGCTGGAGAACCCCAGCCTGGGGGTGCCCAGGGCCTCCTTAAACAAGAGTTATCCTCCAGAGGCCTGGTGCTCAACAAATACACGGCTCAATCACCTCTTATTTTACCCCAAAAGACAGACGTTACCACCACAATGGACCCAAACTGTGAGCTCCAGAAGAACAGAAAAGGTGCCCATCGTTCCCTCTGTGAATCGCCAGCAGCTATTAGCACAAGTGTCTGGCGCCTGGGATGCCCTTGGTAGGAGGGGCTTGAATTTAGGAAAAAGTGAATGTTAGAGCTCAGCTCAGGAAGTCCCAGGAGATCATCAAAAGCAGATGATCATGCTCTTTAAAAGTGGTATTCCCAAATGCTCCAGCCCTGATCGCAGCTGACAGCTATCGAAGGAGCACAGACCAGCCAGGGCCAGAACAGTGGTTTCCAAGGGCAAACCCTCCTCATTAATTCCGTCCCTTCAGTGGAACTGTGCTTTATCTCCCCCTGCAGAAAGGAATCGATCTCACCGTCCATCAGCGTGGCGCTCGCTTCCGTAGGACTCGCAGCGCAGATGAGAAAGCTGGTCCGATGCTCCATTAACGCAGCACTTTAATAACAACGTCACTTAGATCTCAAACTGCTTAATTAGATTTCACTCATTGCCATCATTCGCCTCATTTGAACTGCTCGTTTATAATTTATGGTCTTTATGCATTTGGTTGTTCATTTGTAAAATAGGAGAAAACAATCACTGGGCAAAAAGCAAAGCTTAAGAAATGGATTTGACTTTTCCCAAGGGCTGGGGTGCTGCACGGCTGAGCAGCAAGGTCAAAGGAGGAGGATGCTGGATATGTGGTTGTTTATTGTTCCTGCCTGCTCAGTATCCTTCATCCCTTCTCCTGGTAAAAGCTCCTGGGGTTTCCGCCAGGTAAGGATCCTCCCCAGCTCCAAGCGTTTGTGGTTGAGCCATTCTTCCACCTTCAGAAGGCATCTGCCAGCACCAGCCTCCACCATCAGCTTATTCTGACTCCAGTAGTCTCAGTGATTGTTTCAAAAATAGGCACCTGACCCAAAGCAGTCCAGTGACAGTGAGCCCTGAGACATTTGCTGTAATTACAAACCTGCATGACTCCACACAGCAGGTGAAGGGGAAAACAGCAGAGAAAGAGAGGCGGCCCCTCTTTCCCTTGGACCTTCCAAGGGGTCCAAGGGAAAGTCATTCCCTTGGGAATGACCCTGTTGGATGTAAACATTGCAGAGTGTGGTGAGGGGGAGCAGTGACTCCCTTTCCTCCGCTACAGCTGGGGAAGAGGCATGCAGAGCTGGTAGAATTTCAGTCTGTACAATGTGGGGGCCAACCTCCCTCCCCCAGATGGGTGGGGTGAGCTGGCAGAGAACCAGCTTGAGGAAGCAGAACAAGGGAATTCCTGGCAACATTTCTGAGCACCTGGACTTAGTTGTGCCTGAATCCAGGGGTGCTGGATACTTAAATTTTGTGAGTCAACATGTTCCCTTGTTTCCTTCAGCCTATTTGAGCTGAATTCCTTTCACCTGCAATGGAAAGAAGTTCAACTGACAAGATGTGATGTCAGAGATCACCTTCATGAGAAACACCTTAGTCACTGATTCTTCTACAAACCCAATTTGCAATGCATTTCTAAACATTAAAACCATGGAAAGTGCTAGAGTGGTATCAAAGATGCCATTTTGAATTCATAGAGAACAGTAGGGTTTCCTCTGGCCACCTTACCCCACATTTCAACATCACCCCAGCCCCACTATGACATAATACATTCCCTTGCCCTACTTTTTTTCTCTCCTTGGTTTTTATGGTCGAACATATTAAATACCTTACTCATTTGTTTTTTGTATGATCTGTCTCTTTCCACTACAAAATCAGCTCCCTGAGGACAGGTGTTTTTCTGTTTTGTTCACTGATATGTCCCCATGTCAGTGGAACTGAGGCATAGTAGTCCTTCAGTGGACATTCATTGTCTGATTGAGTGAATCAATCTGTTGTAGGAACTACATTCAGCCACTAGTAAGAGATGGAAAGCAAGCAATGTGGGAGTTTCTTTTTCTTACACGTCAGTCTGGAGGGTTCAGAGCTGGTGTGGAGACTGCATGGTGTCCTCTGGAACCCAAGTGCCTTCTGTCCTGCTGTCCCCCATCCTCAGCACGTAGATTCCCTCCTCGAGGTCTTCTCATGGTCCAAGATGGCTGCTGGTGCTCCAGCCACATCATCCACATTCCATGCAAGAAAAGAGGATAAACAGACCCTCTCAAATGCTTTCCCAGAAGAACAAACAACTGCTACCTTCGCCTCACTGGCCACCTTAGCTGCAAAAGAGGCTGGGAAATGACATCCTTTAGATAGGCTCATTGCCATCCCAATAAAATCAATGTTCTACTACTAAAGAAGAAGGATGGATGGAGATGGAACTTGGAAAGCAACTAGAAATCTTTGTGGAGGGGGGGCAAAAAGAAGCCATGTAAATGAGGAAATGATAGTACCATAGGGAAGAAAACTACCCAGCCATTAACAATCAGGTTTTTAGAAAACTCTGACTAGTGCTAGAGAATATCTACGATACAATGTCACAAAAAAAGGTGGGCTCTAAAACTGTGGAAGACCTCTATTTTTGTAAACACATTTCCCAACCACACATACATGCACACCAAAGACTTAAAAGAAATACACCACAAAGTTCATAGTGTTTTCCTCTAATTAGGCAACTACAGGTGGCTTTTATTTTCCTTTTATGCTTCATTTTTCAGAGGTTTTCGACAAACATATGTTGCTTAAAAAACATTTTTTTTTTTTTTTTGAGAAGGAGTCTCACTTTGTAGCCCAGGCTGGAGTGCAGTGGCATGATCTCAGCTCTCTGCAATCTCCACCTCCCGGGTTCAAGCAATTCTCCTGCCTCAGCCTCCCGAGTAGCTGGGATTACAGGTGTGCACCACCACACCTGGCTAGTTTTTGTATTTTTAGTAGAGACGGGGTTTTACCATGTTGGCCAGGCTGGTCTCGAACTCCTGACCTCTGGTGATCCATTCTCCTCAGCCTCCCAAATTGTTGGGATTACAGGCGTGAGCCACTACACCTGGCCACTTAAAATTTTAAGTAGCAAGTAGAGTGAGTGGCATCCCCGTTCCTGGTTTAGCTCTGTGCCATCTCACGGTGGGGCAGACCCAGGAGGAAGAAGAGAAGAAAGGAGAGGGAGTAGAGTTGGGAAAAGGCAGAGAGAGGGGAGGGAGGAAAGTGATCAGAACCAGCAGGACGGTCTGGGAGGAGAGGAGAGGGGAGGAGGAAGAAGAGGAAAGAGTCCAGAGAGGCCGTGCTTTCTGCTAGGAAGGGCTGGGAAGGACTTTAAAAGGAGCACAGGAGTTGGGTTTCCTCCAAAAAACCCAGAGTCCTCGCCCACCCCCCACTCTTCCCTGTACCCCACCCCCTGCCTCCCACCACCACCAAGGGCAAACTCTAAGAGGATCTCTGGTGTTTTCTTTGATCACAGAAGCCCAGGGAGCAAACCCCACAGCTGACACTGACTCATGCCTCTTCCATGCCACCCCCTGCCCCTGTGCTCCGGAGCCTCCTTTGGTTCATTTTTGGCAGCCCTTGGTTCCTACAATTCCTGCAGCTGCCTTGATTCAAACTCCCTCCCCAACTCCACCCCAGGCTTAAGGGTGGACTGGATGGGAGCTGCAGGTCTGCAGCGGGGGTTGGGGAGGCATCTCCAGCCAGTTACACCCCAAGGAGATGGAAATCAAAGCCAATAGAAACTCCTGTTGTTCACCAGCCCCTTCAAACATCCTGCTTGGAGCAGATTCAGGCTCTGGAAAAGTTCACAGGAAATCCTGGAGATCAGATGCTTGCTCAGCAACCACAAGCTTTATCTTGTGTCTGAGTCCCAGAAAACAAAGACAAAAGTTTCTTCTAAGACTCCCTTCTCCCTTCGCCAACCGGTAGAGCACCATTTCCAAATAAGGCGGCTCCAAAAGCAATCCTAAAGCAGAGCTTGAAAGTCAAATCACATTCTCAAAGCTCGTGCAGTTAAAACACGGGTAAAATGCCCCCAGAGTTTCCCAACCATAGCAGACAGGGCTCCCCACAGCCCGCCCTCCCACAAGCTGCAGAAAAGCAGCTAGACTTGAGCTGTTCAATTCAGTAGCCATTTAAAGTTTAATAAACTTAAACTTTAAAACTGAACGGCAAAATATTTGTCCATGAAGACAATTTGTTGTTTTGTAGAACTACCTACTGTATTCACTTCCAATTGCTACTGTGACAAATTACCAGAAACCTTGTAAGTTAAAACAACAGGCTGGGTACAGTGGCTCAGGCCTGTAATCCCAGCATTTTGGGAGGCCGTGGTCGGCGGATTACTTGCCTGCAGGAGTTCAAGACCCAACTGGGCAACATGGCAAAACCCCATCTCTATTAAAATTAAGAAAATTAGTTAGGTATGGTGACACGTGCCTATAGTCTCAGCTACTCGGGAGGCTGAGGTGGGAGGATGGCTTGAGCCCAGGAGGTCAAGGCTGCAGTAAGCTGTGCACTCCATACTGGGGGACAGAGTGAGACCCTGTCTCAAAAATAAAATAAAGCAACACACACTTTTTATCTTACAGGTCTGGAGGTGACAAGCTCAAAACGTGGCCTGCGGGCTAAAATGGAGGTGTCAGCAGGGCTGCACTCGTCTCTGGAAGCTACAGGACAGAATCCCTTTGCCTTTTCCAGCTTCTAGAGACCATCCCCATACCTTGGTTCATGGCCCCTTCCTCCTCCGGCAAAGCCAGAAATGTTGAATCTCTCGGAATATCTACCATAGCCACAGCTCCATCTGACCGCAGCCACAAAGGATTCTCTACTTTTCAGGACCACTGTGATTACACTGGGCCACCTGGATCAATGCAGGGTAATCGCCCCACTTCAAGATTGGTCGCTTAGCAACCTTGATTGAATCTGCAACCCGAATTCTCCCTTCTGCAGTATAAAGTCACACATTCACAAGTTCCCAGGATTAAGGCATGGTTGGAGGCCATTATTCTGGCTACCACATTGCAGTTCACTGTAACCTTTGCATTAAATTGGGTATTACTGTGAGTTCTTGTGCGAGTGTCGGGCAAGTGTACCATTTCTAGCATCTCACATAAACACATCACCCACCTAGTTGGTGTCAATGGATTGGTTCCGGTAGGATGATTATTTTTCTATGCACAAATGTAACATTGTAATATGTTTATTTAAATATATTATGCAGAAGTACAAGTTACAGCGATATCTACGTAATTAAATTGAAATTCTTATTATTTTGACTTTGATATAAACTGTTTTTCTAGTTTCAAAAATTAAGTATGGATAAAATTTGAGATTTAAAATACAGGAATGGCACTGATAAGAATCGAATGGAGACGCAGAACTATAAAGAAAATCAGATATACCACAAATTTCATGGTGAGTGGCAATTATAGTTTCTTTCTGCAGGAAGAAAACAAATAGCTTTTTATTTGTTGGATTAAAGATAATAAAGTGAACACTAGTCACAGACATTCTTATTAAATACATAATGAATTTGAAAATACGTTTTCTCTCAATAGTCAGAAAGAATCAACAAAACAAGTTAACTAAAATCGGAAGGAAATGGCCAATAAAAAATTTGTAATGAATTTTCACTTTGTAACTTTGGCCGGCTAGGAAATAGAATGCTTGCTCAGAAGAGGAAAAAACTTTTTTTTTTTTTTGAGACAGAGTCTCGCTCTGTCGCCCAGCCTGGAGTGCAGTGGTGTGATCTCGGCACACTGCAAACTCTGCCTCCCAGGTTCACGCCATTCTCCTGCCTCAGCCTCTCGAGTAGCTGTGACTACAGGCGCCGCCACCACGCCCGGCTAATTTTTTTGTAGTTTTTAGTAGAGATGGGATTTCACCGTGTTAGCCAGGATGGTCTCGATATCCTGACCTCGTGATCTGCCCGCCTCGGCCTCCCAAAGTGCTGGGATTACAGGCATGAGCCACCGTGCCCGGCCCGAGGAAAAACATTTTTAAATGGAGACTTTAGGAGACTTTAAAAAAAAATTATTTCAATATAAGAATTTTGTTACAGTATAAAGAACAGACTGAAAAAATTTTTCTTGAAAAGTATAAGATCTTCACTTAAACCAACAAATGACCATAGACTCAAAATCTTTCTGAAAATATCAAAAATCAATTGATTCATTATTTGAAAAATTTCAAACACTTTATTTTAGCCTCAGATAGTTGCACTGCCCAATTAACACTCTGAGTAAATTTCGTCTCAAAGGATTTTCAAATTTAAGAGGGAATGTTGTCCATTCACGGCTTAAAATGCTGAACTCGTGGCATAGATAATTTTGTATATTCTATATCTGTCAAAGAAGAATTTCAGCTAGAAATGAGAAAATTAGTTTCTATCACAACAGATCAGCTACCTTAGATCAAAAATCCAGATTTGCTAGAATATTGAAACAAGAGCCTGATATTTCCCTTAATGCTTCATTCCACAGTATGATCCATATTAAAAACATTTGTGTCCAGTCTTCTGAAACAGACTCTAGCAAGTGCCATGGATATAGTGGTTAAAATCATTTAGTATTTATGTGCAAGCGCTATGAATCATCATGACTTTATGGCTGAAAGTAGAAGACAACGAATTTAATGATGTTGTGTTCTTTCTTTGCTCATTGGCTGAGTCATGAAAGAGTTTTACAAAGATTTACTGCGGTGTTGACTTCAATTCAAGATTTCTTTGAAACAAAAGACACACTTGCCAAATATGCAATCAAAGACAAAAAACCCCGCCAGTTTGGTTGAAAGTTTTCTCACTGTTATCACGCACATATGAAAGAGCTAAATTTGAAGCCCCAAAGAATGAAAGAGTTTATCAGTGACCTAGTCAGATGGATAGATGAATTTACGCCGAAATTTGAACCTTTCATATCGTAAATCAATAATAATGATTGTCACATTTTCCCAACACAAATCAATATGTAGATTTTCATTGTAATTGACAGCATTATGTAAATTTGCTGCAAAACCTATCGGAAAAAATTGAAGAACACTTGATTAATATTGATAAATTTTGAGTTGCTTTTCAAATTTATGTGACGTCCCCTTTGCATTCAAGGTTAATAATACCGAGTTATCACAAGAGTTAGTTAATTTACTTAACTTGGATAGTTTGGAAACTGATATGCTTTGCTTTCAAAGTCAAATCACTTCTTCTAAAAAACAAGATGAACCAGTTTTGGCAATATGCATGGGAATGTTAAAGGAAAATGGCTTTTTAATGCACAATTCCAAACTTTAAATATGTTTGGAACAACATAAATATGGGAATCCACTTTTTCAATTGTAGATTTCAACTTTACAAAATATAAATATTGGTCAACTATTTCTGATGAAAATGTAGTGGCTACATTGAAATGTGCTATAACTGTAACATACACCGGATTTCAAAGACAATCAGACAAAAAATATAAACTATGTTATCAATCATCTTTAAATTATTATATATTGAAATGATAATATTTTGGATATAGACAAAATCAATTTTAAAAGTTAATTTCACCTGTTTCTAATTTTTTGCCATGGCTATTAGAAAATGCAAAATTACATAGTGGCACACATTATATCCCCATTGAACCACGCAGAATGAGACTTTCTTTTCAGAGAAACTGAAGCTTGCAAAAAGATGATCTTTCCTTTGACACTTCATTTCCAATCATGGGTCCAAGTCCATTTTAATAAAGCTTACAAAATGATGACCAAATCTATCAGCAAATTTGGTGTTATCTATGTTAAGTTTAAAAAGGTGCTCATTGTTGGCATAGAAAAATTAAGAAATTATATGAAACATTCAATTCTTGGCCCCCCTTTAAAAAGTCAGGTCTGACCAGCTTGAGCCCATATTTCCAAGCATTGATACCTGCTCAGGGTCCATCAGTCCCTCCCTTGCCCAATGTGGCTGTTTGCAAGCCAATTTATCACAGTTGAGTGTTCAGAGTTTGACAACTTCATAAAATTATTTTAAAGTATTTTCTCTTTTTCAATGGTCTGATAAATTTTAAACAGTATTACCTCTTGTTTGGAGGTTACCTTGAACCTATGTAAAATCGAATTCATTTAAAGGACTTTTTTAAAAAAAATAGATCTTTGATAAACTTTTAAATTTATTCTATGGTTGTTAATCTATTCAGGGATTTCTAAAAATCTTATTGAGTCAATTTTGCCTGTTTATAACATTAGAGAAAGTCATCTACGATCTCCCTAGATTTTTAAATATTTTCTTGTCATTTAAAAATTATTATGCATACCTGTGATGGTAAATCTTTTCCCATTTTTTATGATGCAAGTATTTGTTTTACTCTTTTTATTGTACAAAACTATGAGGTGGTTGTCTATTTTGTCTTTTGAAATAAGCAACTCTTTTGTGTTTGTTTGTTTAGAGACAGAGTCTCACTATGTTGTTTAGGCTGGCCTTGAACTTCTGGGCACAGGCTATCCTTCTGCTTCGGTCTCCTGAGTAGCTGGGGCTACAGACACTCACCACCCTGCTTGGCTTCTGAAATAATCAACTCTTTATTTTACTTATCAACTTTACTATTTTTCCTAATAAATTTCTACTTTACTTTCTAATAACACAACTTGCTGTTTTCTGGTTATAGTGTTTTCTATACGCTTTAGTTCAATTATTAGTCATTCAGATCCCCTCATTCTTGTTTTAATGATAAAAGCATTTTGGGATATAGATTTTCCTCTGAATATGGCTTTGGCTACATCCAAGATGTTGCTGTGATATATCAATATCTTGATAAATAATATTGATATAAAATTTAAGTTTCTATTTTCTCCTCAATTTAAAAATTATTTAGAAGAGTATGCTTTAAAATTTCCCAGTGAAATTATCAATTCAGTAGAGAAAGGACGGTGGTGAATTCATACAAAGGAGTACTATGCAGCCATAAACAATGGTACTGATATACACACAGCATATGTGAATGTCGTCAACACTGTATTGAGTAAAGGAAGCTGACACAATAGACTACAGTCCGTATAATTCCATCTGTGAAAGATTCAAGAACAGACAAAGCTAATCTACAGTGACTGCAGTCGGAATAGTACAGTGGTTGCTTCTCGCGAGGAGGCATTAGCTGCGAAGCAGTGCATGGGAAGCTTCAGGAGGTGTTCCGGGTGGCTGTACATGTGTAAAAACTCACTGAGGTGTATACTTAACACTGTGCACTTTACAGTATAGAAGATATGCTTCCATTTAAAAATCTAGTTTTCTTACAAATATCATACAGCATTATTGGCAGAAAATTTGGCCTGTAAGTTACATCCTTTCCAGACTTTGTTAACATTCTCCTCTTGGCCAGAGTAATGGACTCTGTTGTTCCTATTCAGCATCCTTCTCCCTTTCCTCCTTCTCCTCCCACCCCTGACACTGCTCCAGATCCCCTCTCTCCACGCAGCCCGTGGGGAAGCTGAGCCTGCCCCAGCTCCCCGGGTGGGACTTGAATGGTCTTGGTCAATCATGACGATTCCATCTGTCTTGCCCAGGGGTTCCAGGTGAAACCAATCTGTGCATTCTCTTGGGCAACTCTTCTTGATTCAAGAGTGGGCATTTGATATCGGTAACCCAATCTGACTAAAGAGAAGGATTTTTATTGTGTGGTTGGAGAAGTTCATTTTTTTCTTCCAGTGGAAGAAAACAAGGGAGGCCCTGTCTCAGTTGCTCCACCTCTCCACAGTCAGCCTTAAGAGAGAGGCCAAAGGCCCCCGCAGTAGCCCACCCTGGTGCCCACCCTTCCTTGACCTCCTGGACATGGGTTTCTACATTTCCCCATGACTTAAACTGCCTGAGTCAGAGTTTCTGTTTGCGGCAGTAAATAATCTACTCGTGAGCCAAGAACACGACTAATATCAAAACTGTTCCGTGTGCCCAGAAGAATGGGGCTGTTTCTTTGGAACAGAGTTGTATTGATATTTCATAAATCAAGCTTGTTCATTGTGTTGCTCACATTCCTTATCTGCTTATTTGTCCACGTGACCTATCCAATTATGAGAGGGGAAAGTCAAAGTCTATTGCTATGATTGGGGCTTTGTCGAGATCGTGCATTAGAGTCTTTGCGTCCAGTGAAACGCTTGGCAGATTAAGATTTGGGCCCGCTATGTCTGCTTGGTGGATTATAGATTTTGTCAGTAGAAAGTATTCCTCGGCTTACCGTTTCCTGCCTGTGGCCTTCAGTTTTGCTTAATCTCATCGTCGTATTTCATCCCTGCTTTCGGCGTCCCTCGTGCTGTCCCACTTACCCCAGCTCGTTTCGTTATTATGAACGTTTCTGGGTCAGGTTATTTGGGCTGCGTCTTGTAAACAGTTTAGAGTTGGCTTTTGCTTTTTAAGTCAAATCTGATAGACTATATCGCCACCTGTTTAATAATATATATTTACCATCTAATTTTATTTGTTATTTACTGGGTTTTTTTTCCTTTTTTAAAATTGCATTGAAGTTAGTTTTCCTTTTCTCCCTGTTTTCCTCCTGGACCTTGGAAGTTGGATCACTGCTGGCCTTTAAAACTTTCACCAAACGTGTCTAAATCTATGGTTCTCTGTTGTTATCAAAAAAATTTGAAGTTTTATTTCTTTCGTACTGTCCCCCAAGGCAAGCCCTCTGGAAGCTTCCCAAGAAAATTATTTAAAAACGACCCCCTCCTCTCTAGATTGTCACTTCCTACCCTCTTCCCTGATTTATTTTCTCCAAAAAAAACTTAGGGCCAACTGGCCTGCTGTAAGTTACCTTATTTTTTCCTGTTCTTTTAGTTTTTTTTTTTTTTAATTTTTCTAGATTTAGGGGCTACAAGTGCGATTGTTACATGGATATATTGCACAGTGGTGACGCCTGGGCTTTTCGTGTACCATACCCAAATAGGTATCCCACAGGTAATTTTTCATCCCTCACCCTTCCCCACTCATCCACCCTCCCCAGTCTCCAGTGTCTGTTATTCTGCTCTGTATGTCTGTGTGCACACATCGCTTAGCTCCCACTTGTAAGTGAGAACATGTGGTTTTTTACTTTCTGCTTCCGAGT
Organism: Macaca fascicularis; assembly: GCF_037993035.2. Taxonomy (NCBI): domain Eukaryota; kingdom Metazoa; phylum Chordata; class Mammalia; order Primates; family Cercopithecidae; genus Macaca; species Macaca fascicularis. The sequence continues at coordinate 114,144,197 of NC_088384.1, forward strand.
CATTTCACATTGGATAATGGACTCCAGTTCCATCCATGTTTCTGCAAAAGACATGATTTCACTTTTTTTTTTATCCAGTTGCCTTATTTTGTTTGCTTTCTCTCCACACTAGCTCCATGAGGGTGAGAATATTTATTTTTTTCAGAGCCTGTTATGACCCCAGGGCCCAGCATAATGCCTAGCACATAGTAGGTGTTTTATAAGCACATGTTGAATAACTAAATGCCTTTTCTTCTCTCTTCCCAGGTTATAAGCCATGTGGAATTTCAATCTCAAGATATTAATAATTCTTTCTTTGTTTATGTAACTTATAGGACAAGCTACAAGGTCAGTACAAGTACAATAACCATCCGGTAGATGAGAAAACTTAAACTCAAAAAGGTTACATCATTTCAAGATGGCACAGCTTAGAAATGACCAGGGTGAGACTTGAACTCACATCTGCCCAATACTAAAGTTCACCTTCTTACCCTCCATGTCTGGGTCACACATACACCCCGCATTGTAAATGCTTTCTTGGTATTACTTCCCAGCTCAGGTGGGGAAAACTTGGGGTGAGGCCCCTCAAACCATCCTGACCGACACTACCCCTTCCTCAGAGTCCAACTCAAATGCCTCCTCCTCAGCAATGCTGCTTCAGGTCCCATCAGTGAGAATAAATCTGAACTTGTTACCTTTTCTTTGTTGCCTTCATCAACTTCTGTCTTACATTATAGCTGTGTGCGCATCCTCTGCTCCCCAGCTAAACCGTGTCCTCCATGAGGGGCCCCATCTAATGCCTCTGTCTTGCCCACTGCTCCAGGGGCAGTACCTGGCATACAGTAGGCACTCAAGTAATGCAGGTCAATTGAACTGCTGAGGTGTAATACCAATGGCCCTGGACCATCCAGACCAAGATCCACCTCCTCCAGGGAGCCTTCCTGGACTACTTCTAGCCAAATCCTAGCTCTCTTTATCTGGCCTTTAACTGCTGTGAGATTTGATTCCATGAATTGTAGTGCATGGTTGTTCTTGGATGGAAGAAGAAACACCAACCAAATAAAAGAGTCTGACTGCAAAGCCCCTGGAGAAAGGAACAATGGATGCCTGGGAACATCGTCTCTCAAGTGCTGTCCCCTTGTGGCCAGAGCATGGAATTCCAACCAGCAGGCAACCAGCTCTAAAGTTAATTACTCTGATTTCCTTCCCAGCTAGCCAGCCCAATGTTGGGTCAGTGAATCATTAGACATCGTTACATTCTTTAAAAATCCCTACTACTTTTCACTTGGAGTTCCCCCCGTACTTAGAGCTGCCCAGGTCTGATGCAGCTCAATTGCAAACCAACCAGTGTCTGTATCTGTAGCATCTGCGGTTGTGACTTCAAATTTGCCACTCATCCTTCAAAGTGCTCTTTGTTTTCTGGAAAATACATTAGTGTGGGGCCAGCTACAGTTCCTGTATCCATGAGATTACATGTTAGTGGGGGATACAGGTACTAAACCAGTAACCCCAGAAGCAAACAAGTTCATTATCATGAGCATGAGGAGACATTCTCAGTGTCCTGTCCAACATCCAGATTCCTTCTTCTTGGAGAACAGATTCCAAGCTGGATTCGGGTAGTAATGGCCCAGCTGAAGTTGTCTCGTTTTTTAATTTATCTGATTTTTCAGCTTTCTCCTGGGCTCCCTGCCCTCAACAAGAATGTAAGGTCTTTGAGGGCAGAAGTTCCACGAACCTGTTTTCTCAGGGCCTAGAACATGATTTGAACACAGTCAGTGCTCAATAAATGCTCAACATGTCAATGACTGTTCACATTGGAAAACATGCAAGAAATCTGACTTAAGAAAAGAAAAAAACCTACAATATGCCAGTTACATTTGAATTTCAGATAAACAAATATTTTTAGTATAAGTTTGTGCCATACTTATATTAAATATTTGGGACATCCTTATACTAAAAAAAAAATTGTTGTTGATCTGAAATTGAAGCTTAAATTGGCATCCTGGGTTTTACCTCTGACAACTCTAATCTAATAGAACCATCCATTTTATGCTAAAGAGGAAGTCTCAAAGCTGGCTGAGAAGCCTCAGAGAAAGATCGAGCCCTGGGCTGCACCAGAGGGACTGATCCAGTCTTTGAGTTGGAGTTTATCTGCCTGTGATTCTAATCATTCGCTGAGTTTGGGGATCGTGACGCTGAATCCTCAGAACATACCAACCCAGGGGTAGCACCAGCTCTGAGGAGTGGGGGACTCCCTGTCGATGGGGATAACGTTCCAACACTGGGGGTGTCGGGGGAGCTCTGACTATCGGGGAAACCATGGTCCTCTCTTCCCTCAACAGGGCACAGCAGCTTCAGCCTCATCCAGCCTTGCCTGTCCCAGCGTTGTTCCATAGAGGAGTATGAAAAGCAGCCCTCAAAAGGCCGTATGCGTGTCCTAACCCCTACAGCTGTGAATGACCGCTGATTTGGAAATAGGCTTTTTGGAGATGTGGCCAACTCTTTGGAGAAGTCCTTTGGATTTAGTGTGTTCTTATAAGAAAAGGGAGATTTGAAACACAGACACAGAGAGAAGAAGGCCATGAGAAGATGCAGAGATTGGCCATCAGCCACTGGGAGAGACTCTGCCTCTGAGATTTCAGAGGGAATTGACCCTGATTTCTAACTTCCAGCTTTCAGGTCTGTGCGAGAATAAATTCTGTTGTTTAAGTCACCCAGTAGCCCTGGAAAACAAACACCTCAACTGCATTAGAAGCAAACTGAGGACACCAACTCCTGCCTTTTTATAAACCACCCTCTCCCAAGCACCTAATATTCTCCAGGGGATGCAAGAAGAGCTGAATAAAGGCCTAAAGGTGAACTGAGTCAAGCTTAGTGCCATTTTCCGTAACACCCTGAGACCTCAGGATTGGGCAAAAGAAAGGCAATGTTGCCATCTTGGTGACCTGGATCACAGCAGGATTTGCTGGAAATTGATCTTTCAGGATCAAGGAGTGATGCCCATGCAGCTAAGCTACCAGGAGGGAGTGGAGTTGTGGCGAGTGCCGCTGTCAGCCTCTCCCGTGAAAGGAAGACTCGGTGAAGTAAGAGGCACTGGGCAGCCTGTCCAGGTGAACAGGTGAGCGTCGGCCTGGGGAAGGGCTTGCAGCTGGGGGTGGGGATGGTGAGCTGAAGTTCTGGCAAGGCTGTGCCAACATGGTACTGGGCAAGTTAGAAGGACACGGTGGCCCTCTCCCCACCATGGGTACGTGGACAGCAGGCTCCTCTCTTTAGAATTGAGGATGGAGAGGAAGCCAGAGCTCAGCAGGCCCAAGGAGAGCAGGGGAGGTAAGACATGGAGTCAACGCCCCTTCCTGGCAAAATCGCCTCCAAGCAGGAGGTGATGGCTGAGCCCATTTGTCAGACAGCTCAGAAATGGTTTATTTGTACACGGCCTTGAAACATGCATCCCAATGCCAGAGGTACCCAAATGATCATCATTCATTGCTAGTGGGGGCTCTCAAACTTGACCTTCCATCCACATCACAGACTCGCCCAGAGGGCTTGTTAAAACATGGATGGCTGAGGCCTAACCCCAGACCTTCTGATCCAGTGGGTTTGGGTGGCACCTACAGATCTCCATTTTTTTTTTTTTTTTTTTTTTTCCTTTTTTCTTCTTTTTTTTTTCTTTTTTTTTTTTTTTTTAGTTTTTATTTTTAAGTTTCAGTGTACATGTGCAGGATGTGCAGGTTTGCTACATATGTAAACATGTGCCATGGTGGTTTGCCACACCTATCTACCCATCACCTAGGTATTAAGCCCCGCATGCATTAGCTCTTTTCTCTAATGTTCTCCCTCCCCAAACCCTACCCACCAACAGGCCCCAGTGTGTGTTGTTCCCCTTGCTGTGTCCATGTGTTCTCATTGATCAGCTCCCACTTATGAGTGAGAACATGCAGTTTTTGGTTTTATGTTCCTGTGTTAGTTTGCTGAGGACAATGGCATCCAGCTTCATCCATGTGCCTGCAAAGAACATGATCTCATTCCTTTTTATGGTTGCATAGTATTCCATGGTGTATACGTACCACATTTTCTTTATCCAGTCTATCATTTGGGTTGATTCCATGTCTTTGCTATTGTGAATAGTGCTTCAGTATTATAAATTAGATTTATATTTATATTTAATATAAATATAAATTATAAATTAGATTTATATTCCTTTGGGTATATACCCAATAATGGGGTTGCTGGGTCAAATGGTATTTCCTATTCTAGAATTTGAGGCCTCACCACACTGTCTTTTGCAGTGGTTGAGCTAATTTACCTTCCCACCAACAGTGTAAAAGCTATTTCTCCGCAACCTCCAGCATCTGTTGTTTCTTGACTTTTTAATAATCACCATGCTGACTGGCATGAGATGGTACCTCATTGTGGTTCTGATTTGCATTTCTCTAGTGGAGATCTCCATTTCTAACAAGATCCCAGGTGGGGTCACTGCTGCCACTCTGGGGACCACACTTTGAGCAGCCGGTATAGGGATTTTGACTGAGCCTCAGGTTGCAGTGAGGCCACGTTTGCTCTGTGTGATCTGCTGCTCAGGAAGATGGGGGCTTCATGCCTCAGTGAGGTGTCCCTCACTCCACAAACCTTGGCTGGACAGTTGCTATGTGCCAGAAACTATGCCCTGCCCTGGGGATGTGGAGATGAGTGCATCCCCTGCTCCCCAGCCTCAGCCTAGGAGGGGCTCCCCGTGACTACTCCTATCCCTCTCAAATCACTCTTGGAGTTGTAAACAGGGTGATCTTTGAAAACACCAAATCCTGCCATGTCACCTGTCCCACTGCCCTCAGCCTAGGAGCTAGGAACTGACCAGTTCCTCCCTGTGCTATAACTCAGAGCACATAGCTCAAATTCCAGACATTTCCTCCAATTACGTCCTCCCCCAACACCTCTGATGTCTTGCCAGGACTCTGAGGGGGCTGACAGGCAGCAGAGGAGGTGGGAGGCCCAATGGCAGTGGGGAGCAGAGGCCCTGGCTCCAAAGTGACCTCATTTCAGCACTGAGTCCTCACCTAGGACTCCCCTGGGAAAACTGAGACCCTTGGCCACGCTACCTGGTTCCTCCTACTTCCTGAGTGATTTGGCCTCAGCTTCATGGCCAATAAACAAGAACAGAGAGGGGCATATGGGAGCATTTACACATGTGCTCTGGAGCCACGTCCAAGCTGTGGGACCAGGATGAGCTGCCTGGCTTTTCTGTGTCTCAGTTTCTTCACCTGCAGAATTGGGCATGACAATAGTTCCTGCCTCAGAGGAGTGCTTTAAGAATTCAATGATAAAATGTATGTAAAAATGCTTTAAACTGGATATGGCAGGTGGTGCATTGGCTATTATAAAATTAATTATTTCTTTAAACATGCATCTAAAACGGCTCAAGCCCTCATTTTTCCAGCAATGAGAATGAAGGAAATTTAAAGTCATTTCAGTTGAATCCCAAAAGAACATCTGCTAATATACTGCTTACAACAAACACTCTTACAGTCAAATACCATGCCCACCAAAGACTGAATATACCAAGATTTGGAAAAAAAGATATGTAAAGATACATGCACGTGTAGTGTGTTGGGTGGGTGGGGGAGAACTCAAAGAAACAGCCATGAAAAAAATGATTGGAAATACTAAGCAATTGAATTCAAGATATAAACATTACAAAGAGGTTTACTTCACATTTACATATACAAGAGCTATCTAGTATTCACAATGATGGTATAACAGTCACGAACCTTTATGCTTTAAGTAATATAGTGCTAAAATATATAAAGCAAATTGATCTGAAATGTCATTAAGCTTAAGTATTTCTTCCTGAAGAAACCCTTCCAGGGTCCCTCAAGGACTCTACAGGGGACTCCACTTGTCTTATCACAACATTTATGGTTAGTATTTGTCATCATTCACTTAACCTCTCCACCGCCCTCACTAGAACTGAAGCCCTGAAAGCCTCAGTCTGTCTAGTTTATTTGTTGTGTGTTCTACAACTCACGTGCATTCATTAAATAATTGTTGAATGCATGACAAATAGATATATATTAAATTCTATATCCCTAAAACAGAAAACACACTTTTTTTTCAAATATTCAATGGATGTTTACAAAAATCCATCACATACATTTGGTCAAAGGAAAATTTTAATAAATGTCTAAATGAAGAAACTATACATTACTAAATGTAACAAAAGCAACCAACAAAAAATTCCAACCTGCTGCAATTAAAAATTACTTTGTGAAATAGCTTCAGTCAAACAAGAAATCAAAATCAAAATTATATTATTTATAAAGTAAAATATAAACAAAAACAATCCACATAAAAATGTATGAGACGTGGCTAAGTCTACACTTGGAGGAAAAAAATGAGAGATTGAAATGTTTTCGTATTTAAAAAACAAATAACTAAACTAAATGAAGGAAGGAGTCAAAGCTAGAACTAAAAAGAACCTAAAAAAGAACAAAATAAACCCCAGCAGGCAGGAATTAATAGAGATAAAATAAAAGTTTAAGAAATTAGAAAACAGAACAAAACATAGAATTTACAAAGATATTCAAGAGCTTGTTTTCTGAAAGGCAAGCAAAGTAGACATGCAAATGGAAATTTTAATTAAATATATAAATAGTCGGGGCGGAGCAAGATGGCCGAATAGGAACAGCTCCAGTCTCCAACTCCCAGCGCAAGCCACACAGAAGACCGGTGATTTCTGCATTTTCAACTGAGGTACTGGGTTCATCTCACTGGGGAGTGCCGGACGATCGGTGCTGGTCAGCTGCTGCAGCCCAACCAGCGAGAGCTGAAGCAGGGCGAGGCATAGCCTCACCTGGGAAGCGCAAGGGGGAGGGGAATCCCTTTTCCTAGCCAGGGGAACTGAGACACACAACACCTGGAAAAGCAGGTAACTCCCACCCCAATACAGCGCTTTAAGCAAACAGGCACACCAGGAGATCATATCCCACACCTGGCCGGGAGGGTCCCACGCCCACGGAGCCTCCCTCATTGCTAGCACAGCAGTCTGTGATCTACCGGCAAGGCAGCAGCGAGGCTGGGGGAGGGGCACCCGCCATTGCTGAGGCTTAAGTAGGTAAACAAAGCCGCTGGGAAGCTCAAACTGGGTGGAGCTCACAGCAGCTCAAGGAAACCTGCCTGTCTCTGTAGACTCCACCTCTGGGGACAGGGCACAGTAAACAATAACAAACACAGCAGAAGCCTCTGCAGACGCAAACAACTCTGTCTGACAGCTTTGAAGAGAGCAGTGGATCTCCCAACACGGAGGTTGAGATCTGAGAAGGGACAGACTCCCTGCTCAAGTGGGTCCCTGACCCCTGAGTAGCCTAACTGGGAGACATCCCCCACTAGGGGCAGTCTGACACCCCACACCTCACAGGGTGGAGTACACCCCTGAGAGGAAGCTTCCAAAGCAAGAATCAGACAGGTACACTCGCTGTTCAGAAATATTCTATCTTCTGCAGCCTCTGCTGCTGATACCCAGGCAAACAGGGTCTGGAGTGGACCTCAAGCAATCTCCAGCAGACCTACAGCTGAGGGTCCTGACTGTTAGAAGGAAAACTATCAAACAGGAAGGACACCTATACCAAAACCCCATCAGTACATCACCATCATCAAAGACCAGAGGCAGATAAAACCACAAAGATGGGGAAAAAGCAGGGCAGAAAAGCTGGAAATTCAAAAAATAAGAGTGCATCTCCCCCGGCAAAGGAGCGCAGCTCATCGCCAGCAACGGATCAAAGCTGGACGGAGAATGACTTTGACGAGATGAGAGAAGAAGGCTTCAGTCCATCAAATTTCTCAGAGCTAAAGGAGGAATTACGTACCCAGCGTAAAGAAACTAAAAATCTTGAAAAAAAAGTGGAAGAATTGATGGCTAGAGTAATTAATGCAGAGAAGATCCTAAACGAAATGAAAGAGATGAAAACCATGACACGAGAAATACGTGACAAATGCACAAGCTTCAGTAACCGACTCGATCAACTGGAAGAAAGAGTATCAGCAATTGAGGATCAAATGAATGAAATGAAGCGAGAAGAGAAACCAAAAGAAAAAAGAAGAAAAAGAAATGAACAAAGCCTGCAAGAAGTATGGGATTATGTAAAAAGACCAAATCTACGTCTGATTGGGGTGCCTGAAAGTGAGGGGGAAAATGGAACCAAGTTGGAAAACACTCTTCAGGATATCATCCAGGAGAACTTCCCCAACCTAGTAGGGCAGGCCAACATTCAAATCCAGGAAATACAGAGAACGCCACAAAGATACTCCTCGAGAAGAGCAACTCCAAGACACATAATTGCCAGATTCACCAAAGTTGAAATGAAGGAAAAAATCTTAAGGGCAGCCAGAGAGAAAGGTCGGGTTACCCACAAAGGGAAGCACATCAGACTAACAGCAGATCTCTCGGCAGAAACTCTACAAGCCAGAAGAGAGTGAGGGCCAATATTCAACATTCTTAAAGAAAAGAATTTTAAACCCAGAATTTCATATCCAGCCAAACTAAGTTTCATAAGTGAAGGAGAAATACAATCCTTTACAGATAAGCAAATGCTTAGAGATTTTGTCACCACTAGGCCTGCCTTACAAGAGACCCTGAAGGAAGCACTAAACATGGAAAGGAACAACTGGTACCAGCCATTGCAAAAACATGCCAAAATGTAAAGACCATCGAGGCTAGGAAGAAACTGCATCAACTAACGAGCAAAATAACCAGTTAATATAATGGCAGGATCAAGTTCACACATAACAATCTTAACCTTAAATGTAAATGGACTAAATGCTCCAATTAAAAGACACAGACTGGCAAACTGGATAAAGAGTCAAGACCCATCAGTCTGCTATATTCAGGAGACCCATCTCACATGCAGAGACATACATAGGCTCAAAATAAAGGGATGGAGGAAGATTTACCAAGCAAATGGAGAACAAAAAAAAGCGGGGGTTGCAATACTAGTCTCTGATAAAACAGACTTTAAACCATCAAAGATCAAAAGAGACAAAGAAGGCCATTACATAATGGTAAAGGGATCAATTCAACAGGAAGAGCTAACTATCCTAAATATATATGCACCCAATACAGGAGCACCCAGATTCATCAAGCAAGTCCTTAGAGACTTACAAAGAGACTTAGACTCCCATACAATAATAATGGGAGACTTCAACACTCCACTGTCAACATTAGACAGATCAACGAGACAGAAAGTTAACAAGGATATCCAGGAATTGAACTCATCTCTGCAGCAAGCAGACCTAATAGACATCTATAGAACTCTCCACCCCAAATCAACAGAATATACATTCTTCTCAGCACCACGTCGTACTTACTCTAAAATTGACCACGTAATTGGAAGTAAAGCACTCCTCAGCAAATGTACAAGAACAGAAATTATAACAAACTGTCTCTCAGACCACAGTGCAATCAAACTAGAACTCAGGACTAAGAAACTCAATCAAAACCGCTCAACTACATGGAAACTGAACAACCTGCTCCTGAATGACTACTGGGTACATAACGAAATGAAGGCAGAAATAAAGATGTTCTTTGAAACCAATGAGAACAAAGATACAACATACCAGAATCTCTGGGACACATTTAAAGCAGTGTGTAGAGGGAAATTTATAGCACTAAACGCCCACAAGAGAAAGCAGGAAAGATCTAAAATTGACACTCTAACATCGCAATTAAAAGAACTAGAGAAGCAAGAGCAAACACATTCGAAAGCTAGCAGAAGGCAAGAAATAACCAAGATCAGAGCAGAACTGAAGGAGATAGAGACACAAAAAACCCTCCAAAAAATCAATGAATCCAGGAGTTGGTTTTTTGAAAAGATCAACAAAATTGACAGACCACTAGCAAGACTTATAAAGAAGAAAAGAGAGAAGAATCAAATCGACGCAATTAAAAATGATAAAGGGGATATCACCACTGACCCCACAGAAATACAAACTACCATCAGAGAATACTATAAACACCTCTACGCAAATAAACTGGAAAATCTAGAAGAAATGGATAATTTCCTGGACACTTACACTCTTCCAAGACTAAACCAGGAAGAAGTTGAATCCCTGAATAGACCAATAGCAGACTCTGAAATTGAGGCAATAATTAATAGCCTACCAACCAAAAAAAGTCCAGGACCAGATGGATTCACAGCTGAATTCTACCAGAGGTACAAGGAGGAGTTGGTACCATTCCTTCTGAAACTATTCCAATCAATAGAAAAAGAGGGAATCCTCCCTAACTCATTTTATGAGGCCAACATCATCCTGATACCAAAGCCTGGCAGAGACACAACAAAAAAAGAGAATTTTAGACCAATATCCCTGATGAACATCGATGCAAAAATCCTCAATAAAATACTGGCAAACCGGATTCAGCAACACATCAAAAAGCTTATCCACCATGATCAAGTGGGCTTCATCCCTGGGATGCAAGGCTGGTTCAACATTCGCAAATCAATAAACATAATCCAGCATATAAACAGAACCAAAGACAAGAACCACATGATTATCTCAATAGATGCAGAAAAGGCTTTTGACAAAATTCAACAGCCCTTCATGCTAAAAACGCTCAATAAATTCGGTATTGATGGAACGTACCTCAAAATAATAAGAGCTATTTATGACAAACCCACAGCCAATATCATACTGAATGGGCAAAAACTGGAAACATTCCCTTTGAAAACTGGCACAAGACAGGGATGCCCTCTCTCACCACTCCTATTCAACATAGTGTTGGAAGTTCTGGCTAGGGCAATTAGGCAAGAGAAAGAAATCAAGGGTATTCAGTTAGGAAAAGAAGAAGTCAAATTGTCCCTGTTTGCAGATGACATGATTGTATATTTAGAAAACCCCATTGTCTCAGCCCAAAATCTCCTTAAGCTGATAAGCAACTTCAGCAAAGTCTCAGGATACAAAATTAATGTGCAAAAATCACAAGCATTCTTATACACCAGTAACAGACAAACAGAGAGCCAAATCAGGAATGAACTTCCATTCACAATTGCTTCAAAGAGAATAAAATACCTAGGAATCCAACTTACAAGGGATGTAAAGGACCTCTTCAAGGAGAACTACAAACCACTGCTCAGTGAAATAAAAGAGGACACAAACAAATGGAAGAACATACCATGCTCATGGATAGGAAGAATCAATATCGTGAAAATGGCCATACTGCCCAAGGTAATTTATAGATTCAATGCCATCCCCATCAAGCTACCAATGAGTTTCTTCACAGAATTGGAAAAAACTGCTTTAAAGTTCATATGGAACCAAAAAAGAGCCCGCATCTCCAAGACAATCCTAAGTCAAAAGAACAAAGCTGGAGGCATCACGCTACCTGACTTCAAACTATACTACAAGGATACAGTAACCAAAACAGCATGGTACTGGTACCAAAACAGAGATATAGACCAATGGAACAGAACAGAGTCCTCAGAAATAATACCACACATCTACAGCCATCTGATCTTTGACAAACCTGAGAGAAACAAGAAATGGGGAAAGGATTCCCTATTTAATAAATGGTGCTGGGAAAATTGGCTAGCCATAAGTAGAAAGCTGAAACTGGATCCTTTCCTTACTCCTTATACGAAAATTAATTCAAGATGGATTAGAGACTTAAATGTTAGACCTAATACCATAAAAATCCTAGAGGAAAACCTAGGTAGTACCATTCAGGACATAGGCATGGGCAAAGACTTCATGTCTAAAACACCAAAAGCAACAGCAGCAAAAGCCAAAATTGACAAATGGGATCTAATTAAACTAAAGAGCTTCTGCACAGCAAAAGAAACTACCATCAGAGTGAACAGGCAACCTACAGAATGGGAGAAAATTTTTGCAATCTACACATCTGACAAAGGGCTAATATCCAGAACCTACAAAGAACTCAAACAAATTTACAAGAAAAAACAAACAACCCCATCAAAAAGTGGGCAAAGGATATGAACAGACATTTCTCAAAAGAAGACATTCATACAGCCAACAGACACATGAAAAAATGCTCACCATCACTGTCCATCAGAGAAATGCAAATCAAAACCACAATGAGATACCATCTCACACCAGTTAGAATGGCGATCATTAAAAAGTCAGGAAACAACAGGTGCTGGAGAGGATGTGGAGAAATAGGAACGCTTTTACACTGTTGGTGGGATTGTAAACTAGTTCAACCATTATGGAAAACAGTATGGCGACTCCTCAAGGATCTAGAACTAGATGTACCATATGACCCAGCCATCCCATTACTGGGTATATACCCAAAGGATTATAAATTATGCTGCTATAAAGACACATGCACACGTATGTTTATTGCAGCACTATTCACAATAGCAAAGACTTGGAATCAACCCAAATGTCCATCAGTGACAGATTGGATTAAGAAAATGTGGCACATATATACCATGGAATACTATGCAGCCATAAAAAAGGATGAGTTTGTGTCCTTTGTAGGGACATGGATGCAGCTGGAAACCATCATTCTTAGCAAACTATCACAAGAACAGAAAACCAAACACCGCATGTTCTCACTCATAGGTGGGAACTGAACAATGAGATCACTTGGACTCAGGAAGGGGAACATCACACACCGGGGCCTATCATGGGGAGGGGGGAGGGGGGAGGGATTGCATTGGGAGTTATACCTGATGTAAATGACGAGTTGATGGGTGCAGCACACCAACATGGCACAAGTATACATATGTAACAAACCTGCACGTTATGCACATGTACCCTACAACTTAAAGTATAATAATAATAAATAAATTTAAAAAACAAAAAAAAACAAAAAAAAAACAAAAAAAAAAACCACACCACAAAATTCCAAGATTTTATGAAACAATGCTAGGAAGTAATAAAAGAAATAAGAATGGATATAAAAATAAATAAATAAATAAATAAATAGTCTCATCACAAGTGATTTTTTTACACTTGATCTTATCCAAAAGGCCAAGAAGCGATATAATAGTTTAAAAAAAAAAAAACTACAAAATATTTTTAAACTATAAAATAGGAGTAAATTACGGAATAACTCTGAAAATCTACAGTAAAGAAAATTACAAGATTTTACTTAAAAAAAGAACATTCTGGAAGACCTAAATATGCAGAGACAGACTACACTCCTGGATGGGGAGAATTGAGACTTGTAAACATACCAGCCCTTCCCAGATTAATAAGTGAATTTAATATAATTCCAATCACCATACTAATGAGATCTGGGGGCGAGAGAAAGGCAGATTTTAACAACTGAGTATAAAACTGTTCTGAGAAACAAAATGCATGACAATAACTAAGACAGTTCTGAAAAATAGAATAATGAAGAAAGCCAGTGAAATGGGTGGGGATCCTTCACCCAGGCACCCAGGAGCAGGGATCTAGAACCAAAAGAATAGGGACTCATGGTTGTGGGTGCCCTGTCCTCTTCCCCTCGTTCATCCTGACAGCCTGCCTGGCCAGACCAACACCCAGCCGCTCACCCCAACACCCAAGACGCTTAGACCACCCACAGTCCTTCACCAGACAAGGCCAGACTAATACCTAGCCGCTCACCCGAACATCCAAGATGCTTCGACCACCCACAGTCCTTCACCAGACAAGGCCAGACCAACAACCAGCCACTCACCCCAACACCTAAGACGCTTCGATCACCCATAGTCCTTCACCAGACAAGACCAACATCCATTCCCTGGCCCTCACCTGTCTTGGATTTACACCAAAGACTTAACATTTGGTGCCTGTCTGAGTCCTAATGCTTCAAGATGTGATTCTGTAGCTGTTGCTATGGGACTAAACAGAAGAAAGATAATTATTAAACAAAGTGGGGGCAGGCAGACCCAAAGTAATAAAAGATGGTGTGGTCCTTGCACAGACAATGGACTTAAAGGACAAATAGATGAACGTCAGTGCTAAGCTCATTCAGGACACTGCCATCGGCACAAATGAAGAGGCCAGGATGGTGGCACCGGGCTCTGTGGACAAGGAAAGCTGGCAATGTGTAGTCCAGTGGGCTCCAGGGGTGGGGGTGATGGAGGCCGCCTATGTTGTGACTGTTGAACTTAGGAAGCAGCCTGTGACAACTGAAGAAGGAAAGAGCTTGAAGAACTTGCTCAGACTACAAATGGAAACCAAAAGAAAATTGCACAGCATCATTTCTGGTGTGAGGAGAAAAGGTCAGAAGAAAGACAGCCTTTACAGTCAAGAGTGTAACGTCAAATGACTGATTAGAAATTATTGAAAACACAAAATTCAAGGGACATTTTCCCCTCCATATGTTATTGACATGTACAAAGGTCTGAAGTGTGAATTCCAGGATGCTTGCAGTGAGAAGCAACATTCTAGTGTCCAGTCCCAGAGGAAAGAGCTGTTTCTTCCACAACATCCCTATCAAGAGTCCAGGTTCTGACCTCTCTTTGATCTGAACTTGGTCATGCGCATAGCCCTGAGCCAATTGTAGTGGGTGTGGGTTTAGAATCGAGATTCCTGCTGCAACTGCACCAGACCAATCTGGTTCAACTTCGATGTAGCAAAGTTGTGAGTTGTTTTCCGTTGCCGTGGGCTCCCAGGTTGAAGGTCGCATCATCTGAGCTTGTGACGAACTTTTGACCTCCTCTTTCTTTCAGAATGAACCTTCTGGAGAACATCAGAGATTTCCCAGGACCCCATTTTTAATTCTGAGAAGTGAGCTTGGCACCATCGGGTGTCCAGTTATTCCAAAGCAGTGCTTCCCTTCCCTCCCCTGCCTCACCCTATGGTCACATGGCTTCCAGCTCATCGATCCCTGGAGGAAAGACACATCCCATAGATGTGGGGATCAACAGAGAAAAGCCCTGCTCTGCTGTGGGATCTCAGCTGTCTCTACCCCGCAAGTTGCCGTCAGCAAAGACCCCTTCTTGGGGCACGTCAGCGGGGAAAGGGGTGGGCAGGGGTGCTTGTTCTTGGTGAAGTCAGCATTTCCAGTTATCGTGTAAAAATGCCTTCAGAAAAGACAAGCTGTCCAAGGGAAATAGTCTCAAGGACATTCATTTCTGGAAATGTATCCCCCATTCCCTCCCTTGCAAAGTCCTGAGGGCTGCTCTTTCCAAGACGGTGTGGACCTGGATAGATGTTGGCTAAGGGCTGGCTTGAATGCTCTATGCTGAGGGGATCCAGCTGTCTTCCTCTGGGCCTCCATATCCTGCTTGTCGCAGTAGAAACGAGATCATTGTCCTCAAGACAAAACAATAGTAAGTAGCATTCATATTGCATCTTATATTTTTAAAAACACTTTCATTTCCTTTGCTTCACTTCTGAGTCAGGTACTGTTCGATCCCCATTTTACAGAGGAGGAAACCCAGGCCCACAGAGCTGATGGATCTCAGAGCATCATCTGGAAAGTACTGAAGTATTGCTATCCGGCCCTTGAAGAACATGTGCATGTTGTAATTGCACAAATTCATTGGAAAATAATAGTAATAATAAAGGTAAAATTAAGCACTCGCCACCAATGGTGCAAATCCCATTTCTCTGTTTCAGTGGTCATTTCCTTTTGAGGCTGTGTGGTTATTCATTTAACCAATCCTCTGTTGTTGGCTATCGAGGTTGTGTTCACCTTTCCAATTCAGGCTTTCTGAGGCAGATCCTCAGTCCTTTCCAATGTACTAGGTGGCTCTGCCGTACAGGAAGGGACGGTTTAAAAGTCAGATTGACTTCGAAATCCTTTGCAACTAAGTGGAAAATCATAATTAAAATGACCACCTGCCTGACACGCTTACTGCACTGTCGCACCCCCAAAAGCACAAGAGAAAATGGATGGGATGATACAGTAATGACTCTGAAGACATGGCTGCACACATTCCCACAGCCTCTTCATTTTCCTGCAGCCAGTGCTGCCCTGCCAGGGCACGGGTAGGCCAGGGATTCCCAGTGGCACGCTGGGAACACTTAACAACAGGGTATCTACAGGGAGGGGAGTCCTGATTTTAGCGTTTGCCAGTTTCCATGGTGTAAATACTCCCACCATATCAAGCTCCCAGTGTGCGTCACCGGACACAGGTTGCTGAGTGTAACGGGATCCCATGAGCTAACAGGAGCTGGAAGTACCCATGGGTTGGAATGATACCTTACACACCGAGAGCTCCCCAGCCCAGCTAAGTTCCAGTTCCCACAGCGATGAATTGCTTGGTAACACTTTGCTTCCTTCCTGCGCCTGTCTTACGTCCTGCCTTGCTTACACCCCTGCTGGAGTTGCCTGGGATCAGCTTCAAAATAAACTCTACACTCAGAGCTTGCATCTGGGGGAGACTCACCCTAAGGTGCTCTATAATACAAACTTCACAGCAATGGCAATTTTGAACTTCAAGTCCCAATAAGAAGGCAGGAGTTCAAGGTACGCGTGGGAGTTGTTTCCCACAAACATTCAGCGTCAAGAAAACGCCACTAGAGTAGGCTGCTGCAAGGAGGTGCCTGTGACATTTGGGGTTGGCTGCAGGCTGAGCAAAGAAGCGAATACGTCTCAGCTGAAGCAGAGAGGAGCACTTCCCATGGTTTAGAACCCAGGGAAGAAGAAAGGATTGCCCGGCCCTGTCCCCTCCTCTGCATCTGCCCAGTTCAAGCCCTCCACTGCCTCTCACTTGGACCAGCAGCAGGGCCACAGTGGGTCGGTCCCCTCCACCCACCACCCTTGTCACCCCATCTCCCACCCTGAGCCCGGGTGTCTGCTACTGAAACGTATGGCCATGCTCACCTCTTTCTTTCTCTGCTTACAACCCTTCAAAGGCCCCTAAAGATCTCGTCTTCCACACCATGGCCTGTGGAACCTCCCATGATCTGGCCCTGCCTTCCCTCCAGACCAGCCCCAACCCACCCCTGCATTGCTCCCACCTGCTTACCTCTCTTTGTGCTGTGTCCATTGCCTGGAATTCTCTTCCTTCTCCTCTTTGTCCAAATCCTGCTCATCGTCTTAAACTCAGCAAGGAGAGTCTCCTCCTCCAGGAAGCCCTCCCTGACTTCCCCTATCCTGGATTAACTAACATTCACTCCCAGGAGTCCCCGGCATAGCGCTATCACTTCACTCATCCACTGTATTGTGATGACATGTTCATGCCTGTTTCCCCTAGGAGACTGTGACTCCCTAAAGAATCCTTGTCTGAATCATCTCTGCATTCCTGTAGCTTTGGCATCTTGTTTGGGAAATGGTGGGTGCTTTGTAAGAATGTTAAGGCAATTCATTCATGCATTCATTCGTTCGTACACTGCTTCTGGCTGCAGAAATGCCTGCATTCTCTCTGCTATTGATGGCTAAGTTGTGAGGAGTGGTTGGGGGGCAGCAGTTAACCAAATTGATTAGGTATGTATACTAAATAAAGTACTGGTAGGGCTCTGGGTCTTAAGAAGTGGGGTCCCTGACCTCAAGGCACCTACCAGGAGACAGGAGTGCACATCTAATGTGCTGGACCAGGGCACTTCAAATTTTAACCGGACCACAAACCACCTAGGGACCATGTTAAAGTGTAGGTTCTGATTCAGCTGAGCTGGGCTGGGGCCCCAGGGTCTTTATTCGCTTATTTATTTATTTTTTTATTTATTTATTTTTGAGACAAAGTCTCACTCTGTCACCCAGGCTGGAGTGCAGTGGTACGTTCTCAGCTCACTGCAACCTCTGTCTCCCAGGTTCAAGTGATGTTCCTGCCTCAGCCTCCTGAGTAGCTGGGATTACAGGCATGTACCACCACGCCGGGCTAATTTTTGTATTTTAAGTAGAGATGGAGTTTCATCATGTTGGTCAGGCTGGTCTAGAACTCCTGACCTCGTGATCTGCCTGCCTTGGCCTCCCAAGGTGCTGAGATTACAGGCGTGAGCCGCCGTGCCTGGCCCAGAGGATCTTCATTTCTAACCAGCTCCCAGGTGACGGTGCCCTGCTGGTCCTGCACCACACTGGGTGCTTACCGGCGATGTGTCTCACTCTGCAACCAAAGGCAAGGCTGCATGGCGCACATCCTTCCCTCCCGCCCCACACGCTAGCATGTTCCTTCAATCAACTCTCACTTTGTTTCCTAAATGTATTTAAAGGTAAATTTTAAATTCTTATCTTAAATGAAAAAGAAACATCAGTTTTGATACACAGAAAATACCCATGAGATAGAGTAAAATGTTCTACACACAGTGGCACATCCTAACCTGAAGGTTCTGAGCCACGTCCAACTCCCTCTCTGTTAAAATCAACTTCAAAATAAACTCCATACTCAGAACTTTCATAGTCAATGGAGATGGTCAATGTTAGCGGGGGTTAAAGGCATATTAGCACTAAGCTGGGACTTTCTCTTTGAGATCACTAGAGGGATTCAGAAGAATGGAAAAAGGGACCAGGCATTGTGGCTCACGCCTGTAATCCCAGCATTTTGGGAGGTCAAGGCTGACGGATAACCTGAGGCCAGGAGTTCAAGACCAGCCTGGCCAATATGGTGAAACCACATCTCTACTGAAAATACAAAAATTAGCCAGGTGTGGTGGTGGGTGCCTGTAGTCCCAGCTACTTGGGAGGCTGAGGCAGGAGAGTCGCTGGAACCCAGGAGGCAGAGGTTGCAATGAGCCAAGATCGTACCACTGTACTCCAGGCTGGGCAACAGAGCAAGGCTCCATCTCAAAAAAAAAAAAAAAAAAAAAAAAGAAGAAGAAGAAGAAGATGATGACGAATGGAGAAAGGGATGAGCTTCTCAGTTTGTGGTTCTCTGTTACTTGGCACCACACTGTGTGCTGCAGGCAGTGTTTTGGGAGAGCCTGGATTGAGAACTCCAGAGGCCACTCTGTCCAGCCCAGGCGTGCTCCAAGTGCCTGAGGTCACTGGCAAATGACCACAGCTGGGCTCTCTTTGGCTCAAGAATCTCAAGATTCCATGCATTTTCAAGGCCTGGAAAATGCCTCCAGTATTTGAACCCCTTGACAGCTGGCCTCACTATGGCACCATTCCATGGGAGAAGAATCTCACCGCCCTCCACCCTATTATAATCACTTTAGATAAACCCTGCTCACAGGCGGCAAGAAATTAAAAAAAAAAAAAATGTGGGAATAGATGTTATTTCACAGGCAGCAGAGATTTAGCTGTGTGGCTTTCTCTTCCTAATTGTGGTTCTGTCCAGGGAGCCCACAGCAGGGGATAAATCACGGTGATGGTTGGCAAGCCACTGTTTCCACACAGCTACCCGAAGAGTTACAATATTATCTGATACTGAAAGGTGGGGACCGGGGAAAAGGGTGAATGGATGACTCAATCACAGATGGAGACGCAGAGATGAAGCCATTCATTCCCACCCACCACCACCACCACAAAAAAGAACATCTGAGCCCCCACCATGAGTCAGGGATGAGCTGGTGCACCTGCCCTCAGGGGCTCAGCCAATAGAAGTTGCACCCCCTACTGATCTGAAGAAACTTGAAATCACAGAGTCATCCTACCCAAAATGCAAACTCAATGGTTTCCTCGCCTACTCAAAACCCTTTAAGGATGCAAAGGACATCTGGTTTTGCTTGCTCCATTCCCATTTTCCCGCTGGTAACAACTTCCGGGGCTTCTTAGAGGAGACCCTCTCCTCCCCATCTTTGGTCTACATGGTCTGGCTGACGTGTGCTCCTCTGTCCCTCCACCTCACTCAGTGGTGGGCAAGCTCCCAGAACCCTGACTACCTAGGGGTGGCATATGACCAAGAGAGAGTCCAGGACAATCCCGGTCTTCAGTTGACACATCCTGAAAAGCAAATCTGCTTCTGCCCTGGGCTTGCCAGGAGTGTCAGTGGGGACTCTGGACCTGCCTCCAGAAAGGAAACAGGATTCGTGATGGTTAACTGGATGGGTCCACCCAAGTGCGCAGGGCTGCCCCAATCAAATGTTGTTCTGGGTGTGTCTGTGAGAGTGTTTCCGGATAAGCTGAGCGTTTCAATTGGCAGACTCGGTAAAGTAGATGGCTCGTCCCCTTGCGGCTGAGCATCTTTCAAACCACTGAGGGGCTGAATAGAACAAAAAGTGCAGGAATGAGAAAGTCACCCTGTTTTCTTCCTGCCCTCCTGCTTGAGCTGGGACATTGGGCTCCTTCTGCCCTGGGACTGAGGTTTACACCACCGCCTCCCTTGCTGGTCAGGCCTTCGGACTCAGGCTGGAGTCACTCACGGCAGATGGCCGGACTTCTCAGCCTTCATCATCGCATGATCCAAACCCTCCTAATAGATCTTCCTTTACGTAAATATATATAGCGACGATGAAGGTGGTGATGTTGGTAAGAGGATGAAGCTTCCCACCTCCCAGAGCGGAGGAGGCTCTTCGGTGACCAGGCACTCAGAGAGACTCAGTACCTCTGTTCGTTTCTGGCACTTCCGGAATGAGCTTTTAGGATTCATGATGAATCAGACCTCAGCTGGTCATGGGACAAAGTCTTATAAAATGTCCTCAGCGGCTCCTTCCAACCTTCCAGTTCAATCTCACGACGTGTGAGATTCCCACCACTTGCAGATGCGTCACCTGTGGGGAGCCGTTCTGAGAGGCCACATGGCACGGTGGTTGGGAACACACACACCGGAGCCAGACCGCCAGGTTTGAATCCTGGTTCAAATCCCAGTTCTGGCACTTCTCTTTCCAGGTCTCTGTTCAGCTCTGATTCCCATCTATAAAAAAGGATACTGATAACCCCTCTGTCATAGGGCATCTCTAAGGGCTAATGAGGTAATACACGCAAAGTGTGTAAAACGTGAGAAGCTGCTGATATCGTGACTTTCACGTGTGCATTTCTTATGGCGTTCAGCTCATCCACTCCTCACAACCAAAGAGTAGAAGTAAAGGAGCACATGTCTTTGGGGAGAGCAAAGCCAGAAATTTGAGGCTTTAAACAGTGATTCCTCTTAACTGGAGACACACACAAGATGTTGATCCAGTGCTAATATTTATGATAGCAAAAATTGAAAACAGCTTAAGAGTCCAACAATAAAGGCTTATCTTTATATACTTGGGTACATCCACATAACAGAATTTCAGAAATCATGTTATAAAATCATGTTACTAACATTTATGTATAGAGAAAGGTATTTATAACTGTATGTTAAATGAAAGAATATACAGGCCTGAGCTGCAGGCAGAGTATGATGCCAACTTTACAAAATACATAGGAAAAAAATGAAAAATACAGCAAAATGTTTACAGAGGTTGTCTTTAGGAGGTGAGATTAATTTGCTTTTCTCTATTTTTCTAGTGGACCCATATTACTCTTAGAATAATAGAAAACCCATGATAAATGTTATCAAAATGTTGAGTGTCAGTTGGAGGAGAACCATGTTTAAAAGAGAGAGGGAAAGATGAGTTTCCTCAGCCAATGCCCTTGAAAAAATTAAAAACAGCACTTTCTTCATCCAATTACTTCCAATAATTTATTTTAACAAATCAAATTGCCCCCAAATTCAACTTTATTACTCATTTTTTTTTTGTCGTTGTAAAAGGAAATCCTCAAGAAGCAACAATCTTCTGCCCTCTGCTTGACTAAGCCATTTGAATCCTGCCCTCCTTGCTCCTTTTATGCCTGCCATGTTAGTTTGAGGAGGTGGGAGCCCCAGCACCACTGCATGGCTTCTCTGAAACATGTAGTTCAGGGATTTGTGCAAGCCACCACTATGCTCCAAGTTCAAGCAGTTAGAAGATTCTTCTCTGCACATGCTCTTCCTGAGACCTTCCCTCTTCTTGGTAATTTCAAATGAGAGAGTAGCCAAGACCATAATGTGAGATGGAGAGCAAAGGATAGCACAAGTTGGCAAGGTGGCACTCTCACCCCAAGTGAGGCTGTCATTCTTTGATATCATGCAAACACGTATTTACAGGACCATCAAGGAGGGTAACATTTTAACAAAGTTGACATAAGCCTCAAAGACTTTGGGGATATTTGTTACCGCAATATACCCCAACCTCTCTGACTGACACACTACTGGCTCCCCTTCTGCCTCACCTCACCTTGACCCTGCCAACAAAACCCACTCCTTTAAAAGCAGCATGTTATTTAAATTCATATGTGACACTGAATCAGGACACATTTCTTACAATAGTGAGGTGAAAGAAATAGAGAGATTAGGATTAGGAACATGGACAGAAAATCACAGTTTGAGATCTCATTTATCAAA
The DNA here is from genome assembly GCF_037993035.2 of Macaca fascicularis. Taxonomy (NCBI): domain Eukaryota; kingdom Metazoa; phylum Chordata; class Mammalia; order Primates; family Cercopithecidae; genus Macaca; species Macaca fascicularis. The sequence goes on from NC_088384.1 coordinate 114,166,330, forward strand.
ACATTCAAGAAAATAAGAATGAAGCCAAATACACATGGGTAAAGCTAATCAAGCTAGAGGCAACACAGGAGACTGAGACAAGCCAAGAGAAATAGAGAGCTGGGGGAAAACCACAGAATCCCTGTAGATTTATATGCAATGTGATTAGGCATCATTTGCTGCCAGGCACAGAGCCTGGAGTCCACAGGGAAAAGGAAAGGAGTGCCCCTCTGGAGGGCTTCTCTGCCACTCAGATTATTCCCTCACTTGGCAGATGTGTTAACTTGTTAGGGCTGCCACAACCAAGTACCAAACTGGGTGGCTTAAATTCTGGAAATGGATTGTCTCGTGGTTCTAGAGGCCAGAAGTCTGAAATCAAGGTGTCAGCAGGGCCGCTTCCTGCTGTTCCCAGCCTCTCTCCATGGTTTGTCGACTGCCATCTTCATATTCACATGGCTTTCTCCCTGTGTACCTGTCTGTGTTCAAGCTTCCCCTTTTAATCGGGACAGCAATCATCCTGAATTGCGACCCACCCTAGCAACCTCATCTTAACTAGTTACATCTGTACAACTTTATTTCCAAATAAGGGCACATCCCGAGGTAGTGGGGGTTAGGACTTCAACATATGAATTTAGAAAGACACGATTCAACCCGTAATGGAGGGTCTCGTTCTCTGGGTACTGAAGATACGCAAGGGTCCCAGGAGCTGCCAGGGGCATGATTAAGAGGCCAAGGAAGGAAAACAGAAGAGCACAAAACGTGGGTGATGGTGTACACAGGCAACAGACGCCAGGGCCAAACAGAAGCCATGCACATCCTAAACAGAAAGCTTCTTAAAATTTGGGGCTCTGCAAAATGCCAAAGTAGAAGCTAAAAAACTAACATCAAGCTCATTTGTGGTCCTCCGATTGCTAATTATGATGGTAGCAATCCCAGTTGTGGGAACCACCAGGACTGCTCATGAGTGTCCTGCCTCACTCTCCTTCCAGGTACAGGCTTTCAGCTAGGTGTGGACACATGACTTGCCTTCCCAAGGTGAACAGAAGTGACGGATGTCTCCTCTGGGTGGAAGCTATAAAAGCCAGTCCTATTTTCTGTCTTCTTCTGCCACGGTGAGAAGCTGCTCTGTTCATCTGGGCCACAGAGAGAGGAGGATCATGGCATGAGTTAGAGTCCCTGCCAGTGGATGGTCCCATTTGAGGAACAAATCAATCACCATTGTCTTAAGCTTCGGAGACTTCAGAGCCATTTGTTACTGCAGCATAACCCAGCCTCCCTGACTGATACACTTCCATCTCTCCCACTGTTCCCACCCCACCTTGTCCCTACCAACAGTACCTGAATTTATCTCAGAAGGGTGGACCCATCCCCAGCCCCAGAGATGAATTAAAACCATTTCTTCCTTTATGTGTAAGTGGGTTTTCTCCCTTGGTTTTCTGACAATCATGTCACTTTCCCCAAACCAGAAACTTCCCCTCTTCTTGTCAGCTTGCTCCTGGCTGTGAAGAGGCCCCTCATCCCTTCTCCAGTCCCTTCCAATTCAATCTCCCCAGAACCATCTCTGAAAATGGCCTTGGAGTCCCTCCATTTGGAATCATCCAGTGGCTTCCCTAATACAGCCCGAGAGCCTGGCCTGCCTGGCCGCTGCTGACCCCTTAGCCTCCTGGCCTGGTCTCCCTGCCCAGCTCCATGCACACAGCCTCTGGTGAGCTTCAACTGAGCCCCCTCCCTCCACACGGTGGTGGCACACACTCTTCCCTGCATCTGGGATGTTCTTTACCCTGCCGTCTCTTCTCAAGTCCTTAACTCAACTCTTGCTCAATTTTCTGTCTCTGGTAAACTCCACTCTCCTCAAAAAATAGCTCTCCTATCCCTCTGTCCTCTACAGAGCATCTACCTGCCCCTGCTACCTGGCAAGTCTGATCAGGCAAGGGCTGCAATGGATGGAATGCTTGTGTCCCTTCCAATTTATCCTATCCCCTAATGTGATGGTTTTAGGAGGCAAGAGGTGATTAGGTCATGAAGGTAGAACCCTTATGAATGGAATTATGTTCTTATTAAAGGAACCCCAGAGAGCTGCCTTGTGCTTTCTTCCACCATGTTAGAGTACAGTGAGAATATGGTCAACAGGAAGAGGGCCCTCACCAGATACTGAATCTGTTGACACCTCGGTTTCAGACTTCCCAGCCTCCTGAACTATGAGAAATAAATTTATGTTGCTTAAGCCACCCAGTTATAGCAGCCCAAACTCATTAGAACAGAAAAATACCAAAAAACAATGTGTTACTGTAACAAATATCTGAAAATACAGACAGCTTTGCAACTGGGTAATGGGTAGAGGCTGGAAGAGTTTTGAGGTGCATGCTAGAAAAAGCCTAGAATTCCATGAAGGGAATTTTGAAGGTGATTCTGATGGGAGTTCAGAAAGATAAGAGTTTCCATCTTCTTCGAGAATACCTAAGTAATCATGAGTAAAACGTTGAGAGAAACATGGATGGCAAAGGCTATTCTGGTGAAGTCTCAGATGGAAATGAGAACCATGTTATTGGAAACTGGAGGAGAGACCATTCTTGTTATAAAACAGGAAAGAATGTGGCTGAATTTTGTTCATGTTCTAGCGTTTTATGGAAGGTAGAACTTGTGAACAATGAAATTGGATATTTAGCTAAGAAAATTTCTAAGCAAATTGTTAAAGAAGTGTCTTGATTCCTCCTGACTGCTTATAATAAAATGTGTGAAGGAAGAAATAATTTGAAGATGGAATTATTAGGCAAAAAGGAACCAGAATTTAAAGCATTGGGAAATTGTCAACCTATCCCTACTGCAAAAAAAAATGAGAAAGCTTGTTTGGAGGAGAATGTTAAGGATGTGGCTCAGTGACTACTTGATAAGAAGATTGGTATGGATATGAACCATGGGCTTGATCAACCATCTCAGTAAAAGCCAGGAGCAAAGATGGAATTGTACCAGCAGAAGCACTGCTATCTAGGACTAAAGGAAAAGAGGTAACAGGACAAAATGAAGATTATAGGACTTCTTAGACCCTACAGGACCAGGTCATAGAATTCTTCAGATGTGAACATGCAGCTTTCTTCAACACAAGGAAAGAAGGACCCCAAAGGTGATTCAGCGGTCACCAGAGCGGCCACTCCCACTACAGCCCCAGAGTGCATGGCCTCCACCTCGACTGCAAAGGTGGAGAGGGCTGCCTTCATCTTGATTGCAAAGGATAGAACCAACACCCAGTGAAGCCATAGTGGCCCAGCAGGATCCCCCAATCCCAACAGACAGCTGCATCAGGAGGGGGCCCCTCCTGAGAGCCACAGCATGGGAAGCACCCTGCTAAGCTGGTAGGGACAGTGCTGTTGCCACCCCAGTGGGTCTAGAAGGCAAAGCATTGAGCTAACGAAGATTATTCTTGATCTTAAGATCTCATGGAGCTTGCCTTACTAGATTTTGAACTTGCTGAGGACCCATCTGACCCCTTCCTTCTTTGCTATTTCTTTCTCTCTTTTTTTGAATGTGAATGTCTGTCCTATGCCTCACTCACCATTGTATTTTGGAAGTACATAACTTGTTTGGCTTCACAGGCTCACATCTGGTGAGGAATTTTGTCTCGCCATGAGTCATACCTTGAGTCTCACACATATGTGGTTTAGATGCTATTTAGGGAAGACTTTGGACTTTAGACTTGAGTTGATATTGGGACTCTTGGGGCTACTGAGATGTGGTAAATGTATTTTGCATGTGAGAAGGACATGAATTTGGGGGATCCAGGGTGGAATGCTATATATAGACTGAATGTGTGTGTCCCCCTAAAATTCATTATGTTGCGATCTTAACCCCTAGTGTGATGCTATTAGGAGGCGGGGCTTTGGGGAGGTGATTAGGTCATGAGGGTGGGGCTCTCATCAGTGGGATTAGTGCCCTTATAAAGAGACCCTGGAAGTGTTCTCTCTCTCTCAGTCTTTTCTGTCATGGGAGAAGACAGCCAACTGTTAGGAGGACGTGGGCCCTCATCAGCCATAAAATCTGCCACCTCCCTTATCTCAGACTTCCCAGCCTCCTGTACTGTGGGGAATATGTGTCTGTTGTTTCAGCCGCCCCATCTGTTATTGCAACAGAAGTGACTAGGACAGGGGCCATGGCTGTTTTCACTTGTACTTGCTGGGGATGCACGGGTACCCCCGTGCAGTCACCTCCAGATCTCTTTCTCACCTCTGTGTGCCCACCCCTCACATCCCGAGCTTTGCCAAGGAGACACAAACTTCAGAGGAGTACCCTGTGGGCAACCTGCATGCTGCCCCACCATGCCCACGGTCAGTGACTGACTGGTGAGGTGAGACCAGCAGCACCCACGCTGATTAGGCCAACTCTGGAGGGGGGTAATTTATATGCCAGGGCTTTCCCCAGGATCAGGCAGGAGAATGGGAGTCACTGAAGTCACCCCCTGCTTGGCTTCCTCTCCATCCCTGTTCTGGTTCCCCTCCCTGAGTGGCATCTCCTGGGACATGTCCTAATCCTCACCTCAGAGTCTGCTAGGACAGCACCTGCCCCAAATGCCACTGTAACCCTGGGCCTTGCATGGTGCCAGCACCTGGAAGATGCTGAGCAAACATCTGTTCAGTCAGTAAACATTTCCCAATACCACTTTTTTTTTTTTTTTTTTTTTGAGATGGAGTCTCGCTCTGTTGTCCAGGCCGGAGTGCAATGGCGCCATCTTAGCTCACTCCAACCTCCGCCTCCCTGGTTCAAGCAGTTCTCCTGCCTCTGCCTCCTGAGTAGCTGGGATTACAGGTGTGCACCACCACACCCAGCTAATTTTTGTATTTTTAGTACATACGAGGTTTCACCATGTTGGCCAGGCTGATCTTGAACTTCTGACCTCATGTGATCTGCCTGCCTCGGCCTCCCAAAGTGCTGGGATTACAGGCGTGAGCCACCACGCTCCAACCCCAAAACCACTTTTGTCCCCACTGGCTGAGAGCCCCTGTTGCTACACACTCTGCCCTTCCCTATGGGAAATAGTACTATGTCAAAGCTGTGCTTGGGGCCCTCCCTGGACTGTCAGTGTCCCCTGAGGGTTAACTGGAGTCAGGAAAACTTACAGCCTCTTTTTGATCACTACCAGAAAGGCACATCCTTTAGAAACAAACGAGGACAATATGTTCTCAGTGTTTCTCCAGTTTGTTTTTTTTTCAACCACAATCTTCCCTTTTTCCCTCTTGCTTTTGATTTGGGGTGAAAGGCGTGCATACTGTGGGGCCTAGAACACAATCCAAACCCCAGCCCCCGGCTGCAAAGCATCAACCCTTCAGCCTTTGTTGGCTGATAAATAGAAACTTCTGCCTCTCAAGACAAGCCCGAAATGAAGCGGAACCCTTGTTGCTAAGAAAAATGACACGTGAACGGCTCCCGTTTGAGCTTCCAGAAATGCCCTGGCTTCCCAGGGCTGGCTGCACGTCACGATGCTGGCAGAAGGGGACCATGGTCTTGGTTGACCCCACAGCGCTAGCAGGAAATGGTTTCTAAACTTCTGCCCAGCTAGCGGCCTCTTTCCTGACCTCTTTCTCCCCTTGAAAGCAAAATAGATCCTAGGAACTGAGATGGAGTTGAAGTTTATGAGTTAGTGTTTCCAGAGAGACAATCAAGACTGGGATTCCTCCTTCTAAAGTTGATTGGGTCACAGTTAAGAAAACTCCATCCATTGCAAACTCAATGGCTTCAGCGGTCAGGTTGGTGACGTCACGGTCAGTGGGCTAGACATGAGAGAAAACAGCAAATGGTGGTAAGCGGTGCAGTGGGGAAGCTCAGGCCCCATCTAAAGTGGAAACTTCTGCCCAGCTCCAGATAACCGTTGCCACATGGAAATACAGCCCAGCACTGTCAGCTCTCTTGATTTTTCAATAGAAGTTAGATGGTTGTCTTCTGGGTTGAAATGTCTCAATGAGGAGACCTATTCGCATTTTTTAAAAAGCACTAGGCAGGTGCCTGGCCCAGTGAGTCTCAGACTCTTCTAAACAAAAGAGTTTGACCAGTGAGATTTGGAAAGCAGGCATTTGTCATCAGAACAGCAGGTGTGGTTGTGCCTAGAGCTCCTTCTGCTTCCCCTTAATTCCAGGGTGGTGAATCAGAGTTATCTCAGTTATTGAAAATATGTATTTCAACAAACAGTGGCTTGACCAATTCATCCTGGCTTGCCTGGGACTGTCCCAATTTTAAAACTTAAAATTCTGCCTCTTGGAGTCCTCCTCAGTCTCAGGAAAACCAGAATAGCTGGTCACCCTCAAGAAGGGATATTTGGTGAGTCATTTAGTTGTGCCCCCTTGGGAGCTCATTAGCTGGAAGAGGAAATGAGCCCTTTGTGAAATAACTGAAAGTAGCAATGGGGACTGTGCCCCTCAGAGTCAAGATCAAACATCCGTTCTCAAGACCTTATCTTGTGAAATCCAAGCTGTGCACAGCCACAGCCGTGCTTTCAGACAAAGCCTGTCCAACTTCCCAGTTTACTACAGACAGTTGCTCTGAGGGCCTGGATCCCTGAATGGCTGCGTGAAGCAGCACCCCTGCCACCACATACTGGGCTGTGATTGTGTTCAGCTCTGAGATTTGGGGGTTGTCTGTCACAGCATTTGGACTCCCCTGACTGGCACACTATTGGACCCTTAACTTTTTGGCCAACATTGTCTAGCATGAGGCTGGTCTCCTTGTCCTCTCCTAGGAATATGGATGTGGTGTTCAGGGCCTAGATGGTCTCTGTTGGCTGCTTGAAGGTATGTACAAAAGGCACCAGGTTCTCAGAGGAGAGGACAGAACTAGTGTGAGGGGTCAAATTGTGCCCCCCAAATTCTTATGTTGGAGCCCTAACCCCCACTACCCTAGAATGTGACTGTATTAAGGGATAGGGTTTTACAGAGGTAATTAAGTTAAAATGAGTGCATATGTGTGGGCCCAAATTCAATACGACAGGTGGTCCACACAAGAAGAGGAAATCTGGACACAGACACACACACAGAGGGGCAACTATGACAGACACAGCGAGAAGACAGCCACCTACAAGCCAAGGAAAGAAGCCTCGGAAGAAGGCAATCCTGCCGACTGCAAAAAGCAAGGTAATGAATTCTCCCCTAGAGCCCCCAGAAGGAGCACAGCCCTGCTGACACCAGAACTGTAAGACAATACATTTATGTTGTTTTCAGCCACTCAGTTTGTCGTCATTCATTATAACAGAAATAGGAAACTTAACACAACTTTGAATAGTGTATTCTTCATGAACCCCAGCCCTAAATTTGTTTAAATGTCTGCTTTCTTTTCCTCTCAACTATTAATACTGAAGCTGGGTCAGTGAAGGAATGCACCTGAGTTTTGAACTCTGGTTGAGTTCCAAACAATAAGCAATTGATGGAAAGAGCAATTGCACATAGAGCCAAAGTAGTTAAAACCCTCGTGGACGTGTGAATTTTCAAAAGCAAATTGCCACCCCTCCCTCTGCTGCTTTGTGCTTTATTTGATGGAGTGTGTATTTAGCCAGGCAGGGGTAGTGGGGAAAAGCAAGGCTCCGTCCTGATGCTCCCACCCGAGTCATGGACTGCTTAGGGACACCCACTTCAGCAGGGGTAGGGCACGTGCAAGGGACTCCAACCCCAATGCCGGTGAAACAGCGAGAAAACTGTCAGCTTTGCCAATTGCCTATCCTCTGGGGTGTTTCTCATTCTCGTCTCGCAGCAGGTCTCATACCCTCCTCCCTTTAAGTGGCATGGTGGGTTAGGAGTGTGGTGCTGCAGGAGAGATGCTGTGCTGGAGAGACAAGTGCTGCCGACACGGTGCTATGGTTGCAGTCACACGCCCCTCAGGCTGGAGAAAGCAGACAGCTGCACCCACGGGCTCACATGTGCCGGCTCCATCTGCGAGATCATTAAAACCGAGCCTTGGCAGAGTCTGCAGAAAAACACATTTGTTTTCTTCGTAAAGAGGAAGAGTAAACTTTCCTGTCGTCCTCATAAGTTTCTGCAATTACTTTAATGTGCAAAGCGCCTTGTACAAAAGCAGGAAGCTGTTACCCAGACTAAGGCGCCAGGACGCATGCTTCCCTTAAATTATACGTGAAATTACACATTCTCCAGCACTGGTGGCTTACTCGCCATTTAACAGTAATAAGACACACGATTCCAATGCTCACAATGGTGTTCAGGGGCTCGGCAATTTGCTTCTCATGCTGTCACGCATCTAACCAAACCAGGTAGGCTCCAAGATGATCATTCAGAGAAAACAGACTTGAAGATGAGGAGAGGTGTGGTCCTCACAATCCTTGAGTCACCACGAAGAGACTGAGCCCAGGAAATCTGCAAAACAGGAGTGCCCCAGCTTCCGAGTTCAGAGAAGAGCTTTTATGTTCATCCTTTTAATACATGATAGAGATGCTGTCCTAGATTCACACCCCATTACATTCCCAACCCACCTGCACCCACTCCCCAAAATGAAACGGACTGGAGCCATTCAGACAGCCTGAATCTCTGCTCTGTCACTTCATATGTGACTCGCTGAGCCTCAGATTTCTCATCTGTTAAATGGGCATTTGATTACATCTTCTTCTAAAGACCATGCAGATAATTGAGATAGATAATATTATAAAGTACTTGGCACAGTGTTTGTCTTATAATTGTTATTACTGCCAATCATTATTTCTCTGCAACTATTCTATTAAATACTTTCAAAGATTTAGTCACCCCTCCAGTGCAGCCCTTAGCCCTCATCCTAAACCTAGCACTGAGTTCTGTGAGGTTTTGAGCAAGGGATGGCCCAGTTGCAGCTTGCGGGCCAAATTCTGCAAGCCACCTGTGCTTGTGCACTTTTTAAGCTAATACCAGTTTAATGATCAAGGAAAAATCAAAAGAAGCAGCAGACGCAGTGGCTCATGCCTGTAATCCCAGCACTTTGGGAGGCCAAGGAGGGCAGATTACTTGAGGCCAGGAGTTCGAGACCAGCCTGGCCAACATGGTGAAACTCCATCTCTACTAAAAATACAAAAATTAATCAGGCATGGTGGTGGGTTCCTGTAATCTCAGCTACTCAGAAGGCTGAGGGAGGAGGTTCACTTGAATGGGGGAGGCGGAGGTTGCAGTGAGCAGAGATCGCACCAAGGCACTCCAGCCTGGACAACAGAGCAAGACTCTGTCTCAAAAAAAAGAAAGAAAGAAATCAAAAGAAGCATATTATTTTGTGATGTGTGGAAATTAAAAGAAATATAAATGTCAGTGTCCATAAATGGTTTTATTGAGTCATAGTCATGCCTATTCATTTACATATTGTCTATGCTTTTGTACCCAACTATGGAGTTCAGTTGCCACAGAGACCATGTGACCCACAACACTGAGGATATTTACTATATATCCTTTACAGAAGTTTGCAGATCTCCACGCCAGGGAATAAAACCAATATCTTTGGAAGCCTTGGCCCAGTCTCACAGTTGATATTGAAAAACCCCAAGATATGACCTGCTAGGCTGGACGTGAGGAGCACCTAGAAAGGTGGTCATTTTTATTCATTCAGTGGCATCTCAACCAAAGACAATAGTGAGAGCAGCTAGTGGCTTAGATTCATTGGGATGGCCGTGACATTTGAGCCAAGAAAGCCATGTTTAAATCCCAGATTTGTCACTCACGGGCGGTGTGATTTTGGATTTTGAGCTGATGACCCAACCTCCCTGAGCCTCACTGGTCTCTACTATTGGCTGGGGACGTCAGTTTCTCTGGCAGAGAATTGTTAGGACAAATGAAATAAATGTCAGCCCCACCACAGAGGATCAGACACTCCACTGCTGAATAATGTTTGTTCCCTCCCTGAAAATTTGTCTTTGTGGTCTGTAAAAAAAAGAGAGAGAGAGAACACATCAAAAGAGAAAAATCATTCTATGATATGAAAAATACATAAACTTCCAGTTTCAGTTCTGTCACGTAAACAGCTTGGAAGTTGTCACTCCCGTCCATACGATAACAACAACAACAAAAAGCTGGACAAACTGAAAATCAATGACTTTTCATGGACCCATCAGAGAACTGAGTTTTCAAGGTAAATTACCACCCCAAATCTGGAGAGACAGATGAACCTAGAGAGTAACAGCCAAGCTCCACTTACCCAGAGCAGAAGCTGCTGGAGCCATAACTAGTAGAACAGTTACAGGGCAATTTTGACAAATTGCTAACTGGTGAATATAGACCAGCTCTCAGTGAGAAACTCCCAGGGCTGCAATCTTAGGGGGACTCCACAATTTCATGGGCTTTGCCTCCAGGAATCCCCAAGTTCTCATTGAGAAGATTCTAGAAAGAGCCTCTCCTGGCTCTAACAAGGAGAGGAAGAGTAATTCTTATAACAACAACAACAACAACAAAAAACCACCAGAGCCTTCTCCATAATGAAGGCCCATTCCCCAGGGGAAAGACTGCCCAGCCTATCTCAGCTTGGGGAAGGGCATTCTCTCACTGCAGCCCCCTCTAGCTTTCCTGTCTCACCTACAGGTCGGAGAAACAGTTGTGAAGGTCACAGGCCAGACACAAGACCCCCTGGAAGGCTGAGATTTAATCTGAAGACTATATAGAACACTCCCCTTTTCCCACAATTTACCACCTCACCAACAGGGCTCCAGCATAACAGCAGTGAATTCTTAGAATTCTATATCCAGCTAAAGTATCCTTCAAAAGTGAAGGAGAAATAAAGATTCTAATAAACAAAAACTGACGGAATGTGCTGCTCTCGGACCTGCTCTGTGAGAAATTTTCTTCAGTCAGAAGAAAAATGACAGATGTCAGAAAGCTGGATCTATATTTTTTTAAAAATCATCAGAGAGGCCGGGCGCGGTGGCTCAAGCCTGTAATCCCAGCACTTTGGGAGGCCGAGACGGGCGGATCAGAAGGTCAGGAGATCCAGACCATCCTGGCTAACACGGCGAAACCCCGTCTCTACTAAAAACACAAAAAAATTAGCAGGGCGAGATGGCGGCGCCTGTGGTCCCAGCTACTCGGGAGGCTGAGGCAGGAGAATGGCGGGAACCCGGGAGGCGGAGCTTGCAGTGAGCTGAGATCTGGCCACTGCACTCCAGCCTGGGCGACAGAGCGAGACTCCGTCTCAAAAAAAAAAAAAAAAAAATCATCAGAGAAGACAAATGAAAATAAAATCTTTTATTTTTCTTATTCTTCATTAATCTAAATGATAACAGATTGTTTAAAGTAATAATAACATCTTAGTCTGCCTAGGCTACCATGATAAAATACCACAAACTGAGTGTCTTAAACAACAGAAATTTATTTTCCTGTAGTTCTGGAGACTGGAAAGCCCAGCATCAAGGTTCCAGCTGACTCATTTTCTGGTAAGGACTCTTCTTGTTCTTACCAGGAAATGCCAGAGGCAGGAAGTTTCTTGTCCTCACATGACTGGACCTTGGTGCATTCATGTGGGGAAAGAGAAAGGAGAGGAGCTTTCTGGAATTTCTTCTTGTAAGGACACCAGTCCCATCAGATCAGAGACCCATCTTTATGACCTTATTTAAGCTGAATCGCCTCCTTCTAGGCCCTACCTACAAACACAATCACAATGGCGGTTAGGGTTCCAACATATGAATTTGAGGAGACACAATTTAATAGCAAATAATAACATTGTGTTGGGGGATCATAAGTGAAATGAATGAAAACAATGTCACAAGAGATAGGAGGGAGGACTTAGGAATATTCTGCTGTGAAATAGCTGCATTACACATGAAGTGTAAAGGTATTATTTTAAGGTGAACTTAAATTAGTTAAAAGTGTATATAGCAAACTCTAGGGCAACCACTGAAAACTTTTTTTAAAGAAGCATAATTAATACACTAAGTGAGGAGATAAAATGGAATCATATGAAATGCTAAATTAAAACCAGAGAGGCAGAAAAAATTGTTTCTGGCAACAAATAGAAAGCAGTTACAAACATGGTTGATATTAATCAATGTATATATCAATAAGCACTTTAAATGTGAATGGTCTAATAATACCAATTAAAAGGCAGAGATTATCAGAATGAATAAAAAACAAGACTCAACTACACACTGTCTATTGGAAACAAAGTTTAAACGTAAAGACTCTGATAGGTTAAGAGTAAGGAAGTAGAGAAAAATACACCATGCAAACAAGAAAGCTGGAGTAGCTGTAATAATTTTAGACAAAGTAGACTTCAGAAGATGGAAAATTATCAGGGATTAAAAATGGATATTGTATAATCATAAAGGGGTCAATTCCTCAAGAAGATATGACAATCCTGAATATGTAGCTAGCAGCAGAGCTTCAAAATACATGAGTCAAAAACAGATAGAAGTGAAAGTAATCACAGACAAATCCAATATTATACCTAGAGATTTCAACACTGTCATGTCAGTCATTGATAGCTCAAGCAGGAGGAAAATCAATAATGATGTAGTTGACAAAAATAGCACTATCAGTCAACTTGATCTGATTGACATATACATATACAGAATACTCCATCCAATAAAAGCCAAATACAGATTCTTCTCAAGCTTACATGGAACATGTACCAAGATAAAAAATATTCTTGCCCATAACACACCTTAAAAAACTTAAAAGAACATAAATCATACAAAATATGCTTCCACAATGGATTTAAACTGAAAATCCATAGTAGAAAGATAGCCTGAAATTTCCACAAATGTTTGGAACACATGTTGAAGAAGTCACAAGATAAATTAAGAAATATTTTGAGCTAAGTGAAAATGAAAAGTACAACCTATCTAAATTTGTGAGATGCAGCAAAGGTAGTGCTTAAAGGAAAATTTATAGCATTACATGTATATTTTAGAAAAGAAAAAGGATTTGAAATTGATAGCCCAAACTTACACTATGGGAAATTATAGGAAGAATTTAAGCAATTTAGGCCTAAAGCAAACAGAAGAAAAGAAGTAACATAAATTAGGGTCAAAGTCAATGAAAATTTAAATGGAAAAGCAATAGAGAAAAGCAGTGAAACCAAAAGCTGGTTCTTTGAAAAGATGAACAAAATTGATAAATTTCTAACCTAGCTAATCAAGAAAAAAGAGAGAGACATGCACACATAAATTGCCAACGTTAGAAATGAAACAAGGGTCATCCCTACTGACCCCATGGACATTGAAAAGATATTAAAGGAATACTACAAACAACTCTATGTTAATGCAACTCATTTTAATCATTTAGATGAAATAAGCAATTTATGGAAAGACATGGGCTACCAAAATTCCCACAAGTAGAAGTAGACAAGCTAAAAGCCCAATATCTATACAATTAATTGAATCAACAGTTAATAACCTTCTTAAAATGTAATCACCAGGAGCAGATGACTTTACCAATGAATCTTACTAAACATTTAAGGAAGAAAAAATACAAATCGTCTCTGCTGTCATTTAGAAAACAGAATCATCATGCCCATAATCACAGTGCTTTGGAAAGCCAAGGTGGGAGGACTGCTTGAGGCCAGGAGTTTGAGACAGCCTGGGTAACAGAGGAAGACCCCATCTCTACAAAAAAAAAAAAAAAATTCAATTTAAAAAAATAGAGTAGAAATCAGAGAAAATACTTCTTAACTCATTCTATGAGTCCAGAATTACCCTGACACCAAAACCATAGAAAGATATTAATAAAAGGAAAGATGCAGACCAATCTATCTGATGAATACAGATTAAAATCTTCAATAAAAGCGTCTTTGTTAACAAATGACATAATTATCGATGTATAAAAATTCCAAAAATTGTCCACAAACATTAGAAAATTGAATCCAACAATGTATTTTTAAAATTATGCACCAGGTCCAAGTGGAATTTATTCCAGATATTCAAGGCTGGTTCAACCCTCAAATATCAATTAATGATAATTGATAAAAAATCCACCACCATGACTGGCAAAAGGGGAACAACTATGTAATAATATCAAATGACCCAGAAAAGCATTTGACAATATCCAATGTCCATGATAAAGTTTCTCAGCAACCTAAAAATAGAGAAAAACTTTGTCAACTTAATAAAAAACAGGTGGGCATGGTGGCTCATGCCTGTAGTCCCACCACTTTGGGAGGCTGAGGCAAGAGGATCCCTTGAGGCAAGGAGTTCAAGACTACCTTCAGCAACATAGCAAGACCCCATCCCTACAAAAAGTAAAAAAACAATTAGCAGGGTGTGGTAGCACAGGCCTATAGTCCTAGCTACTCAGGAGGCTGAGGCAGGAGGGTCACTTTGAGCCCAGAAGCTTGAGGTGACAGTGAGCTATGATCTTGCCACTATACTCCAGGCTGGGCAATAGAGTCAGACCCTAGCTCAGAAAAGAAGAAGAAAGAATAGGAAGAAGAAGGAGAAGGAGAAGAAAAAAGAAGAGCATTTACAAAAACCTACACCTAATATTATACTTAATGATGAGAAGCAGATGCTTTTCCCTTTAGATTGGCAATACGACTGAGATGTCCCTTCTCACCACTCTTATTCACCTCTGTGCCAGAAGTCCTAGGTAGTGCAATAAGACAAGAAAGGGGAATAAAAGATATACCAATTGGGAAGGAAGAAATAAAACTGACCTTGTTCATGGATGACATGATTGTCTATGTAGAAAATACAAAAACATGGTTGGGTACAGTGGCTCACGCCTGTAATCCTAGCACTTTGGGAGGCTGATGCACGTGGATCACGAGGTCAGGAGATTGAGACCATCCTGGCCAACATGGTGAAACCCCGTTTCTTCTAAAAATACAAAAATTAGCTGGGTGTGGTGGCATGTGCCTGTAATCCCAGTACACTCAGGAGGCTGAGGCAGGAGAATGGCTTGAACCAGGGAGTCAGAGGTTGCAGTGAGCTGAAATCATGCCACTGCACTCCAGCCTGGTGACAGAGCAAGATTCTGTCTCAAAAAAAAAAAAAAAGATGTTTACCAAAAAATGTATAGAATTAATTAGTGATATCAGGTTTGCATGATACAATATAAATATATAAAAGTTGTTTTCCTATATGCCAACCATAAAGAGTTAGACTTTGGTAATTAAAAGTACACTACCATCTACAATAGCATCAAAAAAATCTTTAAAAAATTAAAACTCATGGAGAGTGGAATGATGGCTACCAGAGTCTGGGAGGTGAGGAGGGAGGGAGTGGGGAGTTATTAATCAAAGGGTACAAAGTTTCGACTAGACAGAAGGAATAAGTTTTGAGATCTACTGCATAGCAGAATGACTACAGTCAATAATAATGTATATCTTATAATAACTTAGGGAGTAAACTTCAAATGTCTTACCTTAAAAGTGATAGGTAAGTGAGGTGATGAATATGTTAATTAGCTTGATTTAATCATTCCACATTGTATTGTATAAATGTATACAATTATAATTTGTCAATTAAAAATAAAACATATAAATAAAAATGAAAAGATTAGAAGAATTTTTTTAAATAGCACCAAAAAAGTGGGATACTTACGTATAAGTCAAATAAAATATGTACAGGTCCCGTATGTGGAACTAAATATCAAACTCCTAAGTAAATGGACAGATAGTCCATACTCATGCATTGAAAGACTCAATATTGTTAAGATGTCAATTCTTTTGAATTTTTTCCTACAGATTCATTGTAACACTAATTTAAAAAGCAGGAAGCTATTTTCTGAATATCAACAAACTGACTCTAAAGTTTATGTAGAAGCACAAAAGATCCAAAATAGCCAACATGACACTAAAGAAGAAGAGCAGACTTCAAGACTTAAAGCTACAGTAATCAAGACAGCATGATATTGGCAAAAGAATAGGGACACAACTCATTTGAACAGAATAGAGAGACCAGAAATAGAGTCACACAAATATAGTCAACTGATCTTCAGCAAAGAAACAAAAGGCAATTTTAAGGAGAAAGTATAGTCTCTTCAACAAATGGTGCTGGAACAATTGGACATCCATATGCAAAAAAAAAAAAAAATCTAGACACAAACCTTACATCCTTCACAAAAATTAACTCAAAATGAATCACAGATCTAAGTATAAAATGCAGCACTATAAAACTTCTAGAAGATAACATGGAAGAAAATCTAAGTGACCTTGGGTTTAGCAAAGAGTTTTTAGATACACCAAAAACATAATTCACGAAAGAAAAAAATAATAAATTAGACTCTTTGGTCTAATAATAAATTAACCTCATGCCTGTAATCCCAGCACTTTGGGAGACTGAGGTGGGCGAATCACAAGGTCAGGAGTTCAAGACCAGCCTGACCAACATGGTGAAACCCTGTCTCTACTAAAAATACAAAAATTAGCTAGGCACGGTGGCACACACCAGTTACTCAGGAGGCTGAGGCAGGAGAATTGCTTGAACCCAGGAGGTGGAGGTTGCAGTGAGCTGAGATCGTACCACTGCACTCCAGCCTGGGCGACAGAGTGAGACTCAGTCCCAAAAAGAAAAGAAAAGAAAAGAAAATTAAAAACCTCTGCTTGGTGAAAGACACTGTTAAAAGAATCAAAGGCAAGCCACAGACAGGGGGAAGATATTATAAAACACTTAGCTGATAAAGGACTTGTATCCAAAACATAGAGTTCTTAAAACAATAAGGAGACAAACCAAATGGGCGAAAGATCTGAAAAGACATCTCATTAACAAAGATATACAGATGGCAAATAAGTATATGAAAAGATGCTCAACATCATATGTCAACAAAGAATTACAAATTAAAACAACAATGAGATACCACTATGCACTATTAGAACAACTAACATCCAAAGCATACTGATAATATTAAATGTTGCTGAGGACACAGGACAACAGGACTCTCATACATTGCTGATGAGCATGCATAATGGTGCAACCATTTTGGAAAATAATTTAGCAGTTTCTCATAAAGGTAAACATAGTCTTGCCATATTATTCAGCAATCATGCTCCTAGGTATTCACCCATTTGATTTTAAAACATCCACAAATTAAAAAAAACCTGCACACAAATGTTTACAGCATTCAAATGTTTATATCATTTATATTTATAACTGCCAAAAATCAGAAGTAACCAAGATGTCCTTTGATTGGTGAATGAATAAACAAACTATGAACATTTGTAAAATGGAATATTATTCACTGATTTAAAATGTGAACTATTAGGCCATAAAAAGACATAGAGGAACCGTTGGTGTATTTAATAAACAAAAAAGCAAGTCTTTAAAGGCTACATACTGTATTATTCCAATTATATGACATTCTGGAAAATGCAAAAGTGTGAGACAGTAAAATGATTAGTGGTTGCCCAAGAGTTTGGCACTGAAGAGAGGAATGAACAGGTAAAGCACAGGGAATTTGGGGGTGAGTAAAATTATCCTGTATGATGCTATAATGAAGGGTAAATAGTATACACTTGTCAAAACCACAGAGCTTTTCAGCACAAAGAGTAAACCTTAATGTGTAGGAATTTTTAAAAATAACTCATTTAGGATTTCAGAAGATTTTTGGAATGAATGTAGGTTGTGACAAGGGAAACTACCTGTATTACAAATGAAACTACCTCACTGAAGGGAGTAGGGAAATAAGGTGCTGACCTATGTAACGCTGGAAGTAAGTGGAATCTGTAAGATTGTACACTGTACATAATCAGTGTATTCTACTTGATAAAGTTGTTTCCCACTGAGGTACAGGTTAGCAATTCTGATGCTGATATACATGTATTTGTAATTGAACAATTAAGTAAATGAACGGTGAATAGTGAGATCTTGGTTTCCCATTGTTGGTGTGAGAGGTTACAATTAAACAAGAAGAGTAAACTAGAATGATCAATGTGGAAACAACAAGAGTAAATTAGCATGATCAATGCAGTAATGGATTAAATGTGGAGGCATCAACGTGAACTTGTGTTTAGTTTAGTATGGATACAGATGGTTACACACAGAAATATTTATAGATAAGTGTATACACACACATATATCTCCTTGCTCCATCAGCTGAGATGGCCTAGAAGCAATGACAACTCAGTAACAATAAGCAATAATAAGGGAAGGGTGGAGAGAAAATAAACAAGTAAATACACAAAAAGCAATTAATGATATAATTTTTGCATAGACGTGTGGTAAGGTAATAAAGTGCTGTGCTAAAAGCAACCAGGGATGAAAGAAGTAGGCTGCACTGACAAGGTGGTCAAGGAAGGCCTCCTTAGGGAGATGATATTTGAACAGAGCTCTGCATAAGACGTAGCCAGATGTGGGAAAATCTGGGCAAGGGGAGGGTAGAACCTTCTAGGAAGAGAGAATAAGACATGCAAAGGCCCTGAAGCAAGTTCCAGTGCTTTCAGTTGAGGATTCAGGGTCAAGTAATTTATTGAAGCTGTGTTGTCAGGAGTTACCAGGAGCAATGGCAGCAACAGAGAAAAGAGGGAGAGCCATCCTGAGGAGTGATTCCAAGTGAAATCCCAGCATAGCCTGGACCCTCAGGGAGCTCTGGGACATAAATTACAACCTAGAGTTTGTTCTGTCTCGAGGTAAAGGAGCTGGATGTTTGTAGTCATATATCAGTCAGTCATTGGCTATGGGACAGAGTTGAAAACAGAGTTCGAGGCAAGTGAAGCAACTACAACCTATGGATCTGGGCATCAGATATATGACAGCTGTGCAGATAGAGGCCCCAGTGCATGCAGTGATGGCTCCTTAGTTGAGGGATAGGCAGTAGGCCATCTGAGGTCTACCAGGTAGTAGATGTTATGTGGTTGAGAGTGGAGATCTATAAGAGGTTGAACAGTACTGGAGATGTAGTTCTGGGCCTCACCGAAGTGGAGAAATCTTATTAACATCTCGTTAACACACTTGGCATCCAGCTGAGAGATCATGTCACTCTTTTTTTTTTTTTAAATGGAAGGCCTCACGTATTTATTACTGAACCCAGCCAACCAACGCATTCACAATAGATTCAGAGAGGAAAATACGTCAAACTCTCCAGATAGTGGTGACATTTTCAGTTTGATATGGTAATGTGATCGTGACCTTCAGACAGCACAAATATGTGTGCCATCTCATGTGCAATTCCTTATAGACCCAGCTTGGTTCTTCTCCAACGTCTCCTTTTGGAGTTGTACCTGATTTTATTTCCAGTTTTCATCCGAATCCACTGGGGAATGGGACAATTTTGCTTTTGTTTCTTGGCCAGGAATTGCTTAATCCTGAAAGTCTTGTGAGAAGACATGGTGAGAAGCAGAGGCAAGAACACACCACCACGGCGGAGAAACGAAAAGAGGGTGGAGGTGGAGGGGAAGGAGGAGGGGGAGGGAGAAGGGGGGAGGGGGAAGGGGGGAGGGGGAAGGGGGGAGGGGGAAGGGGGGAGGGGGAAGGGGGGAGGGGGGAGGGGGAGGGGAAGGGCATGAGGAGGGGAGGGGAGGGGAGGGGGAGGGGGAGGGGAGGGGGAGGGGGAAGGGGAGGGGAGGGGGAGGGGGGAGGGGCTCGGACATTGCGGGCTGCAGGTCCCGAGCCCTGCCCCGCTGGGAGGCAGCTGAGGCCCGGCGAGAACTCGAGCACAGTGCCCTCCCACCAGCACCCTCTGCAGCTGCTGGCCCGGGTGCTAAGCCCCTCACTGCCCTGGGGCAGTGGTGGTGGCCGGCCGCTCTGTGCGCAGGGCCCGCCGAGCCCACTACCGCACCCGCCGGAACTCCCGCTGGCCCGCAGAGCGCCCGCACACAGCCCTGGTTGTCCCCCACGCCTCTCCCTCCACATCTCCCCGTGAGCAGAGGGAGGCGGCTCGGGCCTCGGCCAGCCCAGACAGGGGCTCCCACAGTGCCGTGGCGGGCTGAAGGGCTCCTCAAACACTGCCAGAGTGGTTGCCGAGGCCCAGGAGGCGCCGAGAGCGAGGGCTGCTAGCACATTGTAACCTCTCAGTAAGGTGAGTCAAAATGTTCATGGAATCTATGGCAGGCCCAGCTGAAATTATAGGAGAATCGGGGTTGGGACTACTATCAGCCCTACTTTGCAAAGGTGAAAATGAATACAAAGAGTGGTTAAGTCATACACCAAGACCCCACAGCTGATAAATGCTAGAGCTGAGTTTAAACTCAATCTGTCTGGCATTTAAGCTCTCAGACATACCCCCACACCGCCTCCTAAGATGC
The DNA here is from genome assembly GCF_037993035.2 of Macaca fascicularis. Lineage (NCBI taxonomy): Eukaryota > Metazoa > Chordata > Mammalia > Primates > Cercopithecidae > Macaca > Macaca fascicularis. The sequence goes on from NC_088384.1 coordinate 114,186,412, forward strand.
ACCGTACACAGTCATTGTCTCACAGGTATACATGGCATGCTCAGACCTCTGCATATACATCCAAGGCCACTGTGTTCACACACACACAGATGTTTCACTGCATGTGCACTGCCATTTTTTTTTTTTTTTTGAGACAGAGTCTTGCTCTGTCTCGCAGGCTGGAGTGTACTGGTGCAATCTCAGGTCACTGCAACCTCCACCTCCCAGGTTCAAGAGATTCTCCTGCCTCAGCTTCCTGAGTAGCTGGGATTACAGGTGCCTGCCACAACGTCCAGCTAATTTTTGTATTTTTAGTGGAGATGGGGTTTTGCCATATTGGCCAGGCTGGTCTTTAGCTCCTGACCTCAGGTGATCTGCCCGCCTTGGCCTCCCAAAGTGCTGGGATTATAGGTGTGCGCCACCGCACCAGCCTGCCACACTGTTTCTACAGACACACATTCGTGTACACACACACAAAGCCAGGGGCATGTGCATGTCCATATTCAAGTCATGCATGAAAATAACAAAAGCATATTAATTAGGGAACCATTCCAGCTTTTTTCTGGCTCTGAAGACAATGTAATTGGGCTTGCCACAGGTGGAAGATGGGAGCTACTCTGCCCGCAGGCAGAAGGCCTCCCCACTCCCTCTTCCTCCCGGCTTGATGTGGTTAGCTAATCACTGCCAAGGATGTTATTCACTTCCCTCGGGGCGGCCCCTCACACAGACCTCTTCTTTGTCTCGCTTACCCCTGGAAATCTGCCCACCTCCACTCTCGGCCTCACATGTGCTTTCCTGAGATCTCCAGCTCTGTCTGTCAGCAGCACAATGGGGATGAAATTCATTATTCTAAACTCTCGAGTCTCAGCCACGCTCTGGCAGCTGGACGGGTGGGGAGGGAAATGCCTTATTGCTGGCTTCATTGTTCACAGAGCTTGGTCATGGCCTCAGAGGTGTAGCCTCTTTTTTCCTGTTGGTTCCACCAAAAAAAGGAGCCTCCGCGGGCAGTCCGTGTGAGATGGACAAGTGATTGCTCCCAAATTTCCAAAACCCTCCTTTTTCCAATTCTTTGTGAGCTATAGCATGAAGATGGGGATTTTGTCATGCATTTATTCAATGAACATATCTGAGCATCTACTGTGTAGCAGTCACTGGGGTTCTAGCAGGGTCCATTTATGTTCTTTCATTCCCAGTACCAAGCCCAGTGCTTGGCATATGGTAGGTGCTTAATTTACATTTGTTGGATGGATGGATGGATTGATGACAGACAGATGAATGTATGAATGTGCAGATGGATGGATGGATGGGTAGGTGGGGAGGTGGGTGGATGGATGTGTGGAATAAGCTCTACACAGAAGGGTGTAGGCTTATAAAGAAGATATAGTTGCCATCTCAAAGGTGTCCATTCTCTAGGAAGACTTTGCTTATGCCACCCTAGTTACACAAGCGGTAGAAGCAAGGGATGGGGGTAGGAAGAGAGAGTTAGGGAGGGGGGTGTCACATCTGGCTGGGGCATTTCAGGCAGAACATTGGGGGAAACCCTTCCCAACCACTTCAAGCCCAGTAGGAGGAGCAGTGCCCATCCCGACACTTCATGAAAATAACCAGCCCAAGCGGCCTTACTAGGGGTGACCACAGGGCCTCAGGGGCCCCTGGGGTGGGAATTGTCATCATCTGGTTAGGCCAAGGTGCCCTCAGAACAGCAGTCCTTCAAGGTGTCCACCGAGGCTGTGGGTCCACTGTGCTTTAGCAAGTCACGGCAGGTGGACACACTTCAGAGTGCCCACTTCATCAGGCCACCCCACTGCAGCATCCTCAGCCCACTGGGCTTCAGCCTCCACACGCCGCCTTTCAGCTCATGCACCCTTCTTCCATGTGTGCCCCTCCTTCCCCACCCGCACCCATCCTCAGCAGGGGCACACCAAATCAGGTGCTGTCAGTGCCTAGACCTGCCCAAACCAGATCCAGTTCCAGGCCACCCTGGACACAGAAAGCCGGGCCAGATCCACTGCCTTGAAATCCAGTCTGATTTTTAGTAACAGGAACACCGAGGCAGGTGGGTGCCTCCAGGGTCCCCGAGTGTCCCGGTAGAATGGTTGGAGACCGAGTGTCCCCATACATGGACGGCACAGCCACATTCAGCTGAGGATTGGAACCTGCTCAAAATGTTTGTTTCCTGTTTAATCGGTGGGAGTAAAAAGTCATGGATTCCAACCAAAATACGTTCCACTCCTTCAGCCCTGGTTTGTCAAAATTGCTTCTCTCCGAAGCTCAAATCTCAGGGTTGTGGGAGCCTGTGGGTGACTGGCAGGCTGATAGCCCACAATACCGGGTCCGAATCACCCCATTGGCCTCCACCTGCCAACCTTGGAAAGAAATTCAGGGTAAGGACAAGTGAGTCTAAAAATGCAGCTCTTTCTCCCAATCCCTCTCAAAACTCAAGTTTTGACTTCTGAGCTGTGAATAAGGATCTCATTCAGCCAAAGTTCCTAAAGGTTTTTTGCTGCACCCACAGGGGATCGTGTGCCGGCTTAGAAGGTTGCCATGGAACTTCAGCAGCCAACCACGAGGAAGGGAGGGAGAGCTGCCGCCCACGCAGAGGCCCCCACTTCTGGCTGGGGGCCTGCCTGGCCCTCCTCAGCCCTCTCCAGCGCTCTCCTCTCATCTGGCCCATTTCAGGCCTGTGCCACCAGCTGCAGACAGCCTGGCCTCCCGGGGTCCCACTCACCACTCACTCACCTCCATCTCAGAACAGCCCGTCTTGGCGCCACCCCACCTTGTCCCCTGCTCCCATGTTGCCTCCATGACCACATCTTTCCTTTCCTACAACACACAGAGCGCTGCTAGGGCAGGGACTAAGATCTTTCTCCTCTCCCATTGCGGGCAACTGACAAATGTACCTTGGATTTCTAAGCCGATTCCCTGAGGGCTTGTGTCGCCTGTATAAATCTGCAGCCAAAATGCCAGTGCCCCCAAACTGTCAGTTTCTTTTTTTTTTTTTTTTTTCTTTAAAGCAAACTAATCTCCCTCTGAGCTCCTGTCTTCGGGAAATCAGACTGCCACCCTTGTCAGAAGTGTCCTGGGATCGGCAGGAGTAAGGAGCCAGGAAAGCTGGCATCTGAGGTGCAGTTCAACCAGCTAGCTGTGGGTCCTCAGGCAAGTCAGTTCACCTCTCTGAGCCTGAGTGTATAAAGTGGGAATTGGTGTGCAAGTATATACACACATGCCCGAGATAATGGGTTACAGTGCTTTGTAGTTTGAGGCAGAGGGTAAGTATGAACTATTGTGCTAATAATTGCAACAGAAAACTGAAGAGTATTTCCACATTTCTGCTTTGGGTTGTGTCTCCTCTGTATTCCCTCCCCCTCCATACGTTTTCTTCTGAAGGTCAGTTCCATGATCCGTTACCAGAAGTGGCTGGCTGCAGGAGCTGTAATGCCAGCTAAGAAGTGGCTGGCCCACGGCTCTGAGTGACGGCTTCACAAACCTCACCGCATTCCATTCTGTAACAGTCTCTGAGCTGTGAGCCAGGGCTCTCACCATCCCCATTTCACAGCTGAGCATATTGAGGTTCAGAAGGATGAAAGGACGCGCTCAGGATGCGCCACTGCTAAGCCGCAGATGAAATCGACACTCAGGTCCAGGAAGCGGGAGGGAGGAGCCGCACAGAAAGAAACATAAGCTGCCTTCAGGTTCAAAGCACAATTGTTTTGTTTTTGTTTTTAGACCTTCTGCGAAATGAGCAAAACTCTTCCAGAACAATGTCCACAGGCCCCTGATGGCTTCCCAGGCCTCACTGAAGCAGGGAAGGGTGTGCATCTCAGTCCACTTCCCCTGAGAATCCAAATTCCTCACTGTTTCTTTCCTTTCTTTTTTCTTTGTCTTTACTTATTCCAAATATGTTCAAAAGGGAACTATAAAATACCATTATTTTATCCAAATAAGTAATTTTTTAAATTCCATCTTAGAAGAGCTTCTAAACATTTCCAAAGGCCTTTCAAACTTTCTCCCTGTAAGGCTTTGTACCAGGCAACCAAATCCTTCCGGACTTGTTGAATGCAGACAGTGAGAGAGCCAGTGAGTGGATGCTGGCGTTGTCTCTTCGCTTCCTCCTTCCTCCTCCCCGCACTGGCCCCCACCAATCTGTCTGGTGGATGCTGAGTGATCATTTTGCGGATGGCTTTGAACTTGGCTTCTCGAGGGGAAGCTGGTATGAGAAAATGAGAATCTCATTCAGATGGGCTTGCAGTTTTTCTTCCCCTAGCGAATTCTTGTCTTATTTCCATCCCCCTTGATTCCTTTGCAAAAAACTGCAGCCGTCTTTTCTCCCTTCTTTGCCTTAGTTGAATTAACTTAATTAGGGCACTTGCTTTTGACAATGCTGGGAGATTTTTAGATACTGAACTGTCCTCAGGAGACCACAGGAAGGCTGACGCACTGTCTGCAATTATCAGGCTAATCACTCAGAACACACTCGTTTGTTTTATGTATTTATATCTTGGGATATAAACCTTCGTTTCCATTTTTCTTTCATTCTGCTGTGTGTGCCAGGCAGAGTGAGGCACTGTGGGCAAGAGAAGAGCCCTGCCCTTATGGAGAGCAGCTGGCCAGACAGACCTTAAACACATGATAACACACAGAAACATGTAATTACAGGGAGTGAAGAATGCAACAAAGAAATAATACTTTGAAATATTGCCCTCTCTTTCTGGAGTTATTTGGAATACAGCCAATCAGAGCATAGCTCTAAGACCAAGAGTAAGTGATGCCTTTTGAAATATTCTGTTTGAAATCAGAGCCCTTCCCCACTGCAGTCAATTGCGGGCACAAATATTCCTTTTGTTCACAGACCGCATCCTGTGTTCCCCAAGGCCCCACCCTGAGCTGATCCCAGGATGACCTAGAAGAGGCATGTTTTACTGAAATCGTTTCTAAAACTTGCACTAAAGCTACACTACCTGAACACACGGTAAGGACACACATTTTCAAGTTTCTCTTTGGGTCACAGGTGTGCTGCTTTCTACATCAGTTTGTCAGGGAGACAAATCTTTTAGTGTCGGAAAGAAAAGCAGCAAGATGAAAAGGAAAAAAAAAAGATATTTCAAGATCAGATTCTTCATCCTACTTTTCTGACTTGCCAGAAACTAACGACATTTTTCCTAGCAGTGACTGGCAACCACTCCGAAAGCTTCACCAAATTATTACTCCTTCCTTTATTTTTTTGAAAAAACAGGCAAGTGTATTTAGTTGTCATTGGTTACAACCAAATTTCTCTAAATATTTCAGTGCATCTCAAAATACTATATTGATAAGTTCAAGTCATAAAAAACTGCATTGGGAGTTTTGGAAAATTTAGTGGTAGGATTATGCATGTTTTTCTTCCATGTGAGTTCTCCTCTGAAGGCATGTTTATTTAAAGAAAAATTGTGGTATTTGGAAGATTGAAGACTGACTTCTAAACTGTGCTGACTTCAAAAAGACCGACTTGCGGCCAGGCACAGTGGCTCATGCCTGTAATCCCAGCACCTTGGGAGGCTGAGGAGGGAGGATTGCTTGAGCCCAGGAGTTCAAGACCAGCCTGGGTAATACAGCAAGAAAAATTTTAAATTAACTGAGTATGGTGGTTCACTCCTGTAGTCCCAGCTACTTGGAAGGCTGAGACAGGAGAATGGCTTGAGCCAGGGAGGTTGAGGCTGCAGTCAGCTATGATCATGCCCCTGTACTCCAGACTGGGTAGCAGAGTGAGACCCCATCTCAAAAAAAAAGAAGACCTGCTTTTTTCTCCTTCTATGCAGTGCCATCGAATTAGCTGTTCTTGGAAGGGAGGGCACATCCCAAACTGGGGGTCACAAGGTGATTTGGGAGGTACATGTGGCATCAAAACCACAGATACACACACTGACAGAGCCATTCATTTTTAGTCCTTTGCTTGGCCCAGGAGAGTCCCCAGTGGGGACTAGTCAGTTTTCAGCACCTCCACAGTGCTGCCACCAACCTTTTTAATAGAGAGAGTGTGTAGCTACGGCATCAAACTGGAATTTCATAACATCAGCTTTCATTGTTTTTATGACCATTGCCTTCCACATAGGTCGAATGGCACTGGTTTTTCACTGATGGTCATGACTTGACGCTTCCTTTTGAAAATAACTGTATGTTTTCAAAAGTGCGTAAATGTAAAAGAAAGGATTAAGTAAATAATGGCACAGATATGGCAGGTGAGATGCAAATGGCAGGTTTGGGGAAAAGGGCAATCAATAAAAATAAAAGTCAGCTTGGCTCTCCCGCTCTCCCAACGCTGCAGCTCAGAGGAAAACTAAAATTAATTCCTTTTGCAGCATGATGGAGAAAAAAGCATCCAGAAGGAAATTCATCAAACCATTAAAAGTGATCTCCCCCGGGGAAGGGGCTTGCAGTCAGGGGGAACACATTCACGTTTCGCTTTAAACACATCTGGATTATTTGAATTTTTGTATTGCATAGAAGTTAACCCTTTGTCTGACATCTTGGTTATAAATGTTGTTCTTGGAATGCCTTTTGTTTATTGCCTTTGTGATCTCTTGGGCAGGCAAAACTTCTCAACTTCATAAAATAAAAAAAAAAAAGAAAATCCATCTTTTCTTTATAGCGTCTGGGTTTCTAGTCTCAGAGAGGAAGGCCCCTAGATTGGCCCCTAGATTGTAACTACAGTATCACACACTTCTTGCAATACTATTATGGTTATTGTGTTACTTGTAAGTATTTAATTCTTCTAGAATTGATTTCTGTATCCATGGACCATTGGTTCCATTTTCATGTTCTCCCATTCGTCTTGAACATCAGCTCTCTCCATATATACCTTCTGAGTTCTAAGGGCAATTACATATCACTTCCTGCTTCACTAATCTAGTTGCCTGTCATGACACCAATACTGACTTGGTTACAGGACCTTTAGAGCCTGTACTAATACCTGGATAGGTAAATCCTCCATCACTCTTCTTATTTTTCACATTTCCTAGCTATTCTGAAGGCATCTCTTCTTCCATATGAACTCTAAGATTACATTTTTGAGTATGCATTATCTCAATAATTTAAAAAAAAATAAAATATTTTATTATTAAAAAGGGGGCCGGGTGTGGTGGCTCATGCTTGTAACCCCAGCACTTTGGGAGGCCGAGGCGGATGGATCTCTTGAAGTCAGGAGTTCGAGACCAGCCTGGCCAACATGGCGAAACTCTGTCTCTACTAAAAATACAAAAATTAGCTGGACATGGTGGCGAGCACCTGTAATTCCAGCTACTCAGGAGGCTGAGGCAAGAGAATCGCTTGAACCTGGGAGGTGGAGGTTGCAGTGAGCCGAGATCGCGCCACTGCACTCCAGCCTGGGTGACAAGAGCAAAACTCCATCTCAAAAAAAAAAAAAAAAGTTGGGGGAGGCGACACCACCAGATACTGGTGAGGACAGGAGCAGCGAGAGCTCTCACTCATGGTTGATGGGAATGCAAAATGGTGCAGCCACTTTGGAAGACAGTTTCACAGCTTCTTGCAAAGCTACACATATTCTTTCCATACCACACAGCAATGGTGCTCCCTGATACTTACCCAGAGGATTTGTTTGGAGCAGCTTTCATCATAATTGCCAAAACTTAGAACAAGATGTCCTCGGGTTGGTGAATGGATGAACTGTAGTGCGTCCAGGCACTGGAGTATTATTCAGTACTAAGAAAGGAATGAGCTATCAAGATAGGAAAAGATGTGGAGGAAACTGACGGCATATTACTAAGTGAAAGAAGTCAGTCTGAAAAGCACACGCACTGTATGATTCCAGCTCTATGACCACAGTAAGGAGGCACAAAGAGAAGAAAGAAAAGATGCTCAAAAGACACAAACACACACAACTAGGCAGGCGAGTGTCCAGCTGTGGTGGGGGATGTTGATAGTGGGGGAGGCTGTGCTTGTGTGCAGGCAGGGGTTATGGAAAATCCCTGTGCCTTCTACTCAGTGTGGCTGTGAACTTGAAACTGCTCTTAAAAAAATAAGGTCTTTTTTTTTTTTTTAAGGGAGGGAGGGATCTTTTAAATTATCTTTCTTTTATATCAAAAGCTAAGCTATGCCAGCATGTGAAACAGAAAGTGGCTGAGGGTACATCTGTCACTTGGACCTCTTCTGCTCACAACCTCCCTGAACTGGTGGCCAGGGAAGGCAGTGGGAGAGGAGGACCAAGTCTCAAACTCCAGAAGCCCCACCTCCCTGAGGCCAGCTCCTCTGCCAAGCCCCCTCAGGTAAGCCAGCAGGGAGGCGGTGGGGGGCTCTATAGAGTGAGCACTTCTCAGCCAGTTTCCTGGCTAGGAGCCCAGCAATTCTTGCTAGAACCCTGTGGATGTGGTGCCAGTTTGAATAAGAGTCAGCTCTGGCTGATTCCTGCAGACAAAGTGAGGTGGAGCTCTCTCTCTGAGGGCTCTACGGCGCACAGGACTGCAGGTGGGAAATCGCTCTCAGGAAGGACAGAGGGAGGAAAATGTTGACAGTACAGATAATAGGGGTCAAGTTCATGGGACTTTGACCATGTCCCAGGCATTGTGCTGTGCCTGCGCTCCTGTCATCCCCCCATTCTACAGACAGCTATTCAGAGAGATTAATTCTTTCACCCATGACCACCCAGCTTACGGGGGCACTTGGAGCTCACCTGTCCGCTCCAACCCCTTATCACTGCTCAGTGCAAGAGTAAGGCAGTACACCGCCGGCCCCACCCTGGAGGAAAATACTCGGCTGTGAATCTGCACCTCTCCCATGTGGATATTTACAAACAAAAGAACTCAGTGCTTCCAGCCATGAGTGTTGCAAATACATACACAAAAATGACTGAGCATGATTCATCATTTGAGAAGCAAAGGGGATAATGCTGCATTAACTATGAGAGTTTGCATCTTCCAGCAGACAAAACAAAAAATGACAGACACTCTTTCTAAGTGTTTTTGCATCCAACCCAGTTCCTCCCAACTCTTTGCCATTGTTTAAAAGATGTTGAAGCTTCCAAGTGCACAGCTCAGGAAAGTTTTCAGCCCGTCCCATCCTGTGTGTTGCAGCGCAAAGTCCTCGTCCAGAGAAGACAATGGCGAGAAACAAATCCAACATCCTGGGCTGCTTTTCCTTTCCCCACTTTTTAAAAGTTTGGTGTCCAAGTCGCTTGACAAACCCAGACCCTAGCAATGATATTTTGTGCAGAATTCTGGGATCAAAATATAATTTCAAAAATAATATATTTTCTGACATCCCCCACGAAAAAAATTACTGGTTTCTTCCCCCTAAAAGGATTTAGATGGAATAACATCTGTGCTGAGAATATTGTGAATATGTTCAACTGACAGGCAGTCTCTAAGGCACTCCACTCATTAATGTGCTGTGCATAAAATTAAAACTTGAAATATATTTTTAAATCCATTTTGAATCATTTAAGCAATTCTCCTGCAAAGAAACTATTGTGCTGAAATAATATATTTGGAGCAAGGAATATGAAAGCTATTAAAATGTCTTAGACCCCCCCCTGCCTTTCATGGGAGAGGAAGAAGGGGGGAAATGCTCTCTCTGATTTGAAACAGGCTCTGCATAAAATATACCCACCGCACCTCACCACCTCCCAAAAGAAAACTCTACTCTGAAGTAGCACTAAGAGTTTGACTTAAATCCACAGGAGCCAAGGAACAGGAAGTTGGGTCTTTATATTTCTGCTGCTTCCACTGAGCATGGCTGAGCTGGGGAGAAGCTCAGTGAGGGCTGTGAGGGCCCAGATGTGGTGGGCACCTTCCCTGGGTCTGCAGCACTCACAGCTGTGAGCAAGAAACCCTAAAAGAGGGAGGAAGGGAAGACAAAGATTCAAAGATAGGGTCTTGTTTTGCTCCTGCCTTGTCCTGATTTCTGCAAACACTTTCAACACTCAGGACGCCAGTCAACTCGTGGGTTCTTTGGAGCCCGCTGGCATGTGTGTGTGCTGGGAACAGCAGCCTGACACTTCCCCAACAACCCCCATTCTCTCACTCATTGTCTCATTCATCTGTCTGTCAAATATTTGCTGAGTGCCAACCAAGAGCCATCACTGTCCTGGACTCTGAGAGTTCCGTGTTGTGAAAACTCAGCTGTGAAAACCCGCTAGGAAGGCACACTGTCAGAAGAGGACAGGGTGGCACAGAAGTGGGGTGAGCGTCTGGCCTGGTCTGGGAAGGCTTCCTGGAGGAAGTGACAGCAGAGTTGTACTCTAAGGGAAGAAGAAGAAACGGAGAGTGTATGCCAGGCATAGGGGTGGCAAGTGCAAAGGCGCTGAGGTGGGAGTTTGCCTGAAGTGTTTCCTAGATGGGAACGAGGCCGGTGTGGCAGGAGCACAGATTGTGAGGAGGGCTGAGAGAGTGGAAGGGAGAGGCAAGGTAAATGGGTCAGCCCAGGCAGGGCCTGTGTCCACCGTGAGAAACTCCACCTTACCCTAAGAGCAAACATATTGCCCTCAGCAAGCACAGGCAGCTCACGACTGTCCAGCCCTCCCTGCCGGGTGGAGGGCAGTGGAAGGGGTTGTGCAGCCATGCAGGGCCGGGTGGAAGCTGAGCAGGTTGGGGAGGGGGTATGAACTCTCTACTTCCCACCCCAGTGCCTGTGACCATGGTTCCCTCTGCCAGTGCCACCTAGTCGCCATCCTTTGTGTCTCAGATACAGCAGCACGTCCCCTTGACTACTCAGCTGTGCCAGGATAGGGTACATCCTCAAGGAAGCTGTGGGCCCCTCCTTCAATGTCCATGTGGAACTGGACACCACCATCCACCCCACAGGCCAGGAGCCCCTGGAGTCTCAGGGTAGGGCATATGTACCACCATTCCCTCATCACCCCCTGTACCCCTTGGGGCCCACCACCCACTGGGGCTGGCAGAAAGAAAGATTCATAACAATGGGACAATGCTAACTTGCTTGCTGCTGTACATGCACGAGTGACACTCACAAATATTTGTGAATGAATGCATGAATAAATGAAAGGATGAATGAATGAATTTTACTGTGAACTGAACTGGACAAAGCACAGAATTGTGCACCTTTAAAGCTTCCAGAACTGATGACAGCGAGGGTGTCTGACACTTCTCTGGTTAGGAAGCTGAGGTTCTAGGAGGCTGCCAAGTTGCCAGAGCCACCTGTGATCACCTGACCATACCTGCAACCACAAACACCGAGTGTTCCCTCTCCGTGGCCCAATTCCTCATGCACCTGCTATCACCATCCTCCAATCTCCAGCACCTCCCACGGGGTCTTGTCCTCCATCATCCCCACTCCCCTGCCACTAAGACCCTGAAACTCACTGTCACCACTAGCAGCCCATTGAGAAAGAGATTCAGTCACAGCCCAGGAGGGTGCCCAGAAATTCACCGAGAGGTTGCAACAATGTGATCTGGTAGAAGAGCAAAGAGTGGGAGAGATGGGAGGTGCCCTCCTGGGCCAGTGAGGCAACTGGCCAGGGTGGGTGCCTTTATACTTTAGAGACAGGCTGCCTGTCTCACCAGACCTGGGGTGAACTCTTTATTTCACTAATTTTAAAACACACATTATTTCACAATTTAACTTCTCTGAGATTGAGATGCAACTCATGAATGATTGATGGATATTGGGTTTAAAGGCCCGAGTGATGACAGACACCTGGATAGCCTGGGAGGTTCACTTTCTCCCTCTTTTGCGAGGTTAGCAAGGAGGTAGCTCCACAAGACTGAGTTGTCTCCAGGGAGAACAGACTGACACCAGCTGCTGGGCACGAGGCCGCTGCTCTACAAGGTCACTAAGAGTGGATTAGACATCCCTTGGCCTCCATCCCTATGCATGGGTAGAACATTACAGAGCAGGATCCTCTGCCTGAGCCCTTTCTGAGGTGCTCCGCATCCAGCTCTGCCCAGCCCTGCACACCTCCCATGCAGCTGCAAGAGCCTAGGGATCATGTGTGCCTGGCTACTTCTCCACCAAGTCTTCCTGCAGCAAAGTCAACTTTAAGTGTACTGATATGCAAGCCCCCTTTCCATGCCATGGTATTTTTATGGTACATAAGGCAATAGTATCTAATAACCAAAGACATTTTAGATTTCATTATAGGCAGTGATCAGCTGTCCTGGGCCAGTAGCACAGCCATCTTGGGCCTCAGTTTCCTCATCTGCTTTATGGGATAATGTCCACCTTGGATTCATTTTAAAACTCCAGAATATTGCAGGTGCACGATGCTGGCACACAGTAAGTGCCCAATCAATATTGACGATCCTGGATGAAGAACCCTTGGCTCTACTTTAACTTGGGCTGCAGCAACTAAAATTTGCAATCCTGTATAGAAAAGGCCAATGCTTTTTTCTAGTCTTTCCCAGACTAGAATTTTTTTCTGAAATCCCTGTATCCTGGGGAAGCTCTACAGAGAAATAATGTCTGCCATTTTACAAGTAAAATGAATTGCATAAGAGAGCCCAGTGAAAATTGAGATGCTTTCTGCACCAGGCTGGGCAGGTTCCTAGGAAGAGTCGCAACGTTCCAGGCAGATATTTCTGGGAAGATCCCCAAGGCAGGTGAAATCTCACAGTCCTGCTTAATTTCCCCTTGGAAATTAAAGTGGTGCTAGCATTGTGATAATCCCCAAACATCTTCCTACCCAGCATTTCTAAAATCTCCCCAAACCTGTTGAGCAAACAGTCATGCATTTCTCCCCTAACATCTCTATCTTTCAGTCTTTCTATCCTTCCTGTTTCCAATATTTGTACCTTCAGGGAAGACCCATTCATGAAACAGAACCCGTGCACTTCACACACATGAGGCTTGGTGGGGATGTGGCCCTCTCTGCTCGAGAAGATGCTACCACCCTCCCATAGCACAGGTTGGTCTCTGTCCTAAGACATTTCATGCACCGAGTCGCTGGCTCCTCCCTGAGCCCTGAAGTGGGTACCATTATCATGCCCATGTTATGGGGAAAGCCAATAAAGAGGCTAGGGGGCTGGCCTGAGTGCTCACAGCCAGGGACTGGCAGGGCTAGGGTGTGGAGCCAGGTTCATGAGGCTGAAGGACCCCCCAGTGGAGCCATCAAACCACATTCAGCCCCTCCTCCACGCTGCACCCTCAGCTCCTGGGGGAGGTCAGAGCGTATTGAGCCAGGACCGTTCCAGTCTCAGAGTTTGTCTAACCATTCACAGGCTGGTCACATCCCTCCCAGAGCCTGTTAACGCTGAGCATTTGGTTTGTGTGTTTTGTTTGAGGTCTCCTGCCTCAAGGAAGATTTCCTGGATTTAGAAACCTGGACCAGGGGCACCTTCTCACTGTGCCCATGAGATTCTGTCCAGGCACTCAGCAGTCTGTAGTGTGAGTGTTAGTATCCATGTGTGTGCCCCTGAATTGGTTTGCTAGGGCTGCCCTAACAAATTAACACAAACTGGATGGCTCAACACAATTAGCATTGTGATAATCCCCAAACATCTTCCTACCCAGCATTTCTTCCCTCACATTCCTGGGGCTGGAAGTACAAAATCCAGGCATCAGCAGGGCTATGCTCCCTCCATTGGCTCCAGTGGAGGATCCTTCCCAGCCTCTTCCAGCATCTGGGGGTTGCCAGCAATCCTTGGCTTGTGGCAGACTCACTCCAATCTCTGCTTCCATCTGTACATAGCCTTCTTCCCTGTGTGCTTGTGTCTCTGTGTCTGCACATGGTCTCCTCATAAAGACGTGTTACTGGGTTAGGACCCTGATAATCCAGTATGACCTCATTTTAATTTAGCTAATTACATCAGTAAAGATCCTATTTCCAAATAAGATCACACTCACAAGTTCCAGTCGGGAGGAGTTGGGGGAGGGAGCGCCATTCAACCCAGTCCGCCCACTTATAATTGCCTTTTGAGAGCAGAGCCGGTGCTGATTGATCTATGTTGGCTGTCACCAAGTGTTTGATAAATAATTGGATGCATGCGTGCATTGGGCTTAGAAGTGCTGATTCTTACTAGCAAATGTCACAAGACTCTAAACCTGCCCAGCCTGTGAGTGCCTTTAACACCAAGAGAGAATCTTTGCTCCCCTCTTAGGTCTCTTTTTAAGCTGGCAGCAGAAATATCCACCCCCACTCCGGGACTGCTGTGAGTGTTGAATATAACGTGCAAGGGTTCTCAACAGGTTTGGGGAAGAATTTTAGAAATGTTGGGTAGGAAGATGTTTGGGGATTATCACAATGCTAGCACCACTTGGTGTGCAAGGGAAAAGGCTTTCCGACAACATACAAGTCAGTCAGGACCCCAAAGCAAAGTCCCCACCCCAAGGACTTGGGAATAACCCACTGGATGTGCCTGTCAGTGAAAATCCTGCTTCAAATTATCTAAGCCTGGAACCACCTTCCCTTTCACATATAAGTACAAGGTCTTCTCACACATAAAAATACACAGTGTTTGCTGTGCCACTTTATTTGGCTTTAGTTTCTCTGAAATAAAACTGCTGGATGCATTCAGTGAAAACCAAGAGTTGTTTCACAAAATCACATCACCAACAGCAATGTCACTGTGGTAGCTGAGTGGCCAATATGCTCTACTCTGAGTCAACGGCGTCTGGGGTGGCACAGTGTCAGGGTGGCACAGTCACGAGGTGGCACAGTCTGGGGATGGCACAGTCAGGGGAATCCCACCCACAGGCCTGGCCACCTGCCCACCCCCCTTGTCTCTTAATATAGCAAAGCCTGGAGGATTCCATGCCCTTCATTCTATTTTCTTAGTTTATATTACTTCCCTCTTACTTCTCCTTGATTTCCTAGCTAGGGCATTATATTATCTCTGAATGTTATCACAGGACAATGAAGGGGATGATACAGAACATCTGTTCTAAAGCAGGAGTGCCAGCATGGCCAGGGCAGAGAGCCATCTGGACAATGAGTGACAACTGGCAGTCCCCGCCTGGTTCGGCCACAGGGCTCCCGCGGGGGCATCCTGTTTATTTGGGCATCCTGATGAGAGACCAGAGCCAGGAGCAGTGGGACCCAAGGGTCCTCTGAGCCCAGGTCCTTCACTGGGGCCAAAGCAGAACCAAGAAGGTGGAGCTGCCTTCCCTGGGCACACAGTCACATAGAGACAGGAGTGGGGCTCAGGCGGGGCTGCCCCTCCCTTCAAGCAGAGGCCTCAAGGACAACAGGGGACCCTGTGAACTCCAGGAACTCAAGGTCAGTCTTGAAGAGTGAGGACCATGTGGATGTAAAATGGGTTTTGGGAAGAACCAGCAAAGGGCCAGAGGCGGGCCGAGCCTCCCACACTGGATCGGGAGTGGGCTGGACGACTGAGCTGAATGGCCAGGTTGTCTCAGTGCCACCAAGGACAGCCCTGAGCCCAGGTTTCCACAGGCCCCCAGCACAGTGGACTCACCAACAAAACATCTTCTGCATTCAACTCAAAAGAAAAAGATATATATTTTCCTGTAAAACCTGTTCTGATTATGGCCAGCGTGATAAAGCCGATTGTCCCAGGAGATAAAAGCAAAATTGCACTGGGTCACCCTTTTTCCCTGAACAAGGAGCAGTGAACGCATCGTGCTGTGACAGGGTCTTAAATACGAGATAAAGTGGAAGTGACAGCTGAGTTAGAGGCAAACGAGAGTCAGATCATTGCGCATCTATAAATCAGGGAAACCCACCTCAGGTAGAGCCACGGAGCCATTCTGCCTTAATCCAGTCCAAATGTTGTGCTGTCTGCCCCGATCTTCGGGAGGCTCCACTCATGGCATCCAGCCCCAGCCCCTGGTCCCACCTCAGAGCCACCCATGACATAGATTCCACCCCCTCACCCCCGGCCAACGTCCCCAGGCCTCCACACCCCAGCAACACAGGTTTGCCTGCTGCACCTTGGTTGTCTCTTCAGGAACCAACGTGCCTCACTCTGGATCCATGTGGCTGGAGTGGCCGCGGGGCCCCAGTCTGTCCGTCAGCTTCTGTCCTCTGACCATGGTGACCATGGTGGCACAAGACCCACAACAGTGCAGTCAGAGCAAACCCTGAGATGTGCAGAGGAGCAACGGGGAGGACAGCAAACTCCATCCAACTTGGAGACTGGAGCGGCCAGCAGCCACCCCAGAGGGACCTGCCTGAGATGGGCCAGTGCAGGGGAGCACAGAGTCAAGAAGACCTGGTTCTGATGGCATCCCTTGAACCCCTGGATGCAGCCTTACCTGAAGCTTCTGGACTCTTCAAACATGAGAGCTAAATGATTCCCTGTCTTCATGCAAAACTGATTTGAGCTGACTATCTAACCCTTTCAAGTAAGACAGTCCTGGCTGACACATTCTCCTCATTTCTCCCATATCCCCTGTATCTTTCTCTCCAACCCAAATGCTACTTCTCTGGCCTGGGCCTCATCACCACGCATCTAGACATCAGCAAACCCCCATCTAGGCCCCGACCTCCAGTGTTGCTTCCCAGCCCATTTTCCAGGCCAGAGGCACCTATATAGAACAGGTCACAGTGTGCCCCTCCCAGACCAAAGCCATTCAAAGGCACCCAGCTAGGACAAAGGCCCAGCTGATTAGCAGGACAAATGTAGGGTTCTTATATTCAACAGGGGGTCTTTGGGAGACTAGCAGCTGGCTTCCTTTCTTCTTGGAGGTTCCAAATTTCCTCTGATCCAGGAGGACTTGCAACTTCCTTGGGTGAGTCTAGGTAACCCCAAGAGCTTGGAGCTCTGGACCTCTCTTCTATCATGGACAGTGTCAAGGCATCACAAAAATTCATAAACCCAAGAATCTCAACTTGCTCACTCTCTTTTTCTCTCTCTCTCCCAATCACAGAGGGAAAAAAAACTCCACAGGTCAGCGAGACTGACTGTAGATCACAGCCCCTCAAATCTGTACCTGCTGAAGTCCCCCCACATTCCCATCCCAGCACCCCCGCTAATCCTCTGCAATGATTAGATGGTCAGGAACTAGGAGCCATGGCAGCTGTGATTCTCATTAACTGTGTTTAAAAGACCTGGCACGTACGGAGCTGCTGTATAATCACAGTGCCAGCAAATCTCTGAAATAATAGATATTTCCAACTTAGCCTTCTGGATTTCATAGAGCCCCCAAGCTTTCATTTAAAATCCATTTTATATGAAGTTATCTGAAAATGAACAATAGGAGTCTCAAAGAGATGTATCCCCAGACACGGGTGTGAAGGCTGCTGAAAGAGATCAATCCACAAATCCGTTTGCCTTTTAGATGAAACACACAGTGTCTCAGTGGGTCTCGTCTCCACGTCCGTGATAGGAAAAGAGCTCTCCTTGCCATGAAGATGGAGACCACGGTTCTTAACCACTCATGCCATTTCATGTCCTGGGTGAAGTGTCCATCCTCAGAATGGATAGAACAGCCTTCACTGGACAAAGCAGGTACCCACCAAGGGCCCACTATGTGCTGAGCACTCTCCAGGTGGTAGGGCCTGGAGTGAGACTTTGACCCCAGACCACCCACTCGGGGACAGCCTTGCCCATTGTTCACTCTGTGTTCTGACCTACACCACACAGGGAGCTAGGCACACAGTAGGCCCTTAACAAATACCCAAAAATTTTCATTTGAAATACCTTTCACTCAAGTCTCAGAGAGAGAGAGTGGGAAAACACAGAAAATAGCAATGCCATTCACTCTCTCTATAATCATTCAAATTGTTGAGACTGTTATTTGGGAAATGACACATTCCTGTCCACTATCCATCTAAGGGGCCTAGACGGATATATTCCAGGCATACCTGAAATTAGTCTTATTGATGACTAAGGGCATCTGGACCTTGGTTTCCATCTTTATAGCTGTGTGACCATGACCAAGTGGCTCAACTTCTCTGATTCCACATCCCCCTCTGCAAAATAAGAATGATCATAGTCTACGTCATTGGGCTATGATGGGGATGAAATGCAATGACGCTTGGGAATTACTTGTTATTGAAAGTGCTTAATAAATTTCAGCTATTACTTCTGCTACTGTGATCATCAGATTGACAGCTCAACCATGTACACAGGAGTACAAATTTCGCTAGTGCCACCCAGTTGAGTAAACGAATGAATGGATTTTGTAATTTTATGGAAAAGAACCTCCTTCCTCCCACTTCTACCCAATGATCCAGTTTTCTTTCCAAACCTTCTGTCTGACCCTCCATGGGCCACAGAGTCCTCCCCATTGCCATCCCAGTTAAGTAAAATGGTCTGGAATCCTAGAAAATTACTGCACTTAAATTCCCAGTCAAGTTCAGTATTTGTGACTGAAACCTACATCTAACCTTTCAGAGGCAAAAGCTCCATTCCCCGACTGTCCACATTTCCAGCCAGGCTCCTTCCCAGGCATGGAAACTTCAGGGCAGATGGAAACGGGCTGCCCATTGCCAAAGCTCAGAATACCCTCTCCGCCTTCACCACTAATGGCACCTGAAGAGGGCTCCCAGGCATTTCCCACCTTCAATGGCCAGGACCACAGAGTGGGATTCACACTTGGAAATCTAAGTTGGTTCTTTTCCCCTGGCACCAGCTGACTATCTCTTCACACAGGGGTTGGGCTTTTCTCACCTCCTAAGAGCTGGCTTCAGAGATGTCAGGAGGAGGGAGCAGGATGAAATCCACCCTCAGCTTGGTGCGCAGCCTCTCATTGGGGCAGCATTGGATAATTAGGCCAAATAGAGGGCAGGCTTACGAGGGAACTTCCTGGGTGCAGCAGGAGGGGTGCAGCTTTGTTCTTCTTCAATAAGACCCACAGAGTGATGCTAATTGTTACTTTAGGTGTGTGAAGTGGAGACTATTTGTGAAGCAGGAGGGGAGTTCGTGGGCTGTGACTAAAGAGGGCATAATGAGTGTGAAAAGAGAAGAAACTCTGGGTCCCTTAAGCTGAAGCTCAGTTAAGCCATCAAATACATTCCCTGCAAATTGGCACTTTCAGCTCCAGCCTCCATGCTTTTGTTGTGCAGTCGAGGTAATGATCACCCGTGCTGTGAGAAAGGCACGCAGGCTGGCAGAAACCACTCACGGCACAAAGCATTCTTTGGTTTAAAAAAAAAAAAATCATGAAATAAAAAAGAAAGCTGTTTAAGCTTAAAAACTAAAAAAGAAGCGGTTGGCTCCAGTTGTCGACATGTTTTATAAAGCAACAGCAAAATGAAAAAAATAAAAAATAAACTGTCCCAGAGAACTGAGAGAGGGCCAAAAATATTAATACATGGGAACATGGCGAACCTTCTGCAAGCTGTAAATATTTTCTTAGTTTCCCACGTGTAGTCAGCAAGTACGGCAGTTCTTTTTCTCTCTCCGCTCTTCCTGTTGGAAATCTATGTGGAATAACAATTTTGCCAGAAAAAAAAATATTAGGTTGAAGAAATTGTGTCTGCCAGGGGCTCATGAATTGGTTTCATATATCAGAGGGAGGGGGTTTCAACCCCCAGAGTGAGGAAAATGGAGAAGGTTATACAAAACAAAGAAAAAGACCACCAGAGCTTAAAACTAAAAATAGACTTTGATGTATGTGAATGTCTCAACTTGCTGAGCATGGGGCATGGACCAGTGAAGAAATTCACTGAGGGTGGGGTGGCACCAAAGGTTCAAGATGCCCAGCTCAATTTGAATTTCAGACAAGTGAGTGATTTCTTAGTAGAAGTATAGTACAGCCCCATGCAAACTCGAGTTTAACTGGGCATCTTGTATTTTTATTTGCTGAATCCGGCCCTACCGCCAAGTGGGAGACGTATTTCAGTGGTTGGAAGAGGGGCTCCCGGTGGTTCTGCTAACGAAGGATTAATAACGCACATCCTGATTGGACAGAGCGAGCTTGTGGCTCTGTTCATAGTTGGTTGAAACAAAGGAGTCTCAGGGGAGACCCAGAAGGTGGGCGTCTCAGGGTGTCTAGGTCTGTGTGTCAGCTGCAGTGACGTATGGCAGGTTCCAATATGGCCCCACCAGTGCTGCCATAAGGCGAAACTTTGCCTTTTACATAGACACCACCTCAGAAAAAGCTTGACCTGCACTGCTTCCTCAACCCTCACTTACTGCCGAAATTGACAGTCATGCTTCAGCCTTGAAAGTCATCTCGGAAGATAAAGACATCTTCCCTAGTTACCAGAGCGAGGAAGACCCGGAAATGTCGGCTCCCCATCTTCCTCAGGAGTTCTGCCCCTAGGAAGGAAGGAAGAAGGGCTGCCCTCCGAGGCCAGGGTTCCTCACTGAGCCCGTTTTCCCTTCTGCAAAATAGTCACAAAGCCCTCTGCAAGGGGTTGCTGTGACCATCTGTATGAGGTCCTTCTCACATTGCTACAAAGAAATCCCTGAGACTGGGTAATTTATAAAGAAAAGAGGTTTCATTGGCTCACAGTTCTGCAGGCTGTACAAGAAGCACAACGCTGGCATCTGCTTGGCTTCTGGGGAGGCCTCAGGAAGCTGCAATCGAGGCAAAAGAAAAGGGGAGGTAGGTACATCACAGACCAGATCAGGAGCAAGGGCCGGGGGAGGGGCCACACACTTTTAAACATCCAGATCTCGCAAGAACTCACTCACAATAGCAATGACAGTACCCAGGGGATGGTGCTAAACCATTCATGAGAAATTCACCCCTATGATCCAATTACCTCCCATCAGGCCCCACCTCCAACACTGGGGATTAGAATTCAACATGAGATTTGCTGGGAACACAGATCCAGATCCTCTCACCATCAAATCAGAGCAGGCAGGGAAGTGCCCCGCAGGGGCTGGGGAACGCTGGTGCCCTGAGGGTGACCAGGACAGCCTCAGCCTCAGGGCAGAGCCCAGAGGAGCAGTCCCTGGTGAGTGCAGCTCTGTGTCCTCTCTCACCTCTTGAGAAAAAGGGAACCCAGCCTTTGCTGGGGACAGCCTCCAGCCACCAGTCATCCACAGCCTCTCCTTCAACACTGACATGCTCAAGAAGCAAACCCCACTTCCACCCAAAGCCACATGTCCATCTCCCCACATCTTCTCCCAAATCTTAGTGTCTTCGATTGAGGGACCTGCCTGTACCCTGGCGACAAATGTGGTAAACCAGGAGTGAAGCCCTCCATTGTTTGGGAGCCCTACTGTCAGGCTCCTGCAGAGCTCTCTGCCTTTGCTCCTCTCAGCCTCCGCAGATCCCTACAAGTGGGAGGTGTAGTCAGGATCCCCTTTTCCAGATGAGGAAATGGGGGTTCAGAGTTGTTAAGCAATGTGTACAAGGTCATTGAGATGGCACACGGCAAACCCGAGACCTGAGCTATGTTGGATCCCAAAACCTGGCCATTTATCCAGTACTCTACCCATTTCTAGTCCTGGACTCAGGCTACCCTGTGCAGATATTGCCAAGGAGAATGGAGAAGACCAGCAAACTCTTACTCATCCTTGAAAACCCAACTCATTCATCACCTCCTCTGTCCTCTTCTGTCTCATCTGGGGCTGGCTCTGAATCACATATACCCTACTACATTTCATATATAAGGCTGCGTTATCATTTAGTTGCATTCACATCTGCTTACCTGCTAGATCACACTCCTGGATCGCAGAGTGCTTGCTTCTCCATTTCTGCACCCATTTCATTTCTGTGGAACCCTCCAGCTGCACTGGCCTCGTTTGCATTCTTCAAACACCCCATGCTGGTTCTGCCTGGAGAACTATGCCCTGCACCACCCGCTCTGTGGGAAATTCTTCTGATCTTCCACACCAGATGTGTACCCACATGTCTCCTCCTCAGAGAAACCTTCCCTGACCGCCTGTTTAACACAGCCCCGCAGCCCCTGGCCTGTCCCTGCCCCCACTGGCCTCATGCCCTGGTGCGACTCTCTTCCTAGCGCATCATGCCTCTCTCCCTGGCACCAGGTCACACGTGCATTTGTTTCCTGGCTTCATTATCTGTCTTCCCACTCGATGTGCCAGCTCCAGGGAAGCAGAGACCTTGCAGGTCTGACTCCCTCCTGGCACCAGACACATCAAAAGCTCTCAACACACATCCATAGGATGAAGGAACCCTCAGTGTCTGGCGCTGTTAATGAATTTAGTCTTAATTAATCATCTTAACAGAAATGTCTCAAAACCTCCCAAGGAGGAAAGCAGAATTTGTTCTTACTACATAATGGATCATTCTTCCTAGCCATCCACTTATTTCCTCCCAGAATATCTTCCCCTCTGTTGTAAGAATGGTGACCTTGGAGAATAGTCCAGGAAGAAAACCCCAGCTTCCTGCCTAGAGATCTGTCCACCCTCTTGCTAGCCCACTAGCTTGCAGTTGGCTCAGCCGTGGGTCTGGGATGTTATATATTCATTAATTAATCAATTCA
The DNA here is from genome assembly GCF_037993035.2 of Macaca fascicularis. NCBI lineage: Eukaryota > Metazoa > Chordata > Mammalia > Primates > Cercopithecidae > Macaca > Macaca fascicularis. Next base: position 114,208,643 of record NC_088384.1, read on the forward strand.
GCTCCAATGCCAGCCTCTGCTTGCCCACTCACTAATCCAGCTGAGGGACAGTTGGGACCACCCCAATACTGGGCGTAGGCCAGGCATTTCCAACAACCAAGAAAAGCAACATGTGCTATGAGGGAAAACACACCAGCTGAGCCCCCCTCTAAACACCGCACAAAAGTACAAATCTGTTGATAAGGGAAGAGGCCATGGAGATGAACCAGGGAGAGTCTCAGATACCTAAGTGGTGGATACACACACTGGCGTCCTCCCAGACCAGTGCCCTGGTAATTATCTAGGAGGTAACATGTAGCTCAACTGAATCATGCTTCCTCCTCTCTCAGTTCCCCAAGGCAGGCTCTGGATATCTGCTCATCTCATGGCTGCTAAGCCAGAAAAATGTCCCCCTACCTCGTGTAGATGATTCCCCTTGCTGTTGTCTCAGAGCCATTTTCCAGCTCTAGGTCCACAACAATGGGGTATGGCGGAAACCTAGGGGGTCAATGAGTCAATCAACAAACACTGGCTGAGCACCCCAACGATAGAGTGATTACTGCTTATAGGCAGAGAAAAAGAGTGTGGGGTGGTGGAGTCCGGAGGTAACATTATCCGTGAATCTCATTTAGGGATTGTTACAAAGAGTGGACGCCAACTAAAATGCATATTTTCTCCAAACACATGTGCTGTAATATTTATAGCAGCACTTTTGTGGTGGCCAAAAACTCAATGCAACGTCCATTAGCAAATACTGTTCAGGAGCAGAAATGAACGCTAGGGCCACTCACAGCAATGGGGATGCTCTGTCAATCATGACATTGGGCAAAGGCAGCCAGGCACAAAGGAGAACATCTGGATGTTTCCACGCACACAAAGTTCAAATCATGGTAAAGCTAATCTTTGCAGAGGGAAATCAATGAGAGCCAGGGAGGACGATGACTCTGGGGGCCGCTGGGTGAGGCTGGCAATGATTTGTTTTCTAATCTCCAGGTGGTGTTTACAGGCGAGCCTTCTCTTTGACATACTTAATTAAGCTCTGTACACTTGAAAGTTTGTCCACTTCTAGGTGTGCATACTTCCACTGCAGATTTAAATTTTCAAAGAAGGTTAGGGTGTTAGGTCTGAAGGTTTCCCCGAGGTTTTCCGCAGAGGAGCAAACGGGCTGAGAGGTGGACGAAGGGCCCAAACGTGAGCAAAGGATGGCAGCAAGCCCGCACCCAAGCGAGGCAGCGAAAGCACAGCGACCCCACCCTCGCCAGGTGCTGCGCCATCTCCGCCTCCGAGTCCTGCGTTGCCTGGCAACCGGTCTTCCAGGAGACGCGAGACGCTGAGCCCAGGGCCAGAGCTAGCGGGGCTCACGGAGCCCCCAGGCCTCATGGCGCAGAAACCGCTCAGCACAGCGGCGGCTGAACGCATGAACCTTGTGGCTCAGGATGAGATCTGGTAACGCCTGGGATCCGGTAACGCGGTGGGCTCTTGTTCCCACCTGAAGTGTCCACACCTGGGGTCTCAGTTTCCCCACCAAGTCCAGGAGGTGGTCAACCACTAAACTCGAGGGGTGCGCGCTGAGGATGGTCAGGGGCCTTGAGGAAAGGGGTCAGTGTTAGGGACATGAGAGCGACAGGAGTACCTTTCTCCCTTTCCTTCTCCCTCTCCTGCTGGGCCCACCAGGAAGACGTGAGAGATTGGCTTTCAACAATCAGCACAGATTTGCTTGTTGAAATCCAACTAAAGTGTTCATGTTTTTTGTTTTCTTTTTTTTTTTTTTCTTCAAACCTCAGCATCCAACCAGAATGTGTTCATGTTTTTAGAACTGATTTTTTTTTTTTTTTTGAGATGGAGTCTTGCTCTGCGGCCCAGGCTGGAGTGCAGTGGCACCATCTCGTCTCGCTGCAAACTCTGCCTTCTGGGTTGAAGCAGTTCTCTGCCTTTGCTTCCGGAGTAGCTGGGATTATAGGCGCCCGCCACCACGCCCTGATAATTTTTTTGTATTTTTATTAGAGACGGGCTTTCACCATCTTGGCCAGGCATGTCTTGAACTCCTGATGTCGTGATCCACCCGCGTTAGCCTCCCAAAGTGCTGGGATTATAGACGGGAGTCACCGTGCCTGGCCAAATTTAAAAAAAAAAAAAAAGAAAAAAAGAAAGCAAAAATCCTAATATTTGTTCAATTTGAATGAAATACATGAAAATTCCCTGATTTTCCTGGGTTTTTAAGTAATATATTTTAACTTTAAAGTACATCCATTTTCTAAAAGATGTATGTCTAGCAGACATTTGTCATGGATATTTTAATTGGCATGTTTTCTGCTACGTATCATTGCATCTCTTTGAAGATTTAACTCATATGGGAAGTTACTGATTTAGATGCAAGTAAGTTGTAGTAACAACAATATATACGTGTTTACCTTCTAAACTTCAGTTATCCTATTTACCCTCTCTATAATTTTTACCATTTCCTTGTAAAACCTATATTAGTCACTTCATATGTGTCTTTCAATTGCTTTCACTTCATAAATTTATTTTATGGAAAACTTTATATCATTCTCATAAATAGAAAAACTTTATCATTTGGCATAAAATGCACACCTATTTTTTACAAAATCTTTATCCAAGCGTCCCAATAGAAGATGCTACCACAGCGAATCTGTTTCCTCTGTCTGAAATGCCCCTTCCTCTCTTCTTCACCAGACAAACTTCCACTCATCCTCCAAGACCCAAATCTAAATGGCCCTTCCCCTTTCAACAGGGCCCGTGGTTATTGAACACTTAAATTGTAACTGGTCCAAATGGGATTAAACTGTAAGTGTAAAATGCACAACAAATTACAAAGATTTATTTTTAAGAAAAAGATTATTTGAATGACTGTCAGTCGGGTGCCGTGGCTCACACCTATAATCCCAGCACTTTGGGAGGCCAAGGCAGGGGGATCACCTGAGGTCAGGAGTTGAAGACCAGCCTGGCCAACATGGCAAAAGCCCATCTCTACTAAAAATACAAAATTATGCAGGCATGGTGGTACACGCCTGTAATCCCAGCTACTCAGGAGGCTGAGGCAGGAGAATTGCTTGAACCTGGGAGGCGGAGGGTGCAGTGAGCTGATCATGCCATTGCACTCCAGCCTGGGCAAAAAAAGGCGAAACTCCATCAAAAAAAACAAAGACTGTCACCTGTTTATTCTTATGTTCTTTTTAATGTAGTTAATAGAACATTTAAAATTGTTTATGCAGCTCATATTTGTGGCTTATGTTACATCTTGATTGAAATAGACTCTGCCTTAGATGCTCATGCCCAGGGCAAAGAGTTGACCAGGGCCTCCAAAACTGGGGGGTGGGGATATGCTGATATTGAATAGAAGAATATCGAATATTCTATTTCTTCCAGAATAGAAGAAACTAGAAAACTCAAAATGACTCAGTGTTTAATTCAATGTTCACAAAATGTGGCACGTAAGCTCGTCAACTGCAATGCCACTCAGCTCGTGGGTAGTTAGATATAAACGACATTAGCATGGAGCAAAAGCAAGGCCAGATCAGGATGGGAAAGTGAGGCACTTGGGCTGCAATATTTAGGGAATGCTCCACGTCAAGGTTATGCAGATGCTGTCTCTGCACTTGCAGGAAGCAGGGAGTGAGCGCCTCCTTTACTTTTGCACCTCCTTAAATTTCAGGTCATAAGGGCCTCCAAGATAAGAGGTCTGGTACCTAGAAACCTCCTCAGGCAGAATCGGCCCCAGACCGGCCCTTACCCGGCATACCCTCCCAGCCGTAACAGCCAACCAGCATCTCTCTCTCGTCAGCCGCGTGTCTCCCTTGCTGGCGGGAGGTGCTCAGTGTCAGAGGTTCTCACACTCTCTGGTTCCTCACTCCATTCCTGGTGCAGAACCACTGTCCAGTCAATGTCCGTAGAGAGTGGAAATGTCCCCCACAGAACCCTTGAACCTTTTTCCATGTTGCCCAGCACTCAGAAACTTTCTTTTTCAGGAAATACCGTCTGAAGGCTGAATCGGAAGCACGGCAGAACTGGCCCCAGAAATGGGGGTTTTTAACAACCCCTTTTGAGGAGGTAAACATTTTATGAGCCCCGAGGTTATAGAATCAATCATTTAAAAGAATGAATGATTACAAAGTCTATAATTTGCAAGAATAAAATTAAAGAGCATGTTGTAGGCAAAGATCACTAACTCCGAAACCAGAAGGTTCCTGCCTTTCACAGATTCCTGGGCACTGACCACAGGCCAGGCATGTTCTAGGTGCTTCGGCAGAACCAGCTGATCAAATCTGGACAAGAACCTCGGTGCAGAGACAGGTGCTGTCTTATGCCCATTTACAAATTAGGAAATTGAGCTCCAAGACCTGCAAAGTCACACAACCGATAAGGACCACACTCAGGTGAGAAGCGGCTGGGTCTGACGCCACGGCCACCTGACCTCAGACTTCCCATCTGTAAAGTGGGATGAGAGTCCTCACCTGCCTAACTGAGCGACTGCGAGGTGCAGATACAAGAAGGCCATGGACACCTTGCCCGGCCTCGAAGCCAAGTGACATACGAAGGATTCTTGGGAAAATGCTGTCAGTATTCCCTAAAAATCACAAGTCCAGAAGTCTACAGGGACCAGCTAGGTGACAGAAACAGGAGACAAGGCCAAGCATAATTAATCAGAAGGGGGGGAGACTCAGGCAAAGAGGCCACTGGTCCTGTCCAAAGAGGCAGCCAGCATGAGCCCAGACAAGTGCAACCATATGGGAAGGTCAACTGCATATTCCCATCACTCAAGAGAGTCCAGAAAGCCAGATGTTTACATGAAATCTTCTGAGTCTAGAAATGAAATGCTGCTGTGGGTTCTGGTGGGGTGGTGGCCACCAATCTGCAACCTCTCAAACTTCAGGACAGAACATAAGAGATGCAGAATTAATTAAAATACCGCATCATTCAAAGCATCCATGATTCACAGCAGTGTTAACCCCATTTGTAATTCATCCCACCCGACTAGCTTTGCAATTATGCTGTTCTTAATGAGGTTGTTTTTAATCTTGGAAGGTACCACAATTTGAAATTTTATGCATAGAGTGAGTTCTTATTAATATAATATGCATAAAGAGTCTATATTAATATTCTTTATATGTAATTAAATTGGGTTTTCAAAAACTTGACCTTGCTTTAAAAATTAAAAGGGGGAGTGGAGGCTGTCCTCTAATATGTTAAAATTTGGTCCTGAAAACTTTTTGGCATTTTTTGTTTGTTTGTTGTTGTTTGAGACAGTCTGGATCTGTCACCCAGGCTGGAGTGCAGTGGTGTGATCTCAGCTCACTGCAGCATCCACCTCCAGGCTCAAGCCAATCTGCCACCTTGGTCTCCCAAATAGCTGGGACCACAGGCACATGCCACCATGCCCAGCTAATTTTTGTATTTTTTGTAGAGATGGGGTCTTGCTAAGTTGATCAGGCTGGTCTTGAACTCCTGACCTCAAGCAATCCTCCCACCTCTGCCTCCCAAAGTGTTGGGATTACAGGCATTAGCCACTACACTCAACCCTTTTCGGCATTTAAAAATTTGAGTCCATAAATGGTAACATTTTCTCAAATTCCCCCACAGGGGATGTAAATCAGGAGGCTGCAGTGAGCAGCAGGAGGGGACGGAGATGGGTCTCGGCTTTGGGTGCAGCAGGCCTGCATTGAGGTTCCCACCCTACTTTCCTAACGGTGTAACTAAGACAAGCCTCTGCCTCCTGTTTCCATGCCTCCCTTCTGTGTCTGTAACATGTGCTTTCTAGGGGAAGCAATGGGGAGGACACTTCCCCCAGCTTCATCTGAGGCTTCCTGTCTCTGGGGATTCTGTTTCAGTTGATCAAGTGTGAAGAAGATCTCCCCACCCCAAAGCCCAAAATCGAGCTTCCTGAGCGTTTCCGCATCCGGCCGGTGACCCCAGTGGAGAAGTACATCAAGGTTCGAAACGTTGTTTTTAAATACTCATTTTCCTAAGTAAGAAATAAGCCCCAAGGGAAACCGATGGCTCCAGATGTGCAAAGCCAGTGCTGAAGGTAAGAGCACAGCGGTGCCAGGTGCAGAGTCCAGGTCCACGCCCTTCCCAAACCCAGCCATGGGAAATATTCCAGGCTAAAGTCTACACGTGCGAGTGCCATGACCTCCTGCTCTGCAGAAGCAGAGAGAGGGCAGGAAAACACGGGGTCTTCATGCATCATTTCAGCAAACATTTCCGGGGGGTGGGCAGGAAGGCAGGGCAGGTCCAGGTGGGGGCTCTGGAATCAGACCACCCGATCCCTGTGCTGTTAGGCTGCTCACCTCCTGTGTGGTCTTGGGCAAGTGACTTGACCTCTCTGTGTCTCCCTTGCCTCTCTTATACAATGGAGGTTAATGAAGTACCTACTTCAGGGAGTGCCGCCAGAGTTCAGCGGGGTGCCCAGCATGTTTAGAGAGTGCCGATGACAGTCAGCTATTACTAAGGTGCAATAGCTTGGCTGAGAAAACAGTAATGAACAAGAAGAGAAGACCCCAGCCCACAGGTCTGGTCTAGAGAACCAACATTAACCAAGAAAATCAACACCATTTGGACATGCTGTGCTAGCACCATGGAGGAAACAGGTCGGTGGTACGTCACAGGATAAGAGAGGGCGAGGTTGTCAGGGAAGGTACCCTTTGAGCTGAGGACTGACGGATGACCAGGCACCCGCCCTAGGAAAAGTATTCTAGGCACAGGGAACAGCATGTATGAAAGCCCTGAGGCAGAACACAGGCTGCTATGTTTCAGAAACAGCAAGGCAAGGTGATGTGGTGGGAGCTTGGGTGGAGGGTGGGGGCAGGAGGAGAAGGTGCGGGCAGAGAAAGGATATGAAGGGATAGGAAGAAATATGAAGGGAGAAGTGGGCAGGCTAGAAGAAGGATTGCAATTGGAGTCCAATTTAGAGCAGAAGCCACTGGAGGGTTGTAAGCAGGACCGTGGAAGGGTGAGACCTGCCTATTGGAAAGATGGCTCCGGTTGCTAAGTGGAGAAAAGATTGTGGGGAGAGGGACAGGAGTGACGGGGCAAACCCAGAGAAGAGAGGTCTTAGACGATGCTCTCACCTGAAGCCTGCACCGTGGCGGACATGGCTCAGATCCCTCTAGAACTGTTGAGCTCCATATGTCTCATGGGTCTGTCATTTTGGTCGGGGGTTCTACCCTCTGCCTAGCTACGGAGAAGGTGGTTCTGCGTGCTGACGGGGAGAGCAAATGAAAACCCAAGATGAAGGCCGCAAGGCAAGGGGAGCTCAGCTGCAGCCCTTTGCCTGGCGTGCTCGTGGTCTGATGGGGTAGCTGGCAAGCAGTGAGCATTTGGTGGGCACGCATCTGTGAGCGCCAACGAATGAATGAATGAATGAATGAACGAATGAATGAATGAACGAATGAATGTGCTCCACTGAGTCATGCTGACAGTTTTTCCCCCAAATATAAAGCAATATAGAGCCACTGCTAAAAACTATTTAGAAATACAGCAAAATATAAGATAATTAAAACTCCCATATAGATTCTTACCCATGATTAACGTTTTGGGGGTGTTCCTTCCAGAGGTTTTCCTACACGTCCCTCGACCTGTAAGAGTAACCACCTCACCAGCTCAAACTCTTGTTATTATCTCTTAGCCGCTCACCGTGCTGACCGCTTCACATGGGCTGTCTCATCTTATTTCCGCTGCAGCTCCTGATACTATCATCCTCAAACCCATTGTGCAGATGGGAAAACTGAAGCTAAAAAAAAGCTGAATTCCTTTCCCCGGCCACACAGCAAGTGTGTCTGATTCCAGAGCCCTGCTTTTAAATGTTACCCTCAAATATTCCTCAAATGTATGTCCATGTATATGTATGTACACACACTTGTGCACACACACACATATACAAATCAAACTACACAGGCTGCTTTGTAATCTCATTTTTCCACTTAACAACATACCCTGGGCATCTTTCCATGCAGTTAAAAAAAGCACTCTAAATCACTATTATATTAATGGCTGTGTTTTTCTCCACTGTGTGGATCTGTCATCATTGATTTAACCATCCCCCTGTCCCTGGCCATCGAGGTTGTATCCGGCGTGAGATTTAGGAGAATAATCCTGCAAGGAACACCCTTGTAGACACAGCAATTTGCTCTGGGTCTGTCATTTGCTTGGAATTAGTGCCTACAAAGGTGACTGTTCAGATGAAATGCACCCATTTAGGGAGCTCGCTCTCCTGTGGCCTAGAGCACTGGGCTGGCCAGAGAACAGAGGAAGACAGACTGGGATGTAGGTCGGACATTTTTCCAGAGCTAGGCTTTAATTCTGCCAACTCCCTGCCTCCACCTCCATCCCAAGAATACGGTGGGATCTGCTTAGTGTCTATAGTGTCCCTCAGCCACACGCTGTCCCCACAGATCCCTTGCCTGCCCATGAGGCTGGACTTTCCCTGGGCCTGCTCTGCACAACCACAGTTATTCTCTTTCCAAAGAAAGTGCCCCCACCTAGATACCAGAGAGGTGCCCCTCCTGGAGAATGGGAAGCAGGGAGGAACCATTCAGGCACCAAAACAAACCGAAACATGGTTTTTTCCTGTGAGAGACTCCTGTCTAGGAGCAAGGGCCAGCTGTTAAAGCCACACTCACCAGACAGAGCCTGTGGGGTGGCAGGGGTAAGGAAAAGAACTTTGATTCAGGTGAGAAAGGTCCCCAGACTCTGCTTCCCTCCAAACTTCCTTTCTTGCCCAAGAAATGGTAATGGTGGCCGGACGCAGTGGCTCACGCCTGTAATCCCAGCACTTTGGGAGGCCGAGGCGGGTGGATCACGAGGTCAGGAGATCGAGACCATCCTGGCTAACACGGTGAAACTCCGTCTCTACTAAAAATACAAAAAATTAGCCGGGCGTGGTGGTGGGTGCCTGTTGTCCCAGCTACTTGGGAGGCTGAGGCAGGAGAATGGCATGAACCCAGGAGGCGGAGCTTGCAGTGAGCTGAGATCACGCCACTGCACTCCAGCCTGGGCGACAGAGCAAGACTCCATCTCAAAAAAAAAAAAAAAAGGTAACTGGTTTCTTTCTTCCACCTTCCCATCCTCTCATTGGTGACCAGAGTCTTTAAAAACATATTTATTTTTAATAGGTAACCTTGATACCTAAAAGGCCATTCGATGAGATGCCTCCTTCCCTCTGGACCCCTGGAGCCACTGTCACCCATTTGGCATGCACTCTTGCATAGACAAGGACATCCATGGGCCTCTGGCCTCATTTTCTTATTATATAGCTTGTCCCATACTTTGAATAGTTTCGTGCACCTCTTTTCTCTTAGAAGTTTATCTCATCCTTCTAAACCATTGCATGACACACCACGGTGTGGATGGGCCATAGTGAATGAGCCTCCATGGGTGGATATGCAGCTTATGTCCAATCGTTTGCTATTACAAACAGCTCCACAAGGCATCCCTTGCGCCACCATGGGTGTGTACGTGTGTAGCCATCAGGATATTTTAGAATGAATGCCTCAGGATAGATTTTGGGTCAAAGGGTGTTTGCATCTGCACTTTCAAAAGATAATTGCCAGGCTGGGCGTGGTGGCTCACACCTATAATCCCAACACTTTGGGAGGCCGATGCAGGTGGATCACCTGAGGTCAGGAGCTCGAGACCAACCTGGCCAACATGGTGAAACCCCGTCTCTACTAAAAATATAAAAATTACCTGGGCACGATGACACATGCCTGTAATCACAGCTACTCAGGAGGCTGAGGCAGGAGAATCACTTGAACCCAGGAGGCAGAGGTTGCAGTGAACTGAGATCGTGCCATTGCACTCTAGCCTGGGTGACAGAGCCAGACTCCGGCCTCAAAAAAGGAAAAAAAAGATAATTGCCGTATCGCCCTTACTCCTATAATGCCCTTGTTAACAGTGGCGTTTTCATCTTTTTGCCCCTCTGCTGGGTGAAACATGATGTCTCACAGTGAATTTCAACTGCATTTCTTTTACAAGTTAGATAAAGACTTGGAAGTTAGTCTGTGTGCTCCCAAAGGCCTGGCTGGACAAACAGAATTGAGAGCTGCTTCCCTTCTGAACAATTCTGCTCGTAGCTGGTTCAAAGAAGCTTCTGGCATTCATTGATGACCCACCCTACATGTAGCCTTGCAGGAGACTAATTTTAGGAGTTCATCAAGAGCATATGTTAAGGGTCTTCATCCACAGCAGCAGCCAGCCCACTTGGGACCATCCCTTCCTGCCACCGCCTCACCGGCAGGTTCCATTAGTAAAAGTGAACTCATAACCCCAAGCATAGTAAACCTCTTTATCTCAGTTCTTCTCCTAGAACAAATGTCCCGTACGGTTGCCTTTGTTCAAATCCCCTTATAAGAGCAGAACAGATTATTTCAAAAGAAGGGGAAAACCTGCCTAAACATTTACCTTCATTTTCCAAAAATGTCAAATCTGTCCAAGGAATTGATAAATGAAGTTGTGTGTTTTCATTCCAGATAGAAGCCCATTTTACTTTTGGTTTTTAAAATTAAATTCAATTGCTTTTCATTCCTGTGATCTCTACGGTTTGGAGTGTGTGTGTTTATACAGACGCATATCGTAGAGCCTTCTCATCGAAACAGAGTGATGTACGCCTGCCACAATGCCATCTGACAATAGTGCCATATATTTTATAAAAGGCAGTGAGAACTGTTGTACTTGATATTTCTGCATTTTTTTTTTGCTTTCTTACCAAATAAAAATTATTTTGCTGGAGGTCATGAATTAAATATGTTAGACATTACATGATAAAGAAACGTGTTTGATGTTCATCACTTCCAGGAAAGATGGGAGCCTCTGAGTCCAGCCGATTGGAATGTGCTTGTTTTCAGTACACATCAGGGAGGCTGGCTTTTCTTTTTGTCTTTTCCACCCCTGCCTCACATGCCGATGCTGGATGCCTCGTGTCTCTGTGGCCCAAAGTCACTAAATCCCCTGCATTTCCATTCCAGGTCCTTCCATCCCCGCCAGTCCCACAGACCACCCAGGGCTTCATCGGCTGGAGATCTGCAGTGCCAGGCCTGAACAAGTGCCTAGAGCTGGACGATGAAATCAGAAGCTGCAAAGGTGCTTTTGCGCGAGAGCTGTGCTGGCCCAAGCAGGGCGTGCACTGAATCCAGGCGGAGCTTCTGCCCAGGGGTGGTGCATGTCGGTCGCCAGGCACCCAGGGCCATGCCAGGCAAAGGAAGAGCTCCCCTGAATCCCGAGGACACAGTCCCCTGCGTACTTGCCCATGGGATGTTGCAAAGAACACAAAGTGTGCCTTAGACATTCTTAACTCATCAGCGTCTCCCTTCCAGAATGTTCACGTCCACACCCATTCTTGGCTGATATAAGAATAAGGCTTCTCTCATTTGTTTTTGATACCTTGGGAATTTCTGCGCAGGGCTTTTAAAAAAAAAAAAGTGATTCAACTTTAAAAATATTTGTTTAGGTCCTTCAATGTAGCTTTCCATTGCACCTATCACCATCCTTATTTGTGACAAACTTGTTGATCAGGTGTTTCTCTATCCAGATATCCCTGGGCTTGTTTTTCAGGAAGAATAAAACACTTAGAGAATCTCTTGGCTCTCCTTGCTCAAGAGATCTGCAGTTATTTAACAGCTTTAAAGGCAGGAATGAGCCCAAGGTTTGCCACTGGGCCTAGATTCACAGGAGAAAATGGGCTTCCCAATCCCTCTAAGAAAACCGCTCCTGCTGACCTGTCCCGGCCGCCCCGAGTCCAGCACAGAAAGCTCTGGGCTGCCCAATTGGGCCATTTTCCTGCCCCAAGTACATCAACCCCACAGTTACCATTTTCTTTCTAAACACTGCCTAGCTGTCTCTCTTCTCCTCCTCCTACAAATGGGGGCTGGGGACATGGAGCGTCCACCTGGCCAGAAGGAAAAGCCAGCATGTCCTCAGACCTCATGAACTGGGCCCCAAAAAGTAGGAGAGCAGAGTTTGCAGCAGCCTGTGGGAGCTGGTTTGTGTTTCATTTCCAAGGAGTAGGGGGTTGGCGCACTCTTCAGACCCGGCGCAGACAGGGCGGGAGGGTCTGTGTTCAGTTACCCACCCTCCATGGAGGCACAGGCCTTCCTCCCCTTTGTTGGTCAGGCCTCGCTGTTCCTGGGATGGATTTCTCCATTTATGTGGCTGATGGGGCCTGAGGGGACTTCCATTGGGTGGGACCCATTTACAAGGCCCATCCACCCAAACATGTCCTGTTCACCTTCCTGTCCAGCCACGGGTGGGTGTGCTGGAGCCAACCCAGGAATCCCTCCGCTAATCCCTGTGAGAACCTAAGTCCTCTAAGCTCTGAACACTGGCTGCCACCCCTCTGGCATGTTCCTAAAGGGACTTCATGATTTGAGGGTCACTAAATACCAGGGGACAGAATTCCTATGAAATCTGGGCCCTCCCCTGCAAGCTCTGGGCTCAGAGCCCCCAAATCTCAGAAGCCCCAGCAGAAGAGCTTCTCTTATTCAGGGACTCTGTTCTCTATAAAAGCTACCTGCCTTCCTCTTTCCAAGGTCTGGTTGCAGACACCAACTACTCAGTGCTGAGAACACAGCCGCATAGCAGAAGCCTTCTCCCAGTCACCTAGATGGTGCTGTGTCTCCCCACACCCCTCCTCCAACCCCAAAGTGGGAAACTCCTAGGTTGGTATGGGCTGCCCAGCCCAGAAGAGCTGATACCCAAGAGAACAGCCCTTCAAGGAATCTTGTCGTTACCTCTGAGTATGGTGCCCACACACATCGCTGGGCATAGGGGCCACGGCCATCAAGAAACATCATGGCTCTTTAGGTTCTGAGAAAAGGGGAAGCAAGGTATTTGGATGAATTGTGTCCCCCAGAAAGATATGAAGTCCTAGCATCCAGTACCTGTGGAGGTGAACTTACCTGGAAATAAGGTCATTGCAGATGTGATTAGTTAGATGAAGATGAGGTCTTATAGGAGAGGGGTGGACTCTTCATTCAGTGTGATCGGTGTCCTCATGAGAAGAGGAGAGAGTGACACTCAGGGGGGACACAGCCTGTGGAGACACAGACATGCAGGAGAGGGCACCATGCCACGCCAGAGGCAGAAAGGGGAGGGATGTGTCTACCAGCCACAGAATGCCAACATTTGCAGGCAAACCACAAGAAACCACGAAGAGGCGAGGAAGGATTCTATCCCATAGGTTTCAGAGGGAGCATGGCCCTGCCGATGCCTTGACTTCAAACTTCTGGACTCTCAAATGGTGAGAGAACACATTTCCGTTGCTTTATGCCACCCCATTTGGGGTACTGGGTACAGCAGCCCCAGGAAATGAATATAGCCTTGAGCAGATGTTACCTCCTCCTCTCCTCCCCTACTCAGAAAACATCCTTCTCTGACCATGTGTCTTTCATTGGTCTTGACCCGGGCTGAGTCTATAACAGACAGATCACGTGGCCCCGCAAACCCCAAAGATGTTTCTAATCACCCAGAGGTTTAGCCTGATGTAGACTAAACAATTGAATGCTTGGCCAAGCCTGTCCCTATTAAATCCTAATGTTTTGGCATCCAAGTCATTGCTGCAGGCAAAGCATCTGCCCTTGGAGGAACATTTGTCCCTTCTTGTGATCAGACACCTCCACCACAGTCAAGCAGTGGCCGGAAAGCAGGGTTGCTTTGTACTGATCTCTGTCTCAGCACTGCCCCATTGCCAGAGCAGAGACAGCACCCGCCTGAGTGGGGAATGAACCTCCAATGGCAGGTTGTTGTTTGTTCTAATTCTTGATCACAAAACAAATCTAGGATTCATCATTCATGTCATCTGCATGCCCACAACAGGTGGCAGCAAAAATCTAGCCCAAAAGGTGGCTCCCTTGACCTGTCCTGACCCCTAGCCTGGACAGGAAATCAACATGTCCATTTTTACCCTTCTGAAACTTAGGGGTGAATTAACTTTCACCCTGGTTTTCACTAACCGGTGTGTGTTGACCAACAGCCCTGACTTTTAGGGAGACTGGTCAGCAGATCTTGCCGGTGGAAATGATTAGAGTGGAGCTGAGCCAGCCATGCCACTGTGTGGACAGCTGAACCTGCAGAAAGCCAGAAATCCCAATGAGGAAGGCCTCTGAGGCTGGCCCTCGCCTCCTGGCCACAGCGTACCAGTGGAGGAAATGGATGTGGGTGTACCCATGTTGGATCCATTTAACTTCAGTTCCTTGAGGACAAAAATTCAAGAGACTCAGATCAAAGTCTGAAGATACACATGTTCTCTGGACAATCAGCAATTGAATAGCTTTCAATATCTCAGAAATTATTTGATGCTTTTTTGCTACCCTTCAATTTAAATGAAGCTCACTCCAAGTTTATGTACATGTGTTTAATGCCCTTTAAAACTATTCCTACTTAAAACATTACAGTGAAGTTTTTTTTAGCCTTTTGTTCTTGTCAATACATAGATGGTTACATATTTTAAACTAACTGACATCTAGGAAGTCTTAGTTGGTGGGGTTTTTTTTTCTTCTATCCCAGTAACGTATTCACCAACTAACCACATAAGTGCTTGCATTTAAAGAAATAAAAATGAGGCAACATTTCTGCAGGTATCAAACTCCAATGCCATCGTCCTCCCTACTGACACCCTCCCCCTGGACTCACAGAATGACCTTTTGGCATTAAGCAATTTGGGCTGCACCTGTGAGTTTGTAACAGAGCACAAATGTCCAGTCAACGGCCCCAGCTGAGAATCGAAGTGGACAACATTCAAGGATTCAATTACCCTGGATGGCTTCAAACTTGACATTTAATCTATGGAAATCAACCTCTTTGTGGGTGTCCAAATGGGCCCATAAATGTCACCACACACTGTAAAATACCACAACATTTCCAAGGTCGAGACGAGGCTGGTGAACCTGCGTCCATGATGCCGAAATACATCACAGCAATGAACCACCAGACGGGCCTCAGTCAAAATGAACCATCTCTGAAATGATGCAAAACATAATTAGGTTGGAGACTCGGAATAGATGCTGTCACAAGCACATTTCAGCCCAAGACAAATTAGAAACTCTTTAAGTTTGAGTTAGAAGAAAATGACATGATCAACTAAACAACAAAATTACTGGAAAACACAGCTCGTCCCTTACACGTTGACCCACACCTCAGTATTACTGTCATGATGGACTCTGGGTTTTCCGTACCCAAAACCTGGGACCAGATTGTTGGGGAATTTACAATTTTGTGCATTTTAGAAACTGCATATGCTATATATTATATATAACCCCTCTGGCAAGGTCTGAGGCAGCCCCTTGAAATGAAATCCACTAATATTTTGTAGCAAAACTTAGGAATATTCACACTTTGAAATAAAGACTCAAAGGAGCCACATATGAGTTTGGTTCAGGTTTTGCCAACAAATGTGTCTTGGTGTCAAACTAATGAGAATATTTCTAGGTTTTAGAGCATTTTAGAAATTGAAACTGATAAGAGATTTTGGACATAAAATGTTTCCATCAACAGAAAATACTGTAAGGTTGGTTCTTTTGGATCTGCCTTTAGTTATGAACTTGGATCAGGACTCTCTTGGTTGTAAGAGGAAGAAACTGAACCCCTAGTCTAAGTATAAAAGGAACGTTTTGACTTAGGTAACTGGAAAACTCAAACGTAGGTCTGGTTTCAGGCACAGCTTGATCAGGGATTCAAACAATATCACCAAGACCCAGGGTTTTCCTGCTCTCTAATTTCCTTCAGGTTGGTCTATCCGACTGCTTTCAGCTGCAAGTAACATGGCTCAGCATTGTTGCAATGATAAGGCAATTTCTTAGATCACAAAGAGGGAGCCCCGAGGTAGGCAGAGCACCAGGGCTAGTCTAGTAACTTAAAGTCCCAAGGATCTGCATGCTTTTAACCACCTCGCTCAGCCATGCCACTCCCAGCACCAGCCTCGTCAAAGGCTGGCTTTCTTCCTGGCTGGGACACTGTCAGCGGCCCAGGTCACACATGCTTTCTTGTTCACCTCTGGCAATAGAAAGAGGGAAGGGCTTCCCACTCATCCCTGCAACTCCTCTGGGGTATCTCACTGGCCAGAAATGAATCGCGTCCTCATTCCTGAGTAAATCATGGCTTTATCTCCCTTGGGCCGAACAAGCCAATCCCTTCCCACGCTGCATCATGACTCTGCAGTAGGAGGCAGTGCAACATCCACCGGAACTTCACATGCCTCGTGGTCACAAAGGTGCAGCAGCTCCCCACTTCTCTTGCTTTCAGCATCAAGTAGAACAGGAAGAACACCCAGAGGCTGTTTCCCAGGATTCCCAACAAAAGTGTCATTGACTCCAACTGGGTAACATGTCCCTTCCTGAACCCATCAATGTGGCCCAATACATGAAGTGCACTGATTGGCTTAGTCCTTGGCTCCACCCCTGAGATGGAGTAGGCCACCGCACACAGGGCACATAAGTCAAACCGGAGGAAGACGTCTCCCCAGATGGAAATCTGGAGGTGGTTCCCAAAAGTAGGGGGAATGGAAGCTGCATGGTAAAGAGAGTTAACAAAACAAGCCCGCTACAGAACCTGAAAATGAAGTTTTCACGACCTCATGGATGGTTGTAATTATCAGAGAGCTTCAATTCACTTTGGCCAATGTGGCAGGCAGCCTCTGAGATGGTCCCAGGATCCTCACCTCCTGATATTCACACCCGTGGGTAGTCCTTGCCCCTTGAGGGTGGGTAGGAGGATGTAGTGATTCTTTTCTATGAATAGAATATGTCAAAAGTGATAGGCTGTCACTTCCCAGATTAGGTTACAAAAGACTGACTTCCATCTTGCCAGCTTGCTCCTCTCTCTCTCTCTCTCTTTCTCTCTCTCCTTTTCCTTCTCTCTCTCTCTGTCTCTCACCATCTCCCTTTCTCTGATTAAGCCACCTGCAGTAGCATGAGAAGCTCAATGGAGATGTTCCCAGGACAAGGGACTGAGAAGACCATGATCCACCAATATATGAGGACCCGATTTTTACTCATAGGTATCAGTAAAAATTATTTAAGTTTCAAAAAATTACAGAAGCTGGATCAGCCTTCCAGGTGACATTTGTCATTTTTAGTTTGGGGACAGAGCCAGAAAAATAATCCACAACCCCTAGCCCCAAGTTGTCACCTAAAAACTATTTGTAGAGGCCCACCAAGGGCTGGAAATGCCTTCTCTTGAATCAGCGGAAAAGGAGGGGCAGCAGAGCAGGTGGGAGGAGGAGACTCAGGAGTAGGGCTGGTCTGCGTTCAAATCCCGACACTCCCCACTCCAGGGGTGTGGCCTTGGGCAGGTGGTTGGACTTCTCAGACTTCTGCCTTCCCCAGCTGTGACACGGGGACCCACGGGGGTGACGGAAGGATGCGTGGGGAAAGGGCTTGGCAGAGAGCAGATGTGCAGACACAATGTTAGTTTCATCTCTTGCAGCAAAGCAAGAGATTCTTCAGAAACAGAGTAAAGATCAAAAGAGACGCTGGTGGTAAAGTACCTGCTGAAACATCTAGTGTGGCCAAGAGGTTCAACAAAGGCTGGCTGGTGCTACTTTTATTGCTGCTGCTCTTGTTGTTGTTGTTGTTAATGAATGTGATTCTGCCGCCCATAGAGTTAGGCCGTCAGCAGGCTTTTCAATTAAGTGAACTACATTTATTTCAGCACCTATCCGTGTTTAAATCTGGCCGTTGCCAGGGCTCAATAGAATGCTGAGTGCTCCTTCAAAATAACACAAAATAAATTAAACTTCTCTGATATCCACAGAAAAA
The DNA here is from genome assembly GCF_037993035.2 of Macaca fascicularis. Taxonomy (NCBI): domain Eukaryota; kingdom Metazoa; phylum Chordata; class Mammalia; order Primates; family Cercopithecidae; genus Macaca; species Macaca fascicularis. The sequence goes on from NC_088384.1 coordinate 114,226,384, forward strand.
ATACTGTTTAATATCTTTCTGGGACCATTTGTTTAAACTTTAAAAATGGGTCTCAAAATAATTCTGGATTTTATGCTTGCTGAGCTTAATTGCATGACTATGAGGTAACCTGACAGAGCTTTAGTTTTAGACGATGATCGTGTGGTTAATAAGCTGTGTTCTTCATGGGTGGGTAATGATTCTGATTAGATGAAATTCAAATGAGGGCTCTTGGGTAAGCCACAGACCTGGAATCCCAGGCACCCAGAGAGAGCTGCTTGCTCCCCCTGAGAAATTAAACACAAGTGTAAGCAACTGTTGTCTGAGTGTTTGTGCATGGCCATGATTGATTGATTTACTGTTCAGAAAGCTCCCTTTTAATTAGGAAATAAATCTTGCTTCTCGATGTGTGACTATAACTGTCCTTTGAGAATACACAGGCAGTGTTGACCCAGGAGGGAAGGAGTAACCACTCGTGCTGTGGGAAGCATGGCGCTATGGGGCAGGGCCGGCCCCACCAGAGGCCCTGGACGTAGGGTGCCCAGCAGGAGGGGTGCACGGCCAGGGCTGAACCTGGGCTGCTGCTGGACGGCCACTGGGGAGGAGGATACAAAAACAATGGCTCACATTTATTGGGTCCTACCAAATGTCAGTGTATTAAAGAGTCTGACCCACTTTTTCATGTCTGCCTGTTGACTCCTTTGAAATCTGTCCCTCTGCCCCACATTTGGGGAAGCTGGTAAGAAAGCCCAGGTGCTCTTCCCTTTGGCATGATGGAGCCGTTCAAGCCATCCTCCAGGCCCACCCCAGCCCCCGTTAACACCCCAACCAGCCTCTTTTCCCTGTACTCTCCAACCGCTTTCAAACCTGCTGGGAAGTCTGCTCTGCTCTCCCCAGGAAGCCTCATGATGCAAGTAATCAACTTTTCCTACCTCCCGGTGTGCGTCCTGTCCCTCTGCATCGGACAAGGTTTTGGGGGGAGGGTGGTCCGTCCTGCATCTGCAGACCAGCAGGCTGCTCCCAGCAGCCAAATACTGTGCTAAACTCATTCCACCTTCACGGCAACCCTGCATCCTCCATCCTGTATAAGTGCCCATTTGAGGGGGAGAAACAGAAGCAATATGAGGTGAAGTGACTTGTTCAAGGTCACACAGCAGTGGAGCCAGATCTCAAATCCTCTGCATGACTCCAGAGCCACCACAGAACCACCTGAGCATCACACAAGTTCACAGGGAACCATGCACAGACGAGGCACAGGCTGCTCCCTCTGCCCAGAGCTCACCTTTGTCCTCCAGGGATCTCTCACACACCTACACCTCTTGCCAGGCATGGGAGGTAGAGTTCTAAAAGTGCCCTCACTGCACACCCAACATTCCACATCATCATCCCCAGAAACTGTGACTATGGGGAGATGTCATTGCCATGGTTATGTTAGGGTCTGTGGCATCTTTGACTTTAAGACACGGAGATGAGCCTGGATTATCCAAGTGTAATCACCCAGTGTCATCCTATGAGCTCTTAAGAGTGGAGCATTTTCTCTGGCTGGTGGCAGAAAGGGAAGTCAGAGACATTGAAGCATGAGAGGGGTGTGACCTGTCATTGATACTTTGAGGCTGGAGCAGAGCTCCTGAGGAGGCAGCCACAGCCTCAGGAAGCTGGAAACACCCCTGGCCAACAACCAGCAAGGAAACAGGGCCTCAATCCTGCAGCCACCAGAGCTGTGTTCTGGCAAACACCTGAATGGGAGAGAAGTGGGTTCTCCCCAGAAACTCCAGCTAAGAAGTCAAGCCAGCTGACACCTTGATTGTGGCCTTGTAAGACCCTGAGCAGAGAACAGCAAGGTCCCTCTGGATTTCTGATCCACAGAGCTGTGAGATGATGAATGGGTGCTGTGTTAAGCCCCTGAATTTGTGGTAATTTATTACAGCAGCAATAAAAAAGTGAAAACAAATGCACCACGGGTGCCAAGGATGCGAGTCCCTGACTGCTCTTCACCTGGGGCCCTTTTTCAGGGCTGTGTTTGCAGCCAGCATCCTTTAGGAACAAGGCAATGTTTCTCTCCACACAAAGGGCAGGCCTTCTTCCTGCTTGCTATGAAATGGTTGGTTCCCAAGCTCCGCGTTCCTCAACTGTAATACAAACCCACCACGTCGTCCATGGGACTTGAGGGCAAGGGAATACACATGCTGAAGCGCAGGCTACTTATTGTGCTGTGAGTCATGAAGTCCTTTGTCTCTGATCCAGGAGTCTCGTGTCTTCTGCCAGCATCCATGAATCAGTAGCACTCTAACTTACGAGCTTATATGTAAAGCAAAATAAAATCCCAAACCCCACAACAGTTCCTTCTCCTTTTCACCACCACCCTCCCACTCATCTCCAGCTGGTAGCTGGTAGCTGGTAGCCCTTCCTGAGAGCGGCTTTCTCTGCCCTGCCACACCTTCCACACCACTGGAGCAACAAATACCACTCCTTCATAACAGTTTGTCACCCAGAACTTTTGTGTTTTTTGTGTGATATTTTTACAAATATCTGACTCCCTTAGTAATTTGGTATTCCAGGTATCAAGTTTGACTTTTCTCACCATTACATACACAGTGTCTAAGAAAACGCCCAGACCATAATAGGTGTTCAACATTTATTAAAAGAAGGAAGAAACTGCTGGTGATGGAGTCAGGTCATTAGCCCTTGAGACAGTCAAGTCCCATCGAATCTCCACAATATCGTATTCTAATAAAATTACAGGCCAGGCGCAATGGCTCATGCCTGTAACCCCAACACTTTGAGAGGCTGAGGCAGGAGGATGATTTGAAGTCAGGAATTTGAGACCAGCCTAGGAAACAGTGCGAGACCCTGTCTGGGCAATAAATAAATAAATAGATTAGATAGGTAAGTAGGTAGGTAGGTAGGTAGGTAGGTAGGTAGGTAGATAGATAGATAGATAGATAGATAGATAGATAGATAGATAGATAGATAGATAGATGATAGATAGATAGATAAAATTACAATCACCTCCAATGTTCAAATATAATGCTCTGCTAAAAACATGTACAAAGGTTAAGTGTTGAAAATCCTAGCAATCCTCATATATGTCACTAGGGAGCTTCTCTTCTCATAAAGAGAAAACATTTTGACAAAGTTCCTCATTCCCCTTGCCTTAGATGTAATAGTGAGTGCCACGTTTCAGCTCAACACCGTTCTCTAGAGGTGTTGAATCTGAAGACTAAACAAGAAGCCATTGGATTTGCCTCCCTTGAGCATCCACATAGGCCACGGATATGCCATGTTGTGCAATGACATTCATCATGGGAACAATGACAGTGGTGTGAGACACCTTTACTTATCATCTCTGGTTTTAGCAATTTCTTGTTTTCCCTACTCATTTTTATAAAATAATTATTCAAAAATACAAAGCACATTCCAATACTTGCACCAACGAAAGCCAAAGGAACCACTAAGATGGTGCCAGGCCCATCCCGATCTCGGGGGTGCAGAGACCAGGTGGCAGCTGCACTCCCAGGCGTCAGTTCAAATTCATCTGCTGGCTGCTACAGCAGAGGTTATCCTCCAACACACAGCAAGTGCAAGAAAAAAGTATATGCTGTTCTCCTTTCTTTAAAACATGCCTCTCTTGCACTGTTTTTTTCCAACTTTCAGTAGAGACATGAGTATGGAGAAAGAGTCAGGATTTCTCTCTACTACAAGGAAAGTTGAATCCTGAACAAAACAATAAATGGTAACAGACATGCAAATTCAAGGATCCTGCAGGGTGTGGCAGAAACAATGGCAATTGTAGAACCCATGTCCTGTTGAGAGGGCAGCCGCCCCTCAGCTCCGCAGGTCACTGCCTGGGGAAGTAGGAGCCAGCACAGCCAGATCTTTCCAGCTTCCAAAGGAAGCCAAACAATTTGGACTTTATAAATGTAAAATCTCCCAATTTTAAAATGTTTTTAAAATGTTTAATGTTTAAATATTATTATTAAAGCCAAACAATTTGGACTTTATAAATGTAAAACCTCCCAATTTTAAAATGTTTTTAAAATGTTTAATGTTTAAATTATTACTAAGCCAGGTGCCGTGGCTCACGCCTGTAATCCTAACACTTTGGGAGGCTGAGGCAGGAGGATCAGTTGAACCTAGGAGTTTGAGACCAGCCTGGGCAACATAGTGAAACCCCTCTCCACAAAAAAACACCAAAAAAATAGCAGGGTGTGGTGGTGCATACCTGTAATCCCAGCTGCTTGGGAGGCTGAAGTGGGAGGATCGCCTGAGCCCAGGGAGGTCGAGGCTACAGTGAGCTATGATCGTGCCATTGCACTTTAGCCTGGGCAACAGAGCAAGGCCTTGTCTCAATAAATAAATAAATAAATAGTATTCAGTAAATAAATAAATATTATCCAAGTTAAACCAAATAAGCCAGCAGCCCCCAATTGATAATTTCTGAAATAAACTCATATTTCCAACTGCTTTTGTGACTTCTCCACCTGGATCTCTAAAAGGCATCTCAGACTTGACATGTCAGACTTGACATGTCGAAAATGAAACTCTCAATTCCAGCAGGTGTCTCCCCACCCCACCCCCACTCTCCCCACCCCCACTCCAACACACCTCTGCTTCTCGTCACATTCACAGGCAAGTCAGTGACCACAGCATTCATTCACAGCCCAGCCCATGCACAAGTCTCGGCTTCCTCTGCCCCACCCACCTCCCCAACCATCCTTCAGCATAACTCTGCTTCACCCTCCACCAGCACCATCATCTCCGTGAAAGAACAGGCACTGTGACACTGCGATGCACACCTCTGGTAGAGACAGCCGTGATGGCACACAGTGTGGGCCATGGTGGATGCTGTTGTTTGCAGTGCACAACAGCCTGGAAATGCTTCAGCCTGGAGGTGACATGTGTTGCTTCTACTCACATCTCATAGCCCAGAGCAAGTCACCTGACCTTGCCTAACATCAAGGGGACAAGAAATCTTCATCAGCACTTGGAATGTCTACCACAGGGACTAGTAACTTCTACCATTGCTAAATTTTGGGTTTTGCTAGTGAAGAACACTTAAAAATATATAGCCACCACTACCATCTATTAGATCAACAGCAGACGAACGATGGCCCAGAGGCCACAGTCGGCCCAAAACCTCTTTGTAAATTCGGGTTTACCAGCACACAGCTCCTCACTTGTTGCATATGGTCTGTGGCTACTACTGCCCTACAACAGCAGCGCTTAGTTGCAACAGACACTTCAGGTCCTGCAAAATGGAAAGTATTTACTTTGGGCCTTTACAGAAAAAGCACCCCTAGACTCACTCATTCACTGTCACAATTATCTCATAAAAGAACATTTGTACCGCGCAAGGTGGGCTCATGCCTGTAATCCCAACACTTTGTGGGGCCAAGGGGGGCGGATCGTTTGAGCTCTCCTGAACAACATGACGAAACCCCGTCTCTACTAAAAACACAAAAACTAGCTGGGCGTGGTGGTGAGCACCTGTAATTTCAGCTACTCAGGAGGCTGAGGCTGGAGAATTGCTTGAACCCAGGAGGCGGAAGCTTCAGTGTGCCTGGCTCACGCCAGTGCACTCTAGCCTGGGCAACAGAGCAAGACTCCGTCTCAAAAAATAAAATAAAATAAGGAAAAAAAAAAAAAAAAGAAGAAGAAGAAGAAGAAGAAGACCATTTTTAACTGAGAAGGTAGAGAAATGGTATCTCCGAATAGAAGCTCACCCTTAAATCAGATCTTGATGGAAAAGACGTTGTGTCTTTATTTTCTCCATATATCTGCAAAAAGAGGAAACGTCAGCAGAGGTTGCTGTGGGGCACACGGGGGACCCCTGGACTGTGAAATTCTCTAGGGGTTAAAACTCAGAGGCTGGGAAGGAAGCAGCAGACAAGTGAATTGGGCCACGTGGGGCCGTGGGGCCAGGATCATGGGCAGAGCTCAAGCCCACCTGAGAGGCAGGGCCAGGAAGCTGCAGCCAATGGTTGCCGTGGGGCGGGGCCCCAGTACAACCTGACCTTCTGATTGGCCAAAAGAAAAACAGATTCTCATCCTGTCACATAATTCCCGATTTAAGAAACAAAAACACTCTGAAGGACAAATTTCATGACCGTCGTTTCCCGAAGAGATGACGTTGGGGAACAGAAGTGACCCTATAGAAGAGCAGACTCATCGAGTTTACCAATAATGTTGCATTTATTTTTCTAAAAAAAAAAAAAATGACATGAAGCAAAAATGACGGGAAGCCACTAAAAGGAATGAAGTCGTGATACACGCTAAAAAGTGGCCACGCTCGGAAAAGAGGGCCACCTGTTGCATGGTGCAGTTGATATAAATCCAGAAGGAATCAACCCTTAGGAACAGAAAGCAGATTCACGGTTGTCAGGGGCTGGGAAGCGACCAGGAGCTAGACGGAGAGAGAGAGGCGAAGGCTGTACAACATTGTGAATGTGCTGAAGAACCCTGAATCAGGCACTTTAAAATGGCTCATTTTATGTCATGTTAATTTCACCTCAAAAAACATGACTGGAGGTTTACTAAGTTGTCAACTCTGGGTTAAGTGCGTGAAATTATTCTCTTACATATTTTTCCCAATTTCTGATACACATATTGGCATATATTTTACCCACTGTACGGGTGAAATTCAACACAGTGCGGGGCCAGGACAGGCCCTTGAGGCACCAGTTTGCCGCGGTAGATCTCGATCATCCACGGTGCCCATCGGGTCGCCTGGTCGCCACTCCGCCGGCGGTCCCCACCCGGGAGACCTGCTTATCTTTCCAAGCCTCCGGAAAACTGCTCTGGTGGGATCAGAGATAAAAATAAATCTGCAGAATGTTGGGCCAGACACGAAAGAGAACAGGCTGTATGATTCCATTTATATAAAGTGCAGAAACAGACAAATCTGATCAATGCTACAGAAGCCAGGATGGTGGGGTCGCTGTGGGGTGGTGGTTGGGAGGGGCATGAAGGGGGTTGTGCTGGTCACATCCTGTTTCTGAATCTGGATGCCGCTGGCACAGATGTGTTCAGTTTGTGAACGCTCCTGGGGCTGCACATTCACGCATGCACTTTCCTGTATTACTTCAGCTTTAGAGAAGTTTTTAAAGAAATAATAAATGCCTAAATCCATCAGATACATTGAATTTCCTGCCAAGCCTTTGAAATGGAGGCCCAGGCCTTGGCTTCAGGTTGCAAGACACCCGAGAGGTGAGTTTGTGGGATGTTGTACAGACGTGGGTCTCAAAGGCTTATTAAAACTTTTTTTGTGCAAACAGAAATTACCCCAGCACATCTGGAGACCAAGCTCCTAAAGCGGGTGTGAGTGCAGGTTGTCACTGTACCTTCACAGCACGGGGAGAGGAGAGTTTGAAACCACGAAGCTCCTTCCTTGTGGATTCTGAGATCAGGAGAAAAAAAATGGAGGATGGGAATGTCATCAGCCCAGACCAAAGCTGCTCTCAGGCTTAGAATCAGGGAAGAAGAAACATAATTGCAGAGGGCGCACACTCCTCTAATTTTTTGGAAAGAATCTGAATGCACTGGTGTGTTATTGAGTCCCTGGGGAAGCTGCTGCCCCTCCCCATAACCTCACTCCCTCCACAAGTTCACAGACACCTCGGAGGGAGCCCAGGAAAGGCTGTGAAAGGACCGCACCCAGAGTGGCCTTCCAGAGCCCCTGCTCCCCTCCCAGGACCCAGCCAGGCCGGCATACCCAGCCCTTTGAAGGGATCCCACAGCAGCAGCCACATTTTCATGGAGTTTGTCCACATCCACAGCAAACAGCAGGCAGGCCGGGGATTATATAAGCTAATTACCCCATTCCTTCCCCTCAGTGCAGAAAAGGTCAGGTCCCCATAGCGGGCAGACTCAGAGCACGAGTACAGCCCCCACCTCCATCCCCCGCCCCAGGGTGTGGGAGGAGAGAGAAATGAAGGAAAAGAGGGAGGGAGGAAGGGACAGAGACAGAGAGGAGAAGGGAAAGAAAAACAGACAAGTAGAGGCAGAAAAGAGGAGAGAGAGACAGAGAGAAAGACAGGCAGGCAGAAAAAGAAAAGAAAGGGGGAAGACATTGAAAGAACAGGAAGAGAGAGAGAGAAAGCAGGACCAGAAGGGGATGGGAGGGAAGAAAATTTTCCGTTTTCCTTTCTTTTCTTTCTCTGAACTTCAGCTCAGGGAGAATCTGCATTCCCAGGACAGGAGCACCTCTCCCAGCAGCCCTAGTGTGCGCTGGGCAACTGGGCAGAACCGGACTGCATGGGTTCAAGTCCCCACTGGCCACCTGTAGCCACTCCATCCCATTATCCCAGGTGAACGGTTTCCTCCTGAGTGATCAGGGCCTCGTCTGTGTCCTCCCTGTAGTGTGGAGAGGACATGGATGGACTCCACGTTTATGCCCCGGCAGGCACGCCCAATAGGAGCTGTGCCTTGTCCCTGTTCCTCCAACAGCAGTCATCACTTGAGAAGGGGCCACAGCCCCATCTACCCAGGAGAGGCCCAGATGACGCCCATATTCCAGGTTAGCATCTGTCCGAGAGAGAAGCATCCTGGTGTGGTCACTTGTTCTGTTCCTAGGTGATGGGATGGGCAAGGCAGGTGGTGGTGGTAGTTCCTATGTGAGTCGCCAGCTGGGACCTGGCTTGGGTTTAGGTCTCACTTCCATCACTTACTTAGGCTGGGCTGGGGCACCAGGTCCTGCCTTGGCTTGCGCCCTAAGTAGAGCTAGTCCTGACAGTGGAGACCCAGTGCCCGAGTGCCCCCTGGGAAGTCAGTGTCCCCATAAGGGCAGTTGAGTTCAATGTGCAGAGGCCCTGAAGGTGGTGATCCTACTTCTAACTCTGGTCCCCTACTCTCCAGCCATGAGTGTTGGGCAGCCCCTGAGGGGGCCCTGACCTATAAAATGGAGGTCTCATAGCTGACTTCAAAAGACCCTGGGGAGACCCACTCAGATGACTCACAGGGTGGGTTCTCCCAGTGGATGCCAGCTGTCCCCACCTTTACCCTTGGAGACCACAAGCCCAATCTGAGGAGCCTCCTACGAGAGGGGGTCATGAGTCTGGGGCTTACTGGGGCTGTCGAGATACTCACTCCCCACTTTCTTCAAACCCCCTAGAAGTGCCTCCAGCCCCCACGCCGCTAGACGGATGAGAAATTCAGTCCCAGTCAAATGGAGGCTGCTATACACCCACACTTTCTCAAAGCCCCAGAGGCCTAGCATGGAGCCAAACCCTCGGGAAAGCCCCGAACCCTCAGTTCACAATGGTCAGTCATGACTTAAAAGAACAGCAAGGGCAAGTACTTATTGAGCACTTACTCTATGCCAGGCATTGCTCTAAGTGCTTTACGTGTTTAAACAATCCTGACTGCAGACTACAGACAGGCACCATTCCTATCCCAAATTTGCAGATGAGGCTCGCCTAAGGCCACCAGCAAAGTGATTGAGCCTACTTCAAACCTTGAGGTGTGGCTCTGGTCCCTAGGAACTTGATATACACAGACCCTAAGGGTCTCTTGAGGACAGAGGCCAAGAGGTGGGGACAGAGGGGCTTTGCAGAAGCAGGGGCCCGGGCATCCAGGGTCTAACCTGGCAGGAATTCCTGGCGGCCCTACAAGTGCAGACTCTGCCATCTGCCCAGGAGGCTTCGAGACTGGGCTGCAGTCCCCCCAGACCTAGGACCCCCTCCCAGCTTGGTGGCTCTTTTTCTCACTATCTCAGCCATGCCCCCGACAAGGCATCCTCCTTTTGAAAATAAAAACCAGGAGTGGGCAATTTCGGTCTTCCACTCCATACCACAAAACCCTGATGAAGGAGTTCCACTGCCTTCTGGGAAGAGGAGAAAGGAGAAAACACACACACACACACACACACACACACACACACACGAGCAAGTCACAAATTCACCTCGCAGCACATCAGGTAGGCACACCCACGTTTCTGCAGACACGCCTGGGCTCAGGAGCCTGCGAAGCCCCAACCAGCCTGTGTCCTGCCGGGATGTATGTCCCACTTCCAGTGACAGTAGGGCCCTGACATTTAATGCTGAAGAGGTGACCCCTCCGACATCTCTGAACTTGGCCTTGACAAATAGCAGTCACTTCTGAATCCATTCCCCCAAAAGGTCACCAGCCAGACGCCGACAAAACCCAGCCATCACCGTCACCTGCCGTCAGTCTTCCCCCACCTCCACCTTCTCCCCCATCTGTCTGGCTTGTGGAATCCTGTTCTGGCAGGAAGGCACTAGCCAAGACCCCCACCTGCCAGGGCCTGTCACCCTCCTGACTCCCAGAATTCCCTCCTTCCCCCTCACCAAGTAGGGGACTCTCATGCCTTTGTCCCCACCCCAGGGAGGACTACCAGGCTAGTGGGCTCGAACCCTCCCCTGCTGCCTGGGATCAGACACAACCGGCTTGAAGCAGAGGGGCCAAGGGTCCTTCCCTACACCTGGAGAAACCAAAGCCCCATGACCAAGTGTTGGCCCCATACCCTGGGAAAGAAAACCCTCCGTGAAAGTATAGCAATCCCAGCTCCCTCCCTAGTGCTGGGCCCTAATCCACCCCAGATACTTGCTCAGTTTGCAACAAAAATCGCTAAGCAGCTCTCACAGGTCTCATCTCCTTCCCCAAGGCAATCCGCGGAGCCTCAGCCATCACTGCCTTGTGGCTCCCTGCACAGGGTGCAGGGTGGGAGGTGTGGTTTCTCCACGGATCTGCTCCAATCAGCCTCTCAAGTCATCGGCTGCATCTTCATTCCAGAAACCACCCTTGACCAAGCATCCTGCCAGGAGCTCCCTTTAGCGACATTTTCCCATCTAACGTGTCCCACTGTGCTTTTATCTGGGAGTCTTACTTTTTATGGTTTTCTTTTCAAATTATGGAAAGTAATGCACACTTAACTATGGTAGAAAATGAGTGAGATATAAAGCACACAAAGAGGAAAGTAGGGTTCCCCTGACAGACTTGGCCGGGACTGGGAAAGGGACCTGCCCTCTGTGGGGGTGACTCTTGAAAGCCTTGGGATGTGCTCCTGGCTTCCCCAAACATGCCCACATTCCATGATGTCTAGTATCCATCTTAAGCCACTGTCCTGGGAGGAATCCAGGCCCCCATCACTTATTCACTCCCTCATTTCAGACCTGAGTTCGAATCCTAGCAGCCCTGTGACTACCTTGCCAGCTTCCTCATCACAATACGGGGCTGTTGCAAGGATTTGATGAAGTTCACCCCACAAAGCCCTTTCCACAATGTCTGCATACCGTAAGTGCTCAACAAACAGCACCAATGAATGTTAACATCACCACCATCACAGTGGTATCAAGGGTCTCTGCTTAACAGAGGCATGGCCTGAAGTGAGGATTTGAGGGCAGGTAGTTTATTGGGGAGATGGTCCCAGGAAGTCCAAAGAGTAGGCAGGTGAGACTGAGGAGGCTAATCAAGGTGTCATCAAGGCCAGCTGCCACATGGGCCCCAGAGGAGAGGTGCTGGACACCCTCAGGGTTATCTCACCTGTGGGGCAAGGGAGCTGGGGTATTTATCCTCCACTCCCACCATCATTGGCTGGGGGCTGCTTTGGGGGGAACTTAGCTTCCTGGAATGTGGGTCTGTACTGGAATGGGGAGTACAGTGAACTGGGCAGAATCAGTGCAGGTGCTGTTCAGTGCTAGATCTGTGCTTGGAGGTGGGGACATAGACAATTCATGTTCTAGGCTCTCCAGGGACTCCCCCTGGAGACTGGAAGGTGGACCTGGGAATAGAGACTCATATTGCTGCAGCCGTTCACAGAATGCTTCCTCTTATCTCCATCTTTCTCCCTCACTCTTCATTGCCAAAAACAGGACAGGGGCCCCAGGGGCAGGGTCATACACTCCAACCTGGCTCCTGGTCACGCTCCCACCTCGGCAACCCCCCAGGAGTTCAGTGGAGACCCTGCATCCTGGGTCCACACCAGCCTTGTTCACAAGACAAGGTGACAGAGGCCATGCGTTCAGATGTGGCGCAGGGACACTTCAGCATGACTCACCCTTTTACCTGATGGTCCCAGGACCTCGGGAGGAGACCTACTCTGCTGAGCCTCTGCGTCTACTTCTGCAAAGTGAGACTTACAGGCGTGACCGCCTCTTCAGGCTGCGTGAAGAGTCTGGGGATACAGGGAACATTCAAACACGCTGAGTGCCTGTGTCTGCTCATGGTTTCCCAATTCAGATCCAAGAAAAGCACGCTGCTGCCCCCGCAAGACCAGAACACAGAGCCCCTCCCTCCCCAGGAGCCGGGCCTGAGCAGCAGGGGCTTAAAGAGCAATACCCAGGTCTGTCCCTGGGTCAGGGTTGTTTGCAGGAAGGCAAAGCCGCCAAAGAGGGAAGGAAATGCCCCGGGCCCCAGGCGGGGCCTCGAGCGTGCCCACGCCGCCCCCTGCTGGCCACGCGTGGAGTTGCAGGAACCGGGCGCCGGGCGGGACCTCAGCAGCGGCTCCTTGCTGCTCCCGCGCCGGAGGAGTGAAGTGCCCTCCCCGGTCACGCACTGGGGTCTCACAGGGGCCAGGCCGAAGAGCAATGCACGCCTTAAAGACGGGAGGCCGGGCTGGTGCAGGCTGAGGAACACTGATGGACAACCTCCTGCAAAGGAGTGTCCCCAAACAGAGGACAGGGCTCGGGGAAGCGGGACGGCGCCGCGTCTACACCCCCGCGCGCCGTTGGCCCCCGGAACTGTCCACACCCCTGGCTCCCGGGTCAGCTGGTCACTGCCAGATGCCCCACCCCCACCGTCACAGCCAGGATCGGGGATGACATGGGGTAGGAAATTCAAGGGGGAGCCCAAAAAATCGTTCTTCAAGATAAATCATATTTTGAAAATTCAAAATCAATGCAAGCATATCCAAGAACAAAACATCAAAATTGTAAATGAAGTCAGGATCAGTACTACCGATTTGTCCTTTTGCCTAGGGCTGCGATACGGCTGGGCCCAGCACTGTTACTTATCGGTCGTTATTTAAAGCTTTGATATTAGGCCAGGCGACGTGGCCCATACCTGTAGTCCCAGCACTTTGGGAGGCTGAGGGGGGAGGATCACTTGAGTCCAGGAGTTGGAGACGAGCCTCGGCAACATGCTGAGACCCCATCTCTACAAAAAATACAAAAATTAGCCAGGTGTGGTGGCCCATGGTTGTGGTCCCAGCTACTCAGAAGGCTGAGGGAGGAGGATCACCTGAGTCCAGAGAGGTCAAGACTACAGTGAGCCATGATCATGCCGCCACTGCGCTCCAGTCTGAGCAACACAGTGAGACTCTGTCTCAAAACAAAAACAAAAACAAAAACTTTAATATTTTTTGTATCATGAATTTTTGGCATTGATTTTGATTCTTTCAAAGTCACACTAAAATATCATCTATCTTGATTACAGGGTTTGGGGAGTTGTGCTTTTTTAGCATTTCCTTAAATTTTGCACCCAAGGCAATGGCATCACCTGCCTCACCCTAGCCGCGGCCCCTCCCTCCTGCTTCTTTCTGTGGTCTCTCCCCCGGGGGCTCTGGATCTCTTAACTCCTCAGGCCTCCCCACCAGGCAAGGTTCGCCACCCCTCCTTCCAGCAGCCTCTAGAAGGTGGAACAGGCAAGGAAACGGATTCTGCCCTAGAGTCTCCCGAGGAGAACACAGCTGGCTGGCACCTGGATTTTAGCCCAGGAGACTGTGACGGATGCTGACCTCCAGAGCTGTAGGGTAGCACAATTGCGTTGCCTTAAGCTCCTAAATTTGTAATAATTCGTGACAGCAGCCACAGTGCCTTCCAGCATGCTTTTTTTTTTTTTTTTTTTTTTTTTTTTTTTTTTCTGAAATGGAGTCTAGCTCTGTTGCCCAGGCTGGAGTGCAGTGGTGTGATCTCAGCTCACTGCAACCTCCGCCTCCGGGGTTCAAGTGATTCTCCCACCTCAGCCTCCCAAGTAGCTGGGATTACGGGCACCCACTACCATGCCTGGCTAATTTTTGTATTTTTAGTAGAGATGGGTTTTTACCTTGTTGGCCAGGCTGGTCTCAAACTCCTGAGCTCAGGTGGTCCACCAGCCTCAGCCTCCCAAAGTGCTGGGATTACAGGTGTGAGCCACTGTATCTGGCACCAGCGTGCTTTAAGGAATCCTGGGATGACACAGGAGAGACAGCGGGGCAGGGGAGCAGGTGGGCCTCACTCACACACCACGGACCCTGGATCAGTCTCCTGGGGCTGCCATAACAAATGACCAGAGACTGGGGGGCTTAAAACAGCACAGATTGACTGTCATAGTCTGGAGGCAGAAGTCGGAAATCAAGGTGTCAGCAGGGCCGTGCTCCTTCCAAAGGTTCCAGGATAGGATCCTTTCTGCCTCTTCCAGTTTCTGGTGGCTCCAGGCTTTCCTGCAGTGTCTTGTGGCTACATCGCTCCCAAATCTGCCTCTGCAGTCACATCAAACTCTCCACCTCTGACTCCAATCTCCCTCTGCCTCCCTGTTCTGACACTTGAGATGGCATGACTGCTTACTCTACCTTAACTGGACCTCATTTTCAAGGGACTACAGAAAAGAACAGGATCCCTGGGTCTTACCAGCTGAGACTGCTGGAGCTGAGAGGCAGTGCTCTCTCAAAGAAGCTGGGGAGCTGCTGAGGGCAGAACCCTGGTGCTCATGACTACCCCCAGCTCCTCTCACCTGTCCTTCCTCTGCCAATGGAAAACAAAAGGAATTGACTGAGCTTGCCAAAGAACTTTGACCATAGGGGATCTTTGGAAGGGTGTAGAATCTTGCTCTCTCTTGATACTCCCTTCTCCTTGTGAGATCTTTTCCTCTTCAGCTGGAATGAGGAATGCAGCGTTCCACTGCCCATCTAAACTGCTTGCTAAGGTCAAAATATAGAAAATGAAAAGGGGAGGTTATCCGCCATCACCCAGATGATGCTGGATAAATTCCCCATCCCAAGAACCTTGATTTAATCATTAATGAAAAGACATTTTTTCCCAAATAAGATCACATTTACAGGTTCCAGGGATTGGGACCTCATATCTTTGGGGCCCATTTCTCAGCTTCCCAGGGGCCCTGTGACATGCCAGCTGCTCTCTGGGACAGGCGATGGACAGGCATTTATCCACATGGTTAAGAGCTCAGCTGCCAGACAGACCTGAATGCCCCCACCAGCTCCACCCTCACTTACTGGGACCCTTGAGACACGTGACATCGACTCTTTGAGCCTCAATTTCCTCCCTTCTATAGTGGAGAGCTGGTCAAGTCTCATGAAGAGTCCTTGGCACCAGGAAGACACTATATCAATGCTAGTGCTGATGACATGATCTCTATCTAGGGAATCCTGACTGGTGTTGGTTGAGAGCATAGGGTCAGACTGCCCTGCCCACTCTTTGTGCTGCCCATAATGAGCTCTGTGGCCTTGAACAAATGGCCTTACATCTCTGAGCCTCAGTTGCCTGGTCTGTGAAATGGGGGAATGGCCGTGCCCATCTGACATGTTCATTGGAAGGATTAGATGAGATGGTGCATGTAGACAGCTTGGTTCCTTGGAGTGGCTGTCTCCACCTGCCTGTGCCCACTGCCTGCAGGAGGAAGCGAGGGGACGTGGCGGGAGTGCTGGTACCCAGGCCTCCTGTCCTTCTTGGAGGGCTTGGCTGCCCCAGCTCCCTGCAACCTCAGGTGCCGCTGTATCATTTAAACATGAGGTGTGTCACATTTTTACATGGTCAGCTGTCATTTCATGTCATTTCTGGTGACAGGAGCTAACCTCCAGGACACCCCACTCATGCTCAGTGGTTTATGATCCCCACAGATGGAATTACAGCTTTATTATGGATAAATGGCCACATATAATCCCATATTTTATTTTTATTTATCATTATTGCTAATTATATGGGCAAACCCTTGTGACTTAGAGGAACACATAAATTCTCTCTAAATCATTCGTGCAGAGTTGATTTCTAAAGAAAAGAGAGTCAACAGGCCCATCCGGGCTGGAGGGCGATGATACATATATATGTTTTACATATAAATATATATTTACTTAGATACACTCCATACATATCCATATATGTCATATATATATCATATTTATTTTTTTCCTGCCACCTTCACTCTCCTAGGATTTGGGGGGCATATGTTCAAAGGAAGACTGTGAAGGACAATTTGAAGGCAATTTGAATTGCTAACCTGCTGAAGCCTCAGTCCTCTTATTCACCTGAATACTCATCTAGGTATTGCTGTGATGGCATTTGGTGGATGTGATTAAAGTCCATGACGTCAGGTAAAGGAGAAATATCTAGGATGTCCCAGGTGGACCTGATCCAATCCATCAGTGGAAAGGGCTTAGAACTGGGCTGGGGCTCCCTGCAGAAGAAGAAATTCCTCCTGTGACAGCGGCCTGAGAGGTGCCTGAGAGACCCAGCCTGTCCTCACCATCTCTCCATGGATTCCAGACTTACCTGGCCAGGCCCTACGGTCACCTAAGCCAACTCCTCCCAATAAATCCCTCAATATCTGCCTCCCATTTGTTTATTCTCTGGTTGAATCCTGACTGATACAAGGACCCCAGAGAATTACTCCTCACGAAACCTGGCCAAGATGCTAATGCTCTAAGAACTGGCACAAAACACCTTAAATGGAATTGTTGGAGTCCTCGGGACCCACACACCCTGGGAGTCCAGGGCAGCCACAGAGAGACTCCAGAGGCCGGCAGCATACTGAAATGTCCTCAGGAGCCTTTAGTCCACCTCTCTGGGGGAAACAAGGCTCAGAAAGGGTGCGTTACCACCTTGAGACTACCCAGGGACACCCAGGTTGCCTGTAGCAGCTCCTGTTCCCCACTGACTGCTCCAAAGCAGGCAGCCTATTCCTTGCTCTCAAAGCACCCTCCCTGCAGCTGGTGATTATACTGTTAGTGGCTTGAAATAAGAGCCTCACGCTTTGTGTGTCAGAAACCTGGGCAGGGCTCAGCTGGGATGGTTCATCTCTGCTCCAGACAGTGTCAGCTGGGGTGACTCAGCTAGGGCTAGAGGATCCGAGATGGCTTCACTCCCATGCTTGCTGTCATGGCTGGTGGGGCTGGAAAACTGGGGGCTGGCTGGGCACCCCTCTCTCTCTCCCTACCCTTCAGTGACCTCCCAACTATTCCTCTTTCCATCAGAGTTGTCAGATCTCTTTACATGCCACCTCTAAGAATCCAAAATAGTAAAGGCAGAAGCTACCAGGCCTCTCACTGCCTAGCCCAAGACTGGAATAGTGTCAGACAAATCCCAGGCCAGCCCAGATTTAAGAGGAGAGGAAATAGACTCCACTTCCAATGGGAAGAGTGGCATGTGCACACAGGACAGGAGGAATTGTTGGTAGCTGTGGGAGGCTACATAATGCCCCCAAAACTGTCTAGGTCCAAATCCCTGTTCCCTGTGAATATGTCACCTTATGTAACAAAAGGGACTTCACAGATGTGCTTAAGAACCTTGAGATGGAGAGATGATCTGGGTTATCTGGGTGGGCCCTAAATGTTCAAGGGTCTTAACAAGAGGTAGCCAGAGGGAGATCTCACAACAGAAAGAAGAAGGCAATGTGATAATGGAAGCAGAGAGAGGCTGGAGGATGCTGTGCTGCTGGCCTGGAAGATGGAATAAGGTGCCACGAGCCAAGGAGTGCAGGCAGCCTTTGGAAGCTGGAAAAGACAGAGAATCGATTCACCCCCAGAGCCTCCAGAAGGGACACAGCCCTGTGGCCACCTTCATTTCATTCAGTGAAACCATTTAGGCCTTCTGGCCTCTGGAACAGGAAGAAAATAAAATGTGTGCTGCTTTAAGCCACTGAACTGTGGCCATTTGTTACAGAAGCTGCAGGAGGTGAATGCAGCTGCCATCTCTGCAGACAATCACTATGAAGACTTTCTACCTCCTTGACCACAATGCCCTCAATGCCTGGCACAGGGTGCTCAATACTTATGTGGGTTGGGGAGAGCCAGCTTCACACCCCCCAGGGCTCTCTCTCCTCCCTATCAGGCTCAAACACAGGAGGCCAGCTGCCTGGAGCTCTCTGCCACCCAAACTCTCCCCTCAGAAGAGACACATCCACCTATCCGTCTCTTGGACCAGTCCTCTTCCACCTCCTCCTCCCCACCTCCCTGGACCCAGGCCTTTCCATTCACCCCTGGGGCAAGCAAAGCCCCAGGCCTCCTCACCTCCAAGTCTTGCCTCTCCCTTCCCATCTGATTCCTCCTCATTCTAAGGAACCCATGTTTCTCCAACCAACAAAAAGCAGAATCTTTGGAGTAGCACAGGCCTGGGATGGAATCCTGCCTCTGAGATGTGCTTGTTGTGTGAGCATGAATGAGAAGCTGGATTTCTTGAGCCTCAGTTTGCCATCCCGAAGGTGACCACCCCCCTTGTACTTCCCATGTGTCTGCATGTGCATCCACGTATGTGTGCATACCTGTATGTGTGTGCACGTATGCCTGTGTGTGTGTTTGCACCTGTGTGTATGTGTGTGTGTATGTATTTGGGGTGGGGAGTATTAAACTAGATGATGCGTGGTCAGCAGCTGGTGTGTGGCCATGCAGTGGGCATCTCAGGTGTGGCACATCAATGGCAGCTCCTCTGACCTCCGTCTCTAAAGCCAGCTCTTCCCTCACTCTTCCCAATCTCAGCACATAGAAGTTTGCTGAGGCTGGGAAACTAGAAGTTATCTCACACCCCACACCCTTGTGGCAAGCAAATCCCCATCAGTTCTGTCTCAAATCTCTCCAGAATCCACAAGTTTCTCACCTGCTCCCCTTGCCGGGGTCTGGGTCACCATGCACCTGCAGTAGCCCATCTCCATCCTGCAGCCAAAGTGAACTTTCCTCTGTGTGTGTAAAAATATGCAAAACATACACTTTCCCATGTTAACCATTTCAAATGTGCAGTTCAGTGATACTGAGTAGATTCATGACCTTGTATAAATATCACCACCATCCAGCCACAGAGCTTTATGATTTTCCCAAACTGAAACCTCATACCCATCAAACACTAACTCCCCATCGCCCCTCCCCACACCCCTGGTGACCACCCTTCTACTTTCTGTCTTTATCAGTTTGACTACTCTAGGGACCTCCTGTAAGTGGAGTCATGCAGTGTTTGTCCTTCTGTTACTGGCTTATTTTACTTAGCATGACATCCTCAAGGTTCATCCCTGCTATAGCGTGTGTCAGAATTTCCTTCCTTTTTCGGCCGGACATAGTGGCTCACACCTGTCATCCCAGCACTTTGGGAAGCCAAGGCAGGCGGATCACTTGAGCTCAGGAGTTCGAGGCCAGCCTGGGTAACATGGAGAAACCCTGTCTCTACAAAAAATAAAAAACTAGCCCGGTGTGGTGGCGCGCACCTGTTAAAAAAAAAAAAGAAAGAAAAGAAAAATAACAAGTTATGTTGAGGGTGTGGAGAAACGGAACATTGGTGCATCGATGGTGGGATGTAAAGTGGTGTGATTGCTGTGGAAACGAGGCTGCCAGTTCCATGAAGAGTGGAACGTAGAATCATCACATGGACCATAACTCCACTCTGGGTAGACACGCCAAACAATTGGAAGCAGGGACTCAAACAGGTATATGTACATGCATGTTTATGGCAGCATTGATCACAATAGCCAGAAAGAGGAAACAGTCTCAGAGTCCATTGACAGATGAATGGATAAACAAAATGTGGTACATCTATACAGTGGAATAGTATCAGCTACAAGAAAAAAGGGGAATTTTTTTCTTTTTTTTTTTTTTTTTTTTTTTTGAGATAGAGTCTCGCTCTGTCGCCCAGGCTGGAGTGCAGTGGCCGGATCTCAGCTCACTGCAAGCTCCGCCTCCCGGGTTTACGCCATTCTCCTGCCTCAGCCTCCCAAGTAGCTGGGACTACAGGCGCCCGCCACCTCGCCCGGCTAGTTTTTTTTTTTTTGTATTTTTAGTAGAGACAGGGTTTCACCATGTTAGCCAGGATGGTCTCGATCTCCTGACCTTGTGATCCGCCCGTCTCGGCCTCCCAAAGTGCTGGGATTACAGGCTTGAGCCACCGCGCCCGGCCTTTTTTCTTTTTTTTGAGACAGGGTCTGGCTCTGTCACCCAGGCTGGAGTACAGTGGCATGATAGCTCACTGCAACCTCTGCCTCCTGGGCTCAAGCGATCCTCCCACTTCAGCCTCCTAAGTACGTAGAATTACAGGCACGTACCACCGTACCTGGCTTCAGAGTGAGATTTTAAAGAAGAAAATCCAATCATGTTCTTCTTCTCCTGCTCACACCCTCCAATGGCTCCCTTTCCTACTTTAATTACACCTGAAGTCTTCTCAGCCAATAAGACTCTACCTCGCCTGGCACCCGGTATTCTCTCTGATCTCCAAGACAGAGTAGGAGCATTGCCATCTTAGACAAGCACCATCATTTTAATGTTCCCCTTGATCACAAACTGCCTAAATCCAAAGGGCATCAGCCTAATGGCTAAGGTCAGCATGACCATAAACCACAAATGACATCTCCAAACAGAAATATTCCAACCAAAAGATAAAGCCCTCCCCAACCAGAGACGTGCCAGCCCCCAGAAAACTTCCCCTCCAACCAGAGAGATGTCAGCTCCAAGATAACCTCCCCTCTGACCAGAGACATTCTAACCCCGCAATAAATTTCTCCCCCACGGAGAAACATTCCAAGCCTGTGATAAGCCCTATCTCCCTGAACCCTTAAATACTCTTACATAGTCTGTAAGAGAGAAGGCTCCTGACCAAAACCAGCCAGAAGCCTCTCTCAGGTTTATTCCCCAAAATAAGCCTGTCTTTGACTGTTGAGTCACTTTTTGTGTTTCTTTCCTCTTTCTTTAATTCTTACACTGCTCTGCACCTGCTCTTCCCCACACACTGTTCCAGCCTCGCTGACCTCCTGCTGGAGTTCCTTCAGGCCACTATAACAGAATACCCTCAGCTGGGCAGCTTATAAGCAACAAAAATGTATCATTCATAGTCCTGGCAGCTGGGAAGTCCAAGATCAAGGTGCCACCAGGTTCAGGTGGGGCCCGGTGAGGACCTGCTTCCTGCTGTATAGATGGCCCTTGCTAGCTGTGTCCTCACATGGTGGAAAGGGGGAAGGCTTCTCTCTTGGGTCCCTCTTATCAGGCACTAATCCCATTCATGA